>NC_056471.1:16352647-16984314 GCF_008729295.1 Plectropomus leopardus | reverse complement strand
TTCTTTAACTTGCCACTCATCTGTATTATGGAAAATGTCAATTATCAGCATCACAGGAATGTTTATAAAATTACGAAGGTTGAGTAAAAGGAGTAGCTTCTTAACTGCTTTGCAGCATTTGAGAATGTGTGGGAATATTTTCTTGGCTTTGCACAATACAAAGGAATTTAGATGACGATCATTTAGCTGCGTATAATATGAGTTTCTCTGTTCTTTTTCCAATTTCAGCGTTTTATCCAATATGTAGTTGTTTGGGTATTTATAACCTCCAAAGTTTCCCTTCACTTTGGTCAGCGCAGTTCTCACCAGATCATTTAGGTCCAAAATAGTTCCCTCATAATAAAAATAATTTCCTCCATCCAAGCTGAGTATGGGTTATTGAGCTGAGGAGAATAATTTAACCAAATGGTTGTCTACCAGCTGTCACTACTTGATTCATTCTTTTTTTATTGCAGAAGCAAAAGGGAGTTACGACTTACAAGATGTAAAAACAGAGCTTTAAGAACGTATGAATTTAATCATCCAACAATCAAACTGTGAGCTTTGAACCAGTCAAAGCTCAAAATTATTATCTTTATCGTAAAATATAGACTGGCAAAGCTCTTTACAAGTGCTCAAGTTAGTCATACTTTCAGCAAAAGAACAGAATAGATGCAAATTAGAACAGAATAGCATAGAATAGAATAGAATAGAATAGAATAGAATAGAATAGAATAGAATAGGTTCAAACAGAACTGAAGCAGACGCGTACAGCATCACAGCAGAACAGGAGAGCAGGGTGAGGCCAACAGTAGAGACCCGGGGGAACAGAGCAGTGATGAGGGACAGCTACCAGAGACACCCAGCAACTCACATGGGTGTGCACAGCAACCCACACACACCAGTGCACATGGGCCATTTAAAAACACACATAATTATCCACACAGATACACACACTAGGAAAGGGCAAGTGCGCAAACACACACACCTTGCCAGGCTCACAGGTACCTGCACACACCTGTAGTGCACATGCACACACATCTTTGTTTCAGTACTGAACACATAAATTCAAGCTTGTTATCATGAATCCTTTCTTATCTGTATGTATCCTCTCATCTTTTTCTTCATGCTTCCATCTCCGTCCTTCTTCTACTTCTATTAAATTCCAGAGATCCGTCACATTCCATATTTCCATCATGGGAGACAGCCCCACGGCCCTGCCGCTCTCCAGAAGTCCACAGCTCTGTCCAACACACCAGTCTGACTCCAGAATCCTGTCATGTGCTATAATTTAGCTCTTTCCAGAGCACTTTACTTTCCCTCTGACTGTCACTTCCCATATATCACTGTCATTCAGCTCATCTGTCGGGGGTCTGGGAAAAGGGCTGTGGGTGACTGAGCAGAGGTGTCATCAGATTCCTGTCGGATTCTTTATTGGTCGTTTCTTTTGCTCATAACACACATGCAAACACGTGTATCTACCATAGTCTGGATGACAAAGGGCAGAGGGGAAAGGCAGGTGGGTTTACATGGAGTGAGAGGTTGAAGAGAGAAAAGGAGGATGTGACAGAAGCCAACAGAGAGAGTGTGAGCAAGGGGGAAAGAGCGTGAGAGATGAAGAAAGAATGAAAAGAAAATGGAGAATAAAACAACAGGCAAAGTGGGAGAGAAAAGGAGAGGGAGAAAGCCTCTGGAGTGCTTTTTCGCTCCAATGGGACAAAAGGTTACAGCATGACGGGGGTAGGTGTCAGGTGATGTGTGACAAGTCCAAATTAAAGATGACATAATGGTGGGGGCCCGGATGGGGTCCAAACTAGGGGCTGACTGAGACTGAGGGTGGGGGCATACCCGTGGTAACCAAGTCGAGCTGGGCCATGCTGGGCTGGGCTAGGCTGGGGTTGGGCAGCAGGGGGCTACCCTGCAGGCTCCTCCATATGGAACGCGTTAGCCTAGCGATTGCTAATGAAATGCAGGCTGACGTCAGGCAGACACCCACCCATTGTTTTGCTGCTTAATTTGTTATAATATTTGTCTTACAAATGAGGATTTTGCCAGGACAGAGGAAGAATAAGAGGCTACAGCCACAGACGAACAAAGGTGGGCAAAGGGTATTACAGTAAGAGTCTGATGTAAAGGCAGCAAATGCCTTGACTATTCGCAGTGAAGGTAGAGAATAGCTAGGGGACTTAGCATGACTGCTAACTCAAGTCGGGCCAGAGTCTCAGCTGTCTAAGTGGGAGGTATAGTGACCCGAGGACTAGCATGGGTGGGTGCGCTGGAAAGGGAGGGACTGCTGTAAGAGGAAGTGACTATGTGTTAATTACATATGGATGTTTTTAGCATAGACAAACATTTCTGCATTACTCACAACAATTTGTGTTAGGAATGTACCATTCAGTCTACTCCTGCAGCTGCCTGTTTTATGCATCCTCATTTACACTCTTTCAGTAAGTGTTATTTTTTATAATCCCCCCCCCCCCACCTCACTCCCTCTCTCCTCCTCTCCTTCAAGCCCATTCACCCAGTTTCCAGCATACAGAGAGGTCTTCCTAAAATAGGCTCAGTGGAGCAAGTTTAAGAATGCTTTTGTTATTCCAAAAGGAGTTGTGCTGTAATTGACCACCACCTGGGCATCTGGCAGAAGTCACAGCGAGCTGGAGAGAAGGGGATGTAGAGGGAGAGGAAGGAGCTGTGGATGGAAAGAATGAAAGAAATGACAAAACAGAGATGAAGAAATGGAGACTAAGGAAAGACAAGAAAGGACGAGAGATTAATGGGGGGGGGCTGATGGAAAGTGTGTGCACTGTCTCTCTCTCTCTCTCGCTCGCTCTCTCTCTCACTCACTCTGACATGTCAATTCGAAGGTGCTTTATTGGCGTGAGTAATGATGGGAGGTGTTGCCAGGGTAATTACATAGCACATTAAAGGGTTTCATAAACATTACAGTTCCTCCTCTGCCCGGTGGCAAGGCTAAAGGGGCAGGGAGAGGGGAAAAAACAGAATGAGAGAAATGGACACAGTGACAGGGAGCAGAAGCAGCACAAAGGAGAGTAGAGAGGATGGAAGAGTAAAGGGTGCTTACTAGAGAGGAGGGGGAGGAAGAGCGAAGGGGGTATGAAACAGAGAGAGAAACAGAAAAGATGACAGGAGTGAAGGTTACGGTGTTCATGGATTCCATCGCTGAGCGCCTCAACATGAAACAGGAAGAAAAGAAAACAACATGCTGCTGGAAGCAGCGTCCAACACAAGCCACAGCTGCAATTCACATCACTATGCATGGAGAGTGCAGGATAACTCTTGCTCTCTCTCTCTCTCTCTCTCACACACACACACACACACACACACACACACACACACACACACACACACACCCACAACCGCACCCATGCGCACACACACGTGCACCGTGCAGTCATGAAATACACATAACTTTGTGCATTCCCTTGTTGAGGCAATTTTTGCATAAACTCGTAACCATTCATACTATAGCCACAAACTCCACACACTCAGCTGTGCGCAGTCTGTCACTGAGGGTCATGACACTCTCACTCAACCGAACACACACAACCACAAGGACCATAATTAAACAAACATCCACCCAGTTGTTGAGTGTTGCATATTTATGTACAACCTCATTGGTCAAAAGCAATTATCTTCTTTTTCTTCTCCTCGATATCTTCACAGAGCGCACCAACAGCTCCTGCCAGTCAGTGTCAGACGGCGAGCAGCACTCCTGCAGTAAATCTCAATCACACAAGAATTTTTATGTTTGCCTCGATAAAATGTGCAGCATTTTATCTTTAGTTTTATTGTTGGTGGGGTGGCACGGTGGTGCATTGGGTAGCAAGAGGGTTTCAAACCCACTAGTATGGAGATTGCATGTTCTCCCTGTGTCAGCTTGGGTTTTCTTCAGGTTCTCTGGCTTCCTCCCACGGTTCAAAGACATGCAGGTCAGGTTAATTGAAGACTCTAATTTTCCCATATGTATGAATGTGAGCTTAAATAATTGTGTGTCTCTTTGTGTCAGACCTGGTGACCTGTTCAGGGTGTACCCCGCCTCTTGCCCAATGTCCGCTAGGATAAGCTCCAGCCCGTTTGCAACACTGAATAAAAGATAAGTGGTTATGGATAATAGAGGAGTGGATGATAGTTGGCCCCTGCATGAGGTTTTGTCATGAGTTCCTGCTGATTTTTCATGCAGGTGCATAAAGATGACTCCTTCCAAGTTTGATGTCTTTGTTTTTCATATACCACTTCATCAATGCAAAGTGTCCAAACTTCAACAAGTGGACTTGCCAGATGGCACAGAGGTGAAGATGAGACAGTCCCGTTGCTGGATTGCATATGTTGATGGATTTGAAGCCAGCATTTTGCACTGATCACAGATGTTTTGTGTTATAGAATATTTTGGCAAACTTTGTCCACAACACTGACAACAAACTCCTGAAGCCACTGATTAACTCATTAAGAAGGCAGGCGTAGCCTGAAGAACACGGCCACCTGATTCACTCTGCAAAACCACGCTTTGGCCTAACAATGACAAGCTAGATTACATGAATAATCACCCTGACACAAGTCCAAAACAGCATCAAACCCTCCAACTTGAAAGTGTCAAAGTAAAGTTATTCCAGTGCTTCAGCAGGGCTATGTATAGAGACAACAGCTGCAATGGATTGTGTGACGGAGGAGAGTAAACGTTCATATTCACTGGATTAATCCTGCTAAGCAAGAGAAGGGAGCAGCCTGTGCACCACCAACATCGCTGCTAATAAAAACAATATTTTGCTTTTCTCTTCATCTCAACTGCGGCTCACTATCACACAAACGGCTGTCTGCTAATTAATTCCTGCTCTTACTTAGTTGCAGCTGTCGATTCTCTCATCTCGCAGATGCGGACAAGTGGCGAACAGGTTCTCATTTCAAAGCCCGGCACAGTGTACGCATTCCTTGACTTTGCGTGGGCCCCCCTGTCATCAAAGGGCCTTTATTAAGTGTCTCATACATTTACACATTGGGGAACAGTTTAAACTTGGCCCATGATTAACAGAGTAGGGATATCTATCCCAGAAACCGATGTTAGCCTGACATCTCAACATCTGATGTGAAGTTTAAGGCCCATGTCTGCAGGTATAAATCAAAGCCAAAAGCCTCTCTCTCCCTCTAGAGATCCCACATATACACGGGCCTGCTTCCCTCCAAACATATACAGCCCATATCTTATAGACAAAGCTAATTGGACCCAATCCACTGCACTTGACACATCTGAAAACTCCAAATCTGTGTGTCACCAGAATGATGGATTGCATTTATACTGTTCAAAGTTTTCACAGTGTCAAACACTTTAAAGTGCACTGTGGGGGGATGATATCGCCTGTCTGCCAACTTGTCTTTGACTACATCCAAACCAAGGAATATCTAAACTTGACTCCTCACCCACACAACAACGACTGTCACAATGAGTCAACAACTGGCCCGCGGCTCAGAACGAGTGCTGCGTTAGGTTCCACTTCAGTCACCCATAACATAGAGTCCAGAACACCATGCCTCTCCTCCACAATGACCTTGGGGTCAGGCCAGAATGCCCTCATATAATGAGAGTGCTGTTTGGGGGTTTGTTGGACTGTGATAGAGAAAGGGCAAGCACACGCAATGCACCCTGGGTCTTTGTCTGGTTGCTGATGGTATTGACGAGTGCTGATCGATGTTAATTGCTAGACAGAATGGCCATATTGACCAGGCTCCCTGGATGAAGAAGCCTGCAGGCCCAGTCAGAAAGAGAGAGAGAGAAAGAGAGAGAGAGAGAGAAAGCTGCTGGGCCCAGACCTACAGCAGCTACAGGGCCCCAGACACACACACACACACGGCTCTCATTCACTTTAATGAGTCGAGAGAGGAGCACAAAGGCATAACGTCCATCAATGCCAAGTCTATTCAACACAACAGAGGGTATATGCAAAAAATAGGTGTCCTGGTGTGTCTGTCTTTGTGTGTGTTTATGCACACGTGAGTGCATGCATGTGTGCTTTTAGGAATAATGTTTGTGGCAAAGTTGGTCTGCATGAAAGTAAGATGATTTTTTGAGTACGGAGAGACGGGAAGGGGAAATCCATGCATGTGAGGATGTGTGTGTGTATACAAGTTTGTGTGTGTGTGTCTTAGCTAAGGATCAATAGGCAGGAGCTGCAGAGGCAAAGACATGGGCAATCAATATGCTGGCTGCAAACAGAGGGAGGGACAGAGTGAGCAGATAAAAAACAGCCGGAGAGATTAAAGAGACAGATAGGGAGGACAGAAAATGAATGGGAGAGAGAGAGTGATGTGACAGAAGGAAAGAGAGAGGAAGAAAAGGCCTGGCTGGTCTGAAACCTTTTTCTTACTAACTTTATTAATATTTTTTGTTTAAGGTATGTGAAATGTCATTTCCAAACCAGTCCATTCACCAGAGGAAAATGTTTGCATTGAATCTCTCTGCAAACCATGAATATGTCACATTTGCGTGTTTCATATGTATTTTATCAACATTTTTAAAGTGACCAAGTTTATACGCTGATTTTGTCTTTGGGAGCTGGAGGGGATGATGGATGGCGTGTCACCTGGGTAGGACACCTGCCAAGCTGCAAACCACTGTTCCGAGACCAACATACAACAAAACCAATTGTGATTTCGCTAATCAATTCTGCTTTTTATGCAGCTTTTTAGGCATCAAATGTGGATGTTTTGTAGTGACGCATCACTTTTTTTCCAGCATATATAGTGCCATGAAAAGGTGTTGTTTTTAACTGAGACATCGCTGCGTTTTCTGCTAGGGTAATGACACCTCTTTTCTTTTCCTGAGACATGGCTGCTTTTCAAGTGGGGACTATGCCCCCATAGCCAAAACATGATCTTTTCCTGACCATAACCATGTGGTTTTTGTGTCTAAACATAATCACACATTAACTACACCATTATAGAATCATAAAGTTTCAACATATATCCGCAACATAATAACATGCAAATAATATGTAAATGTAGTGATCTCTGGTATGCCTTTTTCTGGTGATTGAATGGCTCCAAACATAGATAACATTTCTCCACAAACTTCACATAAGGAGCAAGCTAAGTAATTTCTGAGACTTGCAGCTACACCTTTATTTGGTGAGGGACTAATCACAGTTTTAATTTAAGTATGAACAATGTGTTTTTATAAGTGTATGACTCCTGATGTGAATGGGGGCTCAGTTTACTTTTGTCCCTGACTTTTTTTTTCGTAGTTCAACCAAAGCTTATGTTCATTCTGCTGAGCCAGGTTGTGTTAAAAAAATCTTTGTGTAACATAAATTTGACAGATTTACAGTGGGAGTAAGATTATCTCTGCATCACGATCCTTTGGGAAAATCTACTCTACAAATCCACAGCTACTGTTAAATCAGGCTTTCGTGCACAGTGTGTGAATAGAGTTGAGCTCCTCTGTCTGCTTTTTCTTACTCCACCATTGTACCAAGATGTGCTACAGTCCCTGTTCTGAACCCTTCCATCTGGGCTTAAGAGTACCAGACGGGCCTCATTCCTCATCACCAGAATGTGGTTCAAATCCCTCTCCACAACATTTACACTCGTGTCCCTTGCAGCAATGCGGTGAGCGGCGAGAAAAGCACCCAGACACAGGTGCAAAGACAGAGAGCGCCAGTAGTAGGAAAGAAGGCCAGAGGTTTGTCTATGGAGCATGACTGGAAAGGCATTCAACCACAGTACCCCTACCCAGCCCAGCTCAACCCTGTCCAGTTGCAGTTGTGTGTGTGTGTGTGTGTGTGTGTGTGTGAGAGAGAGAGAGAGAAAGAGAGAGAGATTTGAAAGTACAATGTTGAAAAGAATAAGCCTATACTTGGAGCCAAGATAACTGTCCCTGATGTATGAGGCCAACCCCCTCCCACCTCTATTACACACACACACGCACAAATTTGCTCTCTTTCTTTCCCCTATTCTCTCTTTGCGCAGTGTGTGTGTGTGTGTGTGTGTGTGTATGTGTGTGTGTGTGTGTGTGTGTGAATGAAAGGTATGGCAGGAGTGTTGTGTTGGCTTGGCTGACCGTCTGCGGTTGTGCGGCGGTGAGAGGGAGTTTTGGGAGCGCAGAGCGGGCGTTGCTGCCGAAATCCCTGAGAAATGTTCGTTTTGGATCCGTATCCGTGCTTACATACCGCCCTCCCGACTGTCTCTCATTCTCCGTTTCATTTTTCCCTCTTAAGGTTTAACTTAAAAGTTATGAAATGGGGAGTCAAAATACATCACTTGAAAGCACGGCGGCTCTGAAGGGTGTGTGAGTGTGTGCGCGCATTGCCCTCCACCCTCCATCCTGAGTCCGGGGCCACTGAGGCTGCAGGGGTGAGGTTATCTTTAGGGGAGATAACGGAGGGCAAGATGTCCGCTCGGTTTTAAGACAGATGTTCACAGGACTGAGACAGGTGTCTTTGTTTTGTGGAGATCTTCAAAAGAAAGCAGAAAAAGTTTTTTTCCCTCTTTCATTTGCTTTGAAATCTACTTTAAATTGTATTTTCTGGAATTAAATTAATTCCGCCCGACATGATGACATCATTCAAATTGTTTCCAACTCATTTACTTGTTTCAGGAATTTTCACAAACAAATAGTTGAAACAAGGCAGAATAACATAATAACCCAAAAGAAAATTGCCCAATTCGTGAACATTGCAGAAACAAGTTGCTTATTGTAAACAAGTGAAATTATCTCACCTCATTAACAGATGTTTTTCACATAAAACAGAAAACTTGTTAAAATTGATATTTTTGCAGTGCAAGTTGGGTCGACATCGCATAGCGACTGACTAATCCCATTTTGATCCAATAAGTGTGCATGTGCGTGTGTGTGAGGCAGCGAGAGGGGAGTGAGAGAGAGAAAGAGAGAGAGAGAGGTGGGAGGGAGGGAGGAGAGGAGAGGAGGGAGGGGAGGATTGATCCGCGTCTGTTAAAATCTTGTTCTGGTTTTTCTTGGAGTGAGGTCTGTGCCTGCCGACGCGCCTCTCCTGTGCAGCCCCCCTCAAGAAGAGCTTTTTATGGAAGGAAACCTTGGAATTTTTGAAAGGGATCAGGATCTGCATAATACCAGTGAAGTGGATACAAAACGCACGGCTGGGTTCTTTTGCGTTCTCTGTTGCGTTTTCTTCGCTGGTGTCTGAATGAAACAGGGAGGCAAATATAAGTGGAAAGGGTACGGTGCAGGTTCTGGACTGGGAGTCGATCTGTCAGTGTGATTTGGGGTAAACACGTTCCCAGTGCGCCCGTTTTAACTTTTATTTCTTCAGAAACTGGTGAGCTCGACTCCTCTCTTCTTGCACGGCAGAGTTGTTTTTTCTCGGAACGAGGAGACTTTCGTGTTTTTTCCCCCCTCAGAGAAACTGCTTAAACTTTCTACGTTTAAAAAAAATAAATAAAAAGATCGGATTGCATTTTCCCCCTTCAAACATTTTGGAGGTGATGTCATCGTGCTGTGTTTTGGCTGGTATTGTGTCGAGAGGGCGCAGGGAGGACTACTGCAGCCAGGCGGTAACCAGCGGCTGAGGCGAGCGGGGAAGTCCGGAAAATCAGGTGCAAAGTGCGGCTGTCATTTCCTCGCTGTGTCGCGGGTGGCTGAGTCCGCCACCCAGTCACAGCTGTTCCCATCCTCTCAAGCCACCCCTCCCTCGTCTTTCTTCCCCCTTTATTATCCCCTCCCATTTTCATTCACCACTCTCCATATACCCCTCTGAGCTGGACCGCTCCGGGACCGTATCACCCTCTCTGCCGGACACTGTTGGTCGGTGTCACCTGAGCCACAGACCCGTTGAGCCAGCGTGGGGGCGCAGTCATGACCGAGGCAGCCCTGCATTACCCTGCGCCCGCAGAGCCCCCGTCTCCAGCTCGCCATTTGCTCCATCAGCCAGCCCAGGTAGCCCACCTCCAACAGCTCCTGACCCTGCTCTGCTGGAACTAAATCAGCCTGCTTCTCCTGACAAACACTCCACCACTTTCTTTTACCATCTCACAATTCATTTTAGTGAACAGAAGCTTTCTGTTGCGCTGAAACGTTACGCATTGGATTACGCAGAAGATTACGCACACACCGCATCTGTCGACAGGGCCGAACATCACTCTGAGGGTCAACAAGGTCGATTGGAGTTGGTTATCTGTGACGCGTGAGCGCGCTTTCACCTGTTCCTCTCGTTTCACGGGGACGCGCAGAAGTCCTAACCTTCCCCCTTTGCTCCCCCGCCCATCCGTCTCTCCACCGGTCTGGACAGCTGTTAGAGGTTGCCCGGCGGTCACAGTGGCACAGTTACCCCGGCCTCACACCCCACGTTGCCCGCGCCCGCACATTTCCCCACGCCGGGAGAACCGGGGCACGCCGCCGCCGATGCCAACGGGAGTGTCCGCTGACTCTTTGACTCTGCACAACATCCAGCGGATTCAAAATACAGAGGGGGACTCTCCGGACTGTCGGACTGGCTAAGACCGAGCAGGGAGACTGTCTCTGGGACACGTTCCATAGTGGAGGGGGGAAGCAATGTGGTCCCTTCTTTCCACGCTGACCGTCTTGTAAGTCACTTTTATCACTTTATCGTGTAATAATCTCCAGTATCCACTCAGGTCATATCTCTTTTTTTTTCAGTTGTTTAAGGTAGTTTCAAAGCTGCAGATGAAGATGATGGAGATGAGGGTTGCGGTGTCTAACGATTACATCACTCCTCATCAGTCCCCATAGAAAACATGCCACGGAAGGCCCTGTTTTGATTGGCTGACAGTTCAGGGTCACTAGGTCAGAGTCAGGGCCCTGTTACTCATAAAACCTGCCATAAACATCTCCATCACCATCTGCACTTACTTCAGGGATGGCCAAACTGGCTTAGAAAAGGCCATTTTCCCTTCGCCAAGAAAATACTTTTTTTCCCCTATTGAAAATATTTCAGAAGTTGAGTCAAATAACACCGGCTTTATCTAGTGGGATAGGAAAATGATAAAGTGCCAAGAGCAAATCTAAGGGAGGAGGATACAGACTCAGGGGGCTTGAGTTTGCCCATTTGAGGTGTGTCTTGTTAAAAGCCAAGGGATTTATTTTTCTTTCTTTGTGTCGGCTGTACTTCTCCCAGATGGCAGTCATCTCCAGATACTTCTCATTCCTCACACAACCTGGACAGGGTGTGTGCTGCTGCTGGTGTCTGCCTGACTTTCTCTCTCTTCGTCTGTGTCTCCCTCACACTCTCTCCACTTACCCACCTAACTGCCTACATCTGTCTTCCTGTCTTGCCTATACCCTGTTTTTCCACAGATACTTGCTCAGATAAAAAGTATGAATTAATAACTGATGAATGACGGCGCCCCTGGCAGTATCTGAGGAGGAGCAGTCTCACTGTTTAGTCTGCTGGTTTTAGTTTAGGTCTTTCAGAGCCAATCATCTTTCCATTCATTTCCTTCTTGCCTATCAGTTTTACCACCGCAACTTCACTTCATCTACACTGTTCAACCAACGTGATCACACTAAAAGTCTTCAGCCGGTGAGAAGAGCTGGGGGCATTTTGCCACAACAACCTGTTAACTGCTACTCTCATAAAGCCACAGCTCCATGTCGAGGCCTTGTGCTTCCCTAAACATTGCTCCACCATGGGCCCTATTACTGCTGATACCACTCACACGCCCACTAGCCTAACCACTGTTCTTCACCGAGGCCCGCTGCTGAACATCCGAAACTCTTGCACTGTGCTGAAGCCCACTGCTCCAGTGTTGGCCTACCACGCTAACCACTGCTACACACAGCTGAAACCACCGCTCTGTGCTGAGTCCCACCAGGCCGACCGCTCTCACTCCACACTGCTGCCCAGTCCTCGGTGCTGAGGCCTGCTAGTCTAACCGCAGCCTCCATATGGTAGATCTGCTGGGACGCAGGTTTATGATGTCAGACCTTTGCTTGTTTTGGCAGCCGGCCAAGGCGCACCGGGCTTTCCCTCTCTCCATACCGCCTTCTGTCTTTACTCTCCCTGACTTTTACTCGGCGCTCTCTTATTCTCCCGTTTTCTCATCCCTCCCCCACCCCCTGACTGATCCTGTCTCCCTCTTTCCTCTCTCCTTCTCTTTCTCTCTGTGGCTGGCATAATATGGAGTGTCTGTGGTTTTTGTGGGAGCGGGGGAATCCAGTGCCGAGGCACTTTTCCTGCAGTGTCCTCGGCGGCAGTGCAGCCGTGGTGTTTTAACAGCTGAGAGTCCTCACAATGTACAGGCGCTCAGGTTTTTTCGGCTGCGCAGGCAAAATATGAGGGCCAAAACTCTACTGCATTGCCCAGGATATCTGCGTCTATTAGAACGAGTCAGGGGCCAACACACCAGCTATGGGAAGGAAATGTTGAGAAAGAGGATTGGCGAGAGAAAGGAAGCATATGTATGTGTGTGTTAGTCAGGAGGCAGTGACATGTGCTCTGATGTGCATGAGTTAACCCCCCCCCCCGTTCCCATTATTTATCTTTTTGTCTACTTCTCACGCCAGACCACACTCTGTGGTTACACTACTGTCTCTCATTTTGCCACTTTTTCTCCTCCTTCCTTAAAGATGTAACCTTTGTATTTTTTCCCCTCTCCTTCTCACATCTGTGCATCTTCTCTCTGATTTTATCTCTCACCTCTCTTATTATCTGTCAGCTTTCTTTTGCCTCTTCTCCCCTCTATTTATTCTTACATCACCTTCCCTCTCCCTATCCCTTTGTGTACCTCTCAGTCTCCCTCTCTCTCTTCTCCTTGCTATCTCCGTCTCTCAGCAGAGCGTATGTCTTTGCTTTGGCCCAGCTGTCAGCTGCCTGCTCCTCCTGTACACACACATCCACCCTGCACACATCTGCACATCTGTGTGCATGCCCATGACAGTGCAGAGGAGTCACCCTGCTAACCCCAAACATAAAGGAAGGAGGGAGGCAGGGAACGATAGGAGAAAGGTAGAGTGGAGAGAGAGACAGGGAGGGAGAGATAAGGTAGAGAAGAGATAGGGAGGACAACAAGTCAGAGAGCGCGCGTGCACGGGAGAGAGAGGGAGAAGAGGCATGCAGAGAGATAGCAGACGATGAGGTGGGGAAAGACAAAATTCGCAGAATTGCTTTTCAGCCCACACACTTGGTTCTGAACTTCATCATGTCTTCAGCCACTAATTCAGAACAGTTCAAGGACTGCCAGAGTAGATTTTGCGCAACACAATCACTCCCTTACTAAAGCTGTGGATAACATTTGATACATTCAAGGTCAAGGTCTAAACGTCAATTAGGGAATGTGATAGAGTGGGACAAATTTTAATTGTAACTATAACCAGCTGTCTCGATCATAAATGTCTATAAAAGTAAGTATCAGAAGTATAAATAATAAGAAATAATGCATAAAAGTTAGATTTTATAAGGACAATACGCATTAATTCTGCATGCTACATCACCACGATTACTCCCCACCAATTGATTCCTCCATTAATCATCTTTCCACAGCTCATGTTCTCACTTATTCATAGCATCTCTAAATGTAACCACAGTGTGCCGCTCTCCAAAGCCACATCACAGCGGAGTGTACACCTGTAGTCCAGCCCAGCTGTCTACATACACACAGCAGCCAAATGAGCCAGCCCAGTCCCTTAGATGTCCAAACCAAAACATGTTCTAGTTGTCTCGGCATGTTTGCCATTTCGCCACGGTCCAGTCGGGTCATTTGGAGGCCAGATTTTGGCGTGGCGAAAGTCAGTAACAGGTCAGAAAGTGGGTTTGGACAGAAGGCTGGTAGCATTACGATAAACAGTGCTTTGGGTGTCGTCTGTCTGCCGATGCCTGGACATCTGCCTGTCTGTATGTCATGTGTCTGTGCCAGCCACACACCCAGCGGTGTGAGTAATCACCCAATAAGGAAAAGACATGTTGAACAGAAAGAACGGCAGAGAAGAAAGAGATGGAAATGATGGTGTCACGCATGACTCTTCCAACATTCAGTGTTGCTTACATATTTCTAAACTCATCTGTTTCTACTTTTTCCAGATGTATCCAGATGTTGCTGGTGATGTGCAATCCATTACAGGTAAGAGTCTGCGTGCATGTCAAAGAGCAATCATACATTATAAAAGACATGCTGTATATTGGTAGTACGTGCAGTTTTTTAAAGCCTGATCATGACTCTGGAAATGTGTGTATGTGCCAACCTCTGTGTGTGTGTGTGTGTGTGTGTGTGTGTGTGTGTGTGTGTGTGTGTGTGATTCCAGCAGGTACTTGGTGTGGATGGGGTCAACTTCAGTGTGCATGTGGAGAACCAGACGCAGGTGCGAGACACCATGAGTCGGCGACACCACCGAGTCTACCAGCTCTACAGTCGCACTAGCGGCAAACACGTCCAGGTGCTGGGACGCAGAATCAGCGCTCGAGGAGAAGATGGAGATAAATTTGGTAAGACACACACACTAGAAAAACTCAGGCAAACACTTGGGTACATGTGAATGTATGCACAGTTAGATGCTTCCTCGCATGCACATGCACACTCACACTGACTAACGGCTGCAAGTACAAAGACTTGAAGGTTGACCAAGTGCATGCATGAATGGATACAGAATGCAACTGTGCAGGCACACTCACAAAAGCACACACACACATGCCTCCCCAGGCTTTGGTAGAGGGGCAGTGGAGCTTGTCTTGGGAGTACAAAGACCTCATCGACTGGCTGCTGACTCAATGATTCACAAGAGAGCAAAAGAGAGCGAGAGAGAGAGAGAGAGAAAGAAAGATAGAGAAAGAAGGTGTTAGAGAAAAAAGTGAGTTAGCTGGAGAAGCCTGCCAGGTAGAGTGTTGGACCGAGTGTTAGAAACTCATCTCCGTCATCGATCTCTCCATTGATTTCTCATCCTCCCTGTTGTCTCCTCTGGATTTAAAACAGCAGCCCCCCCCCCGCCAACACTCCCTCTGTCCATCCCCCACTCCCTCCTCCTCTCCACCTTTCTCCGCCTGTAATGATGTCAAACCCATTCTTAAACCACACACAGAATCAATGGGCAGAAGAAAGACAGAAAGCTAGAGTTCATGTTTCTGTATGTGTTCCAGCGGTGGCTCATATTGCACATCCCATCAATTCACAGACATGTCAGGTCACTAACACCCCACTTCATGCTGTAAGTGGGACCCTCCTAAGCTGAACAATCCACACAAAACTGACTAACTATGGCGATGAGGTATTACACAAGGGAATCAAGAGCAGAGAGGGAAGAAATAAAGCAAAGAAGGGGCGGGTGCATGAAGGTATAAACATGAAGTGAAAGAGCAGAAGGGAGACGAGAGGAGAGTTGGGGGAAGAGAGAGGAAGAGGGCAAGAGGGAGGGAGTTATTGATTTCTCTTGACCCCTTTGTTGACTAAGGTCATGTAGGAACCATTTTAGGGATTTATTTTTAAACAGGCACAAGTGCTCTCTGAAGATGTGTAGTTGGTGAAGCGGTATTGCCTGGAAGGATGAACATGCATGCACCTGCACACACACAGATACACAGAGGTGCACATGCACACGCACTCACCTTAAAACAACAGTATTGTAGACACTCAGTCTGAGTGTTCTCCCGCTCCTCTCGGCCCACTGTGCTCCGTCTACTCTTGGCTGTTATCTTTTTTTACGAGGCCCATTTGTGGTCAGCGGCTTCACATCCATGTGTGCGACCGGGCTTATCTGACAACCATCTGTCCAGCAAGAGACATTTACATCGGCCTGTGATTTATCAGCATGTTTTATAGTGACTATGAATCCTGAAACTGTGATTTAATGTGAATGCCTTATCTGGTTTAAAACCCCAAATCTGATTTAATGCTGGCTGGTAATCTGTTCAATTAGTATCACACTACATGGCTGTAGGCTTGTTTGTGTAAGCTTGAATGTTATTGTTTGCTTTGGCAAGTGATCTCACACAGCATGAAAAGAAGTGAGCTGTAAATCTGGGTTACCTCTATCTTTCTTTGTATAATATTTATGTCATAGCCTACTTAGGGATGTCAGTTTTGGTAAAAATTTGCCGGTGATAGCCCAACACCCATTAACTGATATATAACTGTTTAATTTTAAGGAGAAAAAAAAGTTAAATGATGTGAAATTTCAGAGGTACTTCTTTTAGGCTGGCACTCCATTGGCTGCAAGACCTTTGGCAGTTCCTTTCAAAGTCCTATCCATTTAGAGGGAGTCAAATTGTAATGTTTGGTGAGGCAAATGTCTTTACTTTTATTTTCTGCTGGCCTTGCTAACAGACAGGCAGATAGCACCGTAAACATGTGGAAGCTGCCCAAACTAGCCAGGAGCTAGCTAGTGGCGCTGCTCATTCAGGATTATGGCTTGTAAAAGGGACAGCATTACTGTGGAAACAAGGTGGCTTCCATCTTGTCTCCCCCAGATTGCCCCATTGAGTAGGTAGCTTCATTTTGAGCTACAAACCCCCTTTAGCATTGTTAACTATGTTAGCACCACAAGCCATGCTGACACTGCTAACAGTACTAACAGAGCTCATGCTTGATGGTGTTTGCTACTCAAAATAGAGCTGCTTACTCACCAGGGCGACCTGGGGGAGACCAAGGTTTGGCTCAATGCTTCCAAAGCAATGAAATTAGGTCGGGACAGTGTTACCAACAGTAATCGCCAAATGAGTGGCGCTAGGTGATCAGCAGTGCAGTAAACTGAAGCAAAATGAGCCCGTAGACCAACATGTGTAACTGGTCAAAAATATTCTTGGCAGCTAACCCATTAACGGTTACCTGTTGACATCCCTAAACCTAATAACCCTGTGAAGTCCTGCAAACACAACATACTGTATTTCTTTGCATTGCCTGCAACTCTAATGTCTGTCTGTCCCTCCGTCTGTCCCTTCACAAGCCCAGCTTGTAGTGGAGGCCGATACCTTTGGCAGCCAGGTGAGAATCCGGGGCAAAGAAACCAATTTCTACCTGTGCATGAACCGCCGTGGTAAGCTGGTAGGAAAGGTGAGACTTCTTTCTTTAGAGACATGTTTATCTAAAAATCAAAAGATCTCAGTTTCCTGACCAGCCTCTCTTTCTTTTTCCCAATGTGTGTGTATGTGTGTGTGGGGGGCTACCTGTGGTTTCTCTGCTCTCTCAGAAGGCCAGTAATCGAAGCGATGACTGCGTCTTTGTGGAAAAGGTTCTGGAAAACCACTACACAGCTCTGATGTCAGCGCGCTACACAGGCTGGTATGTGGGCTTCACTAAAAGAGGCCGTCCTCGCCGCGGCCCGCACACACTCCCCAACCAGCAGGACGTACACTTCATGAAGCGTTTCCCGCCTGGGGAGCAGCCCGACCTCACCACCCCCTTTCGCTTCACCACCGTCAGCAAGCGGGGAAAGCGTGTGCGTGCTACCGGGCCCCGCTAGTAGTGGCTAATGCTAGCACCCACTGTCTTGCCATCCAAAGCCTTGACCTGAGCCTGCCAATGGCTAACCCAGTCATCTCCTCTGTCGCACATGACTGAACACCTCCCTTTGTTGGGACAAATATTGACCAGGAACTTGATGAATCATTCATGGGGTTTAGCTTTACACCTACTAATTTGCCACTACAGCCCCTAGTTAGGAATAATTCCTCTCGATTTTAGTTCCCTTACTTGACCAACTGGATCATAACTGGTCCATCGCTGGAAGCTCTGTTGACCTGGTCTGCTTCACTTCATAGGCCAGAAATACTGAGAGGTAAACTGAAGGGCAGCCAAACTCCCTGGCCTTTATTCCACAACCACAAAAACCACAAGGCCTTCATGTCTCCTGTTCTGGACTAGCTGGACATTGTCAAGAATGGGATTACAACTGGACCATACAGAGAGAGAACAAGGGTGGGAAAGACTGACTGAACAAGAGAGTGGGTGCTTAGCCTACGGATAAAGGGAAAACAGGAAGGAGAGAGGACAGGAAAACGGCATAGTGGACAAAGGGACAGAGTGATCTGCACAGATCAAATGGACCAATGATGGACTGTTGACATGTGACGCACTTATTTGTCTCACTGCTAAATTGGTGGGAATCTGTGAGACTGTTGGATGAATGACGAAATGATTGAGTGAACTACTTACTGAATAAACGCATGTTTGTAAGAACAAGAAGACGAGGAAATGTATGTAAGAGTGTGTGTGTTTGTGTGTGTGAGTGAGTGCACTAACAACCAAGAGTGAAGCTGGATCACGAGGGACTCTGGAAAGGGACCATCCAGTCCCTGCATGAACCCATGACAACTCACCGCAGGGACTAAAGCTTTAGGAACTGGAATGTATAAAAAAAAAAATAACAAGCTGCACCAAAAACAGCCAGCCTACCAAACCAGTGACCAACCAAAGACAACTGGAGACCTTCTTCATGACTCCTCCAGATGCCCCCACCCCCCCCCACCCCCCAAGGACAATACACCCTCAGCTTATAGGTGCAGAGGGTGGTGAATGCAGGGGCGAGCATGGCAGGGAGGGTGCCTTGTCTATTAGCATTGCTATAGAAACGACCCAGGGGATGATGCTCCCGTGCGATACCGTGGATACAGAATGCTGCTACCAGGACATTCAGTGAAACAAACCAAAGTCTCATGCATACACACAGGAGAAAATCATATAGAGAGAGCACTTTGTTGAAAGTGATTTATTTTATATATATATATAAAAGAGGACAGAAACCCTAAATAAGCAATCGTACTATGATGATTATTATAATTATTACGATAAAATTATTTCATTTATTTATTTCAGCTCTGTCTGCAGCAGTCTTTCTCGACTCAGTAAACCTATCAGAAACATTTCCTGTGTCTCCCAGTGTGGTTAAACTGCTTCTTCACATGCTCTCTTTTCTGTCCTAGAATAACAAAGAGATTCAATTCACCGGGGCTCCAGAGGTGGTCAGCTTCAGCGTTTTTATGCCGTTTAGGACAACATACTGTAGTATGACGTTTTGATGCCATTTCAGACCACATACTATACTATAAATTTTTCATGACATTTTGGAGGACATACTTTACTATGACATTTATATGCCCTTTTGGACAATATTAAACACTGACGTTTTTATGCCATTTTGGACATTTGTTGGGATTTATTCAAAAAGGAATAAATCACAACAAACATAAATCAAACTTTTATTTAAAAAGGAAATCAATGCAAAACAAAACACAATATATATGTATAAGTACATATATATATATATACAAGTGTGGATGTGTAAATGTGTGTGTGTGTGTGTGTAAGAGAGAGACAGAGAGTGAGAGAGGGACAAAGAGAAGGTGTGTGTGTTGATGTGAGCACGAACACGCCAAGAGGCAGAGGTGAATTGACAAACAATAGAGGCTACAGCAAGATGCCAGATCAAAGATAACGTGTGACCAAGTGGCTGATCACACAAAGGAACAAAGAAGAGGCGGAAACTTCAAGTTCCCTCTCTGTGTGCTTCTGTCGAAAACCAGTTTGTGTGTCTGTATATGTGACCAAGATGTATAAAAGGTAGAGATGGCTAATTCAAAACTTTTAAACATTTCAACACTTTCAAACCATTGTTTTGAAACGTTTCAGAACCTGTTCGCTCAACATTGGCATCCATGTGCAGAAGCTGGGATTGCAGTTATCACTCAATGTTTGTATTGAAAGCTCCCTTTTCCCCATCCCAAAAGGCTATAGATGTCATGAAAATATAATCATCAATCATTTATTTAGTTGTTGTAGGATAAAGTGGCTGTTTCTTAGCATCAGTATGTGACCTTATGATGGTGGTCCTATGCTGTAGTTATGTGATATTGCAGACACCCAGAAATAATACAATGCATATACTATACTATTTATACTTTGATGGCTATGGGATCAAAAATTACAGTCTGAATGGGTTTCAGTGGCACATCTTTTCTACTTAACAGTATGAATGTAACAATTTTGTTTACACAGTGTACTTATTGTAGGAGCTGAACTGGAAATCCACAGATTCAATAGAAATTCATGCCATTATGCATTAACACAACCAAAATGATAAAAAAAAAAAACCATGAAGAATAAAAAAGTAAGGGTCCCCAAGGGTTAAATTATTATTATTATTATTATTATTATTATTATTATTATTATTATTATTATTTATATATGATAGTTATCTATCTATCTATCTATCTATCTATCTATCTATCTATATATCTATCAACTGTAGCACAGTCCTCACAAATCTCTTATAGTTTGATAGACACAACACAACACCTCAAGCATTTCCCGCGGTCCTTTCGTTAAAAACCATTTGTCCGGGTTTGACATGATCACATGGCATTTTGAAACCCATCTTGAACTGCCGAAACTGAAAGTGACGAAACGTTTGGAAACAGTTCGATCTTCTATGCTGAAATTGCCATAATAATAACAATAATAATAATAATACATTTGATTTATATAGTGCCTTTCAAGAACTCAAGGTCGCTTTACACAAAAAAAAAAAAAAGGTCTATCTCTAGCCATTGGTAAATAGTAGACCACTTACCAACGTTATTCACACTGAGTGCTTTCAAACATGCAATGCATAGGTTGTCTCTTTTTACAGATCTCTAGATGTGTCCCTGGACGTGAAAGTTACAGGACAGTGAAAGAAAGAAAGAGAAAGAAAACTGAATCTGGAATTGGTGAGTTGCGATAGTGCTATTGTTGTTAGCACGCTGCTTTTAGCCTTGGCAGTGCTCTGAGTAAAGGTTGCCCATGTTGTTATTTAATTGCTGTTGTGAGCCACGCATTGCAAAATTCATGCAAAGTGTTTTGTATGAATACTGTGCCCTGTGACTGTAATATGTTGTTAAAAACTGTGTTAGCAGCTACTGATAGCTTCTTTAGCCTAGTGGCTAACACTGGCTTATTTAGCATGGTGGCTAATGCTAGTATGCTAACTGGAAATGACGTTATGCTGATCCGGATCGCAGTGTTTTGCTATAAAACATAAATATTTTTATCATGTTGATTGTTTAAATAACTGTTCTGTGACAGTATATTTTGATAGTAGATTGATATTTTGGTAGATGATTAATGTTGTATTTGGAAGCCGCACAGCTGTGAGTTATTAGGAAGTCTTTTGTTAATGAAAACAGAGCCATGTATGTTAACGCTGATCTTGTCTGTTTGTAACAGGACGGGGTTTTTTTTGCAAGAAGGAACCGCGATGGCATGCTAGAGGAAATCAAAGAACCATCGATGAACCGAACCAGCCACAATTCTTATGCTTCCGCTTGCGTGGTAGGATGTGCCCTAACTGAGGGTTTGCGCCCCTCACTTTGCACTTGCTCAACCCCCCCCCCCACCACCCACCACACACACACACATTCCCCCAGCCCAACCTCTTTTCTCTCTTTTTTTTGTTGGATTGACTGACTTTATTTTTGGACCTTGTACCCTTGGACGTGGACAGCCCATTTCTGGTGCTGGAGGGGAATTGAACTGAAGGGATGTGATGTTGATTTTCGTGATGTAACTAATGAACATGATGTATGTGGAGGGAGCATAAGCGAATTTAATCACTGCTGTGAAAGTAATTGCTCTTGTAGACCGGTTTAAAGACATGGCTATACTTTTCATTTTTTGAGCTCAATTGCTTTTGTTTTGTGTTTTTGTTGTTTCTGTTGTTCTCAGTAATACATAGTACCTTTTCATCACACTTTCTGTGTACTGGCTTTTCATTTAATTCTGCCCATCAGTCTACAAGCTCCTCCTGTTAAGTCCCTAGAGTCTCCTGAGTTATTCCACTGCACTTGTCCTGTAACTGAAGACCCAGCTACACTTTACGACATTTCAAAAAACATTTTCACCATACTATACTATGTCGTTTTGAGCCATTTTTTCCGACATGCTATATTATGATATTCTGGGTATATTATATACTATTGTAAGGATTTGGCTTTAACATGGGGCTACCCTTTCTGTGATTAGGCCTCATGCAAGGCTCACCAATTGTTAAAGTATGGCTATCAGAAATAATTAATGATTATTCAAAAAAATAATAATTATGTTAAATAATGTGACTTAAATTACATTAAATCACCTCGTGGGCACCATTCCTGGAAAGGGAAAATGATAGCTGATCAATAAAATGCACTAAACTATCAGTTTGGAACTCTGATCAAGATTAGATTAATAATTGTAACCAAAATGACCACACTGATCGTAAAGAGTGAAGGATTTCGCTCTCACTTTTGTACAACATTAAGCAGACAGCAAGTATGATTCCAAAAACATTTATTCAAAAAGAAAAGCAATGCAAAATGAAACACGCAATATATACTGCTTGTATATGCAAGTATATATACAAGTGTGGATGTGTAAATGTGTGTGTGTGTGAGTGTGTGTGAGAGAGAGAGAGAGAAAGAAGCTGTGTGTTGGTGTAAACGTGAACACACCAAGAGGCAGAGGTGAATTGACTAATAACAGAAGCACAAAGAAGATGCCAGATTCAAGATATGGATCAAAGATGGCTGCAGAGCTTTGAGGAGCCTCAGCTGACCACGTGGTTGGTCAGACAAAGAAACAAAGAAAAGGTGCGAACTTGAAGTTCCTTCTCTGTGTGCTTCTGTTGAGAGCCAATTTCTGAGTGCATGTATATGATCTAATAAGTGCCTTGGTTAGTAAATGGGATGTTTATAGTTGCATGTAAGACCTTGTCTGTGTGAGGCATTAACAATTGCATAAACATCAATACATGTTACACATGTGATGACAAAAGACAAAGTAAAGCTTGTACTTATGTCCTAATGCATAGGTGTTACTTGCCAATTCAGGAGTGGGAGGAGAGTTCTTTGGGCTGCTGGCTGAAGAAAAAGGGTTCGGTTTCAGTCACTTCTGTTCAGTTCCAAGGATCCAGGAGGAGGCTGGCCGGTCCTGGTGTCCTTACAGAGATAGCAGTTCAGTGTTATCTCGGTTCTGTTCTTGTTTTGGCTTGAGAGGTTAGCTGTGGCTTTCTAATGTCTGCAAAGTCTCTTGGGACTTGGAAAGTAGAGTTGAGACAAAGCTGCAGCTCCTGCTGAGAGCTTAGGTGTGGAAGGGGGAAGGGCAACGCAGGTCCTCCAGACCTGCAACCTTCCTTGGAGGAGGTTTGGGTGCGAGAGCTTGAAGATCACCAGATTTTTCTCTTCTTGGCTCAGTAACATCCTGAGGGGGGGTCACCGTGGTGAACCAATGATGTCTGGAGATGAGTCCATGGGAGAATCTAACACTTAGGCGTCAGAACATGAAGCACTCTGGAACATTGAGTTCAAATGGCTGTTCTTTGTTTGAGGAACAAAGGAACTCACAGGACATGTGACATATGTCCAGTGTCAAGTGTCAAGTGTCCAAATGAACAAATCATATGTGGAATTGCCAGGTCCCTACACTATGGCATGCCTCTACAACCTATAATGTGTCATTTTCTGCCATTTTTTCGACATGCTAAATTATGCTGTTTTTGGCCATTTTTTTCCCACTTACTTACTTTTTCCGTATACTATGACGCCTCTCTCTGCAATATTGCTATATACTGTTATATTATGTTGTTTTGGGGCATTTTTTGGACATGTCAAAATTTCACATTTGACATTGACAATTTTCCAACATACTATACAAAAGTGTTTTTTTTTTTAAAAGATATTTTGGACATGCTAAATTATGAAATTTTTGGCCATTTTGTTTCACTTACATAGTATGCGGCGTCACTGCAAGCTGTAATTTGTTGTTTTTTTTTGGCATTTTCATGCATGTTTTTGACTTGCTAAATAATGATATTGTTGGCCTTTCTTTCCAATTTCTATAATGTGATATAGTTATAATATATCTTTTTCAGTCATTTTTTTGACCTTTCAAAGTTTGACATTTTTCGACATACTAAACTATGGCATTTTTGGCATTTTTAGTTATAATATGTCATTTTTTGGGGCATGTCAAAATTTGGCCTTTATTCGACATTGGCATTTTTGGCGACTTTTCCGAAATGCTAAATTATAACATTGTTGGCCTTTTTTTTCCACGTATATACTATGACACGTGTGTACAAGTTATAATATGTCATTTTCAGGCAGTTTTGACATTTTTCAACATACTATAGTATGGCGTTCTGGCGATTTTTTTTAAACATGCTAAATTATGACGTTTGGTGCTTTTTTTAAAAACTTTGTCTACTATGATGCATCTCTACAAGCTATGATATGATGTTTTCAGGCATTTTTTTTTACTTATAGAGATGCTTTACAGTATAGAATGTTGAAAAAAGGAAAAAAGGCAGAAAACATCATAATGTACCATGTCGAAAAAACGGCAGCAAATCACAACAAATATACATATATATATGTAGCAAAAATGTCAAATATTGACATATCCAAGAAACAGCTGGACATCGTTGATTGTAGCTCATAGAGATGCGCCTTAGTATAGCATTTCGAAAAAAGGGCCAAACACAGCTAAAAGTTGCAATATATAGCATGACAAAAAAATGAAAAGACATATATATATATATATATATATATATATATATATATATATATATATATATATATATATATATATATATATATATATATATATATATATATATAACTTGTAGAAAGGCCTCATGGTATCATCATGGTATGCAAAATGGTATAAAGGCACAAAAAGGCCAACAATTTCATAATTAAACATATTTAAAATTGGCCAAAAACGATATAGTACACTATGTCGAAAAATGTCACATTTTTGGCAATTTTTTCAACACAATAATTATAACGTTTTGGGCCTTTTTTGGCCTTTGTTTCCACTTTGTATACTTTGATAGGTCTCAACAAAGTATAATATGTGATTTTCAGCCATTTTTGGAACATGTCAAGATTTGACATTTTCGCCATACTATAGCATGTGAGTTATAGCATGGCGAAAAATGTCAAATTTTGACATGTCCCAAAAATGGCTGAAAATGAAATATTATAGCTCATAGAGACGTGTTACTGTGAACAAAGTGGAAACAAAGGCCAAAAAAGGCTAAAAACTTCAGAATTTAGGGTGATGAAAATATGTCCAAAACTTGCATAGTATAGTATGGCGAAAAATGTTACTGTGAACAAAACGGAAACAAAGACCAAAAGAGGCCAAAAACGTCATAATTTAATGTGGTGAAAAATTGGCCCAAAAATCACATAGTATGGTATGGTGAAAGTGTGTCAAATTTTGACATGTCCCAAAAATGTCTTAAAACGACATATTATAGCTTGTAGAGATGCGTTATAGTGACCAAAGTGGAAGAAAATGTCAAAAAAGGCAAAAAACGTCATAATTTAACGTCGTGAAAACGTGGCCAAAAATCGCATAGTATAGTATGGCGAAAATGTCAAATTTTGAAATGTCCCAAAATGTCTTAAAACAACATATTATAGCTTGTAGATATCTTAATAGTGAACAAAGTGGAAATATAGGGTAAAAAAGGCCAAAAGCTTCATAATTTAGGGTGATGAAAATATGGCCAAAACTTGCATGGGCGAAAAAAGTGGAAATATAGGTCAATAAAGGCCAAAAACTTCAGAATTTAGGGTGGTGAAAATGTGGCCAAAAATCGCATAGTATAGTATGGCGAAAAACGTCAAATTTTGACACATCCCAAAAATGGCTGAAAATGACATATTATAGCTTGTAGACGTGCGTCAAAGTGAACAAAGTGGGAAAAAAAGGGCAAAAAAGGCCATAAATGTCGGAATTTAAAGGGGTGAAATATTGGCCAAAAATCGCATAGTATAGTATGGCGAAAATGTCAAATTTTGACATGTCCCAGAAATGGCTGAAAATGACATATATTATAGCTTGTAGACGTGCATCATAGTGAACAAAGTGGAAATAAAGGGCAAAAAAGGCCAAAAACGTCATCATTTAACATCATGAAAAATTGGCCAAAAGTCGCATAGTATAGTATGGCGAAAATGTCAAATTTTGACATGTCCCAAAAATGTCTCAAAATGACATATTATACCTTGTAGATACGCGTAATAGTGACAAAACTGGAAATAAAGGTCAAAAAAGGCCAAAAACTTCGTAATTTAGGGTGATGAAAATATGGCCAAAAGTCGCATAGTATAGTATGGCGAAAAATGTCAAATTTTGACATGTCCCAGAAATGGCTGAAAATGACATATTATAGCTTGTAGACGTGCATCATAGTGAACAAAGTGGAAACAAAGGGCAAAAAAGGCCAAAAACGTAATAATTTAACATTGTGAAAATATGGCCAAAAGTCGCATACTATAGTATGGCGAAAATGTCAAATTTTGACATGTCCCAAAAATGTCTTAAAACGACTTATTATAGCTTGTAGAGACGTGTAATAGTGACCAAAGTGGAAATAAAGGTCAAAAAAGGCCAAAAACTTCATAATTTAGGGTGTTGAAAATATGGCCAAAAGTCGCATAGTATAGTATGGCGAAAAATGTCAAACTTCGACATGTCCCAAAAATGTCTTAAAACGACATATTTTATACCTTGTAGAGACGCGTTATAGTGACCAAAGTGGAAATAAAGTTCAAAAAAGGCTAAAAATGTCATATTTTATGCTGGTGAAAAATTGGCCAAAAATCGCATAGTATAGTATGGCGAAAATGTCAAATTTTGACATGTCCCAAAAATGTCTTAAAACGACTTATTATAGCTTGTAGATACGTGTAATAGTGACCAAAGTGGAAATAAAGGTCAAAAAAGGCCAAAAACTTCATAATTTAGGGTGTTGAAAATATGGCCAAAAGTCGCATAGTATAGTATGGCGAAAAATGTCAAATTTTGACATGTCCCAAAAATGGCTGAAAATGACATATTATAGCTTGTAGACGTGCATCATAGTGAACAAAGTGGAAACAAAGGGCAAAAAAGGCCAAAAACGTCATCATTTAACATCGTGAAAAACTGGCCAAAAGTCGCATAGTATAGTATGGCGAAAATGTCAAATTTTGACATGTCCCAAAAATGTCTTAAAACGACTTATTATAGCTTGCAGATACGCGTAATAGTGACCAAAGTGGAAATAAAGGTCAAAAAAGGCAAAGAACTTCGTAATTTAGGGTGTTGAAAATATGGCCAAAACTCGCATAGTATAGTATGGCGAAAATGTCAAATTTTGACATGTCCCAAAAATGTCTTAAAACGACATATTATACCTTGTAGAGACGCGTTATAGTGACCAAAGTGGAAATAAAGGTCAAAAAAGGCTAAAAATGTCATATTTTATGCTGGTGAAAAATTGGCCAAAAATCGCATAGTATAGTATGGCGAAAATGTCAAATTTTGACATGTCCCAAAAATGTCTTAAAACGACTTATTATAGCTTGTAGATACGCGTAATAGTGACCAAAGTGGAAAATAAAGGTCAAAAAAGGCCAAAAACTTCGTAATTTAGGGTGATGAAAATATGGCCAAAAGTCGCATAGTATAGTATGGCGAAAATGTCAAATTTTGACATGTCCCAAAAATGTCTTAAAACGACATATTATAGCTTGTAGATACGTGTAATAGTGACCAAAGTGGAAATAAAGGTCAAAAAAGGCCAAAAACTTCATAATTTAGGGTGTTGAAAATATGGCCAAAAGTCGCATAGTATAGTATGGCGAAAATGTCAAATTTTGACATGTCCCAAAAATGTCTTGAAACGACTTATTATAGCTTGCAGATACGCGTTATAGTGACCAAAGTGGAAATAAAGGTCAAAAAAGGCTAAAAATGTCATATTTTATGCTGGTGAAAAATTGGCCAAAAATCGCATAGTATAGTATGGCGAAAATGTCAAATTTTGACATGTCCCAAAAATGTCTTAAAACGACTTATTATAGCTTGCAGATACGCTTTATAGTGACCAAAGTGGAAATAAAGGTCAAAAAAGGCAAAAAACTTCATAATTTAGGGTGTTGAAAATATGGCCAAAACTCGCATAGTATAGTATGGCGAAAATGTCAAATTTTGACATGTCCCAAAAATGTCTTAAAACGACATATTATAGCTTGTAGAGACGCGTTATAGTGACCAAAGTGGAAATAAAGGTCAAAAAAGGCTAAAAATGTCATATTTTATGCTGGTGAAAAATTGGCCAAAAATCGCATAGTATAGTATGGCGAAAATGTCAAATTTTGACATGTCCCAAAAATGTCTTGAAAACGACTTATTATAGCTTGTAGATACGCGTAATAGTGACCAAAGTGGAAATAAAGGTCAAAAAAGGCCAAAAACTTCGTAATTTAGGGTGATGAAAATATGGCCAAAAGTCGCATAGTATAGTATGGCGAAAATGTCAAATTTTGACATGTCCCAAAAATGTCTTAAAACGACATATTATAGCTTGTAGATACGCGTTAATAGTGACCAAAGTGGAAATAAAGGTCAAAAAAGGCCAAAAACTTCATAATTTAGGGTGAAAAATTGGCCAAAAGTCGCATAGTATAGTATGGCGAAAAATGTCAAATTTTGACATGTCCCAAAAATGGCTGAAAATGACATATTATACCTTGTAGATGTGCATCATAGTGAACAAAGTGGAAACAAAGGGCGAAAAAAGGCCAAAAACGTCATGATTTAACTTGGTGAAAAAATAGCCAGAAAGCACATACTATACTATGGCGAAAAATGTCAACTTTTGAAATGTCCCAAAAATGGCTGAAAATTAAATATTATAGCTTGTAGAGACACGTCATAGTGACATAAATGGAAACAAAGACCAAAAGAGGCCAAAAACGTCATAATTTAACATGGTGAAAAAATAATAAATTAAAATAGTATAGTATAGCTTGTAGAGATGCATCATAATGAAGAAAGTGGAAAGAAAGACCAAAAAAGGCTAACTTCACAATTTAATGTCTTGAAAAAATACCGAAAAAATCGCATACCATACTGTAGCGAAAAATGTCAAAATTTGACATGTCCCAAAAATGGCTGAAAATGACATATTATAACATGTAGAGATGTGTTACTGTGAAGAAAGTGGAAACAAAGGCCAAAAAAGGCCAAAAACATCATAATTTAGGTTGATGACAAAATGGCCAAAAATTGCATAGTATAGTGTGGCAAAAATTTCAAATTTTGACATATCCCAAAAATACCTTGAAACGACATATTATAGCTTGTAGAGATGCGTCATAGTGAACAAAGTGGAACTAAAGACCCAAAAGGCCAAAAACGTCATAATTTAGGTTGATGACAAAATTGCCAAAAATCGCATAGTATAGTATGACAAAAAATGTCAAATTTTAAAATGTCCCAAAGATGCCTTAAAACAACATATTATAGCTTGTAGAGACACGTCATGATGAAAAAAGTGGCCAAAAAAAGGCCAAAAACTTCATAATTTAGCATCATGAAAAAACTGGCGAAGAATTACCGCATAGTATAGTTTGGTGAAAAATCTAAAATTTTGATATGTCCAAAATATGGCTGAAAACTGCTTATCAGTCCTGTGAGGAAAAATGTTTCATTACAGCAGCAAATAAGAGAGCAGCAACTGAATAAAATATCTGTTAAAAATGCAAGATAATGCAAATATATCTACAAAGGAAGGCACTTAACATAGAATAAAATAACAATAATAATCATAAAGATACCTATGTACAGGATGTACAAAGAACAAGTAAGCAAACAACAAACAACAACAAAAAGATTAAAGAAAAAATGTGCAAATAAGAACTGAAAAAGACAATAGCATCAAAAAAGGGCCCCCATACCCCCCGACAGAGATCCTGGCTAAGACCCTAATGTCCTAAAATCCTAGAAATGTCCTAAAATTCTAGAAACATCCTAAAATTCTTAACATGTCCATAAATCTAAAACTGTCCTAAAAATCTAGACATGTCCAAAAATCCTAGAAACATCCAAAATCCCAGAAATGTACTAAAATCCTAGAAACATCCTTAAACGCTAGAAATGCCTTAAAGTCCCAGAGAAACATCCATAATCAAAGAAATGCTTTAAAATCCTTGTTTTCCTGAGATAACAAGATCAACTTTTGGGGTCATTTTTGACAACATACTATACTATGATATTTTTGTGCCATTTTGAGTCATTTTTGACAACATACTTTACTGTGATGTTTTTGGGTCATTTTTAAAAACATTCTTTACTCTGATGTTTTTGGGCTGCTTTGGGTCTTTTTGACAACATGCTTTACTATGACGTTTTGGGGTAATTTTTGACGACATACTATCCTCCGACGTTCTTGTGCCTTTTTGGGTCATTTTTGCCGATGTGCTATACTATGACGTTTTTTGGTCATGTCTGATGACATACTATACTATGACTTTTTTGTGCCATTTGGGTCATTTCTGATGACCTGCTACACTATGATGTTTTTGGGTCTTTTTTGGGCATTTGGATGACGTGCTACACTATGACGATTTTGTGTCATTTTTGACGACATACTGTAGTATGACTTTTTTCATGCCAGTTTGGACGACATAGTATTCTATGACATTTTTGGGCTAATTTGGCTCTTTTTTGACAACATACTATACTATGACGTTTTTCGGTCATTTTTAACGACATTCTTTACTCTGATGTTTTTGGGCTGCTTTGGGTCTTTTTGACAACATGCTTTACGTTTTTATGCCATTTTGGACGACATATTATATTATCACTTTTTTCATGCCATTTTTGACGACATACTATACTATGACGTTTTAATAATAATAATACATTTCTTTTATATAGCACTGTTCTTCAGGTTACAATGTGGTCTTCAGAAAACAACAACAAAAAACAAAACAAAGAAACAAACAAAAAAAAACAACACAGTGATCAAGAGTGGCTAATAAAACAAAGCAAGAGCAATCTATTTAATACTCAAAAATGCTTTGCTATAAAAGAAAGTCTAAAGAAGCGATTTAAAAGATGCTAATGATGGAGCAAGTCTGATTTCAGTGGGCAAACAGTTCCACAGTTTTGGGGCTCTGACAGCAAAAGCATGTTTACATTTTGTCATGAGCCGAGAAGAGCTGCATCCACTGATCTGAGGGAGCACCCAGGTACGTAGGGGGTTAATAATTCTTTAATGTTATTTGGAGAATGGCCATGCAGTGCTTTAAAAGTGATCATTAAACTGATGCAGTAAGTAGAGAAAATTGTGCATATTTTTTTGAGCCTGTTAAAATTTGGGCGGCAGGGTTTTGGACCAGTTGGAGTCGGTGAAGGCAACTCTGATTTATACTAGCATAAAGTGCATTACAGTAGCCAAGGCAAGAAAACATAAAAACATGTATCACCCTGTGTTAGTCCGGGGAAGACAAGAATGGTCTAATCTGAGAATTTTTTTAAGCTGGTAGAAGCACAAATGAACAACATTTTTTATTTGAGCATCAAAAAAAGCTAGGTCAGCTTGGTTAAAATTGCCAAAAGAAATAAGAGAACATTTAAAAATATTTTTTATTTAAAAAAACTGCAAGACCACCACCTTTTTTAAATGGTCAAGGAAGATAGAAATGTTTAGAAACAGGCTTCCACTAAATATACTATTATACTATACTATACTATTTTGTTTTTCCTCTACTTTGGACAATATATGACACAATCACTATTTTCATGCCATATTTGACGACATACGTGACGTTTTTTCTATGACGTTTTTGGGTAATTTTTGACGACATACTGTACTATGAAGGGTTCTTTTGCCATCTTGCATAACATACAGAATGTCTTGGCATCCAAGCGTGGCAATGCCGTGGGTTTCAGACTGTTCTCCAGATCTTTAAACTTGTCTCTTCTGCCTTGGGTTTCCTGAATGTCATAGGCCACTGTTCTCCAGTTATCACGCAGCTAAAGGGTAACTTTGACAAAATGATCCTCAGATTTGCTGCATTCCAGTTCGTCCACAGAGTCAGTTTCAGACAAAGTGTTGTAACAGCTTCGAAGAAAGAGTGAATCTGACCTTAAAGCACTGCCATCTTCCACTTTTATAGCTGTCCAATTTAAGGCTTTTGCTTTCATGAATGCTGATGTGATCTGCATCTTGTTCCCAAAATGCCACTCAAGCTGCTTCATTGCCTCAATGTGTCCATTTCTCAGTTCCATATGCAGACTGCTGCGTACAAGTTGCCTTGGTTGCCCCACTGTGTACTGCTCCAAGTAGTAAAGTCTGTCTTGCATTTTTCTGTTTTGTTTTCTATCCCCTGTTAAAACACTTCAATGAAAGAATGAAACTGCAGTGGGTCGCTATCAAAGCTGGGTATCTCTCCAATAGGCAGGAGAAAGGCTTTCTGTTGTTTCACTAACTGTCGTTTTGCCTTCTCAAAACATCTGCAATGTTTGAACTTTGCACTCAGAGCAGCACACTCAGCCTCAGGCTCTAAACAGGTGGCTGCTATTGATCCTAGGTCCTAGGTCCATAGGTTTCCATTTCTTTACTTTTGTACTGTGCTATAAGTGTTATCAAGGCAAAACACTAAGCGGACATCATTTCCAAGGAAGGATTCAACAAGTAATAGTCAGTCCAGAATCAAAGTGATTTTGACTTAATGTCTCAGCATCTGAGGGTGGCGATGCCGCGGGTTACAGAGCGTAGTGTTTTAACGCACTCCAAACAAACCTTGGTTTCATCAGTTTGATTAATTTATTCTCAAACAAAGGAGCTTCCAAACATGAATTAAACTGGTTCCAAAATTTCAATTAAATTTAAAACTTAATTAAAAGAATGACTTAAGTAACATAAAACAAGCATTGAGTGTACTAAGAAGTGTGGTCAAAACCGCGTGTAACCACAGCGTCACCCGACATTGACATTGCTAGACTGACCTGCTAGCTGCCATGCTTTGGTGACTATACAACCTCTCAAAACAAAACTATGCCCGATAATCAAATGAATCAAACCAATAATTCACTCTAGTAATTAATAATAATGATAAACACAAATACGACAATATTAAGGAAAAGGATGGCTATAACATTCTGGCCCCTAATTATTGCTAAGCAGCAAACAAAAGGAAAATATATAGCCATAACGCAATGATCCAATAATAGCAAGAATCTTTAAATGTAGGCCTATTTTGTCAGTGTACATGTAGAGCCAGGGACTCCAAACTCCAACAGCAGGCACAGCTGGCATTCCTTAAGCTAAACCCCTCCCAACATAATGCGCAGTTTGGTGATGGGTCGTTTCAGCTCAGTCACTTGTGATAGTTTCTGTGACCCGTCCCAATGTCCACAAATTCCTGGGTGCTGGATCGTCCATGACAAGCACAAGGTCTCCAACTGCAAAGCCTTTTCTTGCTCTGTTCCACTTTTGACATGTTTGCATCAGTGGGAGATATTCTTTCACCCATCTTTTCCAGAACAGGTCAGCAATGTTCTGAACTTGCCAGGTCATTAGGATCATCACTAAATGGCGTGATAGGACGGTCGTTCAAAACAGCCTCTACTTCACACAAGGCAGGATGTAAGGCCTCGCCATCCAGCACTTGATGCTTTACCACTGTGCATGATGAGCCCCATGTGGGGGGGGTTGAAGGTCCACTCAATTCACGCATGAGAGAACTGTGCAACTTGTTTAGATTAAAGTCTCTGATTGTATGTCTCAGCTCCCGGTTAGAACTGACAAAGTTTGTTCCATTATCAGACCTTATTTCTCTGACTTGACCTCTGCAACAGACAAATCTTCTGATGGCATTTATGCATGAATCCATGTTTAACGTATATGCTGCTTCTAGGTGGACTGCACGTGATGTTAACATGTGAATATGACACCATCCCTCTTCAAAATGTTTCTACCTCTTCTCACCTCCATTGAGCTGAAGTAGTCTATTTCAAAGTCTGTAAATGGTGGGAGATCTGCCGTGATTCTGTCAGGGGGAAGATCTGACATCTTTTGCTCACCAGGTTTTTGTTGTTGCCTTCAGCAGGTCATACACTCTCTGATGATTGTTCTAGCAGTGGAAATAGCATGTGGTATCCAGCAGCGGCACCGAAGAGTTGACAGTATGTGATTTCTGCCCCCATGACCAACTTTATGATGGATGTGATGCAGAAGAAGCATAGTGATATGGCTGTTTTTTGGCAGAATAATTGGGTGTTTTGTCTCTTCGGGAAGAACAGGCCTCCTTAACCTACCACCAATTCTCTGAACTCCATCCACCATCACGGGGTCAAGCTTGAATAGATGGCTAGTTTTCTTCAGAGTGCTTTTCTGTAAGGCTGCAATTTCATCTGAATGAACCTGCCTGTTCACATAACAGACAATGACTTTTTCCACTTTTTCCAAATCACCCACTGTCAGTCTTGGCATGCTTGTCTTTGCTTGTCGTTTTAGTTTGTGTTCCTGCTTAGCATGTTCTTGAGCTGTGTTCAGTCTTTGTCCTCTCAGCTGAAGCAGTAGTTCCTTAATCTTCAGGATCCAGGCTCCAGCTCTTACGAGGTCTGTCCACTTGGAAAAGTAGTTTAGAAGCTTACTTGTGAGACATGCCCCATGTTCCAGCACTACTGCACAAGCAGAGATCTCACCTTTGACCTCTGGGTCCTCATCAGGAATTCCATTTAATTTTGTTGTTCCTGGCCATTAAACATGGACCGTTGATCCATGATTTAGACTGGAGGGAAACATCAGCTCGCACACCACGTGATGCTGCATCTGCTGGATTTAGCTTGGAACTGATATGCCGCCATTGTGCCACCTTTGACAGTTCTTGAATGATGGAAACTATTTGCAACATATGTTTTGACTCTTTTGGTGTTGTTGGCGATGCACTGAAGAACTGTCATGCTGTCTGACCAGAAAACAGACTTTTCCATGCTAATTTCCAACTCTGTTTTTAGCATCTTGTTGATGCCTACAGCCAAGACTGCTGATGCGAGTTACAGCCTGGGTATGGTTGTTTGTTTAGGTGGTGTCACTCTGGCTTTTCCCATGACCAGAGCAATGCTCGCCTCTTTCCTGCTGTTTGTAAATGTTTGTACAATACCAGACCATACCCACTTTCGCTGGCATCACATAAATGATGCAACTGTGCTGCTGTTATTGCTCCAAAATTTTTGGGTGCAAAGCTTCTGCTGATGCTAGATGTATCCAGCAAAGTTAGGTCATCCAGGCCTTTCTGTCAGGCTTGAGTCGTTTGTTGGTGGATTTGGTCATCCCACCCCAGCTTTGTTTTACACAATCCTTGCAAGATTTGTTTTGCAGGGAGAATAACTGGTGTCAGGAATCCTAGGGGGTCATGCGTTGAACTAGCAATGGACAGGATGCCACACGTGGTCACCAAGGGGGTTTTACATCCATACTGAAAGTGAAGGTGTCCTGTTCCACATTCCATTGAGCACGAAGCACCCTTTCCACGGGAAGCTGGTCTTTGTCCAGGTCTAGTGTTTTTATGCCTTTTGCCCTCTGATCTTCAGGGATGGAGACCAGGAAAGAGTGATGGTTGCTCACCCATTTGTTGAGTTGAAATCCCCCCTTGGCACACAGGTCTGTGAGGTTTTGATATAGAGATGTTACTTGCCACGCAGTATTGACAGATTTTAAACAGTCATCAACATAGATGTTCTGTCAGATGGTATTTACAATCTCACTTGCATAATTGTTCTGGATGTCATCAGCTGTCAACAGGGCAAATGAAGCACAGCTTGGGGAAGATACAGATCCAAAGATGTTGACTGTCATTCTGTGCTCCACCAGATCTTGTGTGACATCCCCATCAGGCCACTAGAGGAAGCGCAAAAAGTTGACATCTTCTTTTGCCACCCTCACCTGGTTGAACATTCCCTCAATATTGGTTTTGATAGCTATGGGGCCCCGGCGGAAACAAAGCAACACACCTAACAGTGTATTTGTCAAGTCAGGACCTTGCAGAATTTCTTTATTTAGTGAAGTTCCTCCATACATTGGTGCACAATCAAAAACCACACGCAAAGTTTTCTCTCCAATAGGCAGGGGCCTAGCCTTAGTTGGGGCAGCGACTGGCTCAGTTTTAAAAAGATGTTGCTTAGTTTTTCCTGATGCCTTTAGAGATGTTTGAGTTATCTTTGGTTCTGGTGGTTTCTGCATTCTAGCAGAGGAAGATTTAGATGAAGCAGAGTGCTGTTGCCTTTTGCAGGTGCTTAGAACTCACTGAGCCAGCTCCATCTTGCCTCAGTACCTTTGCTTTGGCCTTAGCTGCTGCCAGTTCGGTTGCTAATGCAAGCTTTTCTTGCTTGGCCTCTAACCTTGCTTCCTCCATATCCAAAACATGCTTCTGTTCCAACGTTTGAACTTTTACGCTCAGAGCAGTACGCTCAGCCTAAGCCTCTAAGCAGGCGGCTGCTATTGATCCTGAGTTCCAGCTGGTGATGTTTTTTGCCACTTTGGAGGACATACTATATAATATGATTTTATCATGCCATTTCGGATGACATACTATAATATGAAGTTTTTATGCCATATTGGACAAAATGCTTTACTAGGATCTTTTTCATACCATTTTTGATGACATACTGTGCTATGACTTTTTTCGTACCATTTTGGACGACATACTATACTATAATATTTTATGCCATTTTGGATGACAAACTATGCTGTCATGTTTTTTTTTTGCCATTTTGGACAACTTAGTATAGTATGTCATCAAAAGTGGCACACAAACATCATAATACACTATTAAATTTTTCATGCCATTTGGGATGACATACTTTACCATGATGCTTTAATGCACTTGCTGCAACATACTAAACTATGACGTTTTCATGGCTTTTTTGACGACATAGTAGAAGAAAGGATTCTGCGGTTTTCATATTTCTTATCACCAAATGTTGAAGTAATCACTGAAGCTCAAAACCTCAACGTTAAATTGCTTTAAAAAAATCCAAGATTGGGAGTCTCAATCAGGAACCCATTCAAACTGTTGAGCACCAACTATTGTGCAAAGACCAACAGTGACCTCTACTTTATAAAGTTTTGCCATGAATATCCAGCATAAAGGATCAAACAGAACAGTGGAAGGGAAACATGCAGTAGTGAGATAGAGTTTCATAGCTGCCTCTTCTCTCATCTATCCTGCTCTTCTCCCCTTCCTTCCCTATCCTAGCAGGAGGTCACTGAAGAGATGTCACTGCCAAATGACCCAATCATGCCAGCAGACACAAACAGCTGACTCAGGGGGAAAAAGGGTTGTACTAGAGGATTCCTATTGCAAGGCAGCAGGAATCTGTGCAAGAGGGGGGTGGTATATGGGGGAGACAGCGGGGTGGAAGGGAAACGGGTGTGGGGGTGGGATAAAGAAGAGCGAGTAGGGGGTTGGTGGGGTGAGTTGTTCATTTCTGGAACGTTGCTCCAGTTCCACTCGGGAATGATGGAAATATTCTGCGTAGCCAAACCCAGAGTGGAAGGTGTATGGTAATCATGTCGGGGAAGGAATGCCAAATATGTGCGTGAGAACGGAGCTGTGACCTGAGAGCTGCAGGAATTATGGGCCAAAATCCCACAGACCCAGAGGAAGCACACACACCCATATCCAACTCATACACACATCATATACTAATGGTGCTCCACCAAGCACAAATCCATCCCACATAACTTATTCCCAGTATTTGAAACATTCTACTACACTAAACCCAGAAATTTAGAAAACCAACTCCCCTCCTTCTCCTGGCCCAGCGAATGCACACTGTACAATAACCAGTCAGACACACTGTGGAGCTCTATTTCACACCGGTCAGATCTTTGCTATAAAGGGACCATTTTAAGCATCTCAAACACAAATTCCCCTTTCACGGTTACAGTGTTTACAAGGCTGAGTATATGATCTACTCTAACAGGTTGTTTAGACTCCAAACTTGGCTACCAAGCAGTCAGAGCCTAGGTCTCACAAACAGATTACACTGAGGGAGATAGCTGAGTTTGTACTTCCACCTGGTGGCCATCCTTAATACACTGACATTACACTACACAATTAAACCAACATTTGTTTCTCGTTTTATGACTTCAAGTCAAAATAGTATACATAAAGAAATTATGGAAGTAGGATTCTGCACTCTTGAAAATCTTACTGACAGGTGTGAAGAATCAAATACAATACATTTGTAATACAGGTTACAAATGAAACAAAGTTGATTTGAACTGCCAGTCATCTTATTTAAGTAAAACATATGGTCTAATTTAACTTGCAGGTCTGAGGACTGAAACATTGTTAATAATGTGAGTACAAAAGATTGACAGTCTTTGGGTTTTTCAGTCAAACGTGTGCTGGTAAATGTAATGCAATACAATGCATCAACTAAGACAGTTGAGATCAACTTTGTTGAATGTATTTAACTACAAATACTAAAAAAAAGTATCATTTTCAAGAACAGCTCGGCCTACTACTGTTTACAGAATGTGATTGGACATATTATTTAAAACTACCTACCTGAGCACTGCAATCCAGATTGATGCCACAGTTAATAAAAGAGGCTGACATATACTTCTCACCCATACATCATTTACATTAACTGCATCTATAAGTTTGTGTATTAAGTTCCATTGTGAGAATCCTTGAGAGTTCTAAACCTGTGACATCATATCCCATGAGTTCTTAACAAATGTTCTAGATTTAAAATCCAGCATAAAATTTAATGTGAAAAAAAAACTGAAAACAAAATGTGGTCAACTGGCATGCTGCTGATGTAGTAGATGCACATGTAATCAGAGGTTATCACATACTATACTATGACCTTTTTTAAGGCATTTTGAACAGCATACTATACAATGACTTTTTATGCAGTTTTCAACTACACCCTATAGTATGAGCTTTTCTTGCTATTTTGGACAACATAGTATACTATGATATCTTTCATGAATATTTTGACGAAATACTATACACTTTTTATGCCACTTTAGATGACAAAATTTCAGAATAAAACTGCATAAAATTGAAAAAAAACAGTGTGGTCGACTGGCATGCTGCTGACATAGTAGATGCTCATGTCATCAGATGTAAACATAGAAATTAATTTTATAGATCAGCCTCATTGCTACAGATGCCTGATCCAGCTGTTTGTGTCAGTATGGCCCAATGTTTTTTATCAGTGTTAAATTGGTGCATCCCTAGAGAAAGATAAAAATCTGAGTAAGACTCAATACTGGAATACTAGGGTGCATGTGACCGTATTCAGTTTTAAGTTGAGTGTGAGCGCTCTTGAGCTTGGAAACAGTTTGAAAAAAACAAAACAAAACCCAAAATATTCAAGGTCCAATCTACTAGTTTTTCAGAGCTTTCAGTCACAACTTCCTTTGTCCTCCTCAGCAGATGGAGTTTGCTCTGTTGAGTCTTTGACTGCTGAGTCTGTCAACTGAGTAAACTCTGTTTAGGAAGACCTCAAAATGCTGTGGCCTCCAGAAAAATCTAGTTACTGGATGTTGAGGCTTTTTTGTATTTTTAAGTCTTTCTTGTGAACAATCAGGAATTTCACACATTAAAAATACATACCAAAATTCTTTGTCTTCAGGAAAGACAGCAACTGATTCTTCTGTTCGTCTTGGAGAACAAAAGAAACAGACAGAAGGCTTGCTGAATTGTATCCACATGTCAGATAGAGAGGCAGTGCAGCTCAAATCCACCCACACATGCACACACAGACAAGAACAGACAGACAATTAGACACTCATTCATGTTACAGTTGGCTCAACACTCCACCACTGTCAAGTACTTTATTCACAATAAGGTCATCTTCTTTAAAAAATCATTTTTAATATACAACACAATTTTTGACAAGACAACTCCGTTTACAGCTAAATTTGAGCTCTTGAGTTCCAGCTTCTCTCATAACCAAAGCAAGCACGTAGATGATGGGGGAGAGAAAGATGGAGTGAAAGGGACAGATGAACAAGGGTTGAAGTTAGAAGAAAGAATGAGGAAAAGACAATAAGAGATAGAGAGAGAGAGGGGGGTAGAAAGAGGACTACGCTTAGTATGATTTTTGTACTAAGAACCAAAATACTCAAATAAAATGAGAAAATAACAGTAATAAAAAACAGTAAGAAAGTAAGAGTTAAAGAGAAAAAAAAGCAGAGGTGTACCGGGATGCTGTATCCAAGGCAACCTCACATGCATGTCTGTCTGTTTGACGCTTCTGCTCTGCCGTTTCACAAGTCCACATACACAAACACACACTCGAGCAAACTTGAGTGTGTGCGCCCCCATATTCCAAGTGAGTGTGCATCTCTGGGGGGTAGGGGGGGGGGGGGGGGTGGAGAGAGAGCGAGAGACAGGGAGGAGTGTGAGGGAGTGAGAGGGAGCAGGGAAGTCATCCCCGACGCATTTCTCCCTCGTTCACTCCCTCCATCTCCCGTCCTTCCCTCCTTTCCTAGAGCTGAGTAAAGAGTCTCTGTCTCCCGCATCACAGCTCCGGTCATCCTCTGTCCAAATGTGTCACTGTGTGTGTGTGTGTGTGTGTGTGTGTGTGTGTGTGTGTGTGCAATATATATAAATATATATATATATCTATAAGCGATTCCATATCTGTGGAAACCTGTTTTGGCAGGCGTTGAAAACTGAGGAGCAGGAGCTGCTTTAACTTTGTATCAAGGCGACAAAAAGGGAGCCTGTGACTTATATAAGGTCTAAGTTAATACTGTCATTAGTGTACTTTACAAAACATAAATTAGTAGTAGAAGGTGAACTTCTCGGGAGAGTTGCATTGGTTCTGTAGTAGGGAATCCTCATCAGTGTTGATCTGTGTGTATGTGTGTCTGTGTGTGCATGTCACGGGACTGGCAGGCAATGGGCCCCAAGCTCAAGAGTCTGTCAGAACGGGCGGTGAGGCGGAGGTGGCTGGGCGGGAGGTGGACAGAGAGATGACGAGGAGGAAGGAGAAGAGACGGGCTCCTTTCCATGATGGACGCACCCATCAGCCAATCAGCCCTGGGCTCCTCCAAGAAAGGATTAGATGGATGGCGCCACCTGGTGGATAGCAAGGAGTCTGCGATCAGACATGGGTTTCCCAGTCAGCAAGAACATCCTGGGCCCTATTTAGATGATCTATAGAGCAAGGTCTAAAGCACATGGTGCAAAATGCGTTTAGGGCGTGCCAAAGTCCATTTTGTTAGTTAAATGGCAGATAATCTGTGCGCCAGGTACAATGCAGAGGGGTTATATTTAGAGTCTGCATTAGTCATGGGTGTGTTTTGGGCAGAACACGAATTAACCAATCTGTGCGTCAGCTACCATTCCCTTTAAAAGCCAAGTGCGCCAGGGATTGGCAGATTGCGATCTAAATGACAGATTTGGCGAATTACAGATGTGAGAGGTGTTCTGCTGAAGAAACCGATCTGCTTGTGCGAAAGTTGAAGGCGCGCTAGCAGACAATTTACGAAAGCAGCAGATATCAACAAAAGCAGCAGAGGTAAAGCAGGTATGAGAGGACGTGGCTGTGCAGGTTCAGTCATTTTTTGGAACCTCCAGAACGGCCTTACAATCCAGAACAGTGTACAGTGATGTGAGGAGGGGTAAACAAAGCTCGCCACTCAGCGTAAAAATCAAGCAGAAACAGAGTGAGCCAGCTGATCTCTCAGCGCGCGTGCTGCTGCTGGCATAGTTGGGTTAACTGGCAGTAGTTCAGCCTCATGCCTTCCTACATCCTGTAATGTGCCCTAATTTATGTCCAAGAGACATAAGTGACGTATATCAATGTTGTGCAACACACAACATGCCACAAAGAATGCTCCAATGAGTGCAGGCTCATCTTGCTTTCTGAATAATCTGCCATTTAAATAGCAGGAAACAGACTGCGCCTTTGACTTCAGACCAGCTTTTATTTGGTCAATGGCGCATTCGCTTTCTGTTGCCTCAAAATAGCAATCCACCAACAGTACGCCTGACCACACCTCACTTCAAGACTGACACGCCCAGGAGTGCGCAGATGGCTGCAGGTACATTTGTTATTTGACAACTGTGCCGGTCTGACACTTGCAATGACACTTGCGCTTTTTTTTTTTTTTTTTTAACTTAAATAAAAATTTTTCAACAAATAAATGTGGCTTATGTTGCTGTTAATGACTGCTTGACCGACCTGGTAATACGGGAGCATGCCTCATTTTTTGTGCAGCTAGTAGAGAGAAAAAGGTCTGACTGAAGTGAACATTCTGTTTTTTTAAGGTTTAACACAAACAACTTATGGATTGAAGCTGAATATTTCTTTAGATAAAAACATGCTGTGATTCTAGAAATTATAACATTTTTCTTTTTTTAATAATTCATTTTAACTTAATTTTACATCGCTCTTGAGTTATTGGAAAAGTTTGGATCACAGGAGTCAGAAACAATCCTTTGCAGCCGCCACTGGAATCTAATTCTGCAAATAATACAATACAAACAGAGAGACTAGTCTGAAGAAGAGCTGTTTTGCTCGAAACGTCACTTGTGAGTAGCTCAAAAAAAGCTGCAAGGGGAGCAAAAAGTGTGCGGACCTCTCTCTGTTTTTGTTTGCAATCTTTGTGGGTCCAGCACCTTTCTTAACATTTTGTGGATGTGCATATTTTTATCCCTTTTTCCGCAAATAATATAATACCATTAATATTAGTATGACCTAATGTACAGAGCATGTTTGACTGCAGAAACACTCAGTTTAAACAGAATAAATAGTTGTGCTAAAAAAGAAAAAAACAAAGAAAAAAAGCTGTGCAGCATTTGAAAGTTGTTTTAAAATTTTTTACAGAGTCTTTATCAGTGTGAATGTGTGTAAGTCTTTTTACCTGCTATCTAGAAATGTAAGTGTAGGTGCGGGAGGGAGACCGTCCCTCTGACTGGCCGTTGGTCGAGACGTTCAGGAAGTCCCAGATCAGAATGGTGTCGTCGTGAGAACTGCTGATGATCTGAAACTCATCAAACTGGAGACGGAACACGCGGCCAGAGTGCTCCTGAAAACACGATGGAATAAAAGAGCATGATAACATGTTATGCATACAGGTGGGTTTAAGAAACTCAAAAACATGGACGTCTGTGATGTCACCAACGAGACACAGTGGTTGAAGGCTGACCAACCAGGGTAAGACATTAATGTGAGACTGTTTAATTTGACATTAGAAGCAAACTGCAGCACAATCTTAATATTGAGGACTGCTGACATCACCACATCCCCATCCGAGACATTACAAAAAAAGCAGAGGTGTTTTAATTTTTAGATTTATTTAAGATAATTTTTTTTGGGGCGATTTCACCTTTATTTTATAGGACAGCTAGATTGACAGGAAATGTGGGAGAGAGAGGGGGAATGACACGCAGCAAAGGGCCACAGGCTGGAGTCGAACCCGAGCCGCTGCAAAAGCTTCAGCATATGGGGTGCACACTCTAGCAGGTGAGCTAAAGGCCACCCCAAGGTGTTTTGATCTGCAGCTCTCTAAATAGTTTCAACAAAAAACGGAACATTATATCAATCATGATGGCAGGGTTTATAACAGGACTATTGCACTTGAAAGTATTCACTTTTGCTAACCGCAACAAAAATTTGCAAATGAGTGGTTCTCTATTTAATGATTCTCAAAATCCCTGACAAAATACACATCAGAGGTGGAATTAACGATGAGTTAAAACTTGTGAAAAAGAGGATTCACAAAGAGGTGAAAGTATTATTTCATCCTGTACATTTGGGATTTTTGAAGCCAACCTTTAGATTGCTTTGAAGGAACTGAAGTTTCAGAGACTTGTGCATGAGCTCCATCGGGCAGCCCTGTTGTGACAGGGTAAAACAAATGGTACTCACCACTAGAGTGCGCAGACATAATGTGCTGGCAGGGGCTCGTGGGTCCAGGGCTGCCTGCAGGTCCCACACCTTGATCTTCCTGCAGAGAGAAACATGACACGACACAGCGTCAAGAACAAAATGTGTCTCTGTGCACAAAGCTGTGTGTGTGTGTGTGTGTGTGTGTGTGTGTGAGAGAGACTGACCCGTCGTAGGCGCCACTGACAATCCTTTTGTTGTCAAAGCGAATGCAACGCACCAGCTCCTCGTGACCTTCCAGAACTCGCAAACATGCCCCGCACTCTATGTCCCATAACCTGGAGAAAGAGTAGCCTTAGTAAACACACAAAGCAAAATACAGTGTCTACACTGAGGTATTATTTGAAACAATGAACAATTGGAATTAAGCGTTTTCGACCGACTGGTCTCACTTGTAATGTTAAATGAACTTTTTTAGTACTTTTTGATTATTTTCACATCAAATCTTTGTAATTTTAACAATGTACATTTCAGTAAAATACTACATAATATATAAACCATATACATCTTTAAACTCACACACTTACCGAATTGTGTTGTCAGATGAGCCACTGACCACCAGACGGTCTCTGTACTGTAGACAGGCAATGCCCCTCTTATGACCATTTAGAGTGCGCACAAACTCACAGGTGCTGGTGCTCCACACCTGCAGAGAGCAACACAGAGCACTTTGTGAAACAATGACCTGGATTCAGTCAGAGGAGTACAGCCTACCAAACATCCACTCTGAAATACACTTGGCAGGTTTGAAACTACAGAACAAGCTCGACATTTCTGTTACAAGGAGTATTTTATGAGACTTTGTAAATATGAAAAGTTCTCAGTGTGTGCTCCAAACTTTATTAGACAAAGAACATTTCATTGAAACAAACCCTGCAGACACTATCAAAAAAAAGGGTTTTCTAGGAACCACCTCCTCAGCTCGTTACCTTGATGGTGCGGTCCCCTGAGGCGGACACAATGTATTTGTCGTCAAAATCGACCACATTGACAGCCGCCCGGTGTCCCACAAGGACACGACGTAGGCTGATGTCCGTAGGAGAAGCCATGTCCCAGACGGCGATTGAGCGGTCCTTAGAGCAGGTGACCATCAAGCCGTTGGCAAAGCGCAGGTGAAGAACTGCCTCATTGTGGTGGATCAGTGTGTTCAGTACCTCACCCGTTGTCACCTCCCACACCCTGCAGGCCGAATGATGAGGGTAAAGGTGACAGAGAGAGGAAAAGAAAAGGCAGGAAGGGAAAATGGGGATGTGGAATGAGAGGGGCGGGGTGTGAGACAAAGAGGGAAGAAATGGCAAAGGGGTGAGAAAAGTGGAAAATGATATGAGGAAGGGGTGAGTAGGAAAGAAAAACGAGACAAGGGCAGCGGGGAGAGTGGTCAAAATGAAAGAAAAGAAGGTTGAAGACAGAGAGTGGAAAAGAAATGTAATGGGAGTGAAGGAAAAAGGAAAACAATGGAGACAGGAGAGAGAATTATGTTTATTAGTTTTACAATGGAGAGCAACTCAAGAGTTCACACATACTGTATGAACTGCGCGCAAACACACACACGGCTGTGAAGAACATGTTATTGAACTGCACTGTGGGGCATTGAAAGTCAAATGCAGAACACACTGGAAAAGCTGACAACCAAACCTACAAACAAAGTGCCTGTCAAGCTGTTGCTAAGGAAGTGAAGTCACATTTTCCCTGGATACTGCCCAGTGAGTACGGCTGAAGTGTGAAGTAATAAGAGAATTAATGTTGGGCTTCTGTGTGTAGTCGCCAAGCAAGTGTCAACATACACACACACACGCCAGGTCTTTAAATATCTGCAATAAAACATATCACACTATCTCCAGTAATGATAGTAAATCTAACTCATTATGAAATAATAAACGTCAGCATTTATGTTTTCCCTGCCAGACTGTGAGGAGCAGCTGTTGGTTGGGTGGGAACTGATCGTAAAATGGGGGCAGCAGTCGGTACTTTGGTCACGACTGGGTGCAAAACGGACCATAAGCATACAGTGTGTGAAAAGTTAGATGGTGTGACAACAGCAAAAGTACCGTAGTTTGAGCCCCGCAACTATAACCGGCTTGGTGCAGTATAGTTAGGATTTTACGCCTCCCAAACTGTTGGTGTTAAAATCAAATGCAATTCACCTGCTTTTACAGCAGAGGTCAAGGTTGGAAATTTTTTTGTCCACCTGCCACTGTGGCTTGTGGATTCAAAGATCTGTCAGCCACTCAAAAGATAACCATTGTTTTTTTTGTTTATCTTTGGCAGGTGAGTAAAGCAAATCTAGCAGCTACTTGATTTAGGACAGGCTTTAAAGCAATCTATCACATTAGCAACCATTTCAGGTGATAAGAAAGCATGTAATTTCACACAAACAGTACAATGTTTTATACATTTTGCTCTGTGTATTAAATACTGAATATATTTTGCAGATGCACTCAATTTTGAATGAGCAAACTGAGAAAACCTATTGAACAGCAACTTAAAGAGAGGCCTCTTTGTTCAATGGTTGTCACACCTAGCTTTGACCCAGAAGTCAAAATGCATACATTTGTAGAAGAAAGTACGTAAAAACTAAAGAAAAAAAAGAATGGCAAAAAAACAAAAAAAGACAAAGGTAAAAAGGTACAATACGTACGAAATGCACAGCGCCGAAAAGTTATCCAGCTTGTCACTGTTCGACAACGTGCTATCCACTTGCTGACTTGTTTGGTGTTTGACTTAAAAGGTCAACAGGAAGAAAGTCCAACAGCAACTAGCTGAAATGGGGTATATCGCCCCCTACTGTGGCAGAGTCAGACATACTTCTGTCAATGAATTGACTCCTCCCTAGTGCTTGTGTATTGGGACAAGAACAGCAGTCCAATTAAATGGCCTCATTGAGCTATAACCGTAGCTCTACTTAACTGTGCATGTAAACGTACTGACTGTTACTACTCGCTAGTCCTGCTTAAAAGACAGCATGTTCCTCATGTAACAAGAGGTGTGTCGTACCTGACAGTTGAGTCAGAAGACCCGGTGACGATGACCCTCTCATCATACTGCAGACACAACACTGAGCCTGTGTGACCGGTCAGTATCTTCAGACACTCCAGAGACTGCTTATCCCAGATCTATGAGGAGACAGGCCAGGAGCAGGAGGAGAAGGGAGAAGCAGGGGGAGATAGAGGAGGACAAAGAAGAAGAGGAAAAATAATTGGTTGTGAAAAGGTTGCAGATTTGGGTCATGCTAAGAATGGCCTATTCTTACAGCAGTGTTCATGCCCCATTTCCCTACTGCTGAGCTCTGAGTGTGTACGTAAGAGCCATTCAAGCGCTTTCCTGGGTGTGCGTCAGCCTCCTCCAGAACAATAAGAAGACAAATCCGCTCTTCTCCTCCCTCCATCCTCCCCTCCTCTTCATCATCTTCTCCTCTTCTCCCAGGCCAGACAGATAAGTGGAACACACAACGGGTCTGGAGCCGAGCCCTTTTATCCTATAATTCACTTGTGTTCTGTCTCAGTGTCTGCTGGGTTAGCTCAGCGCCATAGACAATAAGATAATAAGCCATACTGAGCCGGAAGAAAAGATTCCAATCATAAAAACACAAATCCAGGTAGGAAGAAAACAACCACACACACAGCATGCATGTCTTTCTCAGAGCTAACACTTTGGCTGCCGTTGCTTAAACACACAAATGGGATCAATGTTAATTACTTTTACATGTCAGTTCGGGACAGCTGGGCAGACTGATACATGCCATCTTCTAACTACCGCAGCAGCAGCAGGAAAAAAACAAGTGATTAAATTTGAAAAATATATTCTTTCAAAAGCATAAAAGTCAGAACAGAAATATCAGGAAAAAATGTTTAGCTATGTTAAAATTGAGAAAAAAAAGGGCTTTGCATTTTCCCCTTAATGGGTCTCATTCATGAAATGTGGACAGGACGAATGTGTGTAAACTGTTTGCAGAAGGAAATGTATGTGAATTTCGGCATTCATCAATATGTTAGTAGCTCCAATCTGTTCTTAAGTGGTAACAAAATCTACACCTTGTTCATTATGTACGCTTCTGACTGCCTGTACTGCTGTTGTATAATGCACAGAAATATTGGTTGTCTTTATTAGAAATTATCATTTTAATTCGCATTGTGCTCTGTTATGTTCACTTTTGAGCCCAAGCTCAATTAAAAATCCAAATCTGCATTATAAAATTTTTTAAAAATATTATTATATAACATTTTATATATTATGAAATAAATGTTTTTTATTATCAAAACATGTATTACAAGCAAAGGGATGGTGTGTTTTCTCACACTCCTTTTTACCACTCTCCTCTGCATGTTACGCACATCTCTCCCACTGCTGGGGAGGCAGAGGCAAACGCTAACAAAGTTGCCTTGCAGCCCCCCTTTCTCTTTTTCCATCCCTCTCTCAGGTGCGCTCTCTCGCGTCCCCGGTTCTCCATATGCTTTGTTGTTTCATCACTTTCCCTCTCTCTCCCCCTCTTTCTCTCTCTTTACCTCTTGAATCGGTCCATTAGAGCTCCTGCCAAAATGCCATTTAAGCACGAAAAAGTCCACCATAGTGTCATAAAAGAAATTTTTTTTCTCTCAACTCCACCCAAAATGACTTCAATCTCAGCATCAGAAAAGTTTTCCTTCTCTCTCGCTTTGTTTGTACACAGGTTAACAGGATGCACCTATCCATGGTAATCATCACCTCTTTATATGGTGGTCACTGGCTAACTGCTGACTATCAGGAGCGTCCTGTCAGTTTATGACTGGCTGGCAATCGTGAACCAACACATGCACCTACGATCAAATCCGTGAAAACAGGGTGTGCAGTAGCTCAGGCGCCCCATGTACAGAAGCTACATCTTTTCCACAGCAGCCGCGAGTTCAATTCCAACCTCTGCCCCTTGCTGCAGGTCATCCCCTCTATCTCCCTTTCATGCTTAAACTGTTCAATCAAATAAAGGCAAAAAAAGCCCCCCAAAATTTTTAAAAAAATCTACTCACAGATTTACTAACATTTTATGAATGAAACCCAAAGACCGTAAAAATGTTGATCAGACTGACTACTCTGCCCTTAACAGATGTGCAAACTTATCAGGGATGAAAAAGGTGACAAAAATGTGCTAATCCCTGCAATAGAGCTTTTTTTTTGTTTTTTTCAAAGAACACCTTCAAAATGTGAATTTATATTAGGAAAATCCAACCTAGAATTAATGTAAACCTATGGCTACAGAAGTAATGTAAGTGGGACATCAGTTCAAGGCACTTTAAAAAATATATCACACACAAACATTGCCACCCATCTTGCATTAACTCACAATTTTGTCATAATGCCATTGCTATATAAACAAGACATCTTGTTTGTGTTTGTGTAGCTACACTGTTGTCTCAAGGGTGAGTCTCAGGTTCCAAAGTAAATCAAAAGCAAATTGTTTATTACTTTGTGGTTGTGTCAGTATTAGCATTACTAACATTATCTTAGCATAAAGAAAATAGAACCATCAGTGGCCAACTTTCAGTTATTTGCCACTCCGGCTGGGGAGCTCAACTTATATTGCGTCATCTGCAAAAGGGTAACCTTAAAAACGATAAACAAGTAGTCCCAGAGCTCTTACTTCTGTAATGTTATACGAGTGGAATTTGGAATAACAAGTATGTTATGTTGACATTGGAATCCATGGATATTATGTTAACACCTAACACTACACTGAAGCTGTGATGGCTAGCGTTTGTTGAATCAAAACAGCTCAACATTATCAGGTTATCTTTAGGCATGCAGGCACAGGTGCACTGCGCTTGTCAAGTGCAGAAGCAAGGAGCTTTTTTTAAAGACAAATCAGAAGGTGTGATTGAACATTTCATTCCCCATGACTGTCGGGCAGGCCTGAATCCTCTGATTCTCGCTATTCCTGCCTCAAAATATGACTTGGAGGAGAGTAAAGTTAAAAATGCAGACACCAGAAACATTTTAAATTATTGTTCTTAGGAACTCTAAAGCTTTTATTTAAAAGGAATCTTAGTGTTACTCTTTGTTTTGTGTTTTGTGTCAAGTGTTAATATGAGGCGGTTGTTTTTTTGTCTGTGTGGAGGTTCCAAATAAATAAAATAAAAGAAGTAAAAAACAAAATGTAATTAAGTATGGGATCAATTAAATTCACAGAACAATTACAGGATTTTGGTATATACCATTACCATGATATAAAATGACATACGCTGTGATAAAAGATTTCAGCCATATCTCCCACCCCTAGGTGCTACCAGCTGTAATTCTAGTCAGTGAGTTTCTGTTTCTATGAGCTGTCAGTGCATCGCCCATTCAAATACAATCCACTTAGACAATGACTACAAGAGAAATTTGACATTAGAACATAAGAAAATGATACCTCCTATAAAAAGACAAACAGCCTTTTTTGTCCCTGCCAACATGTCCATTATACAGACCTCTAAGGTCGTTTTAGAAAGTTCAGAAGAGAGCCAATGTGTTCCCAGGCACAGTGGCAAAGATAATGAAGTGGTTAAATTCATAAACTCACAAACTTCAGACTGTCCTTAATGTTCAACAGACACGTACCTTGATGGAATTGTCTCTAAGGCCACTGATGATCTTGTCATCGTCGTACTGGAGACAGTAAACCCCTTTACTATTTTCTGAGCGACACTGAATCCTCTGCAAGTTGTGTCTGCCACATCGCCAATTTGCCTCAATAGTCTGGAAAAAGAAGGAGAAACAATGAGAAACACCAACAAACAAGGCAACCAAAAAGAGAAGCACTGACAGATAGAGAGGACAGAAGCAAATGTCATGTTATGTTATAAGAGGGGACCGTAAAAGATGTGATATAGCTAAGTGGAAAATGGTCATGAGATTATTGTGATTAGAATAACATTAACACCAAGACAATTAACCGTCAATTAAATTAGCTGTAATCAAAAGATCTTTATGTGAGTGAAGCAAAGTGTGAAAAGTTTGCTATATACTAAAACAACACTATTAGATCGACCAATGGGACGGGACATGTGGTCAAATCACACATGTCCTGCCCTTTTTTAAGGTGAAAATAACAAAACAAAACAAAAAAACAAACAAATAGTGATGCATATACTCTATAAAAACAAAAAAATACTATGTAAATTCAAATAAGTCAATATTAATTGGGGGTGTCGCAATATATCGGTATTGACAATAGCCATGATATTTCAAAATGAAACACTAATATCATGTCAATAATACATAAACAATAATACTGAGTAAATAATCCAGCGGCACTTAGATTATTTGCATTTCATTATGTTCTTGCGGTCTCCCTTCCACAACGCCATCTGGTTATCTTGCCCCTATCCATTACATGTAATTGGTCTTTTTGTACACAGTAATGGTTACAGACTCTTGCAAATCCTTACGCTCATATTTTGTATTTTTCAGAGTAATTCATCTGCCATAAAAACACAGAATGAACAATACACAAAGCTAAAAAATCAAACGACAGAAAGCCTGTTTTAATTTTTTTGTTTTTTAAAATAATTTTCTATTATATTATTATTATAACAACTATTATTATTATTATTATTATTAATATTATATTGTTATTTTGAACTTTTTTGCTCCTGATAATCATGTAATGAAAATCTTGCATTGTGTCTGCTTGAATATAAACCAGCATATGCTGTATAGGGTACACACACATACAAGAATAAATTCCCTGCAATTTACTTTTTTTGACAAGGAAAGCAAATATATGGTGCATTAATGACAGCACAAAATTACATATGCTTACCAAAACAATAGTTCAGTTAATACTGAAATCCTTCTCGCTGTCTCTTACCTCTATATCTTGGATGATCTTGGGATAAAGGGAGTGATAATAGGAGTTGGGTGGGACTTCTGACGTACGGTTCTTGAACAGATATTTCTCCCTAGGGAAAGAAAAATTGAAGAATGATAGCTGCTCTGAGTGCACTGGACTGTAACCTTCCTATCCTAAATTAAATGGCAAAAAAATTAAAGACTAACAAGCAAACTAAAAACATGTATTTTGCCTTTAGCTTCAGATATTACCCTCTTAATTTCTGCAAGTGTCAGATATTTGTACATCTTAATGTGAAACAAAAGTAAGCTAGCTGACCCTGTATGTGTGAGTGTAAATGGGTGTATGTCCATTCTCACCACTGGTGTCTCTCAGACAGGCCTTTCCAGAGTGGGTCAGTGCGGACCATGCGTTCGATGAGCTTCTTCCACAGCATACCCTCAGAAATGACCCTTTGCCACTCCTTACACACCAGCTCTGCCGAGCACAGCGAGCGTGCATCCAGAAAAGACAGGATGTTCTCCGCTATGTGATCCAAGCCTTGGGCTAAAGGGAGGAAGAGAAGAGGCTGAGTGGAGTTTTTGCTGCGAAATGAATAGGATTTCATCTAGTTGGTTTATCTGTGCCTGAGGTTCATTATCTTGTAACATAATCCATGATTATTGGTATATATTTCAAAAATTAAAAAATACTTTGAAAAATAAAATCAATAATACGAAAACCAGGGTGAATTTTTTGAAAATACCATTTGCAGTGCACCTTCTGAAATTGTATCCTTTTTGTTGTTACTATGCTCATTAGAAGGCCTCATTTACTCTAAAGTGCAATGATCATCCTAATGCAACAGAAAACAACTCTCGATTGAATAAACATAAATCAAAATCCCTTAAGAATAATCTTCTCTTTTCAGTAAAATCATTGCATTCAGGGAAATCCCTTAAAAAATGAAAATGATGAATCTTATGTTGGCCTAACTGTAACTGCATTTCTATCTGTGTTTGTACCTGGCAGCGCAGTGATGAAGTCCCTCTGCAGCATTGGTTTGAGGTAGGAGTTGATGTGGCCGTGCTGGTAGTGGCACATACGGGAGATCAGGCGCTCAACAAACTCCACCTGGTCGGCCTCCGACCACTGGTCAAACAGGGCGATGCAGTGTTCCTTCTCCTTCTCGTAGTTTCCCTCTGACGGACGCTTGCGGGACCCCACAACAGGACCATTACTAAGCTGTAAGTTTGTAAAAATAACATTTAAATTCATATCTACTTACTACATTAGAGCAAAGACAATATCACCTCAATTAGGACTGGGCGATGTGGCTTTAAAATAATATTGCAATATCTTAAGGCTATATCGCAATACACAATATATATCTTAATATTTTTAAATGCCCCTTAAACTAAGGTTAATGACTAAAATACAAAATTATTGAATAAACTGCAGTTATAATACATATAAAGTAGCTACGGTCATATAATAAAGTTTAATACACTACTGTTATACTGTTATAATACAATTTAGTAAAACATGGTTAAATGAAAGAAAAAAGTATTGTAATTAGGCATGCATGATAATTATCGGCCCAATAATGGGCTTTATGACGTCATACTGATAATTACGATAATAAAATTTTTGGCCGATACATAGAACCGTTAATACTAAGCATAAATTTTTGCCCATGGTTTCGCTCCGCCAGTACTACACACACTGCATTATGCTGTGCGTGACGTCAAGCTGCTGCGCCTGCTAGATCAGTCCAAAACATGTCATTGCAGCCAGTAGCAGGGTTTCCCCCATTGTTTCTTTTTCTTTTTAACTCTTTCCCCGCCATTTACAAGATTTTCCGTCAATCTGTGTTTTCACTGTCGTGTAGGGGATACCGTTACAGATGTTATGCAATAAAACAACATTTCCACATCCAAAAACTAACAAACAAGATGATCTAAGGTACCAGGGTGATGGGAGGAGAGGACTACTAACGTGCCGACTTTATCGCTATTTAGCGGCTTTTTGGACCCTCTCACAAATATACTGTCATTTATTACCATGCTCGATGCTCTCAGTAACCACTGAACACTGTTGTATGCAGCAACCATCTCCCCTCTCTCTCCTCGTGCTCCGTGTGTGTGTGTTTGTGTGTGACAGTGACATGACATGAGGACACGCTGCACACGGTGTGAATTCAGGTGTAGTGAATTTCCAGCTCAGTTATGTTGTTGATGTAATGTTGAAAGACTAAACTGATGATCTGATGTTTGATTTCTTCCAACTCCCAACAAACAGAACAATATGTAAGTATGCAGAGATCACAACAAAGCCGTTACTTAGGGACTGTTCTGTCGCTGCAGTGCCTTTTTTGGGGAATGTTCCATTCTATAGTTCCACTATAACTCAGAATATTATTTTCGGCATTACTTTTGTACAATTATGTTGACATAAGAAAATAAGAGGGAAAAAAAACAAAAATATAAAAATGACATTGATGTTGCTCTTGAAAACTGATAAAGATTAAAATGCACAAATTCAGAGGTTGATAAAAAAAAGAACTGAAGTGTATTTTGTGTATGAAAGCTGCAGATCTGTTCTTTATCTTGATGTATTCATTGTTTTTATATTAAAAACACAAAATATTCTGAAGGTCACAACAGTCCACCATCTATCTATATTGGTCAGGGTTTTATCAACAGACTAAGCAGCCGTAGGCTTTTGGTTGTATTATAAAAGTTTTAATATTTTTATTAAGTGGTACAATTTACAATAACTCTGATTTGACCGATTGTCAGAGCATTTTACTTGAAAACAAAATGTCCATTTTAAGAACTTGAACTCCTTGTTTTTGTTGTGTTACCTGAAGTGATGTCAGTTATATTTGGTTAGGTCGGAGCTGTAATTTTAAATTAACCTGCACTCACTACATCTCAGCCGTTCATACCTTTAGGTAATGAAAAACAAACAAAAAGAAATGATCTGTTATCGGTATTTTATCGGCCACGAGAAGCTGGAAATGATCAGATATCAACATTGGTTGAAATAATCATTATTGTGCATTACTAGAAATAATCATTATTGTGCATTACTAATTGTTATAATAACATAAATCAAAGTGGGGTCAATAGTGCTTTTATTCTGAAGGACCTGGCTCGTCTTGGGTCGTAAGTGATGTTTTTGCTGTGGGCTTAAAACTTCAGGTCAACAGTTGAATGTTAGTGGCACCTTTAATCGTTCACTGTGAGCAGGCATCAAACAAACAGCTCTACAGTTCACACATCATTAATATTTCAAAGTTGCACTGGTGCTCTGTGGTCCCAAAATGTCACTAAACTGTTGCGATCAGAGCTCTGCAAATGCGAACGCATACCTCACCTGCTCACACTACCGCCACTTCCATTTCACTGTTAAGTTACACTGTGACCACAGCGCACCTGATGATTAGTTCACTGTAAGCTGTAAACAAACTAACTACTGGGTGGTGGTAATACGACTTTATGGATGCCAACCACCATTAAACCCAAAGAAGAAAAAGTACAACAAAGTCAGGAAACATTCTACAAAACATGGCTCTGTATGTGTAGACGGAGGAAGAGACTGGGATCTTCTTAACTCTTATACAAGAAAAAAGAAATTATGGTGATATTAGATTGGCCTTATTAAGTGGCTGCAATAGAAACAAACCTGGCAATGATTTGGACAATTATCGTCATGGTTACTGGAATGTTATCGCGAGAGGCAAGTCGTGTAACATCGCGAGAGAAGTCGCTTAATATCACTCAATAGAAAAGCAGTCATTTCGAAAATATTGCTTAAGTTTTGCGCAAATCTGTAATAGAAACCTGTCTACTGAGAGAGAGAGCCTTAGGAGAGAGTAAGAGAACCAAAACGCTGGAACTTAGGAAAAACGACATCACAGAGTGGCATTTTGTATATCACACTTTGAACGTGATACCTAACGTATATTCGAAATATTGCTCACCCCTAACCTCAATTAGTTTCGTATCTTTTTTTCCCATCCTCATTATGGTCTGTGAACAACATCAAGAGGAGTTTCTAAATGTTGCAGAATGGACTAAGTAAAAAAAAATCATTTTTTATTGCTAAGGGTTAAGGCTCGTTAGACCACTTGAAGCCTGCAGTGGTGTGGGTGTATGTGTGGGAATAGAAAAAAAAATGCTTTAAAATAAATGTTAATCAATGGCATTTGTCAACAACAATGTGAGGTTTTTACTTGAATAGCGACATGACCTGAAAAAATACGATTCTGATGTCACAGAAAAACACAATCAGCCAATTGCCCAGTTTGGGCCGGGGTGGAAAAAGATGAGCGAGCAAGTGTGTTACTACATCTGCTCCACTCGCTGATACTCCCCCCCCCCGCTTTGTCTGCATGTGTATTTGCGTGACCAGAGCACCGCATAAAGACAGACAAAGGCTTGTTTACTTCATAGATGAAATGGCTGCCAATCCTAAAACAACATACGAGTTGAAACACAAAAGAACACTAATTATGTCTTGCTCATGCTATAAGATTTGTGTAGCTCCTTTAAGGACAGCTCAGTGCATAGACAGTGTTTGGTCGAGCGAGAGAGAGTTGTGGTGGGTGCAATCAGAGCAGACTGCTGCAATTGTAACAGAGAAGAAATTAACAGGGAAGATTTCCAGTGACAATACAGTGTAGGTTTGTTCCTGAATAAAACCTCAAGACCAAAGTAAATACACATAAACAAGCACAAGGACTGTGCACATCTAAGAACGGAGTACACTTAAATATCTGTTTATTAATTGCAAGTAATGGCACTCGCAATATTCAACACTGTTACTGCTTATTTTCTTTATGCTGTGCAGCCCTACTATGAATCTAAAATAAATTCTATTCAACATTTTTTTTTAATTTAATGTTTAATGGTTTTGAAGCCCGTGAAAGCTTTAACTGCAGCATCATCAATCTTTAGATCCCTGTGTAGGAGATTTAAGTGAATGTAAACAATTCATACATTGTGTGTCATTTCTGATTAGCATATATATTTGAAAAACTGTAAATTTAAATGAAAATAGCTGCAGATCTTTATTTTATACAAAGCTGCAGTCATGGATAGCCTACACAAATGGCACACACACACAAATATAGATCCACACACACCTTGAGAACTGTGTTCTTCTTTGGCGACAGGTCGTCCACGAGGTTCTGTGACTCCATCCCTGACGTGTTCTGTAGGATAAGAAAAAAACAAAGAGAAGGTACGGGTTAGTGTTTTTTGTCTTTGCATCTGTGGTAAAGGCACTGTGAGAGCCAGGGCAACGGTGTGGACAGCATTGGACACGAGAGTGCCACGAACACAGCCAAGGAAGGGTAACCATCATGACTTCTGAGGCGTGCACGCACAAACACCCGTGCATACGCACACATATGGAGTGAAAAAAAAACTGAGCACTGCAACAAAAGGAATCTATTTGCCTGCTTGTCTGCGATGTGGGCTAAGTAGTCTGGACAGGAAATTAAACTGCAGCATCTTGGGTATGTCACTGGCAGCAGCTCAGGCATGACTGTGATGAAACTAAAATCAGATAGTGGTCTTACAACACAGGATAAAAAAAAGGGAGGTAAGCGCATCCCACCCATTTATAACTTACAACTGTGTCTTCCAAACAAACTAGACCTGAGTGATTTGAATAACAACAGAACTATGGCACAAATCTCTTATTGACAGTAACAGAGTGAGAGGCTGACCTTTTCACCTGGCTCTTAACACTTAATGAATAATAAAATTTAATCATGAACACATCAATTGAATTGTAGCATATACACTTCTTCGGGAGTCACTAATAGTCTGGCAGCAATTTCATAATCTTACAATCCTCATCACATAAAAACAAAACCAACATGAAGACCTGCTATCCTTATAGGGCACTTCATGTTCACTAGTTTTAGTTATGACTGAAGATATGCTGAACTTTTAGTGTTAGTAGAACACCTTGAATCAACATGTTTGCACACTGTAAAATAAACGTTTTCACCAAATGAGCATATTCCTGAACTACCACGATTCTTTGTAGGAAAAACTGCAAACTCCAGAAATTAGCAGGAACAGCACAACCTTTCCAGCACATAACTGTATATGAAACACCAAAAATGACTGATGTATCATTGCTATTATTTGCAGGCTCACTCCTAAGTTTCTTTTTCTTTACAAGAGTACATTCTCTGTTCACAGATATTACAAGCTAATTTGGGGAAATGGGACACACGGGGCCTTTTACCTGAGAGAGGGTCAATGCTATCGCATATCAGTGTATGTGATGACTGGGCCAAGGTCACTGTCTTTGAAAACAGCTTTGTTGGCAAAAAAAGCTAGAATACAGGCCTGTCTGTCTATTTATTTTAATCTGATAGTGCTTCTTCAGAGGCCAAAGAGTTGCCATTGGCGGGCTGAACCTGGGGCCTATCTTAGAAACAGGATTACTAATGATTTAGATATTCTTTTCTAAGTAAAACCCAGAACCCCATTTCAGGTTTTGCTCAGTGTAGTTATCCAACTTGGTGATGTTGTTACATGTGGAGAGCAAACCAACAAAGACCATATCAGTGGTTGGCACTAACACAACCACACAAACAAACAAACGGTCAAGTACCAAGACCAAAGCAGACAGGACAAGAAGCCAGAATGGGCTTGCTGGTGTTGATGATCATGCAGAGCAGGAGAAGAGAAGGAAGGAGGAATAAAAACAGACAGACCAGGTTTGGCCAGGCAGGCAGGCAAGCAAGCATGTAGCCTCTCAGAGCTTGAAGGAAGACCCCCCACCTCGGCCCTCACACCTCCAGGTAGAAGGGGAGAAAAGTTACTCCTCAGTGCGAGGTTCTTCTCTGACACCGCCGGCATCCTTCTTTCAGTCACACCAAATTTCTTAGGAATTGGTAACTATTCACACTGATTTTAAAAGTCTCCGGTTTTCATTACACGACATAAACACTGTTTGACTTTAAGTGTTCTGGGATCTAATTTAGATGCAAGGACTGTGATTTGACATGATTATAAGGAAGTCAATTACAGTTTATAAAGCCACTCTTTCAAGCAGACAGAGTTTGAGGAGGCACCAGAGAAGAACCTGAGAGCAGTGTGCTTCCAACAGGGAGGAAAGGACAACGGAAGGTGAGGAGGTAGGAGGGTGAGGGGGTGAGTGGGCGCTGTCTGCACCAAGGTGGTATGAGGAGTCATGTGGCGTGGGCGGAGAAAAGTGAAGGGTGTGGAGATGGCGAGGGAGGAAGGGAAGGGAGAGGAGGAGGAGCAGCAGAATTAAGAGGAGAGAGGCAGAACCTGGTTGTGAGCCCGGGTGGAGGGGATGCTCTGCAGGCACCTGAGTGCACACAAACTCTCAGCCACCGAGGAGCAGCCCAGCCAGAGAGAGCGAGGCACAGAGCACTGTGTGAAAGAGAGAGAGGAAGGGAGGAAGGGAGGAGGAGAACGAAGTGGACAGGGTGAGGGAGGAAGAGAAAGGGAAGAGCGAGAGACCAGAGATGGGAAGTAAAGGAAAAGAGGAGGGGGGGTTGATGAGGGAAGTTGGGAGGAGGAAACCAAAGGAGATGAGGGAATGGATGGATCGATGAATGGGCAAATGGATGAAGTGGTGAGGAGTTGGTAAGGAACGGGACAGGTGGAGTTTATAAAAAGTGTTAAGAATATAAAAGTAAAAATGAAATAAATAAATAAATTGAAAAAGAAAAGGTTTGGTTTGAATATTGAGAGGAGGTGGGTGTGTAACCATCAAAAGGTGAGGAGAGAAGAAGAAGGGGAGGAGGTGGGGGATAGTGAGGGGAAAAACCAGTATTAGAGCTACACACACATTGGCACAGTGAGCGCAGGAACACACACTCCTTCACACACAAGATACAGACTAATAAACATACACACAGAAGCATTATTAGACATGAACTGGGTGGGGATAGGTAGAGGAGAGGGAGGGGCAATGGGAGTAATTGTCAATTATTGTCACTAGTTTTGACAGAAACCCCACCCACTGTTCTGCCATCCCCACTCTCATGAGTGGTTAGTGAATAACACTGGAACAAAAATTAAAATCAAAATACATACACAGACATAACCCAGACAAAATTAATCCTGTAAGCCTGTAAAACTGCAGTTCCCAAACCTTGCACAAATCTATGTTTCCTCTATTTTGATATGCGTGATCAGTTCTCCGAGAGAAGAAATAGTGTTAATATATAAATTCATTTTGTCCACTGGTTACCTCTTGTATGTGTACTTGTCAGATAAATTACTTTTCATACCATGTTAGCACTAATAATCTCTTTTCAACATTGTTTTCCTATTCTGTGGCTGAGCATATTTATGTTTACAATCTTTCAATTTATTTATTTATTTTTATTTTATCTTAAAGACCAAAATTAAGATTATACAACCACTGTAAGGTTTGGAAAGCAAAGTATTTCTTTTTTTAAATGTCTTCACAGTAGTGTTAATCACTGTTTACATTTTATGAACTTTTAAACACCTTCCTAAAGTCTGGTGAGTGTGTAATCCGCTGACTGTCTCCATTACTAATTTGTCTCTGTACTTATTTCAGTCTTCTCAACCACAGTTATTCGGTCTATAAACATCTGTAGTAATTGTGGATATTATCCTATAACAAAAATAGACACAAACTGCTCACTCAGCCACGTTTGTGATCCACAGGATACACCTGATCCATATAATCTACAGCATACTCTCAAATGTTACTTTCTAGGCCCAAATTGCTGTGTCTATTGCAAGTATGGCAATACAATTGATTTGTTTGTTAGAGAATCTGAGGGCTGCACAGTATTTCAGTCATGGCATATGAGTACCCGCCAACCGAACAGAAACAATCCGCGTTTAAGTTCATTAACAAAACAATGCCTTATCTTAATTGGCGTCTTCCTTGAGACCACTTTGACCCCTATAATGATAATGTTAGCTATTACTGTGCTAACGTTAGCCTAGCCTGGCTAGCTTCTCAAGATAGCCAATCATTTCTCAAGAAAACGAATACTTGTTCCCCAGATCTGCTCGTCAATTCAGGAGAACGATGTTATCATGGCAGGTCATGTTTCTTGTTATTAAAATAGCTTTCACCGCCGCGGCCAATTGACTGTTTTGGTGTGATAACGACTGTCAAGTACTCCTAGCATTTTTTAGCATGCTAGCTATTAAGCTAATTGCTACCTCGCTAATCGTGGTAACCCTATGTGAATGAAAAAGCCATACACTTCCTTCTACGCACTTTGAAAATATAAACAGAGAACCAGAACATTATAGCGATTTTAGCAACATTCCCTTCGTTTCGGAAATCTATTCGACCGTTCCACACATCTATTATTATGTGATATGTTGTTAACATAAACTACATAATATAACATACCCGTAAATTTGCGTGGTTCATCGCCTTCTAGCCTGTGTTAGCTGGATGGCTAAGTATCAGACAGGGCCCAGTTAAAGTGGCGCAGCGTCACCGCAGTGAACGCTACCCCGAGAATCCTCGGCTGTCTTCGGCCGACGACTGAACTCAACCTTTTAATTTCCCCTGTTTACCAGTTTTATCCGAAACAACGCGTGTTTCACATTTGCCAGATGCTGAAGTCAAGGTCTTGGTGATCAATCCGACCAGTATGAGGGGCATTCTTAACGAAATGTATCGATAATTTCAGGCCCTCCCTCTGTTTTCTGGTCCCCCCTCCTTTCTCCTCCACCTCTCCCGACAAGCCGCTTCAGCCCATTCCTGCCGTCGAGTCGAGCCTCGGCGCTTAGCCCAATATAACAGAGATACTGAACACTTCGGGTGTTCAGGATGCCATAACGAAACGAATCTTACCATCAGTTCCAACGTTTTGTCCTCCATCTCCGGCTCCATGTTGACGATCCCCCCCGAAACTCGCTCTGAAAATGGAAACCCAGCCCTGCGTCGGCGGCCCGCAAATGCAGAGACGTCATTCACTTCGCTCAACCACACAGCTTTGGTAGGGCAGTGTCAGAAGGGTGGGTGGGGGATGGGAACGCCCATACGATGAGAAAACACGCTGATTGGACGGATTTTGTCAAAAGGGGAGTGACTTCACAGGTTTGCTTTTTATTGATTGGCTAACCGTGCTACCAAGGCTTCCCCGGTGACTCCCCCAAACAAAAGGGCAAATGGATGAAGATGCTGTTGCTATCCTGAAGAGGAATACACTAAGGCAAAATCAATCATCCGCATAGCTTTGCTATGAGATGCTGCAGGATGCTGGCTATTTTAATATGTCATTTGTGATTAAAGGAAATTGCCATTTTAAATTCCGCTCCATAGAACCGCAACAGAAGTTGATGCAAGGATTTAAGATTATGTCTTCCTATGGCTTTGTTACAATATGGTCAAATACAATTTTTAAAAAAAATATTTGGATTGTTTTAATACATTTCCACCCAAATGCATACTGTAGTATATCCACACAAGATGCTGCATGGTTAGAATTAATGTAAAGAGAAATCAGAGACAAAATGTGATGCAGGCACTCAGACACAACCTCAGTTTCCCTCATCTTTTACCTCAGTTCACCTTTGTTCAAGCTTTCCTATGATTCCCACAGGCATTAGAGGAATATGTTTGACAGCCAATTTAGCCTTAATATTTAAATTATTCACATCCCAGTGTCTTCATATTGTTGTTATCTTTGCAGGACATGTTGTAAGGCTGTAATATGCAGGATGTTTTATTTCCTTGGATAACATTCTACTCTGACTATTCATCTTAACAAGAACCTTCATGCACTTTAACTTCCTTAGCTTTTATTGTGAATCAATCTGACTCATTTTTTGAAGAATGGATGAGTGTTTGGTGTATTTAACAAGGCCATTCTTTAACAACTCCTTGGGTGGTTCAGTCTTCAGCATTTCTCCACAAAGCCTTGTGAATGAAAACTCACACGCATCCCTAATAGAGGCGAGCAAATGGCAAACTTCAGTTTCTAGATGACTAACGTATTGCATTTAAAACTGTCAATGCAAAAATGCATTGAAAAGTTCATATATTGAATGGATTTTTTAACAAATAAACCTGTCAAATATAATTTTACAAATGCAATCAAATAGGCGGAATCTCGCAATTGGTATTCAGATTCTTAAAAATATCGGACGTTAATTTATCTGAGCGTCATCTTTTGCAAGAGCGATGTTTAATATGAAGAGATCCGATACGTTTGCTTTCTGCAACGTGAAATTAAATTTCAACACAAGGAGGTGGATCTGATGATTAAAAAACAGAATGCCCCTAAAAGCACTCATGCACACTTACCACTCACACAGCACTATAACAATATATTAATTTAAAGTCAGGTAAGTAGAAAAAAGGTCCACCTTTGCAGGAAGTGGACAGACGCAGCACAGGATTGAGACCACAGCAGATCAGGAGGTAGCAATGGTTTTCAGCAGTTCAAATTTAATACTTTGTCCCCCTTTCTCTACAGAAACCCAGGTAAAAAAAATCCCCCACTCTCATAAAATACAACAGCAGCAGTTACCAGTAAAAAAATGAAATGCAAAAAAAAAAGAAAAAAAAAGAGAGAAAGCATAGAGGGGAGAAGAGAGAGAGAGAGAGAGAGAGAGAGAGAGAGGGTAGGGACATGTTGAGGCAAGAAAGGAAAATATATTTTCTATATGTGAGGAGTGAGTCCAAAGTTCTTCTTCGGACCGGGTTGGGGACAGCGAGGAATCTGGGAACTTGCTGTTGTGTTCATTCAAAATGGAGGGGAGGAGGAAAAAAAAACAAAATGAGTCGAGTCCAATCCAACTAGGGGAAGGAACCAGCACTCTAAGGCAGGGATTTATTCAGGAAGGGCTTTCTCCCTCTCTGGATGAAAGAAAATCTCACTCCTCTTCAGCCTGTGTGATGCATTTTTGTCGTGTACAAATGAAATGTATGCGCAAGTTTGTGTATGCAACAGGTAAATTGGAAGGTGTGTCTGTCATATATATGGTCAACACGGTCGCACCTCTCACTTGCTGCAAGAGAGGTGGCATTTTTCTTTCCTCATTTCTTCATTCATTCCTTTGCTTTGCTTTTTTTCTCCCAATATCAGTCCCCGACTACCTAGTAGTCATCCAAATCAAAGAACTCATCGTCCTCTCCTTGGTACTCCATGCCCTGGAAATCCACCCTGTACCGCAAGATACCTGAGAAACACAAAGATGACAGATTAACGAGGGTAATATGATGGCTGGCCAGCTTATGTCATGTTTGGTTAGATCGTAGCAGCATTAAAGGAAGAATTTGTATTAGGATAAGCTAATCCCTTTTAGCTACGGGGGTTGGGGTATTTGTATCTAAAAAGCATGAATTCATAAAATCCTATTTTTCTAAGTACTACTTAATGAATTAAAAACCAGCATAAAAATTACTTTTAGGCTGAGGGGGGCTGTGCAGGGAACTAGTGTTTATTCTTTCTTCATTTAATAAATGCACTGACATTAAATTAATTTGACTTGCCATCACTGGCTCTAAATTTTAGACCCACAATGTTTCCACAACTGTCCTGACAAATATGCTGCATCGCACCTGTTCACAGAAAAGGATTGAAAGCTTTTGGATGATCTAAGTCTCCACTACACTATTGTCTACTGGACAACAGCACATCAGTATGAAAAGGCCTTACCTGTAGCAGGAAATCATACTAAATATATTCTGAATACTTTGATTTATTATGCCTCTGATATTAAGTTATGAATGAATCTCACACAGGCCTCAATAAACAATAACTGTTACATTCCTGGGGAAGTGTATTGTTAAAAAAATCATGATACCAGTACCCTTTAAGTGATACCAATAGAGTACTTTATATGAAATTATCCCTCTGCACTTTATGCATTTCATTAGATGTCACAGGTGTTTATTATAACAATACTTTCCAATGTTTTGGTGGAATCTCAGCATGCTCCAGTGCAAACTCCATCAAATACACCATACTTGATTTTACAACCCCACAACACAAGAACACACTATATGCGTCAGACACAGCCCGACACATTGCATCATACAAAAACCTCATCTGGACATTTAAGTCTTTTTTATTAAAGGAGTAAAATATGGAACTGTCTACCAACTGAATTGAAATTGAGGTATTCAATCATTACTGAAGGAGAAAAAATAGAAAGCCTCCTGTGGACAGGTGTTAGCATTTCACTAAAAACACATAACACACTGCATACGGTCCTTATTGATAAATTTATGTTACCATTGTAATGCTACTGTGATGTCCACATCAAATAAACTAACACACACTCTTTCGGGTAAACAAATGTTTGAAGCAACATTCAAACACTTGGAATGGAAAGGATAATGTGAAACTTTACTGATCACACAGGGATTTTCTGTTGCTCACGTCTCCTCAAAAGGAGAGGACAACATACAATGCAAATAAAACACAGGGACATTAAGAATCAGGGAGGATGCTTTTAATTTGCTGTCATAATGCCTCCCTTTTTTAACCTCTTTTTTTCAGCCAAAAAAATCTCCCAGTCCACAACTTGCCTCCTGAGAAAAACTAGGACGGTGGCCAAAGGACAGGAGGAAAGTGAATCGAGGAAAAAGATGAGAAGAGAACCGAACTGGGACAGTCTGTCCTCTCTACTGTATCAATATCACATGGCCAAATAACAAGTATCTAGTTAAAGTGCAGGAGTCTATTACTGTACTCTGCTGTAGCCATGGTTATATGTGAACAGTGATTTCCTCAAAGTAGTCAGACACAGCGTCTTTTAAGCTGAATTAGTCATACCCATATCTTACTATGTTTAGTTTATGAAGTTAAGCCAGTGATTATTATTAGGCTGTGACATTTTTTGCAATCATACAGCCCTGGCTATCGGTGTCTTAATTGCAGCTGATCTCAGTATGAAGTATATTTAGGTAGAGCAGCTTTCCTGAAAAGTAACTCTTGTATTCATTGTGACAGAGCTGTTATGTTGCCGACAACGCATTTCCTACACTGCTCCAGGTTGCAATGGAAAACAGGGGGCAGGGAAGGAAAAACTAAAGTCTTTTTAAGGTACCCTTCATATTTTGCCCATGGTCACTTCAGCACAGAGAAAACATTAAATACACAGTAGCTTGGACCTGCTCCCTCTAGGTCTAAGAGTAGTACATCTACTCACTAAGTCACAAACTTCATGAAATGACCAATGAAATATAAATCCCCTGTTCTTCCTAACTTGATGTTGTGCAAACGTAAACTCCCATCGTCATCACCCCTAACATAAACAACAGTGTGCTCACCCCCGATGCCTCCGAAGCCCTTGACGAACTGGGACCCTTCCTGGCTCTTGTCTGTGACTATCTCCAGCGTGGCTCCAAATTTCTTGTAGTTGTTAGCAAACCACTCCAGCAGTGGCATGCTCTCGATCAGCTCATGTTCCTGTCCCGTCTAGGAACAGAATCAGAGTCAGGAACACATGGCATAACGGGTAATGTGTTAAGCTTTAATTACAGGGATATGTCCTTCCCTTGCAGGGCTCACCTCTTTGTCTGTGAAGTGAGACTTGTCTTTCTCCTGCTCTGGCGTCAAGTACAAAGTCTTCTCATCTGAAAGCCAAAAGGACAGACATTAAGATAACAGCACCATAGCATATTTGTTTTTTTAAATACATTCCCTGTTTCTCAGCAATGTTAGGTGTGATATTTGTGTACCGTTCTCTGCTCCGTTGCTCTCTGCCCCATGTACACGCAGAATGTAACGCATAGTATCTAAGTTCTCGTAGACTATGAGGATCTCCACGGCTCCCATCTCCAGGGCTTTGAGTGTGTCTTCCACACCAAAACAGTACTTCCCCGTGTCCTGGCTGATCTCATCAAAGTACCGCCCTGTAGAGAGGAACAAACATCAAGAAAATCTCCACCACAACAAAAGCTTTTGTTTCCTTTAGCTGTCACTAGAGGCACTTCAATACAGTTGTTCTAATGCACCAATAACACGACTCACCTATGAGCTTCTTCTCCTGGATGAACTTGACATTAGAGAGAACCTCTGCTGAGAGCTCAATGGCCTGGTTGAAACCATTCTCTCCTCCATAGGAGATGTCCACCAGCTTCAAAACCTTGGCCTGTAACCTCTGTAGAAAACACACACACACAAACACTAGTTAAACACACTATAGAGATATCCACACATAGGCATAGAGTGATACAGCTAGAAGCATATTATGGGTTTCCCACACATTTTCATGGGCAAGATTTCAAAACTCTTCCACAAGTTTTCAGGGAACCACAATAAAGATGTTTTTTCCATTTCTTGCCCCACTTGCCCGATATTTTCAAACATATCAGGTTCAAACTGATTTAAAATCTTTCCAAACATAATACCGGCTAGCACACAAAAAAGAAGGGAGACAATGGCAAAACACAGGTGATGGTAAACAAAACGCTGTCAGGCACTGACACATACTAGTTATTTAACATCGACAGCTACAGAAATTAATTAACCTGTTATATAACGTGGAACGTTATCAATGGAAGATTATTGTTACAATTTCATTTTACACAAAAAAATCTATGACATTCAAAAAAAATTCTAGAATTTGGAGTAATCGCATAACTTTTCCAAGCCTGAAAATTGTGATTCCGAAATTCGATGACTTTTCCAGGTTTTTCACGCTCGTAGGAACCCTGCATACCAAAAGCCTTTTCTTCCAAACTAAGCAGCTTTAGATAAAATCCCTAAGTTCCTAACATGGCAGATATGGTAAATGCTATCAAAAGAAACACGCTTGCAATAATGACACATTATGCTGTCGGTTGTGTTTCGACCAGAGTTTTGACCAGGTATCTGTGGAAAGCTCACTTAGCGGTTACCAGTGATAGGACCGCCTTTGCTCAGGGGTTAGTGCACCCAAAAAACTACTGTCCGGACCTCCCAATAAAGTCTGGCATCATTTTCAAACATGTTTGATGTTGATCATTTAAATACACAATACTTTTGTCAATATACTACGTATTTAATGTGTTGTCCTTTACAGTATAAAGTCTACTGCTTATACAGAAATTTGGTTCTGTGTGCTTCAGTGCCCACCAAAGGTCTCATAGAAAATGTGCATTTGTTGACAACCAGAGGTATGCAGAGCCAGCAAAGATGTTGTGAGAGGCCAGAGAACCACGTTGACTGACAAGGTACAGTAATTTCACTGGATTTTGCTCAAATATGACTCTGCTAGAGTCTAAAGCCATTTGTTTGCAAACTGTTTTGTGGAGTATGTGTGTTTTCAAGTAAAATGTTTCCATGATGTCTTTCGGCTGTGGCTAAATGGCTACTTTGGAGAGAGAATTTATTACAGGCTAGTTGAAAAAGGTTTGTTCAGTTCCAAATTTAAGGCTTACTTGAGAATCGACAAGGACAGCGACAACATTGTGGCATAAGATGGATTTACTTATTTAGTGCAATACGCACTTCTTGCGAGGGAACCAGGGCCCGCTGGCCAAATTACAAAGTGTAGAAAGCAGGTAACTGTGGCACTTTGTGAGAACGGAATAGACTTTAAATTGGAATACTGAGAGTTAGTGTACCATTAGATTGACTTTGAAACTGCTATTTTAAGGTGGAAAACACACATTATGTTGCTTTAATAACGAACACAAAGGTTCCTAATGTTGGAGTGTATTGTGGTGTAAATCAACCCACAGATAAGAGCAAATTGCAGATAGCACAAAACGGTGCAGCGAAAATGATTTTTCAATGCAAAGAGGCTTTTAAAAGTGGGCTGAGGGAGTTGCTCTTCATCATGGTATGACGGTATGCAGTATATACAAAGACCTATAAGCATTTGGAAAAAACTGCTAGTATCCGCACTGTTGTTGTGTACTGTTTCAAAGTACACAAAGACAATTTACTTAACAGTCCTTTACACAAAGCTTAATGAACAGCATATCAAATTTTATTTGGGGTATTCATAATATCTATTTATTGATATTGTATAGCTAGTGTGTATATCTTGTTTGTATGTGTTGTGCACAAATTAACTTGTCTTTTTTGGCATCTATTCCCCACAGTAAACTCAGATTATAAATTGGTTAGTTGTCTAGTTGCTGAATTGTTTGGACATTCATTTCGATATTTTTTGATATTACATGGTAAAATCTAAATTGTTACTGCTTTCTAACAGAACCAGGGTACCTAGAGGTGGCAGACACTTACATTGAATGATTTTTAAGATCTTTTCAAAATAGTTTCTCACCAAATTTAAGGCAGACTTTTGGACATAATCTTTTTTCGTATTCAAGCATTGCAGGGTAAGTAGTAAATATGTGGTCCTGTACAGAGATAGATTTTATGTAGGGAACATAGAGTGAGAGTTAGCTTAATTTATATTTTGCCAATGTAAAGTAAAAATACAGCATTAGGTTCAGTGGTAGCTTTAAAGATTTCTAACACTGGAAATTTAAATTTTCACAGTGAGCAGCTTGACACATTTTGAAAAAAAGAAGATAAAGATGGATAAATGAAATTAGATCAAATATTTGCAGCCATTAAGACCTCACAAAATTAAATTTAAAATGATTTACTGACTCTTAAAGCATTATACTAACAACAGTGAATTCAGGACGTTTTATGACTTTTTAAAAGGACCAGCAGACACCCTGCGGACACAAACAGGCACAGACTTACTGGGTCGAACATGTCCGACTGGCTGAGCTCAGTCTTGAAGTCAGCAGAACCGGCCAAGACCATTCCTGCCACATTAACTTTGTCGTTTGACACAAAGAGCTGGACAGCCGTCTCAGCCACCTTTCTCACATAGTTGTGTCTCTTCTCCATTCTCAGACGAGCAAAACGCAGAGCAGACTGCCCTCCTCTGCCTGAGAGAGAGATGAAGAATAAGAGATGCAATCTTTAGAGTGTTTCTTAATGTGCAAAGCTAAGCTCCAAAGGAATGTACAGTAATATTCAGAGTTGTGTGAATATTGTAGGTCAGTACCGTGCTTCTTGGGTAGGTCCACGGTGAACTTGTGCAGCACCTCCCTGGTGTTGCCCTGCAGTGTGCCAAACAGTGCCCCACTTCCGTCGATTACAATAAAGCCAAACTTACTGTCGTCAGAGAGCAGGGCTGTCAATGCCTGCGTTAGGAGAGAGTGATGGAAGAATGGATGATAAGAATGTGACAGAAAGCATGTGTATTATAGATACTCAGAGAACTTTACATCTGTATAAGAAAATATCATATGCAGACAGAAACCTTGCAAAAGCCCTCACCTCGGTGTGGAACTTGTTGTCGCAGAGATACAGGGAGGTGTTGATTGGCTTAAAAGGCTCAAAGTCGATGTTGACTTTTTTCTCCTTGCCTTCCTCTGTCACAATGGTGCCACAGTAGACGACCAAACCATTGGGTGGCACTGGCAAGAGAGAAAGGTCAGAGGCCAATAGATTAGACAAACATCAGGTTTTTATACAGATAAATAAACTATGTATAGTTTGTGTGTGTGTGGGGGGCAAGCGTCATCAAGTTTTCTCAAATATTTCACAGCACATGTTGCAATCTTGGTTTCAAAAGGCCACAACATACTGTGAGACATACATCATACAAGTATTTTCCCTGGAATGTCTTTCTGTAATAACATGTGATGTGATGTATGTACTGACACTGTACCAATGGGTAATAGCACCCTTGTCCCATGCTTTAGTGGCATACTTTACAGTTCAGTGCTACAACCATCACACCTTGTGCTAGTTAAACACTTCTCACTCATTTATTAGCTGCTTGGAAGCTGGGAGGAGGTGCATAATGTACCGTACATATGTATAGAAAAACCTAAAAAAAATTACAAGCTGACATAGATTTATATACATTACATACATTTATATAATTTGCAGTTCAATTAAGACCTACTGTAACTTAAAATCTGTTCGTGTTTATAAATCTGCAGCTTTCGATACAGCCACTAATTTTTTTTCGTACCATCTGTCTAGATGTCAATTAAACATTAGATCTGATATCAATCTGAGCTTTACAAGGAGTGTGAGATTATCTGTGTCAGTAAAGATGTCCTGATAGTAATTTAGTCTGTTCAGCTGCCCCTAAAAGACAAAGTCTCACATTGAGGTCAGCAAGGTTTTATATGGGTTTCAATGCAACACATACCCTTGTTGTAGAGTTTTAGTCTTTGCTGTACAGAGGTGATGGCCCCGAGTACAGAGAGCCTGTTGACTCGGCTCTTAATGTTGGAAGCAGTACCAAACTCATCAGCCAACATCTTGGCCACTCTAGATATCTGGTCCTTGGGTGGGATGATCAGTGAGATCATACTGGTGCCATTACTAGAAAGACAGAGAGGACTTTTAATCAGTGCCTACATAAAAACTAAGGTATACATACACACAAGATGCTATAGGAGGCAATGTCTAACAAATCACACTACGACAATGTAAATTATGTGTCAAAAGGAGTTACATGATAGGTGTCATTCATTATCAGTATAATCAACTCTGACCAGTTTATTTGACCACCATCAAGATAACAGTCTCTTACTCTCATCTCATTTTGTACACAACACAGCCTTCCCTTGCAAAATATCCTTGAAAAGGTCTGAAAGGTTGAGGAACAAACAGGGTGGGCTTTGAGTTACACAATATACAATATCTGCCCTTGAACCCGAGGACTGTTTCAGCTCCACTGCTCCACACTCTCTCTCTCCATTCACAGCCAGTCCAAAGACAAAGCATACCAGTACAGGCTGACACTGCACGCACACACACACACACACACACACGGGCAGGTAGCAGCAGCTGGATGAATATAGGGCAAACGGTCAACTGTGTGTGACATGGCAGCACAGGACAGCAGATTCTGCGCAACACTAGACGACAAGCTGTCGCAGAGCAAGCTATAAGCCAGTGTAGCAACACCCACATTTTATATGTCGTGTTTGATAATTCAAGAAGGCCACAATGGCCCTACCGGCAAGCAACTGATTTCTTTTCATCGGACTATTTTGTTGCCAGTAAAGTGTAACTGTGACGCAAAGCAGCTCGTCGTCCACGAGGCAACTTAGTTGACTCTTGTGGGAATTAAGAAGCTGTCATATAATCTACGTGTAAAAATGCCAGACAGGCGTCATCTGACGCTGTGGAAAGAGTCTATGGGAGCATATGGAGATCCAGCTGTAAGCTAGCCGGCCTTCCTCTCTCATCAACGTGCTTTCTTGTTAAAGACACCCATGGCGGCCTCTTTCCAGAGATGACGTCTATTAGCGGGTCTCATTAGCAGCACAGCTAACATTACTGTTACAAGCTTTATACCCTTTGTGGGGCTTGAGGCAACGTTCTCCGCAATGTCACCCGGGACGGAGACAAATCAAAATTCACATCCTTCCATATTAACACAACGTTTTCGACCTCCAGACAGACAAAATGCGACAGCGATTAACGGATAGCAATTAGCAAGCTAGCAGCAAAAGCTATGGTTAGCGGAGTTAGCTATGCTAAGCTAACCACTCCCAAATTCGGCCCCACTTATCCGATCTCCAGCTGTTGCGGCGGCCAGCGTTCACACAATCAGCCAAAACCATAAACCCTTGTACAGGTGGGCCCCGCCACTACATCGACTCACTGTTCAAATCGATCCCTTACCCACGGGCAGCTTCCAAACTTTTGATCAGCTTCTTGATTTTCCATATCTCCACGTTCCTGTCCGCCGCGCTGGGGTCGTCCGCCATCTTTCTGCTGTAATCGCTTCAGCACCTGAAAAGACGTGAAAAAAGAATAGCAAAACATATGCGGTAAACCGGCAAGCACAAAGACTGGCTGACATTCACAGTCGTATTAGGTTGGCAAAATATTTGTCCTATCCAGCTGGAATATGTACCTCTCCAACCTAGTGGCGCGGTGTCCGTTAAGGCACCTGACCAGTACTGGCAGCTGGGCTGACCGTGAAGGAAAGACCCTTCCCGGGCTGTCTCTGTCAGTACAGAGCGCGGAGAATAACAGGCCTACAGTCTGCCAGGCCCTAGAGTCCACCCTGTTCTTATCTAATACGACCTACTTTCCCCCGTTCTCCTGGAAACCAGCTGTCAGCTCGTCAGACGTTGAGTTTATATCAATATAAATTGATCCAGTACGGTACCTGCCTCGGACAACGCCGCTCCGCTCCGCTATCTGTCCGCTGCGCTACGTCGAGTCGGTGGTCCGAGGAGTGACGTTGCCTTCCCGACCGGTTTCTCTCTCCTCCACACGCTGCGCGTGGTGCTAACGACGGGGCTCACATGTGGGAGGTGGTTTGAATTGTGGCGTTTACTTCCTGGAAACCACATAGAAACCAATAGCAGCTCTCTGCTGGCACGTCGATCATAAATATCAAAACAAATATTGGACGGTAGCGAAAAGCATCATCAAAACTGGGTGGGCGTCCGCAACTGAGGATCATGGGACTTGAAGTTAGGGTCATTACTCAAAGACTTCGGTTTAATTTCAACGCTGTGCAAGTGGCACAGACATCAGTTCAGTTTAATTAATACTGGCTTTATTGGCATGACTTAATTGAAACAGTATTAGTATTGCCAAAGTACACTGTACGAGGTGGTTTCAACAGGGAAATGTACAAAAAAAAGTGCAAACAGCATATCATGACAAACATCACAGTTCAGAAACAACACCCATGTCCATAGGTGCTGTTTTGTTGGCAATTGGACTTGTTTCAGTTCCTAGAAGCCTCATCCAAAAAGCCTCTTCAGTTCTAGCCAACTGCAACTCCCTGCAAGACAAGCCTGCAACTACCCTCCAGTTGGGTAGAACTGAAGGAGTTTTTTGGATGCGAGGCGAAACGCCTTCAAGGAACTGAAACAAGTCCAATTACCGACAAAATGGCACTTATGGACACAATGACCTGGATGACTGAGAACCTTCATCAGCAACAACCATGTAACTGACATTGTGCCGAACATACTGATGGACATCAGAAACAAAATTAAAAATAAATAAATAACAATAATAATAATGGTAACAATAGTAGTAACTCTGTGTGTGTGTGTGTGTGTCAGTAACTGTTCTTCAGGGTGTGGCAGGTAAAGACAGGCTTAGTCTTCTGCTGCTAGACTGCAGCTCTCTATGTGCTCCCATCAGGACTGGTAATTTGTTGATGTTGGTTATGAGGTCAAAATCAGGATATTTATCTTTGAATTTGGGGAAATATTTTCTTTCAATTCACTAGAATTTTGTACATTCTGTTAAGAAGAGCAGATCTGTCTCACCATTGACTTCCTTGCACAGTTGGCAGAAGCCCTCCTCTGTGGGGAGTCATGATTGTTTGTATCAGCCTGTCTTGATGGCATGACATCTTAACTGTTGCCACTATTAGGCCTTTAGGGCCTATTTGTGTAGGTGCTGTGTGCAGGCTATAAATGTGGATGTATGTCTTGCATATATTTATGGTGTGGCGAATAATGTAACTGTGCACTTGTGTATTTATGTTTGGCTTTGAACAGACTGTGGCAATGGATTCACTTGGAAGAAGACAATAAAGAATCTATCTATCTATCTGCTTTTGGGCTACACACCTTTCCCTATTACATTGTCATTAGCCTATTGAGCTTTCCATAAATATTTAGTGTGAAGAGTGACATCTGCTGGACACTTTAAAAACATAGTAGTTGTCAGCTTCCCTTTTCTTTCTTACACATACCTCAGCAAAATAACATTTTATGGATGGGATGTTGAAGCCAATTTCACATGTCACACAACTGCTAAAGATCTTTAGGGACTGTTCGCTCTTTATGTGGGCAGAGGGTGGTGCAAAACAGGAGAGGCGTGCCAAATAATTTTTTAAGCACTGGGGAGGGACATGGATTTCCCCGCAGTTATTCAAGTAAGCTAATTGAAAAATATTTGTAGTTTTGGAGAGGGTAAAAAGAATTTTAATTTTAAAAAGTCAGACTCCGGCCACCACCCTCCCCTGAAAAAAAAAGAACAGTTTCTCATTATAGGCTTATATTTAGGTTTTAGCTGTCAGAAAAATTCAGAACCAATCACCATGAAACAAACATTTATCTCTCTAGCTGGGGTTCCTAAAGAATAGGCCCAGAAACCACAAACTCACTAAGCCTAAACACTGCCCAACGGGGGAAACATTTGGCCTTCAGAAACCAGTAGTCCTAAAACGGAGGGCACGAGGATAAACTGTAGTGACTTTTTTTTCGAAATTGTCAGCAGTAGATGGTCTCATGACAATTCAAGGAAAAAAAAAACAATACAGCAGAAATGACTTTTAGATGTCATTATGGCTTAAACTCTTTTTAAAACTTAACTCTGGTACCACTTACTGTAGCTTACACTACTATTTTGTGATGCAACAGGTGCCTTAAATGTTACACATATGCAAATTTTCCTAGGCAAACCCAAGTTAGCAGGGTTCAGCCATCCTTTTAGCCTTTTTAGTGTTGAGACAATGTGGCTTCCAAACTGCTGAGTGGGCTCTTTAAAGCCAAAGAAAGGTCAGCTGTCCAATTAGTTTGACTGGTGGTAGGCCTGTAGAGGCCTTTAAAAAAAATCTAGCTGGGTGTTTCAAGCCAGGCGGCTCGGTAATCCAATTGCCCTCCTGTTGTTGAGGTTGATGATGCAGATGCAAATTATTGGGTGAGATGCTGGGGGAGCATGTGTAAGCCTAAAATTGCAGTGTGAGTTAAGTGTAAGTATAGTGTGGTTCTTATTAGAGGCTATAGTAATTATAGTATAATTATTAGTATAGGTTATACTAACTCAGAACCTCCTGTAGATGTTGTGGGTTATAGTAGGTGAAATGTATTAGTTTGTACTTTATACTCTGGTACTTTTTGGTAAAGCATAAAAATGGTTTTAGAAAAAGCATTACTAGTACACACTTTGAAATCAGAGCATCACAAAAACCCAATTTCACAAAACATTTTCAATTAAAATCTTCCTGTTCATTGTTCATGCCACATCTATGTTATTTATTGATTTATTTTTACATATGCTGTGTCTGTCATCCTAATCGTATTTGGACAACTGATTATTGGAACAATTAATGAGGAAATATGGATGGCATTTGTTTCCATACCCCCCTACCCACATCAGTTACGCTGTCAGGAGAGGGACACTATGCAAACACTAGGGACATCAAAAGCTTGTTGTATTTCTAATGAACAAATTGGGCTTTAGGTCTGATGTGTCACTTTTCCTGATAATTTCCATGTTGCATTTTCTCAACACATAGGTACTTTACACGCTTACTGAAAATGTTTGGCAAATCAAGGTGGCAGCGAGAGCCTGGATCAGAGGCAAAAATGTTAATAAGTAAGTAAGCAAAATGTATTTATATAGCTCTTCTCTCAGGTCACAAAGTGCTTTACAAGGGAAGTATACAACATACAATACAAAAACAGAGAAGATGAAGCGACTACACAAGCTACATAGTTAAAAGTGCAAAACTACCTGCACAATACTTCATGAAAAAAATCAAATAACACAACAAAAAATAAATTAGATATAAAAAAAATACAGAGCTATTGCATATAAGTTACCCAAATGCCTGTTAAAAAGGCTTCGTAAAAGCATTTTTAAAAAGTAAAAAATTCAAAATATATATATATATATATATACACACACACACACACACACACACACACACACACACACACACAATGGCTACACTTACATATTGCTACAACTATATAAACAAGGCACTAAGTCTAACATATTTCCCTGCTTGATGGAAAATCTAGTCAGAAGCAACCTGCATTTTTTTAATTGCAGCAGTGGAAGAATATAGCCTGTACATGTTTATACCACTAGATGACAGCATTGGTTTGAAGACAAATAAATGGCTTCCTCTGTATTTGGCTTGTTTTTATGAGTTGATAAAGGAGCATCATCCCCCTGGAGCTTCTGTCTGTTGCACTGGGACACTCAAAAGTCAGGTCCTGTTGTGTGTTTGTTGTACTTATTATGGTATGCAGTTTGTTAGTCATTAGTAGGTTACCATATGCTGGATATTAGTCAGTCTTCAGTGAATTGTGATTGTTTCTATCAGAACAAACATCTGTTTGTGCATGAAGCAATAAGCCCAAGGATTATCTCTGTGGTATTTACCCATCTCTGGTGAACTCGAGGAGTGGGAGGAGGTGAGCGGAGCTTCGGTTTGGATCTGACACTCACTGGATGGCTACATCATTGAGAAAAAGTGATCTAGCACTTTGTGCAACTGACTGCCTCCAAAATTGTCCAGCACCAGAATCAGCGCCAATTCATCACCATCTGTCGACCATCAGAGCTGTAATGATCTGTCGCCTGGAAATGGATGGCACTCGCTGTGCTGCAGTTGGGAGCTGTCTTGGCCAGGGCCGCTATTCCTCATTTCACCTGCTCGTCACACATGAGCATTCAGATGAGCAGAGAGGGTTAACATGTTGTTGAATCCTCTGCATTCTAGCTAAATAAGACATTGCATTTCTTATTTTAGCAGTGGGAAATACAATCAGCATATGAGTTTATATCAAAGGATTCAACCTTTTTGTTTTTTGCCCATGAATTAATTTCAAGTCTAAAATACTCTTACTATCCCAGCAGTTAGAGATGTACATAGCTGGGGTGTCCGGTGGCTTAGTGGATTAAGCAGGCTCCCCATGTTTCATGGCACTGTCCGTGCCCCAGCGGTCACAGATTTGAGTCCAGCTCACAGCCTTTTGCTGCATACCATCCCCTCTCTCTCCCCCTTTCACACTGCTGATCTGTCCTATCTAATAAAGGCAAAAATGCCAAAAATGCCAAAAAAATAAAAAAAAGACATGTAAATAGCTATATAGCCTACATTTGGTTACACTATAATTTAGTATTCTGTTTTCAAGAGCTTCAAATAGACATAGAAACAATAATATTTAAAACTTGTTTGTTGTTTTTCAGTCAAAATCACAGCAGATAAATCACTGTTGTCTTGTTACCAAAAGACAAGTGCTTTCCCATCATCACAACCTAACTGCCTCAATTTCTGTTTTAATTGTTTCTTTGCACATGCGGTGTAGTGTGCATTTACAAGCAGAGGTGGGAGCAAGTCATTATTTGGCAAGTCACAATTAAGTTTCACATCCTTGTATTCAAGTCCCAAGTTAAGTCCCAACTCCTAAACTTTTAGTTCCCAGTCTTAAACAAGTCATTATGTGCTCTACGTTTGACTGAAGTACATGAAAAATGTTTAACTCATCTCATATTTGAAAGACTATAGAACTTTCTCTTCTCAAACGGATATTGCATGTTTAATGTTTTGTCTAAATGAAATAAAAATATAAATGGTATTTTTTTTTCAGTTGGCACAATAAAGTTCTCAAAGATTGGTTTGAACAACGTGGATCCAGGGAATTGAATGTCAGTTTGTTGGGAAAAAAATAGCACTTCCGTTAGTTGAGTTAGGAAATGGAGGTTAATGAACTGATTTGTGGCACACTTTCAAAATAAATTTTTAGTCTTTGGGGGAAGGTATCAAGTATGTTCAAGTCATAAGACTCAAGTCCAAGTGAAGTCACAATTCACTGGTGTTAAAGTCCCAGTTGAGTTGCAAATGTTTTTTGATTTTGTCAAGCCGAGTTTAAAGTAATCAAATTTGTGACTCAAGTCCAATTATTTATCTACAAGTATGTTTATGAGCATATCTTATTCAATTCTTTTATCCTGTTATATGTACTTTATTGTCTTGATGCAGTTACATTCATTTTTATGCCCTTGACCATAATAAACAAGATTTCACTTAAACTGTAATTTTTGTATTTGAAATGACACAGAACTTCTTACACACTTAAAATTGTGCTGTATGTAACTTTGGAGAAAGACAGTTAATAGATGAGTTTCATTCAGGTTGTCAAATACCAACACTTTGGATTGGCCGTTTGGTCCAACCACCAACCCATAGCGTCAGTATTTGATGACCTGAGAATAAGACTCAGCAGTCAACTATCTTTCTCCAGAGTAACATTCAGCACCTTTAAAGCTGTAACCTCTAAATGAAATTATTACTGATGGCAGGTACTTATTGGGCGGATTTTTTTGGTGTAGCCCAATATATTTTATCGCAACCATAGTGCAACAATCTTAATACCAGAATATGGTCTCTGTACATCTCTTTAACGCTTATATGCCTTATTTGTCTCTAAAGAATTTTAAATTCTCTTACCAGAATGAATCTATCTGAGAACATTGTGTTGTGTTGTGCAAAGAAAGATCTTTCATCTTTTACCCTATGCAGGTAATGATGTCATAGTAGAAGTGAGTGATAGTCTGTATCGTAATAGTCATCACGCCATAAGAAGAAAGCACTCTGTGTGTGTGTGTGTTGTGTACATAGCTGTTAATGTGGGTGAGTTATGGAGAGCACGACCCAAACAGATGCCAACAGGTTCACAGGGCTCTCTTTACCCATCTGTGGCCATCTGCTTAAGCAGAGTTGAGGGAAGAGAAGGATGAGTGAAGGTGGGACTCTCAGGGGTATTCAAGGACACAGCCTCGCTTGTCATCACTTAGAAATGCGAGGAGGGTGAAAAGAGAGTGAGGCTGCATCCAATCAGTGTTTTCAGAAAGAGAGGCCGGGAGTTACATAATCAGAGATACAGTACGTAAACACATTGACATGGAAGTTGTGAAATGTCTTGGCTGCATATCAGAGAGGACCAACATCCAGGACTTATAAAAGTTAGTCAAAAACAAATGACTCAAAAGACATGAAAGAAATCAGAGCTCTGTGGTACCTGTTTCCCCGTAACCCTGGTGTCACTGACATGTTAAAGTTTTGATGCTTCTCCTCCCATGAAAACTTCGTAAGTGTGTGCTCTCGACACACGAGAAAACCTTTGAACTCCTCAGAGGGAATTAAGCAGCACTTATTCTCCGCTGACGAGCAAATCTGTGACTCAATATGTCTCTCAAGCCTTTCTGTCCTCCCCAGTGAAAAAGAGGATCATAATCATCAGCACTTCAATAGCTTGCTTATGACTTAAACCAATCTTCTTAGCACGTGCTTTATTACTATGAGAATGTACAACTGTGCTTCTGCCAGCCATCTGCTGCACCACTGTGAGTTTTTGGTTGTGGGACAAGTGCAAAGATTCGGGATTGCAGCAGCAGGGGTGTATAGGGTGTGAGTATGTTTTTCTTTTGCAAATCTCACAGTTGACAGTCTTGTCACATCACTGGTTCTCTTACTGCTCTCCACAGAGGCAGAAGGAGATTTACGGATCTGCGTCCTAATATTAAGTGGATTAATCAGGAATGGAGAGTCGAGGTTGTCATAAATATAAATGAGGTCTTTTGAGGCATAGGGCGAGACACGCTTCATGTCCACACAGTGTAGGCTATTAGGAGTTTATCAGTGCAGTGGATTAAGACCAATAACCTCAATTTAGAGGCCAAGACACGCAGTCAATCTTAATGATGCATTGGAAAGGGGTTAAACCCAAAGGTAATATGGACCAGCAGGCTTGTCTAAACCACTCACTGACCCAGGGCATAATCCAATTGTCTTTCATGCCTCAGGAAGCAAAAAGTTCAGTGTATTTGAGGTTGAAGCTCCATTTTAGAACATTTTTTGCCTTGTTTTCTGTTACTGTAATGCAGACTAGTAAATGTGAGAATAAAAGCAGAATTTGCTTGAGTAAACAATGTGGTACCTGTCAATGTTAGCCTGGAGGATAGTACTGGTTGCAGCCAACACATCCAGTTGATAAAAACTGGATGCCACCCATCAATCCCCAAAGAGAGATTACCAGATGCTCCTATCAATCTCACGTCTTTCCCAGGGCCTGGTAGTATATCCTCCTTGCCAGGAATCTGTGTTGGAGAAACAGAATGAATGAACACATTTGTACATGCAGAAAAACACATATTTGGGTATGCAAAAAATTACCAAATGTAACTGTTCTGGAACATATGTTCCCTTAACGCCTGCTACATATGTAAACACTGCAGTTCTTCATCTGATGGCTACATTCATTTGGCTCTTGGCACAATTAACAAAGATGGGAAAATGTAGAGAATCATGTCAGTCAGCTAAAATCAAATTTCAAATTAGTTTGGTGCTGTTTTCATATGAATCTATACAATTTATTTTAGAGGTATCTCTGGGCACCAGAGATCTTGGTTGTCACTCCCCAGGAAAATCAAGTTTTCATACCAGTGAATCCAGTACATACAGTAATCCACGCCATCACTCATGCAGCGCAGCTTTAAACCAGTCTGAAATCATTATATTGGAGCCACCAGCATGACAACCTCACAGATAGACTGATAGGGAAAGGAAGATGGGAAGAGGGGATGAAACAGGGGAGAGAGACGGTGGAAAATTGATTTTCTTTGAGCTGCATTAATCAAATAGACTACAGAAAGGGCATTATCAGTGCAATGGATTTAATACAGCGTATTAAATGAAGACAAAGGCGTGTCTGGTGGGGCGAGCTTACTTTGAGGGATGATGATGGGAATTATCAAAATTCGATGACATTTCCATGACATGCATACATTTCAGAGTACAGTTATTCATAAAATTATTTCAAACTGCAGCTGTGTTTCTGCAGAAATCTGCTCAAGTCAATGTCTGCAACCTGAGTATGTGTGTGTGCACGAGTTTGCTCTGATGCGTGCAAAAGTGTCAGCTGTACAGTGTGTGTGTGTGTGGGTTGCTGGCACATGCAGACGTCTGCTGCTGAAATGAGGACACCAAACAGACAGCATTGGACAGGGAGACGAAAACCTCCTCATTGTAGAACAGTCACAGTAAAACCAAAACCTTTTCAGCTTACAATATGTCCATTTCATTAGAATTTTGAGACTGTTGAAAAACAGGACTGAAAAACATATTCACTATGCTTTCTTAGAGTGAGAAAAATATATACTTTAAAAAAACATAAACATCAGTATAAGTAAGCAGTTGCAAAAGTGGCCACTCAGTACTGAGTTTTTAAAAGACAGATCTGTAAAATGTTTTGTGTATCACTGTAAATGTCTGTGTGAGCCTACAGCCCCGGGCAGCAGCACCTCATGGCCACAGGGTAAGACAACAGCCAGGCAGGATATGGTGACTCACTGACGACATCCTGAGAGGAAAACAGGGAAGATCAGTCTGAGAAGCTAAACTGCGAAGCTAAGAGAAGAGAACATTGAATATAAAAGTGAGAACTGAGGTTATACTCGTTTGCTATATTTGTCTTACTGAATCACTATCTTCTGTTAAAATATACAAACGGACATTGATGGAATCTATTCAGAGAAAAAGCAACACCCTGCGCCACATGTCAGTGAGCCCTGTTTGGAGGTGAAGACTGAGTGAAGGCGAGAGAGAGAGGAAGCTCCACAGGAGGGAGACAAAAGCACCACATGGAGCATAATAGGAAGGTGGGCTGTTAATTTATCTTCAAGTTTTATGACTACCATTAGGAGAACTTTAATTCTGATCCATTGACAGCAGGGGAGAGAGCAACCCTGCTGATTGAGAATTGAATTTCTATTTTAATATTTAAATGCAGGCAATATTGCTGCTATTAGCTAATTAATTTATGACAAGCACAAACTATTCATGATTTATATACAATTTGTGTTGCAGGCTACTCTTATAATTCTGTATAACAAGCAGTGTTTCGCTGTAAGGAATGCATTTATATTGTGTTATATAAAGCGCATCATAATTTGACATTGCAAATGCAACTATTTACAGCTATTTGGGGTTCAATGTCTTATTCAAGGACGCTTTAACATATGGTCCGGAGAAACCAGGGATTAGGGGTCTACCTGCTGAGCCACAGCTGAGTAATTTAAATAACAAAATATTATGGTACCTTTTCAACCTATAAATAATAATGAGAAACAGATCCAAATATATTTACCATCAGCAGACACCTAGTTAGCTATACTGGCAACTCAGTCTCACTGCCAACATGTCAAATATCAGTGCTTGGTTAGTGGCCCATTTAGTGGTGACAGTTGGTTTAAAAAAAAAATAAACAGCTACAAAGTCCAGCTAGGGTGGATGGGAGGGGAGGTGGATGGGTCAAACAAACTCTGAACGTTTAACCCGAGGCAAATTTGTGTTTCTGAGGAAAGCAAAGACATGACCCGCCCTTCTCTGCCTCTGATTGGCTTACTCTGACATTCTTACCCTAACCAATCTCACTTCTCAACTAAGGCAATGAATATGAGATAGAGTAAGGCAAGTTATTTTACTAATTATGTAGCGTGCTTATATATTTTGCAGACTATGCTAGCAGTGTAGCCTATGTCACATGATGTTATATTATGTAAGTAACAAGCTAACATGCTAACAACAAAAGCACTAACTATGTGCTTTTGTTGCCTAAAGCTAAGGATGTAAACGTAAAAAAAAAAAAAAATATATATATATTTTTTTTAACCAAAGCATTTACTGGGTAGAGACTGTGCATTTTTTCTGTAAAAGAAAAAAAAAAAGAAAAAGAAAAGTTTATTTTGAAAAGACACGTTGCATGTAAGAAGTGTAAATTGACATGCTTTCCCTGATTTTATGATGCAGAAAGGCTGCCTGCTACATCATTTTTTGACAAGATCAAGCATCAGTATTAGACATGATGGGATTAAATAATGGCCAATGTGATTCTTTTTGCAGACTCCAGAGAGAGACATGGACTTGCTCAGCTAAACTCACAGGCAACAAGCATCAGACTTCTTCAGACAGTCTTTATTACTCTTTCAGACTCTTTCACTCTATTCTTTTCAGACACTTTGGTGCTGGTGCTTTTGTGCCTCTATTTGCAAAATCGACAGATAAACAGTGTTTGTTATTTACCCTTTAGCTCTGTGTAAATACTGCTGTTTTTCAAAGGGGTCAAACTTGGTGCCAGACTGTATTGTTTATAAAGGTTTTAGCCTGAGAATATATTAGGACAAGTGTCCCAATGTGCCAGTGTCCTCATGTGCTGTGCAAGATGTATGGACAACATGACCTGATCATCCAGTTGTAAGTGACAGAGAAAAAAATCATCTCTAGTCTTTCTGCTCCTTAGACTTGCTTCATAATTCAAGATCTCTACTATGAAAAAAAAAATTCAAGCATCTCGAAGCCCGGGAGTGTAATAGTGATGCATCAACACTGTAGAGCCCTAAAAGGAGCCCGATGGTGAAACACAGAAGAGAATGAATATCTGATGAGAAGACAGTGAATATCTGATGGAGAGACAGAAAACATAAACCATAATCTGGCCTTTCTGGAGGAAACATACAATATTTATGATGGTGTGTACAGTAGGCTAATATTTCAGGCCTTACAGAACCAGACCGGAGGATCTGACAGTGACACACAGTCGCAGAGAGGAAAGAGAAGACATCATGTGGGGAACAATCTGAACAAATAAAAGTCAGAAGGAGAGCAGAAAGTCCACGTCATGTCGTGTTTTGTGTTTCAGCAGAGTTTAGAGCTAAGAGACAGCATTTTTCTGTTATAATATAAAACAGCCTGTTGAAAATTAAAGCTGTTGATCTAGAGGGCACATGGGGGTCAGTCCACAGACATTCAGGAAAACATTAATTAACAAAGCAAAAACATGGACTAATTCCATGGTTGAAAGAGACAATAAGCACACTTATTAAATTTCTTATTACCTCATCTGGTAAGATGTGTTTCCTCAAAATCCATACAAATATTCAACATTATGCCAAAAGAATGTATAAATTTAAAAGAATTTATGACCTGAAATTAAAGATAAAGTAGAACAGAAAATACTTCAGTGTCTACTTATTGCATGCAAAAGGCAGAGATTCATTTTTGGTATGCATGTAAAAAATCTTCTATGAAAAATGGTTCATTAAACCATACCATGTTACATCCAGACAGGACACATTAAAACACACTTATAGAAAAAACAAATAAGCAATAGAAGCCACATTAACAGGAGCACCAGGTGCTCGACGGTGATGTCTAAATTAAGGTTGAACAAATACATATAAAGTGCTGTGTGCTGAGATAGCAAGTGGCTTCCAAAAGTGGTTGTCCCTACCAATTCACATATCTTTTTGCAACAGAGACAAATGATTTTAAATAGATGCTTTTATTTGCACAGGGAACTGTACTTTTGCCCCGTGGGCAGAAGCAGAAAGTGGTGATTAAGGATTGGCCATAGTCATCCAAGATTTTGCCATTAAGAGTTGGACTGCTTTAAAAGTGGGATTTGTTTGCTGCCCAGTTTAACTATTTAGAAATCTTTGTCTTGCTTTTGACACTTAAGAACTTCAACCATTGTCTGACCTTAAAAATCCTGAGTTTATGAAGCAGTAAGAGTCTTTTCTGTGCTTTTTTGCAGATGCATTCCACATGATCTGTAAAGATAAAACAACACACTACTTAGAGGAGGTCCTCAGGCACTTAAAGGAACTTACTTGCATCACTTACTGGCCTTTAATGTAACTGGTTTAAACATTTTAAAAGGTACTTGTTACCATTTAAAAAACCTTTCCTTTCAAAAACCAGTTATTAAACCACTTTATGAGTTATGTAACAGTGTTGGTATACATTTTTACTGCCTGTACATTCAAGGCATAATTGTACGGTGTGACACTAAAGTCACATGTCATTTGCATGTAAAACTAATGTGAGACTTTCTGTATTACACATACATTAATTTGTAAATGTATACTTAAATAAGGATTGGCAACAGCTCCTGGGGAACTCCAGTGTTTAAAACAAAACTGTCAGGCATAAAATAATTTTCCATAAAGATATACTAGGCAGGACTGCACAGTTGTTTACAAACACTATAGCCAGGGAAAGTGATACTGAAAGCACAACCTGAGATTCACTCTGCTTCGCTATATTTTCATTTTTTTTTTTTTTACACTGTGTCCCTGATTTTTGTAGCATACTCTTAGAGGTGTTCTTATTCTCTGGCTCCTTGTCGCTATACCTTTTTATAAAGTCCCAGGTTCACCTGTGCGTTGTGATGAGGAGTGTCCCAAATACAGCAAAGTAAGAAGGTAATAAGGCAGACAGAGGGAGAGTCTGCAGATAAATACATTGCCACACACTTCTAATGGGTCATAAGTGATGAATAAAAAAGGGATAGCCTTAATCTAAACATTGTTTTTTCTTTTAGGAAAATCCTGCATAGTATACCTATAACTCTCTGAGATCAGTTACATAAGAATTCTTTTATCCAGCAAATAACAACCATGCAAGCATGCAAGATAAAAAGACGTGATAGCGGGATATCTGTATTAAAAGTATTAAGTGCAGAGAAGAAGTCCATACATAAAATCTGGCTGCATGCTTTGGCTTTTTCTGTTCAGTTTTTTTGGTGTTCTTTGCTCTCATTGAGGGTTTGTTTGCTGGCTCTTATGGACAACAAGAGACTCCAAAATAGTGTCCACTCATCATCTGGCCGGAGGGTTATTAAGCACTCTTAAGTTTGTGGACCTACTAAAATGGCTTCAAGTGTGTGTTGAGAGCAGAGAGGGCCCTGGTTTGCTTATGGCAGAGTAGATGTGGCAGAGCTACCTGACATATCCAGTTCCGCCCTCCCTCTCCAGGTCTTCATCGTCTTCAGTAGCTCCTCTGGGATGGTCTGTTTGCCTTCCTCATTCTGTTCGCCTCCTTCTTTTGGTCAACAAAAAGAATGACATCATCCCTGCTGCCAAAATCCCCAGATGCGTCCAGCCCCTCATCTGAAGAGAGATAAAAACAGACAATAAGACCTGAACTTACAAAGAAGCTGGCAGATTGCTTTTGATTGTTTGGTGGATTTTTATGACATAGCCTTTATTATAACCCCTCATCATCTCAGGCAGGGGGACAGATATGTGAGTTTGAGCTCAGAGGTAAAAAAAGGGACACCAAACAAACACATACATATGCAAGGGGGAGAGAAAACCACAGGAACACTTCAGGATGAAATACAATCCAACATAAAAGCACCACAAACAACATCCTGTACACCTTTCTTATACAATGGCAACAAAAAAATCAACATTACAATCCCTCCAGGCTATTATCTATTCAATAGCATATAATGTAAGGTATTTAAACAGTTAGGAAACACCTCTTTTCCATTAATATGTAATACATATTAATTAATAGGATTTAATATGCTTTAAGGCCTGAAAAGTAACTGAAAATTAGCACACCTCTAAACAAGCATACACTCAAAGATTCCCCATTGGTTAGATATTATTTTATTCAACACTGAATCACATGGCTCCTTATAATGTGAATTCATAACCTATATTGCAACCTTATGCAATTTCAGCTCAGGGTTCCTAGCTTCCTAGGTACCCTCCACAATTTAAAATCTGCTTTACCAAGCATGCAAGTGGATGGAATGATAGATACATATCTTGACATGGTGGAGGGCCAAAGTAAATGTATAGCAAGCAGTGAAAAGTTCATGTAGTGAGCCAAAAATATGCAGCATTATTTTTCTTAGCTGTTGACAAACATGGGAGGAAAAATGAGCCAATGTGGGCTTTATCTTGTGCAGGTGAGTAGCAGGATAACTCCCCTCAGGATATTCATGTTGTTTTCACTGGATGTGCAACAAGGGCGTGAGTTTCATTTCAACATTGGGACACACACACACACACACACACACACACACACACACACACACACACAGAGAGGAGAGAGAGAGAGAGAGAGAGAGAGAGAGAGAGAGAGAGAGAGAGAGAGAGAGAGAGAGAGAGAGAGCACACAGAGAGAGAGAGAACTGGGTGCTTTGCGGTTCTCTGCCGAGATCTTTTTAGTCCTTAAAAACTTCATTTCCTGATATCTATGCACCAATGTCTGCCTTTTATATATCAACTTCTGGTGCGAATGTCTTCAGCTTTGTCAAAATGAAAGTTTTCTGCTACTTTTGTGTTCTCCTTTTCATGCACAACCTTTCAAACCAGGAAAAGACAAAATTTATGGTATTCATCCAAATCTAAGATAATATGTAGTCTTTTTTAATCATAATATTGATATAATATCGATATATAGCCCTGCCTTATGTATAAGTTTACGGTGTAAAAGTCTCGTTCTTGTGTCTTCGGGGCCCTCTAGGGGTAAGAAAAAAATGCTTAGGGGACCTTTAACTACTGAATGATCTCTGTGCAACCCACAAATCACATTGTGGTACGTCTCTAAAAGACAGCACACTTGTAACTGTGATGTTCACTATGTTTCAGTACAATGCTTAAGGAGAAGCTCTGCAGGCTGTTTCCAGCTGTCCAGATTACACTGGCAGAAAGATGACAGTCTCACAGCACTCCACCTGGATCAAAGAGCTAACTCTGAAAGACAAACCTACTTTGCAATAAGTGAAATGGGAGACCTTCCCTGCTTGCATGGACAGTGGTAATTGTAATGCATAGGAGAAGGACGGCTAGCATTTGTACTTCTGATTATACGTGATAAATTAGGGATAGCAGGCATTTGAACAAAACAGTGCATTGCATAATTTGATTAAAAATAAAACAATCAACGAAAAAAACAAAGAGGTTAGGTTTTTCATCAACTTTAGTCCACGCTTTTTACACTTATCTCAAATTAATGGTTTGGTCTTACTGCAGTGGGGTTGCCTTGCTTCTTGGAGCCATGCACTTATGCTGCTTTATTTGTCCAACACTGTAAACAAGGAATAGTGAAACAAAAACATGAAAGGGAAGAATCTTCAGCTTAACAGTGAAAAAGACAGACCAGAATCAAACATGCCTCTGTGCACGGCTCCTTTACCTGTGGCCAAAGGTATCATATTCAGCAATAACTTATCATTATGCAGGCTGCAGGACAACAGACCTGATTCCTACTTAAAGGCAACCAGTCAACCTACAATAGCATCTACACATTTACAAACACTCGCACATAGGCCATTTCTCAAATGTGTATTGTTTTGAGGAAAGACTAATATGCTCGATGATAAACGACTAGTTATCCGCATTCAAGGTGTAAAATGTGTGGGAGATGCTGATTACTTTAAATAACAACATGGAATATAAAGCATAATGTGTTAAGCTTTCAAAGTGGGCATGTTATGTCCTTGGACAGGGATGAGTGACTACAGCTTCAACTCAGCTAAACTAACCTGTGGTCTCTTCCTTTGAGTCTGGATCATATTTTTTTATTTCTTTGGCAAAGCAATCCTACAAACACAGAAGGATAGTTTTTTTTCCAAAACAGTTTTATCAACAAACACGCAAGAGAAATTTTGGATATTGATCCCTATCCACCTCATTCGTCCTCTCCATCCTTTTGCCGATCAATGTATTGATTAAACCACAAACAACTTCTTCACATTTTCTGTCAACAAAAACCTGCCCATGCTTATCTGTTCAGTTTCATTCCTGCCTGTCTTGCTGTCTCCCTCCAGTTTTCATGTTGTACCGCTAACCCTTTTTCCTCATCATTTTTTGCAACAGGCTGCAGGAGGCAATGCAACCACTTCATTTTTCATCAATTTCTCTCCAACTCCAGCAGAGAGCGTCCACTGACAATATCCTATTTGTGGAGGGTTTCAGGGTGTGGAAATGAGTGCAAGTTAAATGTTTGGCAACATCATGCCTGCAAACCTAAGTGTTCAATACACACTGTGGCATCTTTCATTTCCAGTCCCCTTAACTTTTCCCTGCACCCCCCGCTTTATCATTCCCTCTGTCAGACTTCATCAGGCTATATGGAAAACTGTCCTCATCAGCCCTATGTTACTGAAAGCAGCAGCACCACACGATATTAGATAGATTGCTGTCCTTGGAGGAGTCACAGGAGTTGAAGAGGGGTTTTATGTACAGCTTGTACTTGTTCAGGTAAATGGCAATCAGCTCTGATTCGTCCAGTAGGAGGTGAAAGTTAATTTCAAGCTAGCTGACCAGCCAGTCCAAAGAGTCCCTAAAGATGGGTAAGATACTTGTTTCGAGAGCTACAGGCCAGTAGCTGACAGTTTGTGAAAAATGCATTATTTTCCATGACAGAGAATATCCTGATAATCGATATCTATTTAGATCTGGCCAGTCTTAAACGACCATTAGAAAACAGAAATGAAATTGACTGCTCTAGACTGGTTCTGATTTTATTGATAAAAACATTTTCATTAGTTGTCAGTGTCTTCTTTGTCTCATATGAGCAGTGGTGTTCCCCAAGGCTCCATCCTTGGCTGCCTGTTGTTCCTTGTATACATAGAGCCACTGGGAAAAATCACATTGTACATAAATACAAAATACACTACCGTTATTGTGTGGATGACAGACAGATTTATGTCCCATTAAAATCTGTGAAAAAGTCAGTTTCTCATGGGTTATTATCTTCTCTGCCATAACTAAAGATTTGGATGCCAAAACTTTCTCCTGCTAAATAAAAACATATAGGAAATCATTATTTTTGCTTCTCCTAATTACACAAAAAAACATCTTGGCTCACTGTTTACGAATGTCAAACCTGCAAGCATATACCAAGTTGTAATATTCAATTCATTATATTAATTGTTTATTTATGGTTAAACCAAAAAAAAACTGTCTTGCCTTCAACTTGTACACAAAGCTACATAGCTACTCTGCTTTTAAAAAATACTAGAAGACATATCAGCCCCGTTGTAGCCTCTCTTCACTAGTTTCCTGTCAGTTTTAGAATGTATTCTGTAAGATTTTACTGATAACCTTTCAAAGCACTTCATGGTTAAGCTTCCGGTTATACTGCTGAATAGCTGTTCCCCTATGAGTCAGAATGCTGCCTCAGATCCTCAGGCAGGGCTCTGTTGGCTTAACCTGACGCAGCAGATGGTTTGTTACACAGAACCATCTGAGAAGCCGTCACTGGAAACTGTTAGGAAAAGAGCAGACACTTAAGAAAATACTTGGCAGGTATTGGATGAACCATCTGACTATCATCGTCTATCGCAAGCCAGTTCGGTGAAAAACAAAAATATCTTTTAAATCAAGAACGGCGTTCAGTGTCATTCTTTGCACTTCTTTAAATGAAGACATAATTTCCAGTTCTTATGTAACTTATGCTATTGCAGCATCCACGCTAACCTCATTGGGAGCCGCCTCTGTTGCTGGAATGAGAGCCTCTCCATAGCTGCCAGTAACAGGATGCTAATTGGTTTGAACCACTGAATTTTGTGTGATGTTGTGATACCTCAATTCTTGCATGATCCTGAGCTCAAGACTAAAGGTAACCTGGCTTTTGCAGTCAGCACCCCTCAGTTTTGGAACTCCCTGCTTGGAGAGGGGAGGCAGCAGAATCAGAGGAAAAACAAACGTGTTATTTTTTTGTTTTATTTTGGTGATTCACATGAACCCTAACAGCACATTAGAGGTATGCAGCACAGAGTGTACAACCAAATCTCGGGCAGTATATTTCAGTGAGACAGTTTGTAAAAATTGCATAATCTGTCACTTAAACCAGGTAAAAGAAACATGATGTGGGCAGTGATGTTGTGTGCTGTTCCTGTGGATTTCAGCAGATTATACCACTATGTGTGCAAGAATTGACTTAGAAGATAGGGTACCGTAATGTGTTTGTATGCTATATAGTTCCAGGAACAAGCTTTCATACTCTAAAATGTCCACACTGCTTCCACTGCGTTATGAGCCCCTTAGTACAAAAATACTAAGTCAGCCTATGTACCAATGATTCACCTAAACAGAGCCCGTAGAGCTCATTGTAGCATTTTCTTTTTGTCTTTCTTTTGTGCTAGACAGTTCTCAAATTGAGTGTGATAGATGTTAGCATCACCCACTTCCAGAGGGAATGAGCAAGTGCGCTATATGGAGATATTTTCTAACGTGGATTCACAAAAGATAAAATATCAACAGATATAATAACATACAGAGACAAAAGGACACACAAATCTCTCTTAGTCATACAGTCACACACATGCATGCACACTTTTGCATCACACTTTTTACAGCACCTCTAACCTTTGTGTGATGGCACACTCAAATGAAATATTACCATTTAAAAAATTGTTTCTCTGTCAATTGACTTAAAATCCTTTGTCTTTCCCTTTGTTTTTCACCACCACAGTGGGCATTAAATGTACACACTAAATTGAAACAAGATAAACAGCAGAGGGCAGTAATGCAAAATAAATTGCATGTAACTATTACAGTAAATACTCCACACCTTCGCCAGATGTAAATAAAAGGCGTCCATTTCAGCGTTGGCTGGTAAGAAGTTGTATTCCAATTCATGGTTGAGTTCTTTTACCACTTCATCCTGCAGATTTTTAGTGGGGGGAACTCAAAGCTGAGAGTGAGTCTAAAATGAGGAGACAGGTTAAGTGGGAGAAACTGGTACGAAGCCCTACAGTCACACTTAATTCCACACACACAGAGTAGAAATACTCACGTCCAGTGGAGTCAAAGCTGTTTGAGGATTGCAGGTATCTTTTGGCTTCAAGTTCTGAATCACCTACAAATAGAAACACAAAGGAGGGACACACACACACACACACACACACACACACACACACACACACACACATAACTTATGTTCACACAAAAGAAACACACATAACTTATGTTCCTCTTCTTTCTATTTTTTAATAGAAACTCTACTTTTAATGTAACACAGAAACACATAATCTGTTGCAAAGTCCTGACCGTTACCATAGGAACGCAATCTGATAATTATATCTGACCTGCATATTTGATTTGTGTGTGTGAATATCTCCTTTGATCGGCAGCACTAATTGATAAACAGAGATGGCAGCGTGTGAAGAAAACACATGAGTCACTCCACGAGGAGGGACGTGATGTGTGTGTGTGTCTGCAGCACAATAACACCATTATAGCATGCTGGCAGGAGCTGAGCTGAGGTGAGAGTAAACATGCACAGAAAAGGTGAGGATCCAACATCTCACACCCACACCACACACAATTACTGATTGGTCACTTAGGCAGTTGCCTCAGCTGCTGATGTACATGTTCAGCCCTGTATAGGAACAGCAGTAACTCTTTATATCAGGAATATTACAGTATATCTTACATACTTTTTCTTTTAATTTATTTTATTGATATAGTTTATTTGAAAGGGACAATACGAATAAACATAGTACACCTTCCATCTGCTTGAAACAAGTTGCAGTAACTGATGACCCACATATAAAGATTATAGGTATTGCTAGTTTCCAACTCCTTAGATTTTAATAAAGATATCCTGAAAGTCGATATCAAGGTTAAATACAACAGAGTGCATTCAATAATAGCTATGGTAAAAATAAGCAAAAAAATTGAATATTTATTAATATCAATGTAACACACTTAGCGATAAGACATTATAAAAGAGTTAAAAATGCTCACATCTCTGATTTTGCTTCAACCAACCTTTCATACTTTTGGTGAAAATCTTAATATCTTGTGTTTTATTTTAGCATACTGTTCAAACGGCAACCTCCAGGGCTGAAAATGAAGTCAACAACAAAGTGCCAAAAAATTGCAGATCCTCTGATGGCCACTTGAGGCTGGCTCCAGAAGCAAGTCAGTCCCTACAGACCTCCATGTTAACCCTTTGAAACCTGAGCAAATTGGTTTGATTTCTTTCAAAAATTTGGCAAGAAGGCAATGAGCAACAAAAGAAGGAATGGCCCAAAAATTAGGGAGAAATTAGTAAATACAAAGAAATTACCTGAACATTATTAAATATCATGAATAAAAAGTAAAAAGAAATGTTAAAAAAGGAAATAACATGGGAAAAGTGCTTACGATTATAATAATTCTTTAGCATAATTCTAAATATGTATTTATGATAATTAGCTTTAAATATAGTTTTTTGTTCTTTTTTTCCCTAGACATTTTCCTCTAGCTTTTTGGAAATCATTTTTCAAATCTACCAATTTGGGCAATAAAGTTGCCCATTGCCAATTTTTCCATGTTTTTAAAGGAAATCTCAGATATTTGTTCATGTTTTAGAAGTTATGACAACTGTACAGGGGGGAAAATGTTATATAGGCTAAATCATCAGTTTACATTTTATTAAGGCTTAAAGTTATGCATAATTATGGGTGGATCGCTTTGAGTTACAGGCTATCTGATGATCAGTCTGACCCACCCCTCACTCCACAGCACCTCCTGCCCAAATATGGTCACTTTTGCCTTTAAATAAATAAATACATACATACATACATAAATTAAAAAAAATAAAATAAATGAATGAATAAATAAATAAGGTGACGACCAAAATGCCACACCCTAGGCTTCAAAACAGGAGCCCACAAACCAATGGGAGATGTCATGACAGCTACTGTACATTCATCATTTGTGCAGACTGTAATAGGCTGTAATAGATTTTCATATACAGTATTTGTTGGAATTATTCTAACAACAAAAGTGGATGATTAAAAAGCAGTATATAATAAAAAGGCTTCATATTTTGCCTCAAATACCACAATCAGAAATATAATTCAAAGAGAAGTGGATTTGATAAGATCAGAATAATAAAATGATGACTAACCCTGCGGTAATATTCTCCCTGCTTCTCAGTAGAGGCCATTTATCTCAAGACATGATTTCAGTCGAAACACTCATTTCCTCTTGACTCAAAAACAGAGGTTCATGTCTTGTTCACTTTAATGTTCCCTTCCGCTCTTTTTCCATTTTCTCCCTTTGACAGTCTTCAGTGTTTGGAAACAAACTTAATTTGTTTCACTTTGACACTCATTCTACTCTTTCCTCTGATTCTCCTGCTGCTCTGACTTATCCCTCTCTCCATCTTTGCCTCTCCTCTCTTTTTAGGCTTTGCACTGTGGCCCATGATGAGTCTCAAAGGAGCCCTCTTTTCTGTTTCACTTGGCGTGACCCAAATTGTTTTGGACAGGAACGGCTCTGCTGCTTGTGATGGAAGTCCTTTTGCTGGGCAGTGAGTCAGAAAGCCAGCGCGGAAAAGGTTTGCACACTGTGAGGTTCACATACAAAGGGACAAGATACACAGAGACAACATGTCCTGTTAGCTGTTTCTTTCAGCAGCACGGCGGGGTCAGGCCGGCTTAAAGATGTCGCATTCAGACACACGACTGACATCAAAGTTGTTCCACAGAGGATACATGGTGACCACTTTTACATTCAGAGCACAAGGGGGCTTAGTGGTTCAGAGGAACCTTCAATAGAGGGCCCTGTGAGGGGAAACATTGACCCTGCTGAAGTCATCTTGAATGAGACACTGTGTGCCAAACAGCCTCCAGGGGACTGTGGCTGATCGGCACTATTTGAGATGATAAAGCAAAAATAGAGTTCTGTACATGGATCTGTGAATATATCAGATTACTAATAGATTTAAGTCCAAAAATAAATCAGTGATAGAGTAACACAACTCAATAGTACAACTATAGTGGAAATGGTCAAAGAGTGGACAACAGAGTGCGATACATATCAGATATATCAGATATTTGAGGCTAATATTGATATTTAGGGGTTAAATAAGCCTCCAGGCTTGCGTAAACAAAACATAAACCCAATATAGACTTACAGATTGTGAAGAATATTCTGCCCAGACTGTGTGACAGATGTGTTGATTTTAACTTTCTGGTGATTATCTCCGCCAGGCATAGACCTGGAGGGGATCATGCATTTGCGCATCTGTGAATGAGTAAGCAAGTAAGCGAGTAAGTGAGTAAGTGAGCGTATGTGTATCTGTCTGTCCACTGCTGATGTAATCTTACAAACTACTGGACCTATCAGCCTAATATTTTGTGCACATTTATGACTGTATGCTCAAGAAACAATTGTTGAAAAATCTGTTTTATGGCTGTTTTATACGGTCATTGACTGCTGACTCCTCACTCTCCATAACTGGCACAAGTTTTCCGGACATGATCTTGGCCTTAGCAGGCCTTACTGTTTTTTGCAGGCCACATTTTGGCCTTCAATGTGGCTCAAAAGCTAACATCTATAGAAAGATTAATTTTGAACCATACTCACGTTTTGTCTGCCTGATTTTGTTGATTCAGTCATTTTTCCTTGATATTTGTGCTCTATAAGTACGTTAGCAGGCAGTTAAATGGCTTCTTTTCTTTGTCTGTTTTAGTTGTAATTATTGCTGTTTTTTATACTTTGTTGTGCTGTAGCCTACATACAAAGTATTAACTGTTCAAAGTTTCATTATGAACAACATGGATCAAAGATTTGAAGCTGTGTTTTCGATATCAAAAATACCTTCATCCTCATTATTATGTTAGATATATTCACATGCAGTACCTATTAGCAGGAGCACTCGATCTCCTCCGTGCACCGCACCACAGCTCTGTCAAAAATAGACGTGGTGTGTATTCTTATTAGCTTATGGGACACTTCTGAAACAAGCTGCAGTACGTCTGCTGGAATAACAAGATTTGTCTAGAGTGGCTGTGATCAGCTCAGACGGTCGCCTGGCAGAGATCTGAACTCCACTGAGTGCACTTTCTAATTTGTAAAGTTAAACTTGATTACATTAACATCTAACTGGACAGGTCAATTATTACAAAGGTTGCCAAAAGTTCAAAACGGATTTTGTTAAACCTTCTTCCTTGGTAAGGGTATGGGTAAACCCAGACTTTGCCATGCTGATGGTAAAGGCAAAGACATACACTGTATGTGAAAGAGCTTTCATAAAACTGGACAAGAGAGAAATGGTGGGGCGAGTAATTCATCTTTGCAGTCAAGATGTGTAGGTCATCCATCTGCCCTTTATGCAGAAGTGTCACCATCAAATATAAGAATGGAGCAGTGAGAAGGAGAAGGGAAGTTGACATGGAGATGGATAGAGCAATAGAGAGACACGGAGAGGAAAATGGGGAAAGTGAGATTTGAACAACCACGGGCACAGAGAGAAGTGCCAGATATCTGATTCCAACTATGCTTACTGATTCTGGTCTTGTCAAAATCCTGGATTCAATTCTTGTTTTATTATTTGAGAATAAAAGCTAAAAACAGTCCTCAGTGAAAAAACTATTTTCCACAGAAGATGCAAACCTAGCACAAACAAGTAAGATATACAAACCAAGACAAAAACATGAGTTAGCACTCTTCACACCATGGATTAAATTTCTTGTTATTCAAAGTTACTTGTACAAAGCTCACATGGCTGTAGGAACAAAGCTCTAGTCTATACATCCAGAAGAAAGGGGAGTAAACTGCTGGTTGATCTGGGTCATGTGTGATTGTGATTGCATTGCGGATAAGACAGTAGGTGACACAATCACATAAATTTGAAATACCAATGGTTACCTTTCAGAGATTATTCTTATTGGTGACTGTAAGCACATGGAAAAAAATAGATGGCATCATACATAATAACTGGGTTGGTGCGACAGTAAAGAAGAAGAAGCGGTGAAACAGGCTACAATGTAACCTTAGTTAAACACTGTGACTGTACATCCACTAAAAGTGTTTTTGCCACCACTGATACGCTCAGGTTATTATTCTATGTGTCTGAAAACATTAAGGAGAGAATCCATACAGAGGTCGGCTGTTTTGTTAAAGAGGAGGATCCTTTTTGTTTAACCAGAAACAATCCAAAACTGCACTTGCCAAAGCATCCAGACTCCATTTGTATAAACAGTAATTTTATTATTGTGAAACACTTGATTTAAAGTTGACAGAAACATATTAAAATTCCCAAAGACCATCTTGGTTCGTCTTTCAACAATCACCAACTTTGGTCTGTATGTAATAAACCCTTAATTTACCCAGTAAGATGTGTAAATATGCTGGCTCTACACACGGAAATGACTCTATATTTAAATGGAGTCTGGTGGGTTTGGCGATAGCAATTTCTGGGCTGTTTCTGGTTAATCAAGGAGGATCTTATTCTTTGACAAAATGGTCTATCTCTATATTGATAATAAAATAACAATCTGAGCCTGACAGTGGTTAAAAACAAAACAAAAAAACAAGCACTTTTGGTGGATGTAAATTGACGTGCGCTCATGCTGTGTGGTCACATTGCAACCTGTTTTATAGCTGGCTGCAGCAGTCTCCTCAATACTGGACTAATTTCAGAAACTGCTGTTACCATTAATCACTTAGAAACAAAAACATGTGGAAATAAGGCCCAGGTTGAAAAATACCCAAACTGCCTTTTAAGATAGAGAAAGTTATTGTTGCACCATAAGGATAAAGAATGTTAATAGACAGAGTGAAGAGTCTTTGTTATTGAACGGTACGGGGATGGCTGTGTTATCTGCATATTTGAAGTAGAGGGTCATTTTTACAGAGTGTAGAGACACGGATTGAGCACCCACTCCTGTGGAGTGTCGGTATTGAGAATAATGGTGGGTGACAGTAAATTGTCAACCCTTCCTGCTCGTGGTTGGTTGGAGTGGTGATGGAACTTGAAGGTGCTATAGTGTGTTGATTGCATAATGGCACTGGATCGTGTTAAAGGCGGAGTTGAATTGATGAATAGAAGTCCAAAATAGTTTCCAGGAATGTCCAAGTGTTGTAGCAGACAATAGAGAGGCCACTGCATCATCTCTGCCTCTCCTTTACTTAAATGCAAACTGGAGGGGATCCAAGAATGGTATAACATATTGAAGGATCTCACCATGTGCATACTGATTGCTCACTGTTCCACAACTTTCACATGAGTTAAGATAGGTGGCAGTTTTAGCAGATACTTGGGGGATTTCAGCCATGAAAGTGCTACACCATGCTGCAGTAAATGCTTTGTGATATTAGATGAAATTGATTTTGTGCAGCGATGACATTTTCTGTTTTACTTCTCAGTTGTGCAGCTTAGCCATATTTGTGAGACTAATTGCCTACTTACACAGACGCATACCGACATTTGCATTTCTTTTGCACCGTGTTTCTTAACACCTGATAAATTTTAGTCCAACAAAGCTGCATTTTCATGTAAATAAAGTAACTGTGACAAAATAAATTAAGAAGATGATGTGAGGAATAGACAGTGGGGAGGAGGAGAAGAGAAAGGCAGGAAGGCCGTACATGGACCGCATACAGACTGATCAGTGTGGGGTTTTGTGTGTGTGAAGACAGTTATTTGTGTGTCTCACGACTCCACATGCACCCAGGAGGACGCTGTAGTAAACAGTCAGGCAGAAAGGCTGTGTGTTTCTCATCAAACACACACTATTGATCTGGGCCACAGGTCCGATATCAAACGCCGGATCATGGCTTGGAATTACCATCGTGTCTTTCCTATCTTCTCTCTTCTCACTGTCTCTCTCACTCCCTCACTCCTGTCTTTCATGCAGTATTTGTTAACTCAGATCAATAGGGAATGGCAACAAAACAAAGCAGGGAAACAGAATAGCCAAATGTTTCTCTCTCACTCACACATACACTTGCTCACATATCAGATTTGATCACCTTTGAGAACACTGTGCTGCATTGTTGTAACTTCCCCTTACCAAACCAAAACAGTTAAATAAAATATCAATAATATCAACAAAATATATATTAGAAATGACCTTAGTGGACCGGCAAATAGCTATAAGCCAATCTGGTCACTTTTTGAACATTGTACCACTGGTGCCACTGAGACTTTTATCCAATAATAAGAACAGTGAACCTGAACTTACAAAGATTTTATCGTACCAAAAAAGAAATTTACCAGACCAGTTCTGATCAAGGAAGCTGTCTCTACCTCCAAACATTGTTTGAGCTTTTGAAAACTTCCCTACTAATTTGAATTTCAAGAGGCAAGCATCGGTTCTGCCGCACTGACACTGAGCAGGTCAGCAGGTAAAAATCGTTGACTCATCCAAGTACTTTGGCCTTATCAATAATAAGTTGAACTTTAATTTTAACACCAATATGTTCTGTAAAAAAAAAGACAGCAGTGCCTTTTTGTCTGCGGATGCTGGCTAAGTTTAATGCTTTTTAATGACAGTTCTCTGATGACTTTGTCTCATAGATTTTCTATTGAGTTGATTTTTATTTTTTGGTGATCAAGGTCTGCGGCACTATCACAGATACTTGCCAGAAAAGTCGGTCTATTTGTGTTGTTAAAAAAAAAAAGTTGTTACAGAAAGCAGAATACCTCCGATATGATAGCACCTGCACTTTGCAGTTTCAGAGCTGGCCTTCTGATTGCTGCTTCAGATACCCACGAGCCAAAAACAACAGATACAAACTCCTCCATACCCTCAGCTATTTCTGTGCTTAACTCCAGCAGAAAAAGGAATTATCTTTTATTTATGTAGTCTGTGTTTTGACTTTTACTATATGTTGTATTTAATTGCCTTGTGTGTCTTTTTGATTTTTTTCTGTATGTGTTATTACTGTTTTTACTGCTGCACGACCAAGGCCCTCCTGAGGACAGAATAAAGTTTTACTACATACATACATACATACAAGTATGCATACAGTAAGTGTATTCATATCACAACGGAGAACGGATGCTAAAAAGGATAAAGGAAGAAGTCTTTGTCATCTCTGAAATCAAGGACACATCCATATTCATGAACACATCATTTCTGCATCACTCAGTAGCTTTGACACACAAGCATGTATACAGACACACACACACACACACACACACACACACACACACACACGCACACGAAGAGAGAGAAAGAGATCCTATACTGTGCTGAAATTCAACCACAAAGGGTTTTGATCATTATACATGAATGATTACATATTAAATTATGTATTAAATATGTATTAAATAAATAGTGTATGTTGATTCCAAACACCAGATTAAGTACCCCATTTCTTTCTGTCTCTCTTGATCACACGCATGCACGCACACACGCACGCATGTGTAACCGATTAGCTGGCTAACTAATGCTTCTTAAGTTCCTCTTATTTGTTCTGTAAGTTAAGATCTGTCAATAAAACTTTACGATAATAATAAAAATACTTAAAATTTAAAACTCTTAAATACAGTCAGAGAAATGTATATGTGTTCTGAATTTACCATTTCTAGCAGTGGTTCTCAAAGTCTTAACACCACGTACAACCTCAAAAAATATTAAGCTGTCAAAGTACCATCACTGACCGGCATTAAAATACAGTACTGTGGCCTTACGCTGTTTAGCTACAGACAAGTCATGCTAGGGGCAGGTTTATTCCTATAGAGGGTTATTTATTGTTAACTGTTGGCATCCACAGCCTCGCTGTACAAATAGGAAGCACTAGAACTGGCACTTAAACTCTGTGGTTAAGTAGCCATCAGTGCTTGTGCTCGGTTGATTGTCGTCCACTTCAGTTTCAACAGGGCTGCTTGAAATATTCTCCTCCTGATTTGCACTTCTCTTCCTAGTGAAATATTTCCCATTTGGAGCCACAACTTCAGTGTTTTTAAACTAACTACTAAGGGATGTATGCTACTGTCATGAATACAGTTACGTAGCAGGCTGATATCGAAACAAAAATATTACAGGAAAGGCAAAAAAAAGTAAATACATTTCAGGGGTCTCATAGTCTGAATATTTCAATTTTAGATGTTGTAGTATTTTTTAGCATTTTATATTTAAATGTATTAGTGAAATATTGTTATTATTATTATTATTATTAAAATTTCTGAGATTCCTCCATGTACCTCTTAAAGGAGCTCGCGCGCTACCAGTGGTACACATACAGTACCATAGTATGAGAATCACAGATTTGCGGTAAATGGTTTAACAGTTGGGTTTGGTGCAAAAGCCTCTCCTATTTTGGGATCTCTCAGTGAATCAAAGTAGCAAAGATGATTCTGCTAAGACGGCTCTTCTCCCTGAATATCATACATATGCATTACACCTTAGTTAAAGCAACAACACCTGAAATACCACACAGGAGGAGGTTGGGGGTCATGGAGGTGAACTCAGCAGTCTCTAAGTTAAACTAAGTATTGTTTCTGAACAGAGTTTCTTACCAGGCGTCTCAGTCTTGTGTGGCAGTATGCTGAGATCTTTATAAGTCAAACAAGGACACAGTCCGTCACATTTCATTGAGATCGTCTTCCCAGACAGACAGCTCTTGAACTCCAACTTTCTCTGTAAAAAGACACAAAGAACCATGGGTCATTGAGTCCTCAACTCCATTAAAAGGAACTTTGGAAAAAGGCTCTGCATATCAGTGGTGTACTGATGAGGACTTAAAATGAGGCACGGTCTTAACAGTTTTCATACATAGATGTGTAACTCACAACTGAGTCTTCTCTGAACAGGGTGAGCAGAGGACGAGATTGGTCATTTATCTATGATGAACAGATGTGTCCATTAGGCAGCCATGTAGACACACCATCACACACAGAGATATCCAGTGTCACTCTATTATTCACTGCACTACATGCCTATGCAATGAAAAAAAGCAAGATGGACTTTTTTTTAATGCCATTTTTAAATGGTATACATCCCATGTCAGGCAGTTGAGTGGTGGCGAGACATCGTTTTGATAGTTTGAGAAAAAATCCAATTAAACGATCCTTAAAAGAATAATGCAAACTGAGATGGGTTATGTAAGTTCTGCCTGTTATGACCTGCGACAAATTGCACTATATATAAACATGCTTTACAATGGCTTAGCTTTAGTGCTTACTAATGTTGCTTGACAAATTTTTTTGACAAAAGCAGTGCTGTGGGTTGTGGGTTAAATTTGTATAAACAATAAATATAAACTGTTTCAGCACCTATTTATTAGATATAAAAACAGAGAGGACAGAAGAGGACAAAATACCAAATGTCTTTATTACTCTATATATTACATGGCATTTTTGCCAACTGTGAGTAATAGAGGACGTAGCATTATGATTCATTTATCTTTTTGTCACAGTGAAGGTGACAGGGATAGAGGACGGTAAAAGCAGTGAGAAGCGCAGAAGTGAGACCAAAGAGCAAAGAGGAAGTAGTTCTAACAAAAGATCCACCATTTCTATGTCTTTTATAGAAGAAATTAATATTATTCATTTTTAAATTACATTTCTGACTAAATATTAAGGGGTGACACGCGGGGCAAAGCAGACTGAATGTGAGAAATAAAAAGTGATGAGACAAAAGAATAATAAAAGTTAAGACTGACAGGTTTTAAAAAAAGAACATTTCACCTTTAAAGAGTGGGATTGTACAGGACTGGATTGGAACTTAGATCATAGCCTACGTTTCCCATGAGCATCTGCTGCTAGTTTGACCTTTCCTAGGCTTCACACTGAGAGAGAAACAGCAGGGGAGACTGACAACAACAACAACCTGGTAGGACGAGATGCAGTTTTTCATATACAGGCATAATCAACTCTTTTGTACAACTGTGTGTCTGCAACATCATGTAACTGAACAAGAGTCTTAGTGGGGTGCATTTTTTATCAGGATGTTGGTGTAAATAAATGTTGTCTTTTGAGCTTTCTGTGCTTTCTCAGTTTAAACTTGCACTGGGTGTTTTTTGACCAGTGGGGGGCAGAAAGAATCCAGAAAAATATTGGTTTTTGTATCTTTAAAAGCACAACTCATGATCACAATACAAATAGGTTTAACTGAGATTCAAATCACTGAACACGATTTCACATGTGCATTACATTGAAATATTCTGTCATATTTATGGTTAAGCTGTGGAATGTGTCAAGAGTAACTATCCTATGTTATAGTTGTAGGCCTGTAACAAAAATAAATCACTTCTTAAGAAATAGCGGCCCATGTTTAATAAATTATTACAGAACTCTATACAGACACATATATTTTATTTGTATGATATCAAATGAAACATAAATATTTCTGCTCCATTCATAAAAGTTATTTGCTTGGATTCCTGCTTTTCTTTTCCAATCATTCAAATGTGGGCTTGAAGGACACAGAGGAGCAAGCTCAACCAAGGCTTGTTTGCCACTGACACATCACTATATTCAGCTGTGTGTGTCTGTTTCCTGTCTCTCCGTGGTGTGTGACACATAGCACAGAAGCTGTTCACACAGGGGTCAACATGTCTCACTGTGAAGTTACGATTAAATAGGACAAACAAGGATGAATGTTAACAGCTGACATGGAAGATGTAATATAGCAAAACGAGGTAAAGCTGTAAGCTTTATCTTGAGCTGGTGCCTGCCATGTGTTTTAATGTTCCACCTGGTAGATCTTCTTAAAGCACAAAAACGCATAAAAAAACAAAGTGATGAATAAAAATGCCAATTTCTTTAGGAATGTCAACATCTTCCACCACATCAGTCTCCATGGTGATGTTAACATTGTGACAATAAGGCACAGCTGGCCGGTGTTCAAGATGACAGAGATCAAGGCAGCTCATTGACTCTGAGCGTTATTTCATTTCACACTAGGCTAACAGCGCAACCCTACTTTTAGGTGTCAAAGGTGGAAGAAGTTTTAGAGAAGTGACGGTGGCAGTAAAACAGAGACAAGAGGGGGAATAAATGGAGATGTAGCTTTCACGGTGCACAGAACAAGTGTGAGTGGAACAGTAACAAAACCACAGAGGAAGTTGTACTATCAGATTACAAGAGAGGAAGCTGTAATTGTGCAATGTTTATTTAATCCCCGCAGTGATAGCTGACAGTGTGGCTGATTTAACACTGATTCCATCACAGCAGCTCAGAATAAATCAAGACACCTGTGTGATAATAACTGGAAAGACTCAACACATTGTTTTTTTAATAAGAAAAATAATCCACACTTTTAATTGCTCCCATGAGTCAGACAGACTTCATTAACTACTTTTCTAGTCCCCCGTAGCAGAAATAGTCTGGCTTTACGTTTGTATGCACTGCACCGCCACCTGCCACCATTACAGCTCAGCCACCTACATGTCTGCTTGTGACGTCTGAGGTGAGAGGCGTGTTAGTGCATCCACCATGTGATTCAGATCTGCTCCTAAATTGAAGGGTTTCCTCCATGGTTCATGATACACCCTTTCACTATGTTTCTGGAATTACGGTAACAAAGGACCCATACCGACACAACCATTGTTGGCAATGCCGTATGGATTTAGTTTATCGTAGGAGCCCGTATGCCACAGCATGCTGGGACCTTTGCTGCGGTAATGTCTGCATCTCAGACACTACAACCATCCAAACTTCAGACCTTCAGGATCAAACAACTTGATCGATTGTCTAATTGTATCTTGTGATACAACATATCCTCTCTGAACTGCACGGAGGTGCATCCATCGATATTCTCGCATTTGTCCATTAACTGCTATTTCAGCTTGCTCGAATGCGGCCGCCTCTTCCAAGCTTGTATGGTTTATTCATCTGAATAGACGGTTTCGGCAGAGTCTCTTCAAAGTCCTAATATTGATAACTACACTGTGTTTATGAGCTAAAAGTTAAAGAATTTCTTTGTTATTATTTGTTAATAAATTCATTTATACAAGGCATTTTGTAGAGGAAGTCACATGCGATGTTTCGACATCTCAAAAGGTCGACTTTATTCTTGAAATTTTATTTCAACTTCATTCTCAAAATTTGATTTCAACTTTATTCTTGACATTTCAACCTTTTTCTCAACATTGTATTTCAACATTTTATTCTCACCGTGCGTAATGGAAAAATAAATCTCCTTCCTCTCAGAAATATTTCTCCTGCCTGGCCTTAATCCTCCTCTGTACTTGCATGATGCTAGTTCAGCTCCTGCTCGTCTTCTTAATCTTCTCCTCAATGTTTACTGATGTTTACATTTGAAGACCTTGACCTGGCTAGCTACAAGAGCTTGCATTCGGAGCCTTTATAGCGTGGTGATTTGATTTCCTCATCTCAATGAGTGAATTACAGCCACACGTCACCACAGTCCGATGCCAACCAAAACACCACCACCAATACTCGCAAAATAAAAGAGAAATATTTAGCTCAAATTTAGCGGACAGACAGACAGAGAGGCAACTGGAAAAGTCTAAGCTTACATCATTTGAAACAGACAAACACAAAAATATATGACCTCCTTTACTGAGTTAATAAAACAAGCCACTGCCTTAAAGCCTGCGGTAAACCTAATGTTTGTGCATTTTTAAACTGTGTGTTATTTAAATGTAGAAAGATAGTGGCTGCAAACTTCAAAGAAAAACCTTGTCCATAATACGGGCCTAATGGGTTGTTTCTGAGCCACAGCTGGTGTCTGATGTGAACCTGATCACACACTGCCCTGCCATTTACATGGTAGGTTATTACTGATAAGTCACACTATTAATTCTACCACAGGTATTACATCTGTTTTCCCCGATCTTGTCAGAATAACCACATAATCTTATTTTCCCCTGAATCTCAGAATCTCATCCTGGTTAAATAAATATAGTAAACATGCATCATTTAGTAAAAGCATGTACACACATATTTCTTTTTTATTACTCAAGCTAGTAGTTTCTTTTTCTGGGGCTCACACAGAGGCTCTAAAAATAGATTACTGCTGCAGAATAAAGATGGGAAAATGTTAATAATAATAATAATAATAATAATAATAATAACTGGAACATTTCCCAAGAGATTTTGAAGGGTGCCTGCTCATGCGCTAGGTACTAAGTACTGATCGCAATAGCTGCTGAAGCATCCACACTAAATAGGGTAGGTCATTCTGTCAGGTAGGAAATATCTGAGGGTGACCTACTACCTGTATTAATGTTGTTAAAAGTAGAGTCTTTCATTCTGAAAGGTAGGTTATGTCATCAGAATGACCTCATAATTCTATAAATGTAGTTAAAAAATAGATCACATTGTCAAATCGGAAATATCTATCAGAATGGCCTACTACCTCTTTAAATGCAGATAAAAGTAGAGTAGAATATTTTGTCAGATAGGAAATCTGAATGAACTACTGCCTACTAACTAGTTAAAAGAATAGTAGCTCATTCTGTCAGGTAGGACATGTCTATCAAAATGACCTACTACTTTTATATATGTAGATAATGATAGAGTAGGTCATTCTGTGGGGTATGAAATGTCTATCACCCCTATAAATGTAGTTAAAAGTGTAGTAACATATTCAGTGAGGTAGGAAATCTCTACCAAAAAGACCCACCAACTATACTAATGTAGACTGAAGTAGTGTTCATTCTGTCACTTAAGAAGTATCTGTCAGAATGACTGTGTACTTATTTAAATTTAGTTAAAAGTAGAGCAGCTCATTCTGCAAAATAAAAAATAAGAAACTGAATGACCATCTACCTCTATCAATTTAGGTAAAGGTAGAGTAGGACACTCTGTTAGGGATGGAATATCTATCAGAACGACCCACCACCTCTATAACTGTATTTGAAAAGTATAGTGGCTCATTTTGACAGGTAGAAAATATCTATCAGAATGACCTAATACCTGTATTAATCTGGTTTAAAGTATTTAAGCTCATGCTGTCAGTTAAAATATATCCGTCAGAATAACCTACTACTTATAGAAATGTAGTTAAAAGTTGACTTCTATGCTTTCTAACTGTGAGAAAAAGATGATGGTGATGACAGGATAATAGAGACTATTTATATACTAACACAAAACTTCACATCTACCAACATTCAGAGAAGACAGTCAGTGAAATTCTGGATGCTTAATATCCTCTTATGCAAAGGACTGAATGATGTCTGCATACTTATGGTGACTAAAGTGAGGAAGAAAAAGTCAAATTCAGTCAGTACAGAAAGGCTGAGAAGAGTAATGACCGCATGACTGAACCACAAAAGTGGGCAGGAAAGAAAGATGTAATGACACTGATAAAAGGATAAGGGGAACAGGTGAGGTCAGGAGAGCAGGCAGGAGCTGGGAGGAAGGGTAAAAGGGATGAAAGAAGAGGCTCTGGAACTGGACTCAATTATAATGCTGAGATCAGGATCACTAGACGTTACTATGCTCAGCCACCTCATACTTTTTTCACCCATTCATTCCTCACTGATCTTCCAATTCTCTTTCTTTGTTTCTTCAATTTGCACATTTTCCTCTTTTCATTGTTTTATGACTCCGACAACTAGTCAAGCTACAGTTTACACCCATGTTAGTCCAGACTCATATGTAGCCATGACCAATAAATCTACCTTACCTTACCTTTAGACAATGCTTCATCATATAGATGTTGCTGCAAAGAAGCTACACATCCCAAAATATGGATGATTCACTCACATCCTAAACTTGGCAGCACAGAAGATCTATACAATCAGCACAGTTTCAAGGTGTGCACCAAAGATTGGTGTCACCAGTTCAGTATCTGACCAATTGTCTCTCCTTCTGTTCCCAAGTTATAGAGTTGAATAATAGTCAGAAAAGTGTTTTTGTAGAACATTATGATGTCAAAGGGAAGCTGACCTTTAGCCTTTTGGATATAAAATTGCATCACATCACCATTTTATCCTATCAGACATTAGTGTGAAATAAAGTCAGAATTTGTGTGTGAATTCTTGAGTTGTGGCCCAAATCATGTTTTGTTAGGTCACAGTGACCTAGACCTTTGGCCATCAAAATCTAATCAGTACATAATTGAGTCCAAGTGTTAAATGTGAGGAAATTCACGTTTCTAAGATATCACATTCATGAGAACAGGATGAACGGATGGACATACGGCCACACAATGACACGAAAACATAACGCCTCCGCCCACAGCTATTGTTGGCGTGGAGGTAGAAAAACTTTACAGTGTAATGACATTGTTCCATTGGCACCGACGTTGGCAAATGTGTGAGCATAACAGATTTTAGATAACAGATTTCTAGGATGGAAAAAAGCTGCAAAAAAGAAGTGGGAAGAATGTGAGTGTGAAATGAGTGTGACTCTTCACCAGATGCTTTTTTGGTGAAAAAAAAAACACTTGATCTAAGAGGAGGTATGTCAGTGTCACTTGCTATATGTTATATGTGAGAGTGGTTTGGTAAACTATCTTGGATGGCCAGTGTCGATGCTAAGAATACACGAGGTTTTGCTCATGTAACATTATATTGATTATAAAAATATTCTCTAAACAAACTGTCGAGTAATGATGAGTCATTCATGAAAACTAAAAATGACACTGACCCCAATTTATCAAAACTTCTTCATAAAATAGAGTCCATTAGTCTTCACCATTTTTGTCATAGTTGTGATGAGTAAGATTCCTCTACAGAAACATGGGCACACCAAAGTGTTACAATTTGGCATGCTTGTGTTTGACCTTTTGACAGAAAGAAAGAAACACAAAAACATGAGCAAATACATTTTTCAAGCACATGTGCGACTGACCTCAGGGCAAGATGGAATTGATAAATAAAACTTATTAATCAAGCTGGAAGATAAACTACAAGCAGCTCTTTTCAGAAATGATTGTCTGAAATGTATGTTTAAATTAGAGAGATAAATTCAAAACTGACAAAATCTGACTTAAATTGGACTAGAAATAATGAGAAATCCAGCCTACTGTAATTCTATTTTAGTTAATTGGCCATAAAAGAAAATACTTGTGCAGAAGAGCATGCAAATGTAAATTTAGTAACTAGAAATGCTACCACTGCCATACTTCTTTTGGGAGTCCAAGTGGGTGTTTGCGCTGAATTTGAGGAAAATCCCTGAGGGGCATCTTGCTTTAACAAGATTGAGACGGAGGCAAAGTCACAGTGACCTTGAAACAATTCGTCATTCAGTCTAAGTGGACATTAGTGACAATTATTAAGACATTCCCTTAAGGTGTCTTAAGATACCGCATTCACAAGAATGGGACAGATGAGCTCACAGTGACCTTGACCTTTGATCTATGACCACCAAAATCTAATCAGTTCATCATTTCATCTAAGTGGACATTTGGGCCAATTTAAAAAAAAAATAAAATAAAAAAAGGCTTGTTTTGAGATATCATGATATCATGTTAAATATGGAAAAGATAGACGGACACACAAACTGAAAACATAATGTCTCTGGCCATCGACCAGCACGGAGGCAGTATAAAGGGATGCTGGACTACCAGTGTTGTACATGCATCACGGTAATGTAATGAAAGCCTTAATTAGAGTGAGTTTATGATACAGTGCATACAGAAATTAATTATATGCATTCATTAACTTACAATATGCTGAGCTGTTAAAGTTACGGGCTTCTACCAATTTTCTGCTGGCGAGTATAAGTGTTACAGCTAAAAGTTGGGTGTTGTAATGTAATGTGGTGTAATGCATGATGAATTTTGGGGAGTTAAAGCACCACAAATATGGGAGGAGGGAATGGAGATTTATGCAAATGAACACTGAAACTAATTACTCATGGCCAATTAACTGCAGCAGTCGTGGTAATTACATTTGTGATTTACTTCTGGAAAAAAAAACAAACAAAAAAACATGAAATTTGAGGCAGTGTTGAAGCATTTGCAGACATTAGAAGGATCAACAGAATAACTTTACCTGGAAGGTGGTGATGGGGGACAATATGGGCGTTACTATCAAAACTGCTACAGGTATGTTGGTCACAATCAGATATTTAAAAAAAGGATAGAAAAATCACTTTATGGGAGTTTTTTGTTCAGCTCCACAAAACCGCAGCTAAAGTGGAAATGCCAGCAAAGCAATAACTATTATTTTTCACATTATTATTTTTATTGCTGTCCCTCAGTTGCTTTCTGCGTGATTATGTACTTTCCTGACATTAAGCAGCTCACAGCAGACCCCGTTCAGTGTGTTATGATTGAATCTGCCAATCATGCACTTTTTATATATTGGATTCTTTCACGGCAGTAATCTAAATTTATAGCTTTCATCATACTCATCATGGTTTCTATATAAACAAGGGAAACACAGGAGCAGGCACTGGCACAGTAAGAGTCAGCAAAGTCATTAAATCATAAAGTAAAGCAGCATGGACGATGTTTATTAGTGAATACAAAAACACCTGTTTATTTCTGACTATGTTTATATGCTCACTAATATTCCACTCCAAATACTACAATATTCAGAATTTGATATGCATCATGTCAACAGCACATACTTTTGGATATTCAAAAAATAACATTGTCTAGGTTATAGCCACAAAAATGTTTCCAATATCATTTTTTAAAAGGTACTGTATCAAAGTGAGAAATTCCAGTGTCATGACAACACTTGTACAATATCATACGAAGGTGGTTGGATGAATGAACGAGGAAGGCTGTGTTCACTCCAATGAACAAGTCTGCCATCAGCGGAAAACGGCAAAATGGCAAAAGCAACTCCAGTTGTTTTAATTTTTCACTGATATGATAAACAACATATTAAACAGAGTATGCGTGACAGCATATAAACAGGAATTTTAGTTAAATATTAATTTTCATTAGCCATGTAAATGGCTTGGAAAGAATATTGTCTTTTTGTGGAGTAAGGGTAAAAGCCGGAATATTTTGTTTGTGAGTGAAAAGCAGCCCAACTACAGTAAGGGACTAATTTTGACAGATAAAAAATGTTTAAAAAAATGAGTCTGCGTATGCATTTGGATGGACATGAATAACCCATTTGTGATCAGGTTTTTGTATACAGGGAATAAATAACCTGATTTCTCTGTGCTTATTCTAAACACCATATCCCAGATCTTTTCAAATTTGGGACAAGCGTCATAAATTATTATGTCCATGTAAACAAATGACTTTAGGTGTTACCAAACTTAACTTCAAGTTTAGCGGTGATAAAATCTTGCCTTTTTGTAGTTGCAGCAACACTTCCAACCAGGCCTCTGGCAGGGAAACAACACCATAGCCTGGACTTAAAAATTTCATTACAAGAAAGGTTAAGAGTAAAACACCTCCCTCCCTGAAAACTGCAGTCACATATTTCTTACCTTTCTTTCACCTAATCTGCCCTCAGACAAACACTGAGTCCAAAAGAGGATGATAAGATAAAAGACTCTTCCTGGGTCCTCTAATACTGGACAGATGCCAGCTCTGATTGGGTAACACTTTGTCCATAAGCCCTCGCAGAGAGAAGAAGAAGATGGCCTGTAATTAATAGCTACAGAGCGTACATCATGGGTCAGAGGGATGTTTCTTTACACAGCGTGTGTATTTTTGTATTTTGATCTTTAGGAGGAGCAATTTTAGTTTTAGCAGCAGACAGGTACCGACAGGCCAAGCGGAGTGCGGCGGCAGCGGCGGTCGCTGAGGCGAAAACCCGGGCGTGGGAGAGTTTGGCAAGGCCATGGAAAACGACTTCCGGATGGCTTCGAAGAGGTTCTGGACCACCATCCGGCGTCTCAGGAGGGGGAAGCGGTGCTCCGTCAACACTGTGTATGGTGGCAACGGGGCGCTGCTGACCTCGACTTGGGATGTTGTGGATCGGTGGAAGAAATACTTCGAAGACCTCCTCAATCCCACCGACACGCCTTCCGTTGGGGAAGCAGGGCCTGGGGACTCGGGGGTGGGCTCTTCTATCTCTGGGGCTGAGGTTACCGAGGTGGTCAAAAAGCTCCTCGGTGGCAGGGCCCCGGGGGTGGACGAGGTCCGCCCGGAGTTCCTCAAGGCCCTGGATGTTGTGGGGCTGTCGTGGCTGACGCGACTCTGCAACATTACGTGGACATCGGGGGCAGTGCCCTTGGACTGGCAGACTGGGGTGGTGGTGCCTCTTTTTAAGAAGGGGGACCGGAGGGTGTGTTCCAACTACAGGGGGGATCACACTCCTCAGCCTCCCTGGTAAGGTCTATTCGGGGGTACTAGAGAGGAGGGTCCGCGGGATAGTTGAACCCCGGATTCAGGAGGAGCAATGCGGTTTTCGCCCCGGTCTCAGAACTGTGGACCAGCTCTGGACCCTTGGCAGGGTCCTTGAGGGTGTGTGGGAGTTTGCCCAACCAGTCCACATGTGCTTTGTGGACTTGGAGAAGGCATTCGACCGTGTCCCTCGGGGAGTCCTGTGGGGGGTTCTCCGGGAATATGGGGTTTCGGACTCCCTGATATGGGCTGTCTGTTCCCTGTATGACCGGTGCCGGAGCTTGGTCCGCATTGCCGGCAGTAAGTCGAACTCGTTTCCGGTGAGGGTTGGACTCCGCCAGGGCTGGGATGAGAATCAGCACCTCCAAATCCGAGACCATGGTTCTCAGCCGGAAAAGGGTGGCGTGCCCCCTCCGGATCCGGGACAAAGTCCTGCCCCAAGTGGAGGAGTTTAAGTACCTCGGGGTCCCTCACGAGTGAGGGAAGGATGGAACGGGAGATCGACAGGCGGATCGGTGCAGCGTCTGCAGTAATGCGGACTCTGCACTGGTCTGTCGTGGTGAAGAGGGAGCTGAGCTGAAAGGCAAAGCTCTCGATTTACCGGTCGATCTTCGTTCCTACCCTCACCTATGGTCACAAGCTTTGGGTAGTGACCGAAAGAACAAGATCGCGTGTACAAGCGGCCGAAATGAGTTTCCTCCGTAAGGTGGCTGGGCTCTCCCTTAGAGATAGGGTGAGAAGCTCGGTCATCCGGGAGGAGCTCGGAGTAGAGCTGCTCCTCCGCGTTGGGAAGAGCCAGATGAGGTGGCTCGGGCATCTAATTAGGATGCCTCCAGGACGCCTCCCTGGTCAGGTGTTCAGGGCACGTCCCACTGGTAGGAGGCCCCGGGGAAGACCCAGGACACGCTGGAGAGACTACGTCTCACAGCTGGCCTGGGAACGCCTCGGGGTCCCCCGGGAAGAGCTGGATGAAGTGGCCAGGGAGAGGGAAGTCTGGGTTTCCCTGCTTAGGCTGCTGCCCCCGCGACCCGACCCCGGATAAACGGAAGAAAATGGATGGATGGAATTTTAGTTTTAGACCTTCAGAGTAAGGTAATCTGAGGTGACTTTATTTTTGTATTTTTTCAGGTGTTAGCCCTAAGGTTAAGAAAAAATGTTGACGGTGAAATGTCTTCATAATAAATGTAAAAGGATGTATGTTTGTGTTGTTTGCTCATTGCTCTTGAGTGTTTGTTTGTCCAGCTCCTAATAGTAAATCAATTAAAATTAAATAAACAATTTAATTAGTGACTGTTTTTAGAAAAAAAAATGAGCATCTCTTTCAGGCTTTTATAAACCATTAAAAAGGTATTTCCTCTCTTTTACCTGGGAGGCTACTGAGAAAAACAAAAATGCAGAGATAAAACAGACAGACTTTATAAACGGGTTTGACTGTTTGGCCTGTGAGAGACATTGTGGTAACAGCTAGGAATGACGGAGGGATGAAAGCACAGAGAGAGCCTCTGGGAAGATAAAGTAATTTAAAATCTGATAAATTAAGTATTGAGCATGGCTATCTGTGTTCATTCCTAAAACACAGTCAAATATTCAGGTGGACAGAACTGTCGACTTGATGAAATAAACAAACTATTTTCAATTTAATAAAAGAGTAAAGCAGAGGAAGAAAGTCTTGCAGAAACTGTTGTATTTGAAGTATTTCTAGTATGTTGTAGTAGTTGTTAAAGGGCCATTTTATTCCAAAATCAAAAACATAGATTTTTTCTCTTACCTGTAGTATTATTTATCAATATAGATTGTTTTGGTGTGAGTTGCTGAGAGTTATGAGATATGGGCCATATATATCTGCCCTCTTTCCAAATATAATAGAAGTCGATGGCACTCAGCTCATGGTGCTCAAAACACCAAAAAGATACATTTGAGAAACTCACCAGAAATGTCTTTTTCCAGAAATCATGACCTAGTTGAGAGACAAGGCAAATAGAGAAAGAAGAGGAAAATGATTTTGGGGTGAACTGTCCCTTTAAGAGATGATCTGTAGGTTAGATGTGAAGCCCTCTGAACCTAATGCGAGTTTTACGCCAGACTGAATTACTACATTCATACACAAACAGGGCTGTCCACTTTTTCTCTTCATATTTGCCGTCGCACTTGAACCTCTAGCTTTTGCAGTGTGTATTAATATCAGGCTTTTTAAAGCAGACATGAGGAGCGTAAGCAGCTTTTACTCATGGATGCCATATTATTGGTGTCAGGCATCTCACAAAGTGCTGTTCCAGCAATGTTTTCTCTGATCAATAATTTCTTTCAGACACCAAGCTACAAAATAAACAGGACTAAATCTAAGGCAATGCCTTAATCAATAAATTGTCCTCCATTAGTTGGGATCAGCTGGCTATTCAACAGATTCCTCCAAGCGTGGTATTACTCTCAAAACAGACGCTGAGAAATAACAGTCCGCCTACATACAGTATTATTCATAGCATTCAAAGACTACATAATTGAAGGAAATGGAATATATCCCTATATTGTATCAGTATTAATATAATAACCACATCAATATAAGCTACAGTATCTGCTGTCACTTACCCTCCAGCCATCAAGAGTACAACCATGTTTGATTTGGCAGAGTAAAAAGCCTCTTTTTAATTGCACGTAGCTTTACTATGTCGAAGAAAGCACAGGATTTTCTTCCTAGATCAGACTCATATTGTCATTTTCACTCTTACAGCAAACAGACACAAACAGAAGTTACGCACAATACTATAGAGAGCATACGATGTCTGATCTCCCTCCAATGGATGGTTTTCCTACACAGTATAACCAAGTATTTAGTTTTTTTTTTTTTGGATGCAGAGCTTCATATTTCTATACTACAAGCCAAGATGTTAGATTTTTTTGGCAGTCATTTTTCTCATATTTTACTTGTGAACATGAAAACAACTGATCACAGTGGGACAACTCATGATGAAAGACGGGGCCCTGCAGTTCTCCAGTCAAAGCACATCAAGCCTTGAATTGCAATTGTACAGACAACTGATAGAACTGCCAAGGAGGGCTTCTGAAATGAAGAAAATTATCAATTTTGGCATGCACACACACACATGCACACACACACACACGCACACACACACACACACACACACACACACACACACACACAAATGAGACAACACTTTCAGTTATTGGAGCTAAATGCATGCCTATGAGATCAACAAATAAGCACACATTAGTTCAACATTATACAGTACACACACACCATCCACAACTGGAGTAAGAGTGCAAATGACTACAAGACCAGGCATGTCATTTCAACCACACGAGGTCAGAGAGAAAGACACAAGACTTTCTAGTCATCGACCATCAGCACTACCCAACATTTGTGCAAAACGTTAAAGCCAAACAGGAGCTGTTCTATAAAGCAGGAGGCTTGTCAAGGCTGCGTCGATTTGGTGGTCGGTTTGACCATTTAAAAGATGGATAAAACGACACTGGCTGAACTTGTGATTCTGTGTGTGGTATGTGAGCTAAAGACTGATGCCTAAGGCAGGGTTAACTCTGTGCACATTTCACTGCGTGTGCCTGCCGATGCATGGATGTGAAGAGGGCTATATCTTTCCTATCACACTGCCAGCTTTGATTTCAGCTATACTCTAAAAATCCCAGAGAGAAACAACTGACTCTTAGACGGATGAGGTTCAAATGCCACCTTTACCTTTTATTCAGTGCCATGAAAAATTCATAGGCAGAGTGCAAATGATTGATAAAATGCTGGAGATTGCTCATCTGTGTCTTCCTGGTTAAAATGTGAAATATGTTGCCTCCGGCTCATCAGTGTTCGTCCTTGTTGTAAAATATAATCACTTATATTCAGATTTCATATTTGTATACCGTTTATCTCCTGCTTAAGTGAACACTATTTTCCAGTATATTTATATCCAATTTGTCATTAAAAGAATAATTCACCCCCAAAATACTGATTTGTACATCAACTGCTCACCCTGTGTTACACTGAATTTAGGAAGAAATTTGTTATTTTTCTCATGTGTCATCATGGTAAATGAAAAATCCTACAACAGAAAAAAATCTTGATGAATTGAAGTAAAAGGGAAATCCAATGTGATGCTCTTCGTTAAAATGAGAATGTTGTTGTTAGAAGAGACAGATCGTTTTTATTTCCGCATGAATTAACGAACGGTCAGTGAAGATGGACGAAAGAAAAATGTTCCTATCGATATATATATGATACAAAATATAGCAGCTCTTGTGCAAGAGAGATGAGACATGACTTCATGTTAGACTGTAATAACGACATTACGCCCGTGAAAAAATGTGAGAAACGAAGGGTGCTAGCTAAAAAGTAGTTCATTAGCTAACATCAGGAGTCAACAATTATTGAAAATATAGCTTTTCTAATGTAACGTTTTGCCAGCGAGGTTCCCGCCATTTCATACGCGCTCTATGCTCTGCTGCTCCTTCTCCCTGGAAAAAGTACCCAGAATTCACTCTTCTGCTCTGACGGTGTGGCGCTCTGGATAAGAATACATTCCAACAGCACTGAAATTTACATGCAGTCCAGTTTAGTTTATTTCCGGACGCACCCATCATCAAAACATGTACAAACTCTTTCACTCGAGCAGTGTAATAATGAAAATAATACTCAGTTTTACAGCTTTATGCTCAGTACTTCCCAAACACTTGCATTTCTGCTTAACATGATACTATTTAAAACACTTCTTCAAACAGTCTCGCATACAGACGGCTAGTGCTCCTTTGGGAAATACCAAGCATACAACTGGATAAGTGAGACTTGGATCATACTGCACAAGTTCCATGATAGTATACAGATGTTTTAATATAGTTTCGCTGTTAAAGATGGTCCCCAATGACTTCAGTTCATCAAGTTTTTGGATTCCTCATTTACTTTGGAGGCCTGCGAGAAACAGTTCTTTTCTCAAATTCAACGTAACATGGGGTGAGTAAGTGAAGTACAAATTTGGGAGAAGTATTCCCTTAAAGCAATACAATTACTATAGTTCAGGTTTTCAAGACGAGATATGTCAGGATCCAAGTGGCTTACCATCTTGGCTAAACAGTTTAGAGGGATACATGACTCTCTGCCTGTCCACGAACACCAGCGGTACACACTGCTCTCTGCTGTCTGGCTGCAATAATCTGCACTGCATTCTTGATTAACATAATGCTAATCAGCAGCAGAAACACAATGCCAGCGGGTCAAAAGATTGATTCTCTGGCACAGATGTAATGCCTCTTTGGCTGCCGGAGTTTAACACAGAAAGAGACCATGCTTCAACTCAGCCCGGTGTTAATTAAGGCACAACAGTGTGACTGGGAAGCCATTCTGGCTGCAGGCTCTATATTTCCTCCAGAGATAGTGCAGGGCTTTAGGGCAGGCCTCCAAACTCACTGCAGTTATACAACCGACTGAAAATCTTCATGTTTATTACAATTTCTAGTTTATTTTCTTTTGGCTGTGTTGCAGCTTTTTTAGTCTCTCTCATTTATCAGCTAATATACAGCTACTAAGCTATATCAGTCTTTACAACTACCATTTTATGTGCCAGTATGTGTGCTGTTTACTGCCGTTGCTTCATTTTGGACTAAGCTTGTTTGTTGCTGACTTTGGTTCTGCCCGTAAACTGTAAGTGCATGGCATTACAAATCAACTGTACCTGGAGCTTCATTGTATTTACTTTAGTGTGTGCGTCATCTCTGCCCCCTGGCACATGTACATCCTTCTCTACGTTGTCATAATCAAATGCATGGCATCCTTTTGGTTTGATTAGAATTTAATTGACTCTATCTCCCCCGAGCAGTCTGCTTGCTCAGTTCACAATGCCTTATTGCTTCTTTTTCTCTCTCCATTGTTAACAGTGTGTGTGTCAGTAGAACCCGCAGCAGTGATTATATGTGTGACAGGGTAATGTGATGTGGGCAAGAGCTTGTGTCAGGCTCTAGCTTTGTTTATGCAGTACTGATAGATGACTGGAAGTGCACGCTTCCATGAGGCAGAGTCATAATAATATTATAATAATAATCACTGTGGTCGAGGTTGCTGGTGTTGATATTGAGTCACTGTTTATAAACCATTAAAATTCAGAGAAGTAAATGAGTGTAATTCCTGAAAAACAAGTTACAAACTGTCAAGACATTATAAAAATGGGATTCATTAGTCCTTGCTTCATTTAATATTTCTGACTGTTCAGTGTGATTTAGACTGTGAGGCTGAAATCTACTAAGTAAGGCAGACAGTAAAACGATGTGGCATAAAGTATTAAACACTGAAAATTCATGTAAAAATCAAGCCTCATACTTTCTCCTTGACCTGGACTCAGTGCAGACAGTCATAAAGTGCCACATCATTTCATGCACAATTGAATTGTTGCACACAATAACAATGGTGGTTTCCCTGCCATCAGGCAGATTGACAGCTTATAATTACAATGTAACTGATGCCTGAATGCTAACCTGCCAAACAAACTGGTTTCACCTGACAGCAATATCTGAGTGAGAGGGGAAATCGCTCTGCAGGTGAGCTGAACTGACACTAACTGGGCAAGGGAGTGAAAAATATATTTCTAAATTGTAGGTAAGGTAGATTGAGGGGAAAAAAACACAAATAACTTTGAGTGTGTATAAAAAAAGGAAAAAACATAAACCACATGACAAATTCATATACCAAACATGCTCTCCTTTCCCCTAAAAGTGCCAATTTTGAGGCAACTCTGAAAGTTCTCATTCAAGCCATAAACTTTAGAACGTAAAGGACTGTAAACGCACTGTAGCTGAGTCAACGTCTGTATAATAGCATGAGCCGACAGGACGGTGTGATGTTTTGATGATGATGTTATGTGTGCAATCCAAGCCCCCAGGAAGTGCGCCATGCGTTGATGCAAAATTTACATAGTGGCCGAAAGTGGAATTACACCGTTTGAGTCAGTCACGGGATGCACACTGGCCCAGAAAGACTTTTCCCCATTTGCTAACATGGGGAAAGAGACATCTGTAAATCAGTTAATAATTTTTTGTGAGCATCAAAACCTCCACACAGTGTCTTCTATCCCTGTCGGTCGCTCCGCCAGCGGGAGTTAACCGTTCGGCCGCTCTCGGCACATTCGGCTGCCGTTAATCTGTACTACACATGCCCTATGGGCCAGTAGACCCGGATGTTTTACACATTTCTAAACCCGGAAAAAGAACTTTCTCTGCTTTATGCACCACTGAGCAGCTCTCATAAGAATGAACGAGGCCCCGCCCCCACGGCTGTATCCAGATTTATAATAGATCCATGGTGCAATAGAGGATTTTGAAAAAAAACAAAACAAAAAAAAACAGGTAGCAGCAGTTAGCCGCTAATTCAAAGAAGAAGAACAGCAAATTGGGGAGACAATGAGGTCCGGGAGTTCCTTAACCTCCAAGCAGAGGACAAGGTCAGCCGCCATATAACAGGGGCAGCAATAATTGTTATTGCAATGTGTTATACCACTGTTATTGTTTAGAAAGTGCTGCAGACGCATATGTTATATGTCACACTAGACGCCAATGCTGTCGTGTTACATGTCATGCCCGTCACGCCTCTTTTGCATCCAGAAGACCAGCATGCTGTCTCAGTGGTTCTTTGTAAAAGCCGGCATAATGAAGCTCTTTGTTGCAGCCGTATTCCGGGATCTCTGTGTAAAAACGGCCAAAACCACATTCAGACATATCTTTCTTTCACCACTCTTTCTATGAGCAAATATCTGGTGTCTCTGTGCCAGTTTGACTCTCCTGTGCTCCTCTGGACTGGCTGTGATAATGGGGCACTGCCTGCCATTTATAATCCTCCGTTTGACTGCCTTCACCAGATAATGCATTACAATCACAACCTCACAAATCTGTTGGGCATGCAGATAGACAAGACCCCAGAATGAAATTCGCCTTGCTGAGGGCTCAACTCTTATCTGTTCCCAAGGATTCTTCTCTCCCTCGTGGCTCTCTGTCTGTTTACTCAGGCTTCGAGGCCTTTACAGGGCAACTCTCCAGCCATTACAGATCAGAAAATAATGCAGATGATGAAAACAAAAAACAAATAAATAAATCAGAGTTTGATTTTGGAAGAAGGCTGTGCAAACCTAGAGGACATAATAAGCTGGACACTGGAATTCATACAACATGGGAGCAAAAGACAGAGTTGGTAGAGAATAAATTACTTTTCAGAAGTCCTTGTGATTTTCTCTCTGCATTGTGAGTTTATTTGAGAATGAGTCTGTTTTCCTCGTCCACATAAATGGGATATGAAGTAAATGTCAGCACACAGTTGACATTTTAATGACTACATGGCAGCTACTCCAACCTGAGATTGCAACAGTCAGTCACACCTGAGGGGCAGAGAGCAAGGGCAACCACATGTGTGTCTACTTGTACGTGTGTGTGTGTGTGTGTGTGTGTGTGTGTGTGTGAGCCTTTAAGAGGTATGTTAAAATTAATGTTTGAGTGACCCCTAGTTGAATGAGCATGTTGCTGGCCCAGTTTACACCAAAATGGAAATAAGGGGCTGTATTTTAGGTCGTGACCGGGTTGCTGATGTTGTATAGCTTGTTTGCAATCACTTGACTATTGTTAAGCATGAAACTCAGATGGAGGGCGGGTAGTGATAAATCCATATACTGTGTGAGTTTGAAATAGATGAATGTAACTATATAAGTGTATAGTGTATTTTATAATCCAACTCTGTACATTAATGCACCTCAATATTACTAGCTTACTTTAGCTACTATTTTCTACCTATAGGTCAGAAGTTGTAACAGCATGTTGTAGTTGCATCCAACTAGAGGCTTGCTTAACACTTATAATAAAATAAAATAAAAAATAAACTTTGGCATTAGTTGACTCCACCCTGTCAAATTGACGATGAAGGTTTTTGATCCACATCTGGCACCTTCACGTACTTTTATTTTTGGGACTTAAAGTGGCCCTTGTTTTTCTCCCCCAGTCTGATTGACTGGAACACCCATAAACAGCACAAATAATGTCATATGCAAATAAGCTATTAGGTTGCAAAAATCAAAAGTTTGGTCAATATTTTAGAGGAAAAAAAAAACTTCACACAACTCGTGTGGAGCAGGGGCAAACACGAGTAAATTAAGTTAAGAAGCTTTTTTCAAAACATAGCTGCATGTAAAACACAGGTCGGTTTCAACCCTATGGTCTTTATCAGGGTAGAGCAAAGCAATACTCGTTTGCACCAATCCAAACAACAAATCCTCTGCCATATGACCTTCCTCATGAAACTCAGTGACAGTGATCATCTGCCCCGCTACTGATCTAGAGTCAGTCTTCAAGATCAATCTTGTGATAACAGTGTTACCTTGAAGGTTTGAAGACTTTATCTGACATCAGTTTCTCACACAAGCACTGAAGCCCTAACACCCATCGAACGCTCCATCTCCCTCCCTCCCTCTGTATGCACATGGGCGGACGCAGGTTTGTCAGAGCTGCCCTGTCCCTAAGTGTGAAGTATTACATTCATTACCAGTCTGTCAAACCCAAACACTCACACTCACACACACACACACACACACGTACACACACACACACACAACAACTAGCTGTATTTGTTAGACACCCTCAGCTGAATGTCAAATCAAATCCGCTGGCCCATAGACCATTAACATGGACACACAATGATATCAAGCGGTGGCATAATATGGTATTGCATATTACAGAGACCGTATGCAAATGCAAAGAGTTTCACATTTCCAATACTCTGTGCAGAAGTTCTACAACTGTTGACATTGTGAAAACGGTATGATTTGTGCTTCTGAGGCATCACGTTCCAAAACTCAGGGAGAGGGACTTCTGCCACCAGTTCCCCATATGTCACTGGCAACATTTGCTTTAGGCTAGACTTTGTAACTTTTGCTGAACAGGAGTGATTATCATGATATAATGCTAAATGCTGAAACTTATTGTGACAGTAGAACAAATGGGGTTTAGTAATTACGTCAGTGAACATCTGTGTAATGTCAGTTACAGTAATACACTATATCAAAAGTTTTCTAAGATAAAATAAGCCACAAATAAGCAACACAACTCCTGAGTGTAGCAAGAATGAAGCAAGGCTGCCTTTTTATTAGTTATGACTTCAACATTTTATCTGTAGAAAGGATGTGTTGTTTCATTTTTTCTCTAGTTACATAGTCTAGCTTTAAAGCTAGAGTTTGTAACTTTTAGAAAAATAACATTTTGTCATTTTTGCTGAAAATGTCTATACCTGAGAAGCTTACATGCACAGGAATGAGTAAAGCCTTCCTCAATTTCAGTTCTCTGCTGTCTGTATCTCTTCAATTCCACTGACCTTGTGTGTGAAAACCCCAAGTTTAACCCCATGAAACACCACACACTATCAATGACAGTAAAATGCAGTATAAAATTATTTATGCAATGTATCCATTTATGTGCACTTGTTTCTTTTCAGCTATGTGTGAGAGTATGTGCAGTGAAGAACCAACAATACACTCTCCACACCACTACAAGTGCAACAAAAGTAAGCAAAAAGCCAGTAAGCGTCTGTCAAGACAGCAACAAGGCCAAAAAAAATTACAGTGTGTTGTTTATTTGATAGCCTACTTAATTTTGTAAAGATAAAAATAAAAAAAAAACAATAAAGGAACAGTCTGGATGCAGGCAATCTTTTACTCAATGCATTGCAGAGCTGTTCACTTGTCAAGTATATGCATTGGATTGTTTTTTTTTTAACTTAAATATACTTGAAGTATGCACTGTGCAGCTGTATTATCCAGGAAAATGGAAGTATTGGATCAGACTCCGTATCAGTAGATATAAAATGACTCAAATCAGTATCAGGAAAAAAACCCCCCAAAAAAACAAACCTTGATCAGGACATCCCTCATAAATACTGTGATCAGTGAAGTCCAATGCTGCAAGCAACACAAACACTTGATCATACACAAAGTAAACAAGCATTTAGCTGGATTATCTAAAACCTGGGAGTCAGAACCCCATTAAGGGGTCACAAGATAAATCAGAGGGGCAATGAGATGATTAATAGGATAGGAAAGAGGATAAAAAAACTGTTTCTGCTGCAGAGCATTAAGATTATTTTTTCAGACTCTCTGAAAAATCACTCTAGTTCATTTGGACTGGTGACAAACAGCCTGTGATGAGAGGTTGCAAGCAAACATTGCTTCATTTCATGACAAGCCAAAAAAGTTTGGAACCGCTGATCTATATCAGTGTATTTTGAGGTAAAATTGAAAGTAAACACGCCTGAAATGTCAGTAGTTATCCCTCATTTCACAGGAAAGAAATGTTCTTTTCACTCAAAGTCTCATATTTGGGGGTGAATAAATTTTCCTTGCAGGTGCAAGTAAAAGAAAACATTTGGGTAGAAAACATCATGCTATAAATCGAGCACAAATGGAAGACACCGCCGCAGGCTTGAAAGGTTGTTTGTGAATCCATATAAACTCTCTTCACTGACACTATTTGAACTGAAGCTATGACAAATAAAACCTAAATGTCTGTTCTGATAATCATCACTAAAAATGGTCACAGCTGTCCTATTTGTTTGCTGGATCAGATGGTGTGTCTGTGATGCTTCACAGACAGGAAGATAAACACATCCAGTTATTTCATGGAGTCGTAAACACACTGTGAATATAAACAGATCTCTGAACTATGCTTTTTTTATTGATGCAATTTCAAAAAAGGAAAAGATTATCTATAAATATTGGGCCAAAAACTTAATAAACACTCTTCACACTTGTGTTTGAGCTTGAATTCAAATGAAACAGGAGAAAGTCGGCAGATGCTTACAGCACTTGTTTGGTCCAATGACGATTCAAAGCAGTGCATAAAAGGCTAATAAAACGAAAAGATTGGTTAGATAATAACAAGAAAACCATTTTGTTAAAGAATGTGTGAAATACATGCAAATAATTATCAACTAAATCCCAGAGGTCTTTGGTATGTTGATTCACTGTCATCCATATCAGGGAAATAACTTGAGATTCATCTACAGGGCTCAATACATAAAAAAATGAGAGTTTCTCAAAGAAAAGAAGAGAAAACTCACTAAAGGAGTGCAGTAGATAACAAGCCAGACAGGAGAGAGAGAGAGAGAGAGAGAGAGAGAGAGAGAGATGAAAAAAAAATCAGAGAGGGGATGATCACATATACATGCTAAGTGGGAGAAAGGATTTAAAGAGAGAGAGAATCCATTAGGAAGAAAAAGAAATGTGTTAAGAGAAAAACTTAATGTGTGTTCAACAGGGACAAAACAATTTAGTTTGTTATCATTTATTTGTATTTCTCATCATTCCTAAAAGACCCAGAGCCAAAAACTGTCGAAAAGAATGAATAAAGCCCTGTATATTAATCAGGATGTAAGATTAACAGCAAAAGCTTCCATCACAATCTCAGTGCAGTCAGTGAACATTTCAGAAGAACCACATTAAAGGAGGTGAAGTTTGGCTTCCAAAATCCTGTATTGTGCATTGATTTATTGTCTGCTTCTGCTCTGTCAAAACTGACTAAATATTTTCTTCTACAGCTGAGGCATAAAAATAATCAGATGTAAAAAAGTATCTGATTCAGTAAAACTGTGACAAAAAGTTCTTGTTTAAAAGAGGCCACACGGACTGAAAATCAGGCAGATTTAGTCTTGATTATGATGAAATGATACAACAAGAACCACAAAAACAACCAAATCCTTTGATGTAAATGGTGCAAACACCCAGTGAGATGGTGCTTTATGTAAAATAACATTAATTTTTATTTTAAGCTCTACCAAAAGATTTGCATGCTTTCTTTTGCTACTTTGGGGTGTCCGAAAAAGCCAAAGTCCTTCCTCTTCCAGTGTCCATGAGAATTAATACTCTGAGGAAAAAAAAGACCTCCAACATGTAAAAGTTTGATGAAATGGTCGTTCAAGTCGTAAACTTAGGCAAAATCCATCTAGACGACAAGGTGGCCGACATAAAAGCACCTGACATTATAGCAACATGGCGGCCCACTGATTAACCCTTTTCTACCACATTAGCTTTGGCTCTTGAAGCGTTACTGTTCGGGATAATTACAACCTTTGTGTTTTCTAGTGAACCAGCCAACGTGTCCACAAGTTTTGAGTGGAATCACTGTAATCAAGGATATGAACGGAAGGCACTGCGTAACTTGTATGAGTACATTTGTAGCATAGCTTCAGTGAGAGAGAAAGTTAAAACGTCACTTACATGACTTGTGTAGTCTTTCTGACTACATATTTTCACAGTCCAATACTTTAACAGTTTTATGACAAACTGCACCTCCCAAAACTTCCAGATTATCTTTCACAATGACAAACGTGTAATTTATGGCACAATTTAGGTGGAGTCAAAGAATGATTTGTCTCTTGCTGTTAACTATCGCACACATTTTTTTTTTTTCTGAAATAATGTCCCATGATGGGCCACCAGAGGGGGGCGGACTTCACCTCTACAGAAAGTTGACATAACCAACATTTTCACAAACTGCTTATTTGATTGTTGTTGCTTATTTAGACATCCAACAGATAGGGAGCAACATAAGCATTCATTTGCAGCCGTGTTTGTCTAATCCAATAATCACTCTCCTTCAAGTTCTGTTTTGGTCTCCAGCAACTCCTGAAGGAAATATCTGGCTCTTATAAACATCTAGCAGCTATACGCTCTCTATCATCATCAGCTAGTTGCTTCCTTCTCATTATTCTGTTGTGTGGTGCGGGCCACGTAGTGCACAGTTTTTTTTAAAAAGAACTTTAACCTAATTCTCTTAATATCTCCCTCTTCTTTCCTCTCTCTGAACACTGTTTTAAAGAGAGACTCTCTTTAAGATCTGCCATATATCAACTACGGGGAGGCATTATGGGAAGGGGCAAAAAGGTCTATCCATAACTGCAAATTGCCCTCTTTCCTTAATTTTGCCTCCTTTCTGGCTCTGTTAACTTTACTTACTTCAGCAGAAACTGTAAAGGTGGATAGTATAGCGACATATTCCTTTAGCAGCTAGAGTTTTACAAAGCAGCTCCAAAGACTTCACTTTATAATGACCTTATACACATTAGAGTCACCTTCTCCTCACTGAATGATATCACCTTCTCTTTAAATTACTTCTTTTGCTGTATTCTCTATTTCTGCCAGTGTGTAGAGGAACTAGTCATTTAAAAATGTTATCTGTGATATTGTACAATGATTCTAAATTGTCCTTAAAGAGGAACTTCATCATTGTGTCCATTTAAAGGTTCATACTTGTATTTTGGGCTTCTACTAAAAGAGCACGGCCACACACACACACACACACACACACACACACACACACACACACACACACACACACACAATGACAGGGCTAACTGTTAGTATGAGGTTACCTTTAGTTACCTTAAGGTTATTAGTGGGTCTGACAACAAAGTCAAGCCATTTCGGCGTGTATATGAGTTTTTTGGGACTGTTTAGCAGCTCGGTGTTGGATGTTAGCCGCTGCTGCAGTGGTAGCTTGTGCAGATGTTGAACTGACCATTCGCCGGGAGTAGAGCAGCTCCAATCACACCCCCAAAGCAAAAAGGATCAAATGACGTCAACATTTGACTAGAGACAGTTTGATACCACTGGCGCTGGGTTATGTCAGTCAATACCGAGAGATAGTTCAGATTTTTTGAAGTGGGGTTGAATGGGGCATTTTTCTATATTCAGTGTATTACATACAGTAGATGACCTGAAACAAATAAATACTAGTTAAAACATATGCTATGTTGAGAGTATTTTCACAGCTTTGCCTTTCCATCAAACTGCTTGCTCCAACGAGGGAGCCGTTAATGGCTCCATTTCCCCATCTATGCTCTCCTCATTTTAGCTTTGGGTGGGTGCTGCTGGTCTACAACAGCCTCCATCAGTTACGTGTGACTTGGGCGAATACGAACTAATGCCAAAGTCACACAATAACACAAACAAAATAAGTAACACTCTGAATGCATTCTTCCTCCATAATTCAGACTTGTCAATCACGCCGAGTGGGAATACACCTAAAATATATATATTGACTGCGCCCTCATGTTGTCACTTCTTCCCATTCACAAACAATTGTTGCTCCATCTTCTGCTCAAGTATGCCAAAAGCATACATTAAAGGACAAAGACAGACAGGTCTTACCTTTTTGAAGGGACTTGGCAGGAGCTCTTAAGACAGTCATCCTGAGGAAAAAAAAACAGCAGAACAAAACTGAGCGTACACAGAGAAAGACACATAAAGAAAATGTGCTTGCTTAATTAAATGTGTTCATGCCTTTTGTACATTTCTACACATACATCACTGGGCTTTTGAGAATGAAAATAAAAGAATCTCAGTGAGATGACAAGATTAGTGCAGCTCCTTTGTAACTCTCTAATTTCTTCGCTGTCTATTCCCCTCTCTGTTAATGAAATGCAAATATTTAAAGAGCCTTTAGGATTGCGGGTCTTCATGAAGTATTCATCCCTCCAAAATCCTTATTTGTGATGCATCAACAAACCACACCATGAGACAAAATGGACGCCAAGTGGCATTAGTGTTATCAGGTTAAAGCACAAGGAGTATGCACCGGCATGCACACTGAAGAGTTAACACGGTTGCTCAAACAACATCCACAGTGTAGAGTGTCTCTCATAGGGCATAATAATTTTGTTTGCCTGACTGCGATGGCTTTAGATCTAAACACACACACACACACACACACACACACACACACGAGATGATGCAGCATGCAGTGATGCTGTGCTGCTCTCATCTGTAATCAGCTTGGCTTATCAGGTCCAGCAGTTCAACAGGAATTTAGAGACAGACTACAGTGATTTGTTCACCTGATTATCTCCCCTCCCCAGACCGCCGATCTGTCCCATTGAGATGAGACAAATCGCAGAGAATTAGCCTCCAATTACACTCTGCAAGCAGGCTAGCCTCTCTTCATCTGTCATCCTCAATTAGCCCCACAAGCAAATGTTTGAAGTTAAATACTGAATAAAGGGTTGTCCTCTGAAAATGACCCCCCCCCTTCACCCACCTACACAGCAACCCTCTAATGTAGCCTCCAATGCCGTTTATCTTCCAAGGGCATCATGTTGGCGTTATTACAATCAAACTGGTGTATGATCAAAGTGTGTGTGTCAGCACCGGGATATTACTAATAAATCACAGTTGCATGTTGTATGCGCTACAGATGGGATTTGGGCAAACAGATGTGTGATGTGTGTGTGGTGATGTGCTACAGAGTGCGGGACTAAATCTGTTGAAAATAAAGATGGGTTTCGCTGCCAACATATTTCGTTTTATTCGCTCTCTCTCACACACACACACACACACACACACACACACACACACACACACACACACACACACACGAATGGTGGTTCCTCAAACAGCTGTTTTGTTCTATCAATGTGACAGCCAGCTCTGAAAACGCTTTGATACCCTCATTGTCACAATCCAGAACCGGTGCTTTGTTTTTTCACAATGCTGCTGGGCACGTGCTTCAATAGATAAACTTCTTCATCACCCACAGCTGGATACAAATCATTACCCACAGCTAAAGGCCCCCATAGTTCATCAAAGTGGCTCAGTTGGCTTGAGCCTAGTGAAAAAACTCCCTCTCCCACTGAGAGATGACAAAACCGCCCAGTTCAGCCCACAGTTCTGCCTTTTCACAGCTCACTACCCAAAGCTGCTTCAACTCTTCAGGCTGTACTGACTTCTTTTTTTTTTTTTTTTTACCAACAATTTCTCTCTGCCTCCCCACCGCTATATCTTAAGGCTTCGTTTTGTCTGTTCCCTTACCTTAAACAGTCCACCTGTCCCTCCTAGATTAGAAGATTTTTAAAAAGTACAACTTTTAAAAACTATTTGCATTGATGCGTGCAAAATTATGGAAGACCAGCTATCCAAACTTGTGTGTGCTGTGCATCTAAATCAGAAACATCTCTCCTGCTTTGCAGTAATGGCTCATGAGAACACTTCTGCACTGCACTATATTTCAACGTGGTATACTAGCGAATATAAACAAAGTGGCTTTATTTACCTCTGCTTCCTTTAAATGGGTGCAGGAGCAAGACAGATGAAGACCATGCAGATGAAAGAAAGGTCAGTGATAATGATATACTGTATTTCTATCAGATATATTACAACCCCCTGCTACTCATTCTGAACACTAAAGTCAACCCAGAGATTCATTTAATGGAAATCTGGTTCTGAGGATAGCGGTGGTACCACTGCACTGCTGGACACACACACACACACACACACACACACACACACACACACACACACACACACACACACACACAGGCTGCAGAAGCCAGATAGCCTTATTTGATGTGACATGTAATTCCAAACACATCGAGGGCAAATTATACAGGCTGAAAGAGAGAGGAACAGAGAGCGAGTTTAGAGAGAGATAAATTCCAGGAGAAAAGAGACAGCTTCCTGTCCTTCCCTCATCTGTTTCTTAACCTCAAATATGTTCTGACTCATGGAAAGTAATACAAATCAAGCCAATTAAGTTGCAAGCTATTAAGAATAACTGATGGTGTGTCCGTATATCTATTAGGGAATGCATTCAGAAATCAGGAGAGTAAAATATATTAAACAGAAAATATTTTTCTTTTCATTTTTTATTTATATTCAATACCTGTAGTTCCATCAAAAAAACAGTACAAAGAGGGTGTTGCAGCAATTTAGCACTGCGTTTTTATTAAATTCAAGAGAGAGAGGAAAGTTAGTATGGTCAACACTGATATGACAAAGGCTGAGATATCCTGACATGTAAACCCTTAAATATAGGGAAAGCTCCAAAAACACTTGTTCCTGCAATTTCCACAATGCCAATCAATGGTGTCTTTTCCTAACTGCCTGGTGAATGCCCAAATCTTTCCAACACCGTGCTCTAACTGGATATACCGCCATGCATTTGTATGCCTCTGCACACCAGTCAAGCTCCACTTACAGTTTACATCCATGTACACGGAGACATGGATGCTTCACATGCATTTTCCCCCAACAGCACAGAAGATCTATGCAATCACAATTTCAAGGTGAGCACCCAAGGTTCTTGAGTTATGGCCCAAAGACCTGTTTTATGACGTGCCAAATTTGAGGAAACTCCATAAAGGCCGACTTCAAATATTGTGTTCATGAGAGTGAGAGGTGACAGTGACCTTGACCTTTGACCACCAACATCTAATCAGCTCATTCTTGAATGTACCTGAACTTTTGTGCCATATTTAAAAAAAAATCCTTCAAGCTGTTCTTCAAATATTGCATTCACAAGAATGAGACAAACATGATCACAGGGACCCTGACCTTTGGTCTCCAAAATCTAATCAGCTCATCACTGAATCCAAGTGAATGTTTGTGTCAAATATGAAGAAATTTCATTGAGATGTTCTTGAGATATCGTATTCACAAGAATGTGACGGACGTGCGGACAGACAACCCGAAAACATAATGCCCCGGCGGGGCAGCTGCAGCTACAGGGTTACAGACACAGTAAACTCACTATCCCTGATAATGCTGCATTGTGAACAAGTCAAAAACAGGACTAGTAGTCAGGCAGCGGCTGCAGGTGTTAATTTTGAGCCAGGTAAGAAGAGACCATTAACACAGTTAGCTTGTCCACTTAGCATAAACTTAATTCACCTTGTATAAAAACTAGTGCTGGGCCGTTAACGGCGTTAACGTGCTGCGTTAACGCGGGATTCTTATCGCGCGATAAGGAAATTATCGCGCGATAAACTATTCACTAAGTTGGGTCTATACAGTGAGCAAGGCACCAATTTCACTTTGTTGTTTAAGCGCGGATGTATACCTGGTCGAATTACGCGGAGGGAGCGTGAACAAGGCGGAAGCTGGTCTGCCTGAGTGACTGGAGTGATTGGCTCAAGCCGTGTCACAAAGCTGCTGACTGTTAATGGTCTTCTTCATGACCTCTAATGTAGGCCCACAGTTCAGTTAGGGTCATGTTATCAGAGGCTGCGCCATCTGCTGTTCATTCCAGTTAGCAGGAAAAAGCTTTTTCCACATGGAGACAGAACCTGTGTTCCTAAATGTCTGTGTTTAACAAAATAAAAAAAAGTTAAACACCAAAGTAAATCTTATGGAACATTATTTTTCTTTACCAAATATTATAGTAGAACAGCTTTCTCAAGCAGTTTGTGATGCATTTTCATCATTTAGATAGATATTATTTTGAATGTCTTTGGCAAAATTCAAATCTATAATTTTAATCTAGATTAATCTAGATTAACTACAGGATTGCAGTGAGATTAATCTAGATTAAAAAAATTAATCTATGCCCAGCACTAATAAAAACATAACACCACACGTCCTCTCTGTCATAAACAGTTACGTCTAGCTGCATTGGAGAGAAGGAGAGACATGAAGGAGAGATCCCGCTCCAGCATGATGACAGTGGAGTGGGAGAGGCTCAGGCAGGAGACGTGAAGGACCCCGAAGGACACAGAGAGGCTGCAGGCGCAGCAGCAGGAGCAGGCACTACTCAGATGGAAGGACAAGGAAAAGCAAGCCCATCAGATTACGGCGCAGTCAAAACGACGGAGGGAGATTGTAATTTTAGTGATCCAGGGTTATGGCCAGCTAAAATGACAGGGTGAATGTGGTGCGTGTTATGGCACAACAAGCTCCTTTTTCAGAAATGGCAAAGGTATTGACAACAGCAACAGAGGGCAGGGCAATCCCAAAATATTTAAAAGATTGATAAAAAAAATGAAAAAAACTGACAGGGACTGGCTAACATATATAATATACAGCTATAAAAAAGGCAGTTGTATTATCATGCTACTTTTCTGAGAGATAACCTTATATTGTTAGATTCATAAAATGCACCCAAATTCATGAATACGTTGGATTTTACTACAGTTGCTCTAGCCATTCATGACACTTTTCTGTTCAGGGGACGCACCCTATTTTTTCTCCTTATAATGCTACATTGTAATAATGGGATTTTGCCACTGATCCATACCGTAAAAACTCATGCCTGTCCATGGGACGTATAGTGTTGAAAAAGTACTTCAACTGGAAATGGCATTATCATGTGCCAGATGAAATTCTGTTTTGTTCATAGTTTCAGCGAGAGAAAAGAAAGCATAACAACAACTCTTCTCAGAAAAAAGTCAAAATCGTTAACTATTAAATTAGGCCATACAGTAGCTCACTTAAATTTGTACAGATTGTCACGATATCACATTTGTTTTACTTAATAGTGGGTAGATGATTTTGGTGCTCTTTATACTTAGCTAAAGATGTGGCATTTTTGTGATATATTAACATTGACTGTATATAACAATACACTTGTGTAAATAACTTTGTTTCAGATTTGGCATTATAGTTTAATTTCTGTAAAAAAAAAAAAATAAAATAAAATAAATCTGTCAAACCTGGATTGACATACCTTTTTTTTTGTGCTGCAGGTTGGATGCCAAAGGTATTTAAACCTTGGTGAGCATTTTTAAGAACATTTTTTCAAGTACTTTCCTTGTTTGTTTGTTTTTCATGTCCTTTATTTGTTGCTAAATTTCAGTACAATTTCCTTGTACTTTTTTTTTGTAATTTCTTACTCATTTTTGGGTCATTCCTTGCCAAGTTGCTCATTGCCTTCCTCCCATGTTTTTTAAAGAAATCAAGCATACTTCCTCAGGTTTCAAAGAGTTAAACATCACTGAGATGTTACAATCAGCTCTCCTAGTATTTCGCCATAGTCTTACAAATGACCTTTCTTTTCCAAGAGCCTCATTAATATTTTAAGTATGCTCATCTCAAAAGCATTAACTTAGCCTTCCCTGACTTCGCCCTAGTGTCACTCAAATCCTTCAAAGTGATTACAAGAATATAAAACTGTCCTTTGAGACCGTATCATCTTTTTATTGCTACTGTCTGTTTCCTCATTCACCACTAATAAATAACAGACTTATGTCCATGTATTTCATCCCTCTCCCTCCAAAGCCTGGACAAGGTGGTGTGAGACAGATTTAAAATGCCATCAAAATGAATGATGCAGCTTTTACTACATTACAGTGGTAGGAGAGCCGGACTGTGGCAAACGGGAAACTGGCCAAACACAAGACACAGAGACGAGTCACACGCAGTTAAAGGCACGCACACTCTTATAGTCTTTGCAGTAATGGTTATAGTAATTAACACACAGAGAATTAACTGTTAAATGTAGTCAGCAGTGGGCATTGTGTAAAATTACGTTAATGAACTAAAGGTTTAACGACACATCCCTGTCCCGCTGTCATCTGTCTTGTGAGGCCATGCAGGCATAAATACCAAAGATGTCAAACAGGATATAATCATTGAGTCACACAGGGAGGAATAAAATGAATTAGACTGCAGAATGCTCCTGACTGCTCTGTGAATAATGAGAACATTTTTTAAAGCAATTTGCCAACTTTCCAAAACTAAGTGAAAATCATTACAGACAGAAAGTTGGTACTAAGCCTATGATGAATGTATTAGAAACTCAGTGTGCCCTGTGTGTTTGCACAGGGCTTCAATCATTGAGCTGTGCTGCTGATTTGTATGAGCCAGATGGCACGTCTGACATCCTTCCTGTGTTTCTGCAGGTAACATGCATCCGTTGCATTCTGGCAACAGCTGCTGCATCAGCTGGACAGGGTGTCCTGGGATACTGTGGGGGATATTTCAGTCCTCTGTATCTATTAGGTGATAGACTGGTATCAGCCATTGGCTAGTAGCTCATTCACTGCCTTCATGGCACAGTTATTAGGCAGATTTGATTTGGAGATGTGACTGTGAGGATTTGGTTGGATAGATGACTGGATTTCACAGTGTCTGGCTCGCACAGCTGTAGAGTCACTAGATTAAAAAATGATCTTCCCAAAAGGATGCGCCATTAACCTCAGAAACTCTGTGCTTTTGCATCTCTATCACAACAAGACACTAAGCAGGCAAATGCTGAACAGTTGGAGGCTTTATATATTTCATTTATGTATTATTTTACACATATTCATAATGCATTGTGTATTTTGTTTCATAATGTATTAAAGTGTGCCCAGGGATCCACTTAGTATGTGTTGTGTGTGTGTATATATATATGTGTATATATTTACACACACACACACACACACACGCACACACACACACACACACACACACACACACTCTCTCCTTAGCTTAAGTAGACCAGTAGGGAGTCATTATAGTCAACTATGACTCCCACTAAGTAGGTTACTTACTGTGCAACTACACAAATTACGTCTCTGACAAGAGATGCTGATCATAGTTTTGTGTTTAAATATAAAGACTGTGGTTAAAAAGACTTGGCTGTGCAAGAGATAAATCACTGTAGTGGAAATAATAACATCTGATTAAATCTACCAGTTGTACAGAAACACAGTTGTGTCCATGTGAGTTTTGTTTATTCTCTCTCTCTCTCTCTCTCTCTCTCTTTTGTGTGTGTGTGTGTGTGTGTGTTTTCACACATTTTATCTTTACAGTATTATCAGTACTGGTGTCCTGTTGAGGCATTAGTTGGCTTACAGGCAGTTATTCATTATTTAACACAGTACAAACTTGTGGGAATACTGTATCTATATATTTGTGTTGATAATATAAGAGAAAGAGGAGCATTAAATCTACGGGAAACAAGATTCAGAATAATGGTTCTCAACGAAGAATCCAAAAGTTTTCTCTTCCTCCAACGTTATATCCATAACGATTCACTTCTGGTATTAATCATATCTAGCAGCCAGAATCTTTTCACATAGAGGTCCCTGAAGAGAACTCTTTCAAGTGGAAGTCTGTGAATGTGTATCAGTTTAGGGATCCTTCACACAAAAAAGGTTGAAAACCACTGATTGAGAATCATGCTTTTTCTGCATCTATATATCATTGTACCTGTGTAACACGTTGTGTCTCCCAGTTAGTCAAATATGGCAAATTGGTCAGTTGCCAAATGCTTCAAACTATGATGTTGTATGTACCCCCCTTGCATCAGTTTTGGGTGCTCAAGTTCGGCATGTCAATTTTGATTCATTACATGCCTCGCGCTCAGTCAAAAAAAGAAACGTGTTTCATCACCAAAACTATTAGGTTAAAGCAACAAAAGTACTTGGTTAGGTTTAGACAAAGATCATTGTTTGGGTTAAAGTAAGTATGTATGTTGTGAAACTTCAGTAAGTTAACATGGCTGAAAAAAGAAAATCTCAAAATTTTTCCACAGGACACAAACAGTGGTCTCCTAGGTGAAAGTCCTGTATGTATTTGACTGATCAGTCCCGCCTCCCTCCTGCCTACCTTCACTTCCTCACCTACCATACTATGTTATTGCTACAAAGGATTTATGTCCAAGTTAGTTATAATCCTGGTACGTCTCATACAGATGCTAAAAGGTGCCTTGTGCATCAGAATCCCACACCAAAGGCCACTGACCAAGCTGCCATATTTGTCACCAGGAGAATGAGAACAAGTGACATAAGATGTGATGTGCAAAGCATCTGCAGTTACATATAAAAAGTTTCATCAAATTTGCAAAGCCAACAAGCTTTTTAAAGTTACTTGTCCACAGAGGTCCATAAATTCCTTTTTTGAAATTCCTTTCTATCCCCACTCTCAATACACTGTTTCTTCCTCACTTGAAAAAAGTTACTTGGCATTTTTATGATAAGATTTTCAATTAAATGTACAGGTTTTTTCATTGCCCTTATTAAAAACTACACAGTGGCTGGTGAGTTGCAATTATCTGAACTCAAACTTGCAAAAGAATGACCTGTGGCCCGTGACGGGCAGGTACCATTTTCCATATTCCATATTTGTAGCTTTCTATATCATCTTTTTAGTTACAAATGTACAATTCAGAGGTTTAGCTTAGAACATTTCATGTGTATCTTAACCCTTTCATCCTATACTCAAATGGAGGAAGGATATGATCTTCTCTTCTCTTTTCTGTACACAATTAAAAAACATGAGATCATATATTTCAAACTTGCCCATCTCAATGCTTCACCATTTTGAGAGAAACATGCACTTGTTTTATTCATGGGTCTGCGGCCTTGCTCAACTCTTTCACTTTTCCTTTTCACCCCTGTCTCCCCCCACACTTTCTCCATTTCCTTTCCTCTCTACACTGTAGATAGAGAAGGTTCTGGTCTAGGATGGATCAGATATATCCCATGGAGCTACAGAAATGTCAGTGAAAGAAAGAAACAGAATCTGATATGGAAGACAGATGGACCAGCTTAGTGAGTGCAGCAAATGTAAGGATGTAGGAGGAGGCAGAGGAACCTGATTTTTTGAACAGATTATCTGTCACATGTACTATTGTCAGAAGACAGTGGAAGTTTCAGCAAATATGAGTTGCTAAGTAAGAGTTGTTTCTTTAAAAGTTACCAACTGTAGCTTTCACTGTAATAACCTTGCCCCTAACAAAATTTGTGTTGCATTTTGGGTAAGCAGCACAATTGTCGTTTTTTCTACAAAGGTCAACCTGGTGGAAGCTCACTTCTACTATCCGTATTTCTCCTTCTACCTATGCCTCAAACTCTTGCCGGTTTTGCTGGGAGACCCTCTTGGAAGTGTAGGAAATCATGAATTGACGTTCTGTGGGAGAAACAGGTTCGTGGAAAGTAAAGGTCCATATGTGCTTACAGTTATCAAAGATTGTTGCTTCTCTAAATTTGTGTCTCAGGGTGATATTTTCCTCCCTATGTTAGCAATTAATAAAATGAAAAAAAAAATCAGAATTCCTTCTTGTAAACATTTAGTGGTTAGAAAAATAAAAACATTTTGTTATTCACCCACAGATCAAATATGCAACATAATGCTCAGCTCATTCAAATTCAAGGTTGGTTTCCATCCATGCCCTACAGCAGAATATAGGTGTGAGTTCACCCTAAATCTGGTATTGGCAAAGGCACTGACTGGTGCAGCTAGAGTTATGAATAATAGATAAGTCAGCATGCTTCTCAATTAGTGAGACACTATGAAAATCCTGCTGCCACTGGCTATTTGAGAAGGATGGAAGAAAGAGAGGGAAGAGATAGGAAGGTGAGAGAGGGCAAACACATATATGGGTGGACAGATAATGAGAAGGCAATAAAGGAAGGAAAAGAAGAGATATCTTAGTAACTGTCAGATTGCTGCATCAAAACACTGACAAAAAATAATGAGAATAGGCAGATAAATAGGAGAAATTTTCTATGAATTATTTGAGCAAATAGCCGTGAAAAGATTCCTGCAAACAGAAACAAGACTGCCTGAATATGTACAGGTGAGAAAACAAGTGAGGATGGAATAGCTGCAGAACGCTGCAATCTGTTTATACTCTGTTAGTCTGTCTGCTGACCTATGACTTTTTCTTTGTCAGGTGAGCAATTTCAAAAGTTATGCATATTTAATTTTGTTTGGTTAAATAGGTGGGCAGAAGTCTGAAAAAGGCAAAAAAAAAAAGAAAAAAGAAAGAATTTTTACAGTACATAGTAATGAAGTATTTTCCATACAATGATTTATTTAATCTTATTTCACTGAACAGTTGCATGCAGCTCATTCGCTCACCTTGTACTTGCCCCACGCTATTTCTCTCTCTCGTTTTTTATCCCTATGGTCCCTCCACCTTTGTGGACTGCTTACCCAGCAGAGCAGGGAGTGGCTGAGGAGACAGACCTACAGATGGCCGTTGTAGCAGCTGAAATCCGGCCAGCGCAACCCCCCCCCCCCCAGGCGTGTGTAACAGCAGCAACAGAAAGTTTGCTGGTCTAACACAGAGTTGGGGCTGTCCAGTCTCCTGGAGTGAGGGTTTGCACTGGCTGGATTCAGGTTTCTGCAGCCACAAAATGGCGAAATGGTCCGTAGCGGTGGGGAGTGGGGCAGGGGACACTCTGTGTTTCAAGTCTCTCTCTGAAGTTAGCAACATATATGTTAACTTGGAGGCGCTGCTGTGAGCCTCAAAACAGAGGCAAGAAGTACGTGCAGAAGCCTAGTGTTAGCTCAGTCCACTTCAATAACAATACGCTAAACAGTTATTACAAGATTACAAAAATTACACTACTTACCCCTGCTTTAAACGATTATCAATGATTCAAAGAAAGGGTAAATACAACACGGCACACAAAATCAGTTAGGATACCAGACAATGTACTGCTTTTTGACAAGGAAATAATACAAATGCCATGATGTAGAGTAGAGATAAGTTTCCTATGCCAATGTGCATCTGCAAAGTAGCTCTCACTGGAACTGAAACACAAAAACTAAATATTAACCCTGTAAAATCTACAGGCCACTATTATGTGTGAGGTGAGCTCTACCACTGAGCTAACAGCTAGAAGGTGATGAATTGAGTTTGCGGCTGCTGAGGCGTTCTGGTGCCACTGCTAACAGTATCAGCTCCCTGCTACAGTTCTCACACACCTCTTATATGGCTGTGGTGCTTCCATAACCTCTCCATGGTGTGAAAAACAAAGTCGTAGCCGTCTGTCTGTGTCTGCAACTGAAAGAACTCAACAGCTTGCTCCAAACATTTCTGTTTTATTTTCAGTTGCTTTCCTCTAGCTGACAGATGTTGGAATAATATCACCGCTGAGCACGATATAGATCTCCACAGTGAAAATTATAAGCTTTTAATAGCCCACCTGTTTCACCTGAGTGTGATATTCTGTGTGGGTGTTTGTTTATTTGTATATGTGTGTGTGAAAGAAAGTGACTGAGGGACGGCAAAAGAGGGGTAGTTTGTATACCACTGCGCTGATATACCTGTCAGGTTTTTCCGAAACGAATCAAAGAAAAGCATTCACAGAATTTACTCCAGGCCATGACTAAGTGTCACACTAAACTCCTTACAAAGCAGTTCTGCTTGTAAGTGAAAAGAGAGAGGGAGCAAAAGAGAGAGAAACTCTTTTTAACTTTTGGAATAAAATATGTTTTTACTGTGTGGGCTTTTCTGGAGGTCAAAGAAATTGTATTTGCAGTAAATGCTGAGCTCAGCCTGAATCCCACCCAGCCAATATTTCCTTTCCTTCAGGAACTGTTAAATAAATAATTTTATATATTGATGTAGCCTACAGTACCCTTAATGATCAATAACTCACTGCAAGTTTAGAACTGTGTAACAACAAATGTGGAATTAATTCTATAAATCCTTCTTTTTCAATTTGTGGTACCCAGACTTTGAGGGCAACAGCGACAAATGTTTTACAGACAAAATGTTTACTGGCAGCTATGCTTGTTGAATATAAATGGTGATATTTGTATATTTGTTACCACCCGGAACTGAGCATAAAATTACATTTATTATTACAAGGTCGCTAGATTTCTTCAGGAAACCGAACCTCAGCGTGTGTGAATTTGAGGCACATTATGCCTCCATTAAACCTGTAGCTCTCAACTGTTTTAGTATTATTCCATCAATTAATCAAGAAATGGGATGAGATATACTTTTGCTTTATTAAAGAGCATCTCTGAGAATCTCTGATTATTCCCTCTCTCTCCTCCTCCATTTTGTAATTCTGATGGCTTATTTAGCAATCCAGACAGTAGGACCGTCAAAAATTCAGATGCCTTTCTTTCTAATAAACTCATATGGAGAGGCTGTATTTAGAGTGTATTGTACGTAGTGCACAGCATGCGCCACTAGAGGGCCGTCTCTACATGTGGAACAAGCAGCTGAGCTGACCAATGGCGACTGCAGATGATGAGGATAACGTTATAGAATAATGTAACTGTCGGCCAGCAACAACAGAGAGACACTGCAGGGAAAAGCAGAATATTTTCACATCTAAGTCAGTGACTTAAGGGTTTATTTTGAACAAACTAAAGTTGGTGATTGTTGGAGCGGTGGACTAACTAACTAGATGACCAACAAGACTAACTAAGATGGTTTTGGCCATCAAATCACATCACCTGTGCACAGCAAGTGTGTCGTGTGACAGTAATGATCGCGGATTAAATGAAGCTTTGATGTAAAAAAAAAAAAAAAAAATGCATGTATGAGTTTTAGTAATTGAGTTACTCAAGTTTCTTGAGAAATAATTTCAGTCCCAGCCACCTCGCATCATGCATTTTTGTGGTGAGAATGGACTATAGCTCAAAACATATTATGAGGGCACAAACCACATCATGTTTGGCATGGATATGGTTAAGTGTAGCTGTTTGTTTTGTGTGTAGTAAATATTAGTACGCATTCCCTTAATCGATAACAGCATGAACATTTAATCTCTCAATCTCTCCCCCAATTTTGGAATTGAGGAGTGCTTTCAATGCTGCATACATATGCAGATAACTGTTTATAGATTTTATCTATTCCATGGAAAAAATAATAAAATATTACTGACGAAAAAACAATAGCATTAGTCATTTGTACTTTCTCCAAATTAGCATTACTGAATTCCTTGACCTTTAAAATGTAGGTTTAGCCACCAGAATTATGAGCCTCAGACATCTATAAAATGGAAAATTGGGAATCCTCATTTTATGGTCGCCATTTATAAAATTCCAAAATGGCTGCTACGTCTGTGTTGACATCTGGCAAAATGTCAGCTTGTCTCTGTGATATTTCTCCATGGGGAAAGACAAGAAAGGGTCTGTAACTTTAATTAATCATGGCATTTAAGAGAAGGACACCAGTGGACCTTCTGTGTGACCAGCCTACCTTTTCACCAGTCCATCCATCATTCTAACCATCCGCGATCTCTGAACACAACTCTGCTGCTCTCACTGTCGCCGCACTCTTTGATACCATCACCTCTGAGATGTTAATGAGCTCTCCGGGGATGAGACTTTCCCATCGGGAGATCTGAGCAAATTTTAAGTAAATCAAGAAGTGGGATGTCATGAGTTGCTGTTACTATGGAAACGTCTACGCAGCAAATCTTTTTTTGTGATGTCATAAAACAGCTCCAGACCTGCTGCACACAACCACAACAACTCCACACCGACAGAGCTCCTTCATGACGGTCACATCCTCACTCATCAGGCTTCAACTCACACACACGTTTGCTACCAGCACAGCACCCTGAGACAACAGGTGTCTGTTTGTTAGGTATTTTAGTGCCTCAGTAAGTCTGATAACATTTGTTGAGAAGGTAAGCGATCAGTTATCTGTAGCTGAATTATAATTTAGCCACAAGTCTGCAACATGATGTTTTTTTTAAAGAGTAATTAAACCGCTAGATTTTTGGCTGAAGGGCCTCTACCACAGAAATCAAAAAGTGCCTCTAAAACATTAAGACACATGAATCTGGGCAGGGCCGGGAGAGAGAGGCTAACACACTCCCATCACATCATCATGCTTTGGAGCACTGAAGCGGGAAGGAGGGGGACAAAAACTGCCACCATACACGCCAACAGCAAAAATCCATTACAATAGTTTAAACCAGTATAGGGCAGTTTCTACGAATATTTAAAGCACAATATGTAAAATTCAAATACTTCATACCGATAAGTTTTGGACCTGGATCCACCAACAGCAATACAAATGTTTAAAATATTGAGGAAGATCACTAGATGCTGCAATAGAGATGTAGAGCATCAGCTGAAGTTGTGTAAAAGCTGGCGGTCTGTTGAATGGCCTTTTTGCTGTTTCGTTAGCATGGCTGACCAGAGCCACTTCTCCCATGTGTGGACATCATCAAACATTTTGATGCAGAGTCTACATCCAGTCCGACTCAGCTTTGCCTCTTTCTTTAGTCATGTATTATATTTGTCATTAAAAAGCCATACATTAATAAACATGCATTTCCCAGGTATTAAATGCTGATGAGGATCACACAGCGCAGCTCTAGATTTTGAATTAGTCATACAGGGAATGTATTTCATGTATAAGATTAAACATGATTGGGATTTTCATGAACACATGAGCAATTGCCGAACCAATGTATATTCAAAACGTTTCCAAAACATTTTGTTCATACCAAACAATTTCTAAACCTGGAAAACTGTTTTTCTAATTTCTTAACTTTTCAAGGAATGTCATGACTATAGGAACCCTTATAATTTCAATGTTTAAGTTAAAGAGCATATATACCACTACTGTGGGCTGCAGTCTGTGCATAATGGTGCCTGTGAACAAGAATTTATTATCTGTCTATCAATTATTTGTATATGAATGTATGTGTGAATAGAAGTGAGCTTTGAGTGCTATTACTATTCAGCACACACAGGCTGTCTATCACGGCTACATACGTCTCTTTACAAAGCAATGTGTCAACAAAGAGCAAACGACTATGAGACCATCCTTTTACTTTATAAACGGCAGTCCAGCTGCTCACACAGTTTTCTAATCACATTCTTTAGACGTTCTCTTGTCTGTCCACAGTACAACCTTCATCTGTGTTTTGTGTCTGTCCCGCTCTCTATCCATTACTCTCTCTGCAGTGGATAATGAGAACGGCAGTAAAATATGTTAAGCACTAGATTAAAAACAGCAAAGAAATATTTCAGTGGGCCTGTAATACTTTTTGTGGAGCAAACAAACAGTTTATGTGCTGTTGGGCGGGGGGGAGATGCTCTGCAGCAGGGATGGATATATTGATTGTAGTAGGTATAAAACACATCATCCTGTTGTCAATTTTAACACAATCACACTGTCTCACAGATATTAATGACACCAAAACAAACTGAGGTTTTACTGCAATTAAATTAAATTGAAGAAGTTCCTGAGAAGACGCAGGGAAGATCAATGCTCTTCTCAGCCTTATCTATCCTCTTCTGGCTCAACAGGCACCAACAGCACCTTTGGTTTTTTACCCTGTAATGATAGATGTGAACTCAATAAACTCAACTTCTGGTCCTCTGAATAGAGTGGATTATGGGGCTGCATTAATGTGGGTTTAAAAAATTGCTGGACCTGAAAATGCCCCCTTTTCACCAAAATAAGCACTTGTACACTTTTTTTTTAATGCGAGAAAAACTCCCTAAAATAGGCAATAATTAATGGAAAACCAGTTTAATGAGTTTCAGCGCAGAGCTGGCAGAAACTCAAAGTCTGATCTGATTGTGTGTCATATATCAAAATAGCTATTTAGTTAGCATTAGCTACCCAGCTACATGGCCGGGACAGTCCCATAAACAATGGTGGGTGCATGTAGTGCATCTACAAATGTTACGCTTTACTGAAATATTGTGACTCAGGCAGAAAATGTTGCCAGCCCATCTGTTTAGAGTTTTTTTTCACACTCCAATTACCACTGCAGGTGTATGCTTCTGTAAACCAGTCAAATTGGAGTTACAGTTTATATCCATGTCTGTCCAGAGTTATTTATGTGACGTTTTGTTTTTGAGTGTTTCTGCAAAACATTTTGATGTCATGGTGAAGTCGATCTTTGACCCTTTGAATATAAAATGTCATCACTATACCATTTTATTCTATTAAACATTTAAATGAAATTTTGTGAGTAGTGAATTCTTGAGTTTTGGCGCAAAAAAATGTTTTTGAGGCCACAGTGACCTTTGACCTCCAAATGCTACTCAGTTCATCCTTGAGTCAAAGTGGTTTGAGCCAAATTTGAAGAAATTTCCTTAAGGCCTCTTCAAACATTGCATTCACAAGAATGAGACGTATGCATGTTCACAATCACCTTCGACCACTAAAATTTAATCAGTTCAGCACAGAGGTCCCAGAGCCATAATAACCTTTTAGTGCCTGTTTTAATAAATAATTTTCACTATACAGACATTTTACACATCAGGCAATGAAAGTATATCCCCCAGTGTCAATACTTATTACTGAAAGAAAGTCACATGTCACAACCAATCTTAAAATCAGTCAGAAACATTGTAAACTTCACTTGCATAACAACATTTCTTTAACCCCATTATTCACCTCTGGGGCTGCAACTAAAGATTATGTACATTATTAATTAATGTACTTTTGTGAAGACAGAAGAAAATTAATGATAATACCCATCACAATTTGTCGTCACGTCCAGGGTGGAATGTGTCGTCAGACCAACAGTCTTAAACATAAAGAATTTCAGTTTAAAAATATCCTCACATTCAATCCAGTGCAGCACAAGTCATGTCTGCTTTAAAAGTGACTCAAATAGATTCTAAAAATACTTGCCAATTAGTTTTCTGTCAACCGACAAATCAATGAATTCTTTCAGCTCTACATCATCACCATCATAAAGCTGACAAAAGTGAAATGGAGAGGAGTTATATTGGAGAGAACAGTAAAGAAGATCAGACACCAAAGGGAACAATGCAGCCTTCCTTTGTGTACGTACGTGCCACTGTGTGTGCTTCCACTGCAGTCTACAGGGATCACCAGTGAGGTCCGTCCTCTTATGACCCTAAATTCTAGCAGGCGGACGTGAGCATGTCAGCTCTCTTACAACAACCTCTCTGAAGCTGGTTCCTCCTTTTTCCTACTGAACTGTCACTAATCTATTAGACAGAAAGACTGAGGAGGAAAAGTGATAATAGCTGCTCTCAAGACAGCAAAATAGATCAGAGAGTAAACAGAAACCAGCAGCTATAATGGAAAATGCTTATTTATATGAGTTCATTCCAATATGTGGTGCTGACTTTGTCCTCTGATGATTTTGACATTGTGTACTCTTAATCTGATGTATTCAAAGACAGCAGAAATGCTGCTCCTCTCCTGCAGCGAGACTTAAGATTGAAGAAAAGTTGTGATGGGATTTTGACAGACATCAGAGCGGCCTCAGACGGGAAAGGTCAGACATTATCTGGGCTCAAAAGCAACATTTTACATTTTCTAAAAGCAATTTATTCGTCTGTGGTCTGGTTTACACTTCTAAAAGAAAACACACTGAATGAAGATAAACTAGGGAAACACATTTGGGTCAGATTAAAATAGATTCTTTGTTTTTCTCCATTTCCTCCGTAAACAGGGGAAACAAAGCTTCACGCACTTTCAGATATCTTCCAATGTGTAGATCTGCCTGTACATCTGGAGATACAGTCTGCTGATTTCATAAAAAGTAGAGTACATTTTTTCAACACATAAATGTCCTTTCCAGAAAAAAACAGCAACATAATCATTAAAGGTGAGGAAAAAAATATATTTAGTATAGTACTGCGACATTTTTGTGGCAATATTTTATCGATACACAGATGGCCAATATCACAATATCACAAATACAAATCAAACATTTGTCAGCCCTCTAGAATAATAGAATCAATTACTTTATCAGTCCATTAGATATATTTTGCTGCAATAAAGGGTACTTGTTGTGAGGTTAATTGACTAAAAACCTTATCAATAGATAAAACAGATGTTGACAATATTTCCATTGGGGAAATGATAAACAGAGGAAAAAAATGTTAAAAATTGCAGTATGTTATTGTAATACTTCAAAATGTTTAAAATCATTATAATATTGTATTGTGACTGAAGTAAAGTGATTAATATTGTATCATGGGGCCTCTGGTAATACCAGCCCCTACTAATTATGTAAAGTATATTTATTCTGATCATGTTTTACTACATACCAATGTATATATTGTCCAAAAATTGGGTATATTAAAAAATACACAGATTAATACTACAGTCACTGGGTTGTTTTTAGCACTGATAATCTAATGCACAGCAGAAATTGATAACTTCCTCACAGCTGATCAAATATTTCAAATATTATTGAGAATTTAAGTTGATTCCAATCTGTCTTTTGTGCTCTTATCATGCATATGAAGCAAAGTTGACTATTTATTATATTCTCTGCAAGAACAGATGCAGCTAACTATAAATTAACCAACACAATATATATTTTTTGTTTATTTTGTGTAGTATGAAAAGCATAAAGTTGTTGTTTTAGGACAGTTTATATGCTGAGCTTTTTCTTAACTGGGCACAGTCACTACTTGAAGTCCTGTTGTCACTGTAAAGTTGCCAGGCAATGACATCACTCTTCTCATCTAACTCTTGATCCTATTGGAGTAGGTATATTTCCTAAAATGTTGAACTATTTCCATGTTAACCAGGGTGAAGGGAGTAATTCCTAATATGGTCTATTATTAAGCAAACATAAACTGGAGAAGGGCATAATTACACCTGCAAACACACACACGCACGCACGCACGCACGCACACACACACACAGTTCTTGTTAAAAACAGCTTCTTCCAAAATATAGGCAACAGACACAACATGATGGAAACCATCCCACATCCCACTGGCTCTGAAACAGTAACAATGACTCTGACCAGAGAGAAAAAATCACCAGTGACATTCAGGCTGCAGGCCAAACAGTTAATAGGCTCTACCCTGCTTATCAGTATACTGCACTGTCTGCCAGCCCACACACACATACACACACACACACACACACACACACACACACACACACACACATGCATGCATACACGCACACAGGCGCACACACACACACACACACACACACACACACACACACACACACACACTTGTCAACAGACCTCGATGCCCTGAGGGTTTCTGTCTCCCTTCTTTTCTGACTCCGAGCCTCGGGTGAGCCTCTCTGTCCTGCTTAGAGCTGAGAGCTTAACAATTTAAGCCAGTTAAGTGCCGTATTGTTGCTGATAAGGAAGAAGATGAGGGTTTGGGAGAAGGGGTCTACGGTCTCAAAGCCAATTCAGGATTCATAATAAATTTGTATGCGCGTGTGTGTATATCCTAACTGAGAACCTGAATGCTTGGCTGAGCTACAAGCTTGAGTTCAAAAATGCAATTACACAGCATTTCAAAAGTCCACCTGTGCATCTGAGTTTGCATGAATGCACATTGCCGCAACCTTTACCTGTAAGCATGTGTGAGTCTGACTGTTTTTCACTGTGTGAAGAAGACAGAACAAATAGTTGTGTATGTGCTCTGTGTGCAAGTGAGTATGGTTGAAATGTACTTCTTGAGGACAAACTATAAAATAAAAGAAAATGAGAATGTGATTAAAGAGTGAGTATGTGCCAAACATACATCAAGAGCATAATCTCATGATCTCATCAAACAAGGTTAAGAGATAGTAACGTTCAACCAGTGTTCATGTTTAAATAAGACTGTGACGTTGTCAACCAGACAACTCATGTACTCTCAGAGAGTCTGTGGTTAAAATCAAATCAAAGTAATCCAGGTAAAAATGCCTAGTTTTCAAGGTATTCCAGTTCTTACATTTCTGAGTGCTTAATTTAAGTCCTTCAAGCACCTCAAGCACCTTGTATAAACCCTGTAAATGTGCATTTTTTAATGTTACACATCTCTGTCTTTTAGATTGATATTTAAAACAAACAAACAAACCATATTGCTTGAAAAAGACATGATGGACTACAACTTTGGGGAAAAAGTAACTTGAAAATCAGAGTTTTAAGAAAATGTTTAGTGAAAAAAGAACAAAATGATCCCCACAGAGTCTTAATTACCCTAAATTGAACCATCAGCAACTAATTCCTCCAACAAAATCAAACATAATCAATCTAAGCAACATCTTATTCCAAGGTGTTGATGGCCTTCATTGCTGAGGCAGAGAAAACCCTGTAACCAGACAAATGCCAGTGACATGGACTGTTCCCTTCTATAATCCTGTTTCCATAGAAAACAGGCTGGTAAGGAGGAGTAGTTGAATAGTTGAGCAAACATTAACAAAGCAGACATGCTGACAGCTGTGAACAGAAAGGAAAAGACACAATGAAGTGTAAGATGTTGTGAGGTTAGATACTGGAGGGAAACCAGAAACAATTGTCTGCTCTCTAAAATGTGATTAACTGAATCCATGGTGGAAATGATGCAGCGACAACACACATAGGACAGACCACAGACATTCGTCTCTGTCCCCCACACAGTTTAATTACCATTCATTACAAACTTCACATGCTTAGTGATTGGCAGTCTGTTTGAGGCCTGAGATCAGCACTGTGTTTTGTTTGTTTCTCTGCAGGAGGACTCATTTCAAGCACTAATGACTTAGTTGGCTCTTTATGGATGATAGAAATAAAGGAGCTGTCAACGTCAAAACTCAAACAAAGTCCTCCAACAGACAAGGCAAAAAATAACTATTCAGTATTGCCTTCAAGCTCCCCTGTGCCTCTCTCCAGATCCAATCATTCTTCCAAGGAGGACATAATGTCTGAAGTTCAGTCTTGACCTTTGTAACCGCATGTGTGACGATATGATCTCATTAGCCCAACAGTTGATTTACTTCCTTTTTCTGAACTTGTGGAGCTGGTTCAGGTTTATGTAAGTGATCTAATCGTAGATATGGTCAAGCAATAAGTGCTTAAAAGGATTTTGAGTACTGAATGCTGATGAAGATGCTGCTGAAAATGCAAAAAAAAGCTACAAAGGTGACATTCAAGTACATATAATTTTGTGGCATAAGATATGATGTTTTTACACATAATTAATAATAACTGACTCTTTGATTTGTGGTTGTTTATCAAAAAACCCTCCTTCTAAAGTGCACCCGCTTATTTACTTGAAATTGTAGTTAAGTGTTGCTGGCGGAAGATTTGTCGGCTTTAATGGGAAAGTGATATAAGTAGTCATTCCCCTAATGTGAAAAACTTCTGTTTCCATTTTATGAGAACACTAACTTTAAAGAGCTGCATCATAAGATATGGACATGTTATTAAACATAATGCTGTGGTGACTGGCTGGCCTGTAAATCATGATGCAGTTGTAGATTGACACTGAATAGCTTACGGTGATGAGAAATTGGGCAGAAAAAGAAAACAGCTTGCTCCTTCTGGTGTAGAGATGTAACCAAAGCCTGTATGTTTGTGTGTTTGTACTCCAGCACATTTTACATAATTTGATGGATTAATGTTAATGATAATGAAGAGATAACTGTTCAAGTAAATTCAGTGACAATACCAATGCAAACCACCAAAAGACAATAGTTTCTAAGCAAAACATAGTTTCCCCCACATTCATTTATTCATGGTCGTCTGCCACAATATTGATTTTGTATTTTTGGAGCTGGACTATTCATAAGAAATGCTACTGGAATGCCGTTCAGCTATTCATTACACAACACTTTTGGAGCACAGAGTGACTCTGGGCACAGACGAAGCAGCAGAAGAAAGCCAGTGAAAGTAAAACTTTGAAAAGTTTGCATTCACTCACCTATGCAGCAGCTGCTCCTCTCATCCATCAATCTGATCTTATCAGCTCTTATCGGATCCGCTAATCAGTTATTTATCCTGTGACTCAAACTCCACAAATTGCTGCTGAGCAAAAAAGAACTCAAGAAGAGTTTGCCTGTGCTGTGGTCACGGACCCACAAAAATCTCAGAATTTAGAAATGCAGCACAGAATGACATTAACAGACAAACACAAGATTAAAATTTTTAAAAAAGTAAAGTCTGCTAATCTTTGATCAGGAGGTGGCAAACAAGACTTGGGAACTTTTCTTGGGTCTTGAGTAGTTGTAGCGTTTATTCACTGATGAATAACCTAAGCTCTACACACACTGCACAGCTAAGATAAACTTCATAATCTCTGCTCCGGTCGCTTCAACCTCACCGTGATGCGTCACACATGCCGTCTCTTTCTTTCTTTCAACTGCACTCTACACACACAATCTGGCACTGAAATGAGGCATCAAAATCTGTGCTGTGATGCAGTCCAGTCGGTACATGTCAAATAAGAACTACTGCCATAGTAGCAATGGGTTTCCGTACCCAACCCTAGTAAAAACTATGGCCATTAAATAAACTGAATGCAATTTTATTTACAGTGTTGTGCAGATGTCTCCATGCCACATTAAACTTTGCTGTTTTAGCAAGGTTAGAATGATCATACATATCATAAAGGTTATATATATATACAGCATTACACATGCAAATATTTCAGATCTCCTTCAATAGGCTAAAGTTGCAAGTATTTAGTGTGACCTCCCTTTCCACTGAGCATATCATGAATTCTTTTCAGCATACGATGAGATTTGCAACACTAATCTTCTGATAAACCAGAAGATTATTTAAGAAACTTTTAAGATATTCTGCCCATGAGAGTTTAAGATGTGCTTCGTATAAATGGAGGTCAGACTAAACATTGACTTCAGTCTGAAGAAGCCACTTTGTTCAGACTTTTTGGGTGTTTTAATGCATTCTATATGTTCTCTGTATTCTTTGTTTGTACATTAATTAAGAAAGTGAGAAAGAAATATGTATGTATCCTCACTGCAACTTTGCTAAAACAACAAATCTACGGTGGCCTGAGACCGTTGTACAGTACTGAACATGGCCCAAATTGCCTCCGAAGGCGTTACAACAAACGACACCCTCTGTCCTTGGCACCTCACAGCACCTAAGGAACACCCCACCCCCCAAAAAACCTTCAATTGGGGTAAAAAAAAGGAAGAAACCTCAGAAATTAACTCACATTATGGCATCAGGCAGCACACACACACACAAAGTGCACATCCTCCATTTTACACGAGTCCAGAAAAGATAAAGTCCTGCCCATTTTGTAAACAAATCCGTCTGGTGTGTGCCCTTGCGAAAAATAAACCATTCATCAATCAGCAAGGTAGAAGCAACTCTGGGCTGCTGCTGTCCATCAATCAAACCACTGGCCAGCTGTACAATGGAAGGTAGAGTGACAGTGACGACCCCGCCCACCTGGTCGAGTGGGTGACCTTTGAGTCGTCCTGACAAGGTGATGGATATCCTGTGTCACAGGAAGTGAAACATTTCTCCTCAAGACTGAAGGTGAGCCGACAGACGTACAAGCCTTATAAATACTACACCCTCTGCCAAAACCACACAAACTTTACTGTCAGAACATATGAAACATTTACAGAGATAGATGTACATGAGCTGAGAGCAAAGTATTTACAGACTGTGACTAAGTCCAGTCACGAAAAAAATGAACACTAAAAACAGCAATGAGCCACTTCTCTCGGAAAAAAAGAAAAACAAATCCATCAGATTCAAAGTGCTTCTATTGATTAGCAGAATCAATGGGATGTCAAAGGGAACACAGCAAGCCACAGGTTCCCTCTGTAATGAGAGATCCAATCTAGCTCCCCGTACAGATGCACACAGAAACAGCTGCTACTAAACTATTTATTCTGCCTGAAGGCCACAACACTAGCATTTGGTAGTGAGGGATAAGCTGTGCAGCTTTCATCAAGGTTTACCTACCATTAGTAACACTATGAAAAACACTACTTTTATAAATAAACCGAGAAAAGCACGTAAGCAAAGCAGAACTGCTGTCCCTTTAAATGGTTTATCTTTTTTGAGCTGCTCCCCACACCACAAAGAGTTATAGCCATTTACCACTGAAACACACACACACACACACACACACACACACACACACCACACACACACACACACACACACACACACACACACACACACACACACACACACACACACCAACACACCAAAAACTGCAGTGTCAGGTATATGCATTCTCTTCCCTTCTTTGGTGAGAGAGAAATGTTTTCCAGCCTCATTAATTATCTTCTACCTTGAAGTTTCTCCCTCTTTCTCTCTTTCTCACTTTCAAACACGCACACACACACACACACACACACACACACACACACAAAAAAGTTTTTTTTTCATTATGCAAGCTGCTTGATTAGTTAGGCCTAAATCCACGAATCCCTTCACCCCACCTTGCAAGCATTTCTTTGCATTTTCTCTGTTCCACCCTCACAGATGTGAAGAATTGATTCATCATCAGTGACACTGCAGAGAAGCTACTGAGCAAATACACAAATTCAACACATTTTCTAATAGGCTGGTAGTGGTAGTCTGTGATACTGGTGTTACATGGTGTTTGGGCATACACCGATTACACATGACGAAATACGAAAATACATGACGAAACAACTTGCTCATACCCCACCCCACTGTTGTTTTCTTAATTTTTTTTTTAAACCCATAAATAATACTGATTCATCATTTTCATGTTTCAGCACTCATGTTCATCAGTAAAAATACCGTAATTGAAAAGTACTATGTTTTATCACTGCTTAATTGGACAGTGGATGCAACATTTATAAACTGAAAGTGTCTGCTTTGTACATCAGCAGCAGAGTTGCAGCACAGAGCTCTGCCAGAGGACCTTATGTGCATGGCAATGTTCATGGACCCGCCCTACCCCAGCCACTATTTTCCCAAATTTGGAGTAGACAAGAAGGGTAATAGAGGCACAAGCGATTATCCTCTAGGTGGAGAGCACACCCCAAGAGAGAAAAGGGAAAGGAGAGGAGAAGGGAGCCACCACCGAGCCTGAGCAACAGCCAAAAGAAAAAAAAAAAACATAGTGAGTTTATTAAAAGGATACACCAACTGTTCCTGTTCTGTTCTGTTCAAAGTAAAGGGAAAATCCATTTCAGTGTTTATCTGTCCACTGTATGCACTAAATCTGTTGCACGTCTGTCTGTCCACCCTAGCAGAGGGATCCCTCCTCAGTTGCTCTTTCTGAGGTTTCTCTCATTTTTTCCCTATTACAGGGTTTTTTGGGAGGAGTTTTTCCTTATCAACTGTGGGGATCCAGTGTAATCACTAACACTAAAGCCACAAGTTTATTAACTTCCTCACCATGCTATTTTTTATTTTCTTGAATATATATGTGTGTGGGATACACACAAACACAAAAAATTAATAGTCAAACGTAAAAAAAAAAAATTAAAAAATAAAGAAAAATTTACATTTCATACACAGTACATAACTACAACATGCACATAGTCACAATAGAGCTATGCAGCTGCAATAATCAACATGCAACAAAGTCTCCTGAGAGAAAGTCTATCTTTAAACAATTGTCAGGTGACATGAACATTGTTCCAGATGTTGCTTGCTGGTTTCAATTCTCTTTTTTTATATACTGGCATTGAAAAGATCAGGTTTTTACTTTATTTTTATTTTTAAAGTTGTTTCTAGTTGTGTTTTTTTTTGTTTTTAGTAGTTTTTTTTGCCCTTTTCTGATAGGATAGCTTAAGCGTGAAAGGGGAGAGAGAGGCGATGACGTGCAGCAAAGGGCCACAGGTTGGAACTGAAGCTATGGTCGCTGCAGCAAGGCCACAGACTCAGGACATGGGCCGCCCTCTTTACCAGGTGAGCTGTCAGGCACCCCAAGACATCAGTTCCTAAGTATATCAGTGTAAGTGATGGGGAACAAAATCCACAGTCCTCGTTTTGTGCAAAAATACATTCCACAGTAAATCTGATGCTATCACGAGGCTTCAACAGTCTGAGTTAGTTAAATCAAGTGGATATCTTCCAAAGTTAGTGTCTTTTTAATACAAGCGTCCCACTCTGTATTTCCCCTGACAGCCTCCGGTTGATAAGCTGGATGGAGGGAGAGTGACACAAAAAGGGACTGTGAATTTTGTCACCTTTTGAATTGCTTTGGGAACAGATCTCCTCAAGGCCAGTATGAACAGGATTAGTGATTGCAGCTAACAAAACTTCTTTCAGTGTTCACATGGACACCTGATCTAAAAAACTGTAAACCTATCTTTTGAGCACATTTTCTGGTTAATTTTACACCCTTTTTATTAGGCAAAATTGAATTGAAAAATGATAAACATAAAAGGTCTTTGCAGGGCCACAGATTAGGACATTTAATGACCTTTAAACGATGGCTTCTCCTTGATACATAGCTGTATGTGTGACATCCAACAGTTAATATGACTAGGAGATCAAACACCATCTGTTTCATGTCCAGATCAGTTATCAGCAACCCTCTCGCAAACACATTTAAACACAGAGGGCTGGAAGGTCAGCCAAAAACATGACGTCCATGACGCCAGCTGTTGCCACATCATAGAGTGCCATCAAAGTAGGGGAGGCGGCCATTAACTCTCATTAAAAATTAGGATGAGCAGTGAGGAAATGTTAGATATTGATATGGAAATCAACAAACTTACTGACAGTGATTATGTCTGTTGAGAGGGTTTTAACAAGTTAATAGTGAAAATGAAATATGAGCCACATTTTTCATTAGCATTAACATTAATTGTCATTTACATTGTTCAGCCAAAACATTAAAACCGTTGGCTGGTGAAGTGAATAACATTGATCATGTTGTTACAATGCCATGTTTCTGCTGCGAAACCTTGGGTCCTGGCATTCATGTGGGTGCGATCTACACACTCAATCCATCCAAACACTGACACAGACCCATGGCAACTGCACTCCCTGATGGTAATGGCCCCCAGCAGGACAATGCACCATGCCTTAAGACCATCTTAAAAAACTGCTCAGCATGTGACAAAGAACTCAAAGCATCAATCTGGCCTCCAAATTTACCCAATCCCAATATGACTGAGCATTTATGGGATGTGCCAATACCCCAGAAGTATCCCAGATCCATGGTTGGGCCTGCTTGAATTGGACTCGGCTCTGACCTGTCAAAGCACGGACATGGGACCTTTGGGGGTTGTCCGTTGGTGTTACCCACCAGTGTGTTGGCGGCGATCCTTTGAGTCCTGTGGATTGTGGCGTGGGGTACAGGCAGGTCCCATGGAGGCTTGGTCATATTTGGGCCATTGGGGAGCCATTGTCATATGAGGGGGTTACTTGGTCTGTAAAGGTGTTTTCGGTGGGTGATGCGGGTCAGGTGGCATTTATATGAATGCCAGGACCCAAAGTTTCCCAGCAGAACATTGCATTGTAACAAAATGATTAATGTCATTCACTTGACCTGACAGTGGTTTTAAGGTTTTGGCTGATCGGTGCTTATGTGCAAGCACAATCAACACACTTCGAGCATGCCAACACCAGCCATAAGTCTGTCAAACTACTGTGCATCTGGTCACATATGAATTAAAAGCAAAAACTGGCCCAGCTTACTCTGTGGTCCTATTCCCACATCAATAGACCGACCCCTTTTGACTTTAGACAGTCTTCTTCTGGGTATAAAATGCATTAAACTACAAAAGATTCACAAGTGTAGTAGCAGAAACACAGGTATTAATCACAAATAGAATATAAAAGTGGGAATGAAAAACAGCTAAATAGATAAAGAATTATTAAATACTGTGGCAAATCTGCACATGAAATTACATAAAATGAAAAGTGTAATGAGATCTAAGGAATATATAGCATGAAATAGTACATAGTGTTGATGGACAAAATCCTCATAGGACATATAACTTTGGGGAACTCAAAAGGTTTACCTCATAATACTTGACAAACAGACACAAATAGCATGTAGCATCTAGATTGGAGAAATGGAGCTGTCCATGGTACTGAAATATAAAGCAGAATTACATGAGAGATTTACTCTTTATAGAGATCTCTGGTCATTTTTAAAGTTTGTTAGCCAAAGACTAATTAAGGAAACTGATTAAAACATTCCATGTAGAGAGCCCGTTGTGTTGGTCCTCTTTACTCTGAAAGCCTGCTTGATTTAAAAAGCTGTTAGAGGTGCATGAAAAAAAAGTGTCCTAGTGAGTGACTCTACAGTAAAGTAGCTTCGGTCTACAGGGGCAATGCTGAGTATAAACTTCATACACTCGCACACATTCAGGTGTACTCTTGGCAAAACTAAAAAATACCAAGAAGTTTAGCATCATTTAAATATACTTTAAAATTCTCTCTCTTCCGTCTACCCTTGGGTTCTGGCTAGGCACACACACATACACGCGCGCACGCACGCACACACACACACACACACACACATTAAAATCTTTTTTAATTACTTATGGCTTGCTATAAAAGTTTTCATCTCAGGAACCTCAGGGTGGTTAACTGACGGAGTGTGTGTGTGTGTGTGTGTGTGTGTGTGTGTGTGTGTGTGTGTGTGTGTGTGTGTGTGTGTGTACTGAACATTCAGGTAGGCACCTATTGCTCTCTCTTTCTCTCTCTCTGTTATCAGTACTGACACAATAGTGAAAGAAAAATAAAGAAAGATAGGAAACAGAAAAAAGACACAAGGAATAACATTTTAATAACATTTAGAGACAGTGGTTGACAACAGAAAAAAGGAAAAGCAGATAGCAATACATTTGATGGGGAAAAGGGAGACAATAAAAGACAGAGGAAGAGTAGAAAGGAGAGCATGAGAGAAATAACAGGGCTTTAAAATATGGCAGCAGTTCATCAGGATTACTGAAGCATGAAAGTAGCGAAAGAAGAGCTGTGAGATTTAGAGGACAAAAGAGGAGGAAGAGATAAGAACAGAGGAGGAAACATGAGGAAATAGGGAAAAGCAGCAGGAAACAGGAAGGAGATGACAAAGAATGATACACTAGATCCTGAGCCGAGCCGTTTTTACCGGTCAGTAACGGAGTGAAAAGGTGTATGTGTTCTGACTGGCTGAGTGTAAAGTCCAGTGGGGCGATCTGGCTGAAGCTTCGACAAGAAAAATATGGAGACATCTAAGAGTAAAAAGTTTTTAAAATAGACAACAAAAGATGGTATGAGACACTATTTAAATGGCAGGAAACCACTGCAGCTGCAGACATGTGGAGAAACATGTATATTCTCAGAAATGTTGCATTATGACTTCAAATACTGGGAAATCTGAGGCCTTTCTATCAACACAAGAAGACAGAAAGAAGAAGTAGAGGACGAGTAGGAAGAAACAACAACAAGGATCAAATCAGTTGTACTTGTTCAGCAACAACAAGCTTTCACTGTTTCCACACAGAGAATCTGACAAAAGATGCTGAAGAAGCAGGAGAGGAGAGGAGAGGAGACGGGGACTGCGGTCCATTTGGTGCAAATCGTGTTTCTCAGAAGTCCACATGCAAAGACAGACACTATCACAACTGCAGCACATATTTCTGTATCTACCTTCCGAAAATGAGCAAAAGCACCAGAGGAACATTTATAATTACTCTGCACAAAAAAAGCTCAGCTGAGTGTAGTACCAGCTGCTCTGGGTAGGGACACAGTCCCTAGTTTTAGGCTCATGCACGAGCTGTGACAGATTGACCCAGTTCACTTTTCTGCTAACAGCACAGCAGGCAGCCATAATAAGACTCTTCCCTACCTGACAGTTGCACTTGACTTAAGTTTTTGTGGGTCAGTACTCTGGATATATCTCCGCTTGGCCTTGGAGCTCTTCATTACCCCTACTTTTGGTACAACATATTGGTAACACCCGACACTGTACAATAATGGAGTAACACTCACAATTGATGGGAACATACATCTTAATAATTCCAACATGATAATAATTGAATAAGTTATCAATAATATGGAATCCCAAAGCTTTGTGGAGTGAAAAACTGACACAGAATATAAACATACAGTGTGTATATAATTCTGCTTTAGTCAAAACTTTCTCATGTGCAATGTGCCAGTTAAAAACATATACACGAATGCTTTAATGGTAAGGGGCCAGTTAGAGCATCATGGAGCTAGGAGGCGATGAGACTTCACTGACTTCAGCAGGCTACGGCTAACATCACTTCACTGACTGGATCAGGGGCTTTAATATAGACAGTGCAGGCAGAGTGGCTGCACTTGGGCACTTTGTGTCATATATAGAATCTTTTCCACAATTTATAAAATATTAAGTAGCTTCGCATGAAATCTATCTATATGTGTGTTTATACCTCTCCTTCTCTTTTGACCGGAGTGTCATTGATTTCCAGTCTAACAGATGGGGCGGTCCATCCACATGGGAATAGTAACTCAGTTTATATGGAGATTTCCAGATAATGCAGTTAGGGCCCAACTGAAGAAGAATCCACAGTGCATCCAGCAACATACTTGCTGACAGCTTTTTATGCATGTTGCAGGTCTACAGAGCATTTTGGGCCACTGAACAGATTAATGAGTAAATTATTAAAATTTACCAACTACAGCTTTAGGAGTTTATTCAGAGAGCTGTTGAGTCAGTTTTAATGGTCTGTAACCACATCAGCGTGTTGGTAAATGGTTGAGTGACACAAAAACATCACAGATCTTAGACCTATGCATCAACAACCAACCAACAAACAAACAGTATATGAGGTAAGGTGGTTCAAATAAGCTCCAGGCACTTTGAACAGCTAGTAGAACATTAAAATGCTGCTTACGAGTGTTGATAATAATGCAGTGATACCTAACACTGAAGTGGGTCGTTCATAATGAGAACTTCTACTCAATATTTTAAATTTATTTCTGCATTTAATCACTTTCTTTAGTTAAAGTTTCAATCCAGGACCTTTACTTGTAGTTTTACCAATACTGTGGCGTTACTACTTAAGTAAAGGATTTGAGCATTTCCTCCACTGTTGGTGTCAAATCTGTCTCTGCACGGTTGTGTAAATAGTCATCATGTTGAATAAATGTGTCCTAGTGCAAAGTTAATGTCTCTACCCCCTACTGACACTACTATTCTCTAAGCATCCCCTACTGCTGCCAGAGTCAGTGAGGTGGATTAAATTTTCAGCTGCACCTACTTAATAGTCTAGTGCAGGTGTTCATCAGAAGCAGAAAATGTAAACTGAAGATGGTGGTATATGCTCTGCAGGTATCTTTAAATATGCCAGTCTAATCTTGCATTAAAATAAGCATAGATCATCCAATCAGTCTTCAACTCATAAGCTTTCATGCTCAGCTGCAACGGCATGTCTAAGCCACCTACCAGTTTGCCTGAGGCTCGCTCATACATTCATACACAACCCAGTGTGACAGATGAGGCAAACCAAATCAGGGTCACTTGCATGAAGTGTGTGAGTGCATCTGTACATGTGTGTGAGGACCATGAGGTTAAACCTGCCACCAAAACTCACTCATTTGTAAAAAAGTATCTTCTCACATTACGGTATTCTCATTAACACATCGCTGGTAACAGCAGCCCGAGGCCCCGCAATCACACCCAATTACTGAGAGCGGTCCCATTTAAAATAAACCGAACGGGAAATGGCACACACGGTTTCAGTGGCTTCTCTGCTGGTGACGGCTGATAAATTTAATTGCAAATTTTAGTTTGTTATTACCCTAATGCATTAGCTGGCTATCTTTACCTGTGCTGCATTTTTAGACATGTTGTTGCTGTATTCAACATTATATTACAAAATAGACTTTTTTTCAACTCTACCTGAGCAGAAATTTAAAAATATATTCACATTTATACCACTGTTGTACAAAGAATAGATTTTGGCCATGTGGCTTGACATTTACTAAAAAAAAAAAAAAAAAAGCTGGTTTTAAAGATAACAGAAACTGAGCGTGAAATCAGTGTACCTGCTGAGCAAGTTATTTAATGTTTCTCCTAACAAGTGGATTTTTTAAGTAAAAAGTAAAGCTGCTGCTTTTATGGTTCCTCTTTTTCAAAGAAAAGAGATAAGAGCATTTTTTGCTGTTTCCTTTATGTGTGTCTCTCTTAAGAGGGACACAGCTTAGGAAAGGTCAATGATAAGTTTTCTTTGAATTACTCACAGCCTTGAAAGAAAATAGCATTAGAGGGGATATGACTTAACATGCAAATGGTAATACAGCTATAATAACACAATGGATTATCATAGGTAGCATTAAAAACACTCCATAATGAGACATTTTACTTACAAATTCAAAATCGCAAATACAATGACAGAGTTGCTTCCTGTCACTTAATGCAAGTTCAAGTCATGTCTTTGGCATTTTAAGGCTGGATTTTGTACCATGAGCTTGAAGATCTTGTGAAATAGCTTGAAGATCATATATTTTTGATGATATGAAGGTCTTGTGTGTATGATTTAAATGAAACTTTTACTGTCTGCCAAGCACATAGGAGAACTACAGTGGTTGATTCAAAATGCGAATGGCGCTATCTCGAGCTAATGCCGGGTTTGTCCGTTGTGGGCTACTGTAGAAAAACATAGCAGACTCTGTGAGAGAGGACCTGCTATGTACGCAGATGTAAACCGCTCATTGTAAAGTAAGGAAAACACAATAGTTTTTATTTCCAAGTGATTATACACTGATGAAAACAAAGTTATAAATGTTATATTCCACTGCTGCCAGTATATAACCCCCAATACTACACACCAGACCTTTAATGTGTCTTCAAATGAAACAAAATGTTGGGGTGAGGCTTGTAAGAGTGGTAGGAGGGAAATGGTTTTATCCTAGGCATCATCTCAGATTTAAGACCTATTGCAGTGGAGACAGCTACTGCTGCTGTTGGGAATGTTAATGGAAACTCACTCAGTGTTACTGGTAATACTGAACTGGGGTTATATATAATTGAGGGAGGAGGTAGCCAAAGTTATTATCTTCGTGCAAATTTAAAAGATTTTTTTAAACCTTGAACTTGAAAAGGTCATTGAAGACTGATTATAAAGTGCTATTTTGTCCAACTACATTAGAGACAATATGAGTCATAAAGAGAGCAAGATAATCAGACAAAGAGTTTTAATAGTCACACAATGTTCTGCAGCAGCTAATCATCACACATCCCATGTACACCCCCACTTCTTGGTGTAGGCGTCGTGTCTCTCAGAGAGTGCACTTGTTACTCTGATGTTCTCTAGATTTTAATATTAAAGAGAGGCTCTGCAGGATGTCTCCTGACTGAGGAAAGACAACCACACAGCAGTCCAACTGGATCAAAGTGGTACCTCTAAAAGACAGCCAGACAAATGGGAGCCAATGTAGCCAGAACAACAACAACAACAACAACAACAACAACAACAACAACAACAACAAACAACAACAACAACAACAACAACAACAACAACAACAACAACAGCAGCAGCAGCAGCAGCAGCAGCAGCAGCAGCAGCAGCAGCAGCAGCAAGCAGCAGCAACAACAACAACAAAGGCAAACCTCACCAGACTGGACTGTGTAGAAAGAGGTTTGGTTTGTATGCAAACAAACAATGTTGTTAAAAAGAAAGAGAAAGACAACACTAAGGGACACAAGGGACACAAGGCTGGATGTATAAAATGAGAACTAAAAATGAAAGGAGGTAGTATTAAGAGACGTGTTGGAAACATAGTGAAACAAAGCTAAAAGCCAATGTATTAATGTAAAAGTCACATCCGATCCTCTTTATTCCTACCATGGCGCTTGTGTTTTTGACAGACTGACAATCAATAACAACTGTAAGGGCTGCAGGTCAACAGCTATACATCCTGCAATAAGTGGACTGGTCTTATTCAGGTTCATATGCACCACATGTACCCAGCAGGGCTGCAAAACACATGCAAAATGTCACCGATTTGTTATTTTTTCTGGGTTTCGGTGTTATTTCATGTGTTCCATTTACAGGGTCTTCCTACACATTCACTTTATTTGAGGCGGTCCGCCACGATTAAAACATCTGCTGCCACAAACAGATTTTCAATTTTTCGAGCCGCACCAATCATTAGGAGCACTATTGGAACATATATAAAATATATGGTTCTTCTTAGCACCAAACTCTTGGCGCACAGAGCATACTCTGGGCACAGATGGAGCAGCAGAATGTCAGGCGCACTGAAAGTGAAACTGTAGCAACTACTTCTCTTACCCATTAATCTGATCTGATCAGCTCTGAATGGATTAACAGATCAATTATCCATATCCCTGAGTCACAACTGCCGCTGATGAGAAAAAAACCCCCAAAAAACTCATGGAGAGTGCTACATGTGCTACGTTACCCAAACCTGCAAAAACGTCAGAATTTAGAGGAAGGACACATGATATAAAGGGACACACAAGTACTTAAAAGAAAGGAAAAAAAAATAGTTTGCCTTTGCCCCCCTCCTCACTGTCAGCTACTGCCACACATACACTATGTAGGAAACACAGATTTGGCTATTTTAAGATCCATGGATAATGAAAATGTCATTCCAACATGGGTGTCTCAGTGTAGTGTGTGTGACAGCTGTGTGACTCCAGTGACCCTGATCTAATTCTGACAGGCCAAACCAGGATCGAAGACTAGACAAGGTGAGGTGATTTATTCCTCACACCCATTAAAACAAAGGTTCAGTGACCCTAAGCGCCATCAATCTCTTTTGAGTACCTGACATCCCCCCCATCCCATCTTCCTTCTCTCTTTCCTGTGTTTTTCTACTCCCTTACCTCTTTTATCTTTTTTGGCTCCTCTTCTTATTTTAGTACCTCTACTCCTCCTTTATTCCCTCCCTCTTTCCATCAATCACACTGCTACTCTGGACATCAACATTCTGAAAACCTAGCACCACTTGCATTTCTGTCAATTTGACCTGCACTTACACCGACTCTATGGTCTTATTTTCACATGCTACCCTTCTTCCCTTTTCAGCAGCCTGAGTCACAACACAAGTCTGCTTCTCAGTCATTTCTTCCTTCTTTACTCAATGTTTCCTCTCTTAATCTCTCCTTTACTCCCTTACCCTCAGGCTTTTGAGTATAGCACCACTAGTTAGACTGCTTCTCATCCTTGAAGGAGTCCAGGTGGACAGCACTTGAGGTCGAAGTTGAGCTCTGCCTTGTTAAACATCCAGCCAAGTGAGCTGTTACGTATGGGCAGGATGCTGGTGTCAAACACTAGAGGGATGAGAGACGAACAGGCATGAATAGAGGTAAAGTTATGAATGTAAAAAAATCAGGAAAAGTCTTTCAATGATAGTAGAAATGACTGTGTGTTTGTGTGTTTAAAGAAGTATTACAGGTCCTCAGGTAAAACTGGGCTGTCTACGCAGTAGAGAGGCAAATACCTTTGAATTGGTGCCACAGGACCAGAGGAAAAAGGAGAAAAAGGACTGTGGCATTCGCTTATGCTCAAGAGGTAGAAAGCCCACAACTACCAGAATGCACTGCGCCGTACCGGACCACTAAATGCTCTCGCTGGTGGGTGACAAAATACAAACTTGTCCATTTCACACAATGGCAGCTGGAAGTAACAAACGATCTTGTATTAAAGTTAAATGTTAAGCTAAAATATGTTTCTAATTAATTATTTATATTATTAATTAATTATAATTTAGATATAAAGAAGATCCCCACATAAAACTAGGCCTGTGCAGTAGAAAGACACAAATACTTCTGAAATTGGTGCTTCATGACTGGAGAAAACAAAGAAAAAAGCTGCTTAACTACCAAAATGCTGTGCGCGTGATGTAATGTAGAATGGCCCTTGTGAAACCATGGCAACCGGATAGATCTTGTATTACAGTTAAACGGGAAGCTTAAACATGTTTCTGAAAACATCGGAGGTGAGAAAAATGGAACTCAGTGACAGAGTCTTTTATATTTATGTATATTTATATTTGATCAGGGATGCTTAGTTTTACAGTTTGATCTCAGTTTATTCAGCCTCTGCTTTCACTGTGCAGGAAGTGCATGGCGCCCACTTTCTGCTCACAAACTGTTGCTATTACAGCTAAACAGCGCACCGAAATATATGTCTGAAGAAGAGAGACTGACTAGTTTAACTGATTGAATTTCAATCTAAGTTTGAGAGAGAGAGAAAGAGAGAGAGTGAGTGGCAGGTCTGTGTCTTGATCTGCTTCTTTACTCTTTGTGTCCGCAGTGGCATCATGGGTAGCGGGCAACACAAAAATGCAAAAGTGCAGCCTGTAGTTTGAGCAACAGCACGAGAGTCAGAGAAACTCACGTCAAACGGCACAGTTTTGCCACAGTTCACCTATACTACCCACATTGTATTGATACAAAACTGGTTGAAAATCAGCTACGTATCCCTTTAAGAGTGATGGAATAGCAAAATTGTGTTGGATCATGTTGAGATGAAAGACAACAAATCGAGGTTGCATCCCCATCAGCTCTCATGAGAAAAGGAAAGAGTAGCTGTTCACTAGAAAAGGACGGTCAGACACATTTAGGTTAGTCTCCACACTGATGTGCTCTGCGTCACTGCAGACCGCACACACTGGGGAGAGAGAAAGGGTAAAAATCACTCACACTGTCACTGAAAATTGGTGACAAACAGTTGGAAACAACGAAAAGGGAAGTAAAAACAGGAGCCACACGATATAGAAAGAGAAATGAAAGACACAGAGCGGAGGCAGAGGTATTGTGTCTGTGGGGTGATAGATTGAAAAGCATTAAAGCGTCCTCAGCTGGGGTACAGCAGGTAAAAAATATACGCCTGGAGTGGAAGGCATTCTGTGGATGTTTCAACATGTATTCTGTTCATTAATGCAACTGCAAAGAGAGCTGGTTCCATTTCACAACAGGTAAATGATACAATAATTTTGAAAAAAGACAGATCGATCATCAAAATGCTGCCTCTTATTAAATTCTCTTCTTTTTCTCTCTCTGTATAGAGGTGCTGAATGTGACTTTTTGTGAAGGTTGTAACAAAGTGAGAAGCAAAAGCAGTTCTCTTGCTCACACTGACACAACCAAAAGTCAATAATTTTTGGCAAACCGGATAAATAACAATGTTTTGATATTTTACAAGGACGTTTGGGTAGAAGGGGGTATATTGCTGTGCTGGTGTTTGTTCAGATATTGGTCTGTTTTTTGAAAAAAATGCTGTCTTCTCAATGCAATCTGTAATGAAATATCTCTTTCTGTAGTTTTTCAACAAAAGCTAATTACATCTCAAAAGTGTCTCTCTCACATACACACACAGAGACATGCACAACCGCATACTGGAGTGATTCAACTGTATCATAATCGTAGTTTGAGACTGTCACGTCATTTCAGCCTCTGTAAAATAGTGGTGTCCAGGTAGGAGATTGAAACTGAAGAGAAGAAAAATAACAACATTATCTGGCTGGATATCCAAGCTGACATTTCTACTGTAATTGCAAGTTGGTCTGTGTGTGTGTGTGTGTGTGTGTGTTTGTAGGAACCCTTTTGGCAAGAGTAGACAGATAACATTTCAGAGTGCTCTTCATTTCCGCAGGTCTCTGGCGCACACACAGAAAGATCAGGATCCCAACAGCTAAACATTATCTGCCTTCACCTCCTAAATATTATTCTTCCTCAGGCAGAAGTGGATCTGTAGCATGTTGCCCTTTCCCCTCCCAAACAAAAAAACCTCAGGAAACTCCAGCCCTTTATTCATTTATCTGACTCTCCTCTTTCATCGCGTGTTTCTTCCCTCAGTCATTTCAGTCACTCTCTGCTTTTTCCATTCCACTGTTGCATCTGAGGACTTGTTCATTTCTCTCTATATTGTCTGGTCCATTTTCCATTTCTCTCTCCTCCAGCTGTCAATCTCCCGCTAGCTAATAGAGGCCACTTATATCCAGACTCTACCTATCCCACTTTCTCTTAGATCATTACACTATATCTCTTGAGCTTGCTCACTCTCTCTTCTTTTATTTCTTCTTTTGATGGCTTGGGGATGCTCTGAGTGCTTCCTTTCTCATTTCTCTCTTCACTCACTCTATAGCTTTAAAGTGTTGAAATACATCTCTTGTTACTTTTGATACTCACTGTCTCCACAATCCAATTTCTTTTCTCCTGACTCCCACTCATCTCTCCTTGGGTTTGGCTGTGAGGCCCGAAGTGAGTGTAGATCGACCGTCTCTCTTTCACTTCTATGACCTAAAGTGTGGAGGGACTCCAGGTTTTCTTTAACCATCTGGCATAGCAGGCAAATGCCAAGTAATGAACTGACTTCTGAATATGAATCACATGAATCTAAAATGAGACTAATAATGTTTTGTTGTTTTAGTATCAGAAAATAATTACAGCTGTATTTTATGTCTGCTTGGAATTCTATGCAACTTTGCAATTTTCTTTCTAATACTATTTTTTAAATGAAATTAGAGCATATATGCAAGTTTTTCAAAACACAGGAAAGCCTGGTAAAAAAAAGCTATAGATTCCTTTCCCCTTGCAAGTGAACAAGTATGTCTTTCTGGGTTTTTTTTGTTGTTTGTTTTTTTGGGGTTTGTTATGTTCAACATTAGAAATGCACAGAAAACCAGAGTTAGTAAATAGTATAAAGCAGCATGGAGGCCAGTGAAAATGTTACAGTACTAACTTTTTTTAATATCTTTTTTCAAACTCTGTAACAACAAATCTGAACAGTGGTCAAGAGCTGCTTGGACACTGATTGGAATTTGTGGCTGATAAGTTATCAAAAGTCACTCTGGAAAAGGATGAAAATTAACATGTATATATCATGTTTTATAACACTAGAAAACCCTCTAAAAACAGGTGATAGACCTCTAACCTAATGCCAAATAGGTTTTCCCTTCAGTTTTTCCCTTCAAGCAGCATTATGGCTAATGAAAATGTGACGATGATTTCTTATTTATAACAGTTATTTATTCAGTTTCTCTTTCAGTCTCAGTTTAAATGATGTTCGAATGCCTCTTGGACATTGATGGACAGAGTTTGTGGCTGAAATGACAAAGAAAAGTTGTTCACTGTTGTGATAGAAAAGGGGCAAAAATAAATGTTTCCACCCAGGTGTCATTATTCCAGTATTGCCAATCAGAGCTGGAGCTGGAGCGATAAATACCTGTGACTCCTGCTGAGTCATTTGTCCTTAGAATTAATGACCATTGAAACCCTTTGAAATAAAGACAAAAGCCAGACGTCAGTGTGTGTTATGGGGTATTTGTTCAGTGGGTAAGGGGCTTCATACTTTGCCTGAATTCCAGAGCCACTTCCAAGTCTGACCCTGCATGAAGCATTTCAGCTACTGAGCTGTAGCTAGAAACATTCATACAATGTGGACACAGACAAAGGCAGAGAACACAAAGGAGGAAAAAAAAGCGGTAAATCGGGGTTAAAAATACCTTAAAAATAAACTGAATGAAGGCCTTTCTTCTGGCAGTGGAGAGGACTATGGCAGAGCTGGACTTAGTGTGGAGCCTATTACAAGCAACAAAAAACAACCATTATAGTGTTTGAAATAGAAAGCGCATATAAGCCTGTTGATTCAAGTTAAAAGATCCCTGAATAGACACTGAAATGTTTACAGTGTTATAAGACTTAAAAAGAAAATGAGAGGAGAGGCAAATACGATTCACCTCCACTAGGTTATTTAATGTGCTATGAATCGCCTGTGTGTTATTCAGATTTAGAGGCAGTGATAAACTCCACCTTGGGCACTGAGGTGTTTTTTTTCCAAAGTCTCTTATCACACAGAGAAATACATTTTCTACACACACATATACAAACACACACACACACAGAAAACCTTTCAGCAAAAGGGATTACCCACAAACACATTAGATCACGAAGATACCAGCAAACACAATGATGCTTGGACTGGAGAAACTGAGAAATCAATAGGTCATCTTGTGGATAGATAGAAAACAGGAATGTTATTCTCAGATCTCACTTGCATTTTTTTCTTAAATTCTCAATGTGATTATTACCCTCTGCCCTACTAACAGCAGAAAGTAAAATAACTACTTGTTGGCTATAAAGGCAGCTTCTTCTCCATCCTGAGCCTTCCTTGTGTTATATTCCAGAGAAGGAAGAGGAGAGCAAAGACGGCATCTTATCGGCTTCTAGGTATTGTTCACTTCAACACATGGGGCCAGAATGAGCCACAAACTATTACAAGAGAATAACTCGAAAGCCTCTCTTACACATAATTCCCTTCAAGACACGGTGACGTGAGGCAGCACAGCAGGAGGCTTTTGTCTTTACTGCTTGTTGTTTCTGGGCCTTAAAAGGGGTCAGCAGATTTAGACAGCAAAACTACTTGATTAAGGGTAGGAGAAAAGTGTGGTTCATGTAAGTCAACTGACCTAGCTTCTGACTAACAGCTGATGAATGACTCACATGATAAACAATTCACGAGATAAAATAACTCAACGCTGACTTTTAGTTTCACACGGGACAATAACACTGGTCTCCTAGGTCAAAGTCCTGCGCTTGTTGGACCCATCTACGCCTCTTCCACCTGGAGTTAATTGAAACCACAGTGCATCTCTAAAGGATGTCACTGCTCAAACTGTGTTTTTTGACACCCTTGAATTGAGACCAGGAAGCCGCTGATGACATCCCCAAAACACTAAACCAACGTATTGTATGTTTTCAGGACATGTTTCACTTTAATGTGATTCCCCAGTTTTACAATTTTACTGATATAGTATGACTGCACATAATCAGGCACACATAACCCATTTCTCTTATCTCATCATTGAGTACAAGGCCACTATAAGACGCTGACATTTTATGTGGAGATGTGAAAATTTCATGTCATTTAATTTGGTCAATTTCAATTTTCAAAGTCATTTATTCACCAACTTTATTAAGATATGCTCTTTAATGAACCGACATTGCCACCCTTGGAGGAAGTCTTGCTGTTTTGAGCTTATGGCAGGTCAGACTTCCCCAGTTAATATGTTCAGGCTAATATCTGAATTGTAATGTTTGAGTGGCTTCAGAGTATGATTTGTATTTTTCACGCCTCAGCTCTAGAGACATAAACGGTGGTCTGTAATTTTAAGATGGGTACCAAATCTATTCGTTTATTTTTTTTACATAACTGAGCTTTCATTCTGCACCTTTTCTTATTTTTTAATTGAGCCATTTTACAAATGTGTTTCCACATAAAATTTGTTTTGGGGGAGTATGTCTCCATTGTACCCAGGAGGAAGTGATAGTAAGAAGCCAGACAGACAGTCAGTGTGTTTGTCACAGGAGAAGCAATCGATCAGCTGCAGGTCAGATATGAGAAACTGGTTTATGGCTGGAAATTACATTTTTTTCCCTTTTTCTGCTTTCTGTCTCCCTGCTTCCACCTTTCCCCCCCAACTCCCTCGCTCCCATAGTCTTTCAAGTCTGTTGTCTCAGATCGATAGAGACTCCTGCGGCATGAAGCGGACAAAACCCAGTGGCCGGTGTGTTTTTCCAAACACATGCGCACGTACACGCATGCATTGTTTCATTGACTGCCTCCTTCCGGAAAAGTGGTAGATACACAATAATACAGCACGTACAGTCTGTACAAACATCAGCGAGAACATTTTCCTCTTTCAGTACATCAGCTCCCTTAATTACATCCAGCTACTTTCCTCTGCGTCCACCCCTCTTTTCCTTAAACTGCAGCACAATCAGCCCACATGTTCCTTTAAGCATTCATGGCTTTTTTAATCAACTTGAATCTTCTGTATGATAGACTGTGTTGGTGTGAGTTGCCAAGTGACGTAGTTACTGAGTAATACTGGGAGTAGAGATGTCAGAGTTCTCTAAAAATGTGATGAAACTAGACAGTTTCTTAAATTGTGGTGCTCAAAGCATCAATGATACATTTGAAAAACAGAAATCATGACCTGGTCACTCAAGATAGTCCACAAACCATGTTTTAAGGAACTTCATGTAGGAACTATTTACTAACCAAACTACACCTGCCAACCATATCACCTTTGAGAATGAAGCGTACTGTTTGCTCACCTAGCACCACTGAGTGAGCTTATATTACAGCTCAGCCATAAAGGATGCCATTAATGTTTACATCTCGCACCACCATGAGCACAAGCCTCCTATCCATGAGTAGATGCGCTGTGATACACTTGGCTTTTCGATAGAGAGAACATAAGACCTATACATGAAACTCCTAACAACAAGGTCTGTGGATTATCTTGCGTAACTGGGTCATGATTTCTGGAAAGAGACATTGCTGACGAGTTTTTTTAATTGTTTTTTTTATGTTTTGATCACCACAAGCTGAGTGCTATTTAGTTCCATTACATCTAGACTGATAAATAGCGCTACTGGTAAAAAGAAACATATGTATTTTTGATTTGAGATGAACTGTCCCTTTAATTTTCAACCCTCTAACTTTGGATTATGGAGGACAATAGAAAGCATTTAAAGTAACACTGAACTTCATTGTAATGCAAAGTGAGATTATTCAGGTTAAAGGTTGCTTGATCACGTTAGTTAAATCAAAGGAAGAAATTAAGGGGACAGGAAAAATTGGTGTTATTTGGAGACAAAGGCTTTGGGGTAGGTCAGACTGAATGACAGGTAAACACAAAAACAAGACAGGTAAACACAGGAATCACACACACAAACACACACACCAGAGTGAGAGTGTAGCTCGCAGAGCGAACAGAGGTCATGTGGTTGTTATAACTCACCTGTATGATTGAGTCAAGTCCTGATGTGCTGCTACATTGTTCTGAGACAGATTACCAGCGTCGCCTGGGGTTTCTGACACCTTGACGCGAAGGATGAGGATGTGACAGCTATCGTCATGGGAACACAGGGGATCAACACTGTCACATACATCTCTCTGAGTGGCAACACATAGTCTGTTCTTCCCAATCTTCATTTAGTGGATTTCCTCTGGTGTATTCACTCCACTCCTCCTTACTCTCTTGCCTCCATAGTTTTTTTTAAGAATATTTTCTGTAAACAAAAAAAAAGAAAAAAAAAAGGTGGTGGATGCAGTTTAAAATGCTTTCAGCACCAGTCTGTTTTCTATGCTTGACAGGTTTTATTGTTAGGTGAAAAAATAGCAATCACCAGGAGGCACAAGCATATTTATGCATTTTTGCAGGTGCTGGGTAACAATAATCTGCAATATTCTACATGGATATGACAGCATGTTGATCACAAACGCTATTCTTTACGTGTCTCTCCATCCCTTGTGTGAGGAAGACCATTGATAGTGGAAACATTGTCATGGTTTTTACCAATAAAAGAGAACGACGTAGCATGTGGATCTGTCCTAGCTGTGACAAATATTAAATTATAAAAGTACACTTTATCCATACAGAACCCTTAAAACAATCTTACAAAATGATTTACAATATAAAAATAAAGTCAAATTAGAAAAGTGCGCTCAGACTGCAGATGCATGCCAAGTGGCCATCTGGGCTGATCATGGCCAATCTAAACAATTCTTGTAATTCCAGCATGTTTCAGAAGCATCCAAAAGGCTATATAAATAAACTTGTCTTTTAAAAACACATACAAAAATCTTCAGTCCATGTCATTTATAACTTAATGTTGAGCTTACTAACTTGCTTACTTATGGGAGAAGCACAAACATCAAGTAAAAATGACCAATTCAACAAAATCGGCAAGTCTACAAAATCAGGCAGGCAAAACACTCAGCTCTGAGTCACTCCTGGTGTGGTATGATGCTGTGCAGTGTAGCTGAAAGAACAAATCCAAGTCTCATCTGCGCCCACTGATATTATCCCCCCTGGCTCCCTTGCAGTCAAGATGCTGGTGACGATAACAAAAACAATGACTAATTCATTCACCCCGTATCCTGCTTAACTTTAGTGGATCAACATATCGGGTATGGAATTAATCTGCAGATGCTCCTGTTCAAATTGAGACCAAACTTTTCTTTGGATGTCAGTTTTTTAACCCACAATGAAAGTCAAAATGTGGCCTGCAACAGTTGGTAAGGCTTGTTGTTTTTAGAAAAACTTGCAGCCCCTTTTGCTCAGTTAAGAGGAGTGAGGGGTCAGCAGTCAATAAAAACAGGTTTTTCAATAATTGTGAATCATCACATCCAAGAGAGGTCCTTGAGAATACAGTCATAAATGTGCACACACAATATGTTAAACCTGTACGCTTAGCGCATTCAAAAATCCAAATTTATCACCACCATAGTAGAAACTACTGAGTCATTCAGACAAAAGCCATTCATTTGGAAACAAGTTGATTTGTAACACCAACATCCTTGGCTCTGGAGATTTAGTAATTGGTACAAAAATATAATTTTGGTCAAGTGCTCTTTTAAAAGCGTAGGCTTCTTCAAAAGTAAAAACAGCAAACAAAATGAATTTGTACAATTATTTGTTGCAACTTAATGATGAGAGCATTTGTGTGTGTGTGTGTGTGTGCTTTTGCAGCAGTTGAGATGAATGTTTAATTACATGGGTTCAAAGACACTCCATTATGAGAGAGCAGACAGAATGGAGGGGAGGGAAACGAGTGGAGAGCAGGAACATAATCCATCCTCCTGTGAGCTGTGTGGCTGTCAGACAATGTTGCAAGGACAAATTTAATTTAGTCAGGGGATTTAGCCCATTCAGTGGCTGACTTTGCTTTGTGAACGTCTAGTTTCCTTCAGCTGCTGCAAGCCGATGAAGAAGCAGAGTTAAAGGATCCAAACCCATTCACCTTTGCAGCTCCAATTTGAGCATCTAATTAACTTTCAAAAATGAGAAAAAAGACTTCCATGGCCTAATGAGTTCATATCAGCCCCAGTGACAATTTGGAGGATTGAACCATGCTCACACATTTTTACTGCAGCAATTACACTTGTGGTAATAATAATGAAACACTGAATTATTGCTTTTCAGACAGCAGAACACAAACACCATTTGGTAAATAAGCAGAGATGATGAGGACAGCTAATACAAATGGGACAAGTAATATGTTTGTGTATCCAGTGCAGGAGACTAATAGACCGTTTTTAATGACCTAAGAGAGATAAAATATCCAGCCAGTGAGTCTGTAAGAGTTCCAGATAAAACTGTGAACTTCTGGTCGTAAGTTCACAGATTTGAGTCTGTGAACTCACACGCTCCATGACCTTTTGGGGAAACTTCAAAATAAATCTCTTGAAAAATCTTTGAAGATGGAAACCAAAAAATACCTTCACACTCGTCTCTGTCCGCCCCCTACACAACCACAGTGCAGGTCCCGTCACACTGAGCTGACAGGTGCAAAGGTCTGAGAGAGTTTAACTACTGAATTGTCATCCCAGCATGCTCCAGTCTGTGCTCCTAGGAGCAGGGGAAGACAGGAAATAGGTAAGAAAAACTAAAGAAAGTTATCTGGATTGAAAAATTGAGTGAGTGAACATCCCTCTGCATTGAATGCTGGTCATATTCACCTGCCCATTCATTCCAGATGATATAATATCAAAGAGTAGACAGGGGAAACAGGCTGGTTCACTTCATTTTTACCTCCCCATCAATCTCTTTACAACCATAGTGAAAAAAATGAAGGAAAAAAACACAGCGACTGGCTGGTGAGAGAGGGAGCGCTGGCAGTTAATTGTCAGAGTGAATTAAAGAAAAATGTGAGAAATGCAACTGTGTCTGTAAAGTTTAGTCTATCAGACAGAGAATAAGTGAGGAGAGAGTGAATAAATGCTTAAAAGTAATTAGTGAGAACGTTGAGAGTAAAACCTGGATATTAAAAACAGCTGCCAGGAGGGAAAAAAGAAAGATTAGAGGCTAATGTGAAAGAAGAAGAGGAGGAGAAGACTTTGGACTTAATGAGTTTAGTTCTGCTCATCTGTCTGAATATCACCTCACAGACTGCCTTTTACTTCTGAAATTAATACCTTAAGTACTGACTGTCACTTTTTTAAAAGAGAGACACAAACTAAATAGCTCAAGAATAAAAGCAGCGAGCCAAACTCTGCTGTTTACACAGTCCAAGACCTGGAAATAGATCTTCTTTCACTTCACACATCCACTTCTTTAACTCCTAAAGCCAAGCTCTGAGCAGACCAAACACATAATTATAGGTTCCACCGATCAAACACGGAGACATATTAATTAGGCAGCAGTCAAGATAAAAATAATATATCTCTGGTATAGCATCACTCCCATCATTAAGCTTCATTATTTTCAAACCCTGCTCTTATTTTTTTTATAATTTTGGAGATAATTCTTCTTAGCTTTGGTAAATATATAATGTATATTAAACATTCAGATGATCATTAAAGTTTGAAACACACTCCTGTTTTAATCCAAACTTTAGAGAAGCTCTGAGAGGCAAGGTGAAAACTTTTTTTTTTTAAATCTCCTACGTATATGATATTATTTACATCGCATTAGATAATCTCTCCTAAATACAGGATGTTATCTCCTATGTAGGATATAATAGGAGACAGGAGATGATAGCTCCTACATGGGAAATAACATCCTGTACATATGGGGTTATATCTCATACAGAAAAAATAATATTTCCTACATAGAAGATAACATCCTGTACATAGGAGACAATATCTCATATGTAGAAAATGATTTCTCCTATGTAGGATAGCGTGACCATGCCTTCACACGGCCATCTTATAAACATTTCAACATTTTGAATAAGGGAAAAAAACTGTAATGTGAGTAGATATTAGCTAAAACTACACAATGTGCTTTATAAGAGGCGGAGTATTTATTATTCGATGTTTGAATGATGGGTAAAAAAAAAAAGGTAAAATATGCATTCTGTGTCTTAATAAATATAAAATATTTTAACTTTTATTTACCTTAATATATTCTTTTTTTTAAGTAATACGTGTAGAATTATGGAAGTTGGACATTCATCCCACCACTCCCCCATCTGGGGTGCACCAAGTCTACAGTCATAACAGTCCATCCATTCTGTGCTGGCCCCTTTAGATTACATTTCTCATCCAGAATCTCTCCATCCATCTGCTGAAATCCTATTTTCATGACAAACAATAAGATGCACACACTCCCTCCATCACTGCTGTCTGAAGCTGCCAGAGAGTGGGACGACAGAAGGGATAGAGCAAAATTAAAAATGATGAGGTGGGAGGAAGCTGACAAAAGGGTCCTAGTTCTCCTGTGGTGTTTAATTAATATGTGTAATATCAAGTTAGTCATTGATCTGCAGGAGTGCTCTGAATGTGAAATTAAAGGTGCGGCTATATCTAAAAATGTTAACTATACCTGTGACTTTGAAGGTTTGAGCTGCTGCTCTGGTACCAAGATGGACCAAAGCTTGCTTCAGGGAACAGAAAATCCCGGGCATATTCCCAGCTGTCAACAAACGCAATCGTAACTCAGTTATCCTCGTACGAGGACCGGCACCCAGATGTGAAGTCAGCATGTATGTACTGTCACAACACCACTGCCTTCAAACATCAAAGTAAACTGCAGCGGATGCCGTGAGAGCGACCATTTGACAATCAGCGCTATCGCCTACAGCAAGGACTCACCCGGGAATAAATCTTCTCAGCATAACTGTGATTGACCTACTCTGCGCTATATCAGTAGCTTCAGTCTCTCTGCGGCTCACAGAGTGTGAAGCAGCTGCTGGGCTGCTTTGCTTTGCCTGTTAAGCAGATGTCATTCCCCTCAGATACTCCCTCCAGCTCTTCCTGTTGAAAATCGAGGCGATATTAGTTGGCATATCCCACCGGCTGCGTTTTATCTTTTTAGATGGCTGTGCTCCTCACCTGGTCACTAAGGCCTCAACTTAAGCCCTGCATGAAAAGCCTGGCTATGCAGTAAGGATGCCAGAAAACCCTGGCAAAACAGGCCGAATCTGGCCCAGCAAGTCGCTGTGGTGGCCAATAAAATACATGTAAGGGCCCATTTATACTCCCTTTACATATGAAAATATAAATTATTATTTCACCATTGTAAACTCCACTGTACTCATACTTTCATGTGTCCTTTATGATAGCTCAGATACAGCCAATAGATGACACGAGAGGGCAGATTCAAGTTTTACACAACAAACGCGGTAAGTAATAACGTGTCTTTGGAAACAGCAAATTACCTACATCACAACATGTACACTGACGGTTCTTCCACTATATTAGACATTTATTCTGTTCCGCCTTTTTGTACGCGTCTTTGTCGTATCTCACTTTCAGGAAAGGTGCATAAATGGGGACAAAATGAACGCATATAGGTAACTAACATTGAGCATAAATGAGCCCTAAGAGAACAATCCTGGGGAATTTTCACTTTTTCCCTCTTGATTGGTGCTGCTGTAATACTTTAATAGAGGTGTAAAATCCTGTTTCATAGGATTACAATATGTCTAATATGAAACAACACCCCCCCACCAACACAACTCCCTAATTTCAACAGTCTGAACTAGGTCTGTAACTAAAGATTATTTTCTCTATCAGCTTATCTGCCAACAGTTTTCATAATCAATCGATTAGTTGTTTTGTCTATAAAATGTCAAACATTTTGAAAGACGCTAATCATAATTTCCCAGAACCCAAAGTGACATCTTCAACTGTCTTTTGGTGCAACAAACAGTCCGAAACCCAAAGACTCTTTATTTACTATCACAAATGACAAAAAGAAGATGCAAGTTCTCACATTTAAGAAGCTGGAACCAGAAAATGTTTTGATCGACCAAATTGATTAACAGTCTAATTGCTGCAGCTCTATTGAACGCCCAGTACTGCTGAGCCTATAAACTCTGCAGAGGAAGGCAATTTCAGTCACTTGCTCACGGATCTAAATATTCGATCTACTGGTCACCAAGTGAGCAAATGACTCTCATAGCAGATGCTTTGCAAATGGCTGAAAGCCGTCACACTACACAGTGGAAGTTACGACCTACTGATGCTAACAGACCTACATCATCAGCAAAATGCAGTGGACCTGGCAGCTTGTGAAAATCCTGAACACCTGAACAATAAGGCTCCAACATTTTTCTGCTGCTTGATTCTTAAAAGATCCCTCATGATTAAAGCGGTGCAAAAACACAGACTTAACCCTGCACACATATAGCGTTTGGATTATTGCACAAAATTATCTCTAAACAAACATTTATGATATACTTTTGTTGAGCAAGATAATCTTCACTAATGAACATCACTTTCAGGATTTCTGAGGCCTAAATGCAAGTATCAGAAGTAAAAAACTAATGTGAGGCTATAAACAAACAACACCACGGTCGCATCCTTTAACGTGGCCACAACAGTGAGGCCGTAAAGCCGTGTTTAGCATGGCTTGGTTTGATGACGTTCTGTAGTCTCATTTAGCCACTTATTAGCAACAGCCTTTTTTAAGACACAAAGTTTCAGAGTTCACGAGTGGGTTATTTACTGACGTATTTTACGTTATAGAACAAAACATTAAGTCTCTTCAGCTTGTGCTAACCACAGACCTTATTTAGACATCTATTCAAAAAAAAATCATTCAAAAAAAACTGTTGACTCTGAGACAAGGGAACTGGGAGCGCTGAAACGTTAACTGACATTTGGGTTATACAACTCATTACTGAGGTTCTCTAGTAGAAGAAACACAACAAGACAACATCTTGGTACGTGGGAAGTGAGCTAAAGCAAATGAAATACTTCAGAAGGCCCAATAACAGCATCACTCCTCTTTAAAATAAGCTCGGGATAAGACATTGTTTGGTTTGAAGAAAAAAACACAACAATCAAATCACAAGGTTCCCCCCAAGAGAAATAATGGGAACTTAAGTAGGTTATGTAAATTCTGCCTTTGAATGACTGAGGACAAGTGTTGTTAGTGTGACACCATGAAGTGCGCACACACACACACGCACACACACCTTTCTCCTGCTGATTCCTTTCTTTATCACATTCTAATTCAAATCCATTTCCTTCCTGTCACCTCTCTGATAAGGCTGCTAATGTTCCTTAATAAAATTATGCAAAAGAACAGCTCTCTGTCCTGTTCTGAACATATCGAATTATCTGTCTGGGGACGGACAGCGAGAACGAGAGAAAACCCAGGAGATGAATGACCTCTTCAAGTCACTGGCACATCTCTCTCCGTCTCTCTCTCTGGGGGTTAATATGGCTTAAATGAAACCCTGCTCCGACAACAATTTATGTCACTGGGGAAAATGAGTGGCAAGTGATGGAGAGGTTCGGTGTGAAATAGTTTTGTTTACTATTAATGAAGGACGAGCCGTGCAAAACAACAGGGACAGCAAAATATGTAATAACAACATATAGGCAGCAGCATGTGAGCCAAGTTTGAGCAGAGGGATTCATCACTTTACCCAAATCCCTCCAAATGATGTATGGTTTTCTGAAGTAGCTGTGGGTCTATCTCTCTGTTAATATGGTTTTGATACACTGTTTTAATGCGGCATGAACAGAAAATTGAAGGCAGAGCGAGAGAGAGATGACAGTTGCTGAAGGGTTCAATCTGGAGCCGCTCCACTTAACTGGAGGATGAACAGGAGAGAGACGAGGAGCGATGATGATTTAAGAGAGCCGAGGAGTAATGTGCTACGCTGATGAGGGCATTGTCATATTAATAGGATCTTGTATACGTGTTCGTGTATGTGAGCATGTGTGTGTGTGTGCGTGAATCTGAGTGGATGTATGTTGTATAAAAGAAGAAATACTGCCAGCTGGTAGTTGTGCACTCATGTCCGCACAGAGAAGAAAGACAGGATAGATCACACGAGACAGGAAGGAAGGACAGAAGACAGAGAAGATGAGGAGATACGTGAGGTGAGACAATGTGACATGAACCAAAAGGTGGAAAGGGAAGGAAAAGTTATTTGGGGTGAGATGTCACAAAGGATATATTAATTGAAGTTTACATAAAAAGTTAAACAGATGTGACCTTCATTACGATGCAAGAAATGTGAATTGGGAATAAGAGGGCGACATACTCGAGTCAGAGTAAAGTACAAAGAGAGACTTTGATTTTCCGAGGCATATACTGTAAACTGAAAAGGACATCTTACCTTACACCTATGATGTGTGTATAATAGAGTGTGTTTACATGGGCATGAACAACCTGTTTACGATTAGGTTTTTGGAGTGTTTAATTTGAACGTTTGAGCTTGTATACACTAAATCCCATTTTCTGGAACCTGGATAAGCCCTTATCTTATGTGAGAGAAACCCAAATATTGCAACCTGGAGCACTCCCAAAGAAAATGGGATACTGTTGCAGTTATACACTTTATCTTAGTTATTGAGAGTCGCCGACTAACTGCACAGGCCGTGCTTCAGCCATGTGATGTACTAGAAATGGTGCAAGTGACAGGATCTCACTACTAAAAAGATAAAGAAAGCAAGTTTTGTCTTTTGGTATCCAGAGGCTGCCTTTCTTCGTCTATCAGTCCCTTTCCTATACACAGTGACAGTGACAGGCTGGCATCAGTGTGCAGAACAATGATATAATAGGAGTGTGACCCGAATTCTCCATGCTAATGTGAACACCATATCCTGAATATGATCAAAACCAGGATAAGCCTCATAAATGGCTTATACATGTCCATATAAATGCATTCTCAGAGTACCAATGCTGTGCTTGCGGAGCAAATTGTCCAAATTGTTGTTTACATTAATATCCAAATCTGCAGATGCTGTCTACCAGAGTCTGTTCTTCAAAGTACAGTTTAACTAAAATTTATTGCATATAGTACACAGAAATCTTTCCAATCTCTGCTTTTTCTCCCATAATCCTACTAAACAGGAAAGATCAACTTTATCCTGCAAGTGTATGCGAGCTCCAATTCTTGCCGAATCAAAGAAGCACATTTTAATAACAGTTAAATTATCCAACATCATCACAGATTTTAACTAGCCTGAACTAAAGAGCCTAATGTTAAAGACATACAAATCATTTGGCGGGAAAATAAAACAGCAATTTACAGGGTACCAAAATACACCATTTTCACAGCTGACATGTTGACATGTTGACATGCTACTAATAAAAGATGGCTCCATTACATTTAAGTGTACCAGCAAGCCTTGACAGTATTTGCACTTGTTTCAGTGAAAGAGGTTTATACTAGCATGGTAGTAGAGTTTAAATGGCCCAATAATAGTTAGTAATAATAGTTTGGTAAATGGCACAAAGTGGATGACTTATTAATGTCATGTGACCAGCAAAAACACTCATCACTTCATCAAAATTAGCTTATTTAAATGTGTATATGTATAAAAGACAGCCAAACACATCTTTTACTAATAAATGGTCCACTGAAGAAACTATTGTTTTTTGTTTTGTTTTGATGCTTCACTGTTGTCAATTTTTACACATTTTGAACACTGGGATGTGAAACGGATTTTTTATAGTAACAGTTTTACACTTGAATGGGTTTAGATGAAACCCAAGACAGAGCAGAAAAGAGGCAGAATCAGAAAGAAAGTAAAATAGATGGGGACAGTCATCCCATAATATTTTAGACACTTACAAAAGGTTGGCTTTTTATATTAAAGCGCCATGTACTCAGTAATAAGTTGTAAGATAAGAAGAAACTTCATACTAATAGGAAAGTTTCTCTCTCTGTCTGGGTTGGCTGGAGCAGAGCGTCCTGATTGGCCCATTGAGGTATTTTCAACAGTCGGTGTAATTACATTTGAAAATCTAACAGCACTCTCCCGAAGTGCTCTCACAGATCGCCCTGATGCCTCCTGGTCGACCACCACTGGAAAAAGAGTCCTCACATCATGTGACCAGTTGGAGATTGTAGTGCATGACTCCTCATACACTACTCATACAACCTCTTTCACGTTCACATCCCAGCCAGCGTGTCACATGCCTCCATCACCAACCAAGCTACAATCATCGCTATGATAGATCAGACATGTTATAGCTAAGCGTAAGACATCACTCTGTTTTCTACCTTCCTGTTCATGTTATATCTTGAAAACCCAGCATAGAAAAAAATCAGTTATATTGATTATTTATGCTAAGAGCTTATTATGACCAGTATTTGCATTTATTGTTAAGCGATAGCCTCTTGTGATCGTCATAATTATGACAGAAACAAAGGAAGAAGTCAGGTGACATGTATAAGGAGCGATAAAGTCTGCAAAGTAAGAGATTGGGATGGATGGACGAGTCAAACAAACACCAGACTTTGACCCAGAAGACCGCTGTTCATGTCATGTCCCTAATATACTTAAATTATCTCACATATGTAATGTTGGGTTATTTGCATGCATCACTTAGATGAGATAATACTGTAATTATCTGAACCCAAAATCTTTTGTCAAACCCTAACCAGGTAGCTCAGTGCATAAGTGCGTATGTTTCACAACATAACAACATTTAAAATGGCAACCTGTAACTGAATTATATCGGTAATACTGAGTATTGTTTCACATTTAATTCATTGCTGCTAAAATTGGTACCTGAGAGCGAATCTGACGTCATAGTGGCTATTTCCACTATTTTTACAATCTATAATACCAAATTTCAGGTATTGGTTCCAATGTGGACGATACCCAACCCTACATGCGCCTGTCACTGGTATTTTCCAACAGTAATATATGTAATTATGGGAGTCACTGGCAAAAAACCCATCCTGTAGTTTAGGATGTGTTGCAGCAAAAGAGCAGAAGGGCGTTCTGCACTGTGTGTGCTGAAGTGTTGGGTTTCCTTGCAGTGGATATCAATGACAGCCTGCTTATATGAGGGAGTGTCTCTGTGTCACAGCTGAGAGAAGCACAGGGGACGCCGCTGTGAAGTGCTCCCTGAGAAGCCAACCTCATTTTAAAAGACAGAACACTAACAGAGGGAGACGTAATAGTGGCTGAGAGGTTTAGTGTGGAGCTGCTTTATCTAAGTTGCAGCAGAGGACAGGGGGCCGCATGCATATAAAGAAAATAAACAGCTCTCAGTTTTGACCTACCTTCTACATAACGTCAGGTGAAGAAACATTCTGCGGGTTTTCTACCTCTTGAGCTTTTTTGTCTGGCCATGTGGCACCAATTTCAAAAGTATTTGCATCTTTCTACTGCACGGCCCAGTCTCATGTGAGGTCTTCTTTATATCTGTGAAATACTTCTTTTAAGAGGCCATATCAAGTATTTTCCTACTGTAACTGCAAATTTCTAACAAATGCTAAATAACAGCTGCTGTATGAAAATAACTTCATTATGACCTGAGTTGAAATATACAGTATTCTGTGAGTGATACCACTACAGGGCCCTACATCATTGTTGTATTAATTACAGCTCAGTCAAATTAAATGAGATTAAACAACTGCATGGCTCAAAGCCTCAATGAGTGATACTCTTGAGAAGATAGAGTTATAACACTTGTAATTTGGTAGATAAATGTCAGAGCTAATGGGGAATTTAATTAATTCAAATATAAACCAGCGCATTAATTTCTTAAATATACCTACTGAAATTTACACTTAAGAGTAATCAAAGGCAAAACAGTGAATTACGACTGAAAGATCATAAAGGAATAATTCATTTTAGCCAAATACTGGCACTAAGAAGAAGAAAAGAGCACAAAGGGTGTATCAGTTTGCTTCTATATTCAGATGAGCTGTTGTTGCTCAGTGACATTTGAGGCTTCATGACCAGGAGCATCAACATGCATGAACTATAACTCCTTTCTTAATTGCACAATTGATTTATTGTTGCCAAGAGGAATGAGAGAGAGCACAGAGGCACAGGCTTGGGTGTAGAGAGATACACCTGCATCATTTCATTCCTCATTCTTTCTCATTTCTCCTTCTTTTCTGTGTTTGTCAATGTCTTTGTCAGTACTTTTGGGGCCAGATTATACAAAGTCTGAGAGAGGCAGGTTATTACTGCTGATTGCAGGTTTGGTGATATTTGAAATCACAGGGCACAGCGTGTGGGTGGCAGCTATTTTTACTCCTGAATAAAGTTACAATTTTATGGATTCTGATTTCTGATAAAGAAAATGACATACATCAGAAAAGCATACATCCTCTGCCCTTTATTGCTGTTATTTTCTTCTTTTCTTAATGCACTTTATTTTTTCTTTGTCTTATTCTACTAAAGTCATAAATAGAGTGAATTCCCCTCATGGCAAAAAACTGACCCTGACCTAAAAACTTTCAAAATCTGTCTTCTTGTGAGCAATCTGACAAAACCTAATTTTCCAGCCAGCTCATATACTGTACCTGTCCATTTTATTGTTTCTTTAGCCTAACTAAATTTTACCGTTATTAACCCCTTCGATCATTAACAATTACACTGAAGGTGTCTGTCCAAACACTGAAGGCGCTATATACAATATTAAGAGCATTGATACAGAAGCAAACAACTACTTGTTATATAAAGATACTGAGGAGATAATGGATCTGGAGCAGAGAATAAGGTCACACCACCCTGGAGAAGGGTTGAGCAATCTTCCCTTCCACCTGGTGAGAGAATAATTGATCTGTCGATCCAGAGCTGATCAGATCAGATTGATGGAAGAGAGGAGGAGCTGCTGCAAAGGCAAGTGACAGCTTACTTCTCCACTCACTGCATCTGACGTTCTGCTGCTTCAAACCGTTCTCATTCTGCACTCATAAAATAGCACCACTCTGTCTATGCTTTTAGTGTAAGTGCGCAATACCAAAAGGCACCTTTCGCGTGCCTACGTAATGCCACTGGACAGCAACAGGGGAGAAAGCGGCGGATGGCCAGCCAGCACCTGGCCGGACAGCACCTTGTGCATGACACACGGCAGGATGGCATCAGGCTGAAATGCTGCCAGTAATGACGTAATGCAAGGAGCACGAGGGTGCCTATAGGATGGGCGAGAGGGGAGGTGGAATGTTTTTTTTCTACATCTTACCATGTGCCTACTTCCCCTAATCCTAAACATCTGTAACTTTGTGGCCTAATCCTAACCATCCATGCTAGCATGTACATGTGTTAATGTCCCAGCATGGGTTGCCATGTGCTGTTGTTGCCTAAACATAGCCACGTGCTGGAGCGTAAACAGCAAACACAGGAGGATACCCCGTTATATGTAGACACGCAAGTCCACAGACAAAGCGACAGCATGTGACGATTTGAGATGACAACTTGTTGGCTGCCCCATCTGCACCCAGAGTACACTCTGTGCTCCGAGAGTGTTGTGGAATAAATAACCGAACAGTATGTATGTTCCAGTAGTAGTCCTGATGGATGTCCAGCCCAAAAATATAAAATCAATATGTAGCAGCAGATGTTGATCATCAGTCTGCAACAAATAAATTAATGTGTAGAAAATGCTCAAGGTTAATACGCTGATATATTTGTTTGTACTCAATTTGATTGGGGAGAGTTTGGTTCTGTTGTACTGCTTTCAAACAAACAATTTTGACATGTTGCAAAAATATAGGACATTTTCATGGTATTCTGGCACATTCTCAAATTCAACTGCCTGAATTGAAAGCACAAAGTAACCTGCTTAGAGACAAAAAGTGGAAAAAGAAAGAAAAAGTAGAGGAGGAATAATTAAAGTTAAGACATCAAGTTTTCTGAAGTATGAAGAGATTAATAAGGACATTAATTTGAAAGACCCAGCTGGCTGGAGTCCTGGCTGACAGAGATCAAAGACGCTTTGACTTTGAACCATTGTTCATTTATTTCCTCCATAAACCCACACACATGCACACCATTCACACTGTAAAAAGGCTGACGATAATTTCAAAGCTAGTTAATCACCAGTTAATCATGATTAGTATAAAGATGAAAGAGACGTGTGTAGATGCTAATGTCCATTAGAGAACTGATGGGATGGGTTTAAAGCACAGCTGGTGCCTGTTTGTTGTGAAAATGAACTCTGACCAGATCAGCCAATGTTTACATAACGTTCATGAGGAATCAACCTCATTCTCAGTCACGAAATCTTCTCAGGTTTCTGATCTTAAGAATAAACACTTCATAGATGTGTGTAAGCAGAAATTAATAGGGCATCTCACACAGTACATTTTTAGTCCTGGTGGCAGTGTGGCTCTGTGGATCAGTCATCACTCAATCCTTTATCATTATTGGATGGACTGTCCTAAAATTTTTACAGAGATTGATGATCCACAGAGGATAAACCACACAGACTTTGGTTATTCCATGACTTTTCTTACATTATTACCATAGAGGTTTTTCCTCATTTACAGTTATTTCAAAAAGTAATGCACTAAAATAACTCATATATAATCACATAATCGTGAGCCAGGAGGGTGTGATCACATGACCCTATGCACTGCAGGCTGTCCTCCTTCCTATAATTGGAGCAAAGGAGGAATAAAGGTCCTGTAGTGTATAGAGCAACAGGTCTGCAGTGGGAAGCAGTCAGGATGGATGGATGAGTCACACAAACACAGGACTTTGACCAAAGAGACAGAGGTTTGTGTCCCGTGTAAAACCAAAAGCCAACTCTGAATTAGCTATGTGCATACTTATCATCATGTCTTGTAACTGTGATTCTTTCCCTAAACCTAACCTTACCCAGTTGGAGCACTTATTCGTATGATATTTTACAAACCATTGTTTCCGAATGTGTTGCACTATAAGGTGCATAAGGACATTTCACAAAGGTTTACAGTATATGATGGAATTTGTGTCAAAAATTTTTTTTTAAAAAAACATAAAAGCTGAGCAACTGCTGACAGAAGTCGCTGGAGCATGTATGTCACTGACAAGCCTACAATGCCTTGTTTCTAAAGGAAATTAGCTTACTTAGACAAGTCTAGGTTGAAATATGTATGGCCTATGGAATAATAAAAAGATAGTAAATAACACTAATTTTTGCTGGAGGACCCAATGACACTTGCTGCAGCAAATACTGACAAATCAGTAGGCTGAACAGAGGTGACGTGTTAAATAAAATCATGTCCCTAATAAACCGCTTTTGTAGTTGGAAGAAGTCATGTTAAGATAAAGTTATGAGTGGCAGTACTCCCAAGCAGGAGCAGAGGCATTTTTCATTTTAACAAGTCCTGTACAGTTATCCCCACCAATCATAGTTGCCATCTTTCACAGCTCAGCTGCCTGTTTTACCAGTGGAGACTGACCTCTGGTGGCACATGCTGTGCACTGCAAAACACTGCCTAGATACAGCATCTCCGTATCAATGTAAAAAAAAAAAAAAAAGAGGAATATCTAAATTTTTAGCAGTATAAAAAAATCATACCTTCTAAAAAAAACCACTATACCACAATACTGCCTGACACTGGGTTCACACTGCCACGAATGGCTACAAAGCGCACCATTAGAGCGCCGGCTGCTTGCTTTTGGCACCTGTGTTGAGCAGTTAGACCGTTCACATTGGATGCACCATGGCCGAGACCTCTTCAGCAGGCTCACAGCAGTGCTTGTTTCAGCGTCTGGTGTATTTTTTCCGTGAGCTGCAAGCGATTCCCACAAGAAAAAATCAAGATTTTATTGTGGCCAGGACTTTGATTCATGGCCAAAAACCTGCATACCTTAGCTGCACTTTGTATTTAGCGTTAATATTAGATTGCTAACAAAAACTGAGATGGTAAAAAACCTTATACCGTCTAATATTGTGAGTTTGAGATTGTACACCCTGCTGCTAGCATGGCTCTGCACTTTTATCATTTTTCCCCTTCTTTCTCCTTTCTTCTTGTTACCTTTTTCTTTCATCTCTCTTCCTCACATCATGTAATTTGAGGAGGGAAAGATCCTGAAATTACAGTTTAGCCTTAATTTGTTGTAGCTCTAATGTTCTTTTATTGTTTGCCTCACATTTCTTTCTTCTTTGTTGTTTTTCACTTTGTTCTTCGGCATTAGCGGTTATTGTCTTGTCTGCAATATAAAAAAAAATAATGAGATCAGCCGTCCATGTATCCATTCATTCATCTTACAGTAACATGTCTGGGACATTATGAATTATTAACCTGATTATAACTAGAATCACATGACTTTGTGTGGACGAGAGTGAACCATCCTCCCTCATTATTTTTCCTCTTAACTCCCCACTGACTCAGCTTTCCCGCCTAAACTAATCAAGCATGCTGCAGCCAGATCTATCCTCAGCGTACCCACGTTCTCCCATGCTGCCTTATTTGCTTTACTGGCTTTTTATGAATTCTTCAGTTGATTTCAAAAATATGATGCTTGTGCACAGGGCTGCCTGGGGACTTGCACCTGTGTACCCCTATGTCACGACAAAAGTTATTGCTTTCTAGATGTTGGCATAATGCATTGTGACTCCAGTACACTCATGCAAAGCTGAATATTTGCAGCCTTTGAATGATCCAGCATCTTTGAGACCTTGAACACGAATTTAAGTCAATATCCAAGCAAAGCCTGTTATTATTGTTTGTGCAGCATGCTTGTTGTTAAAAGGACAGTAATTGTCTGCACTGATTGGCTCTTTCATCAACCTTAATTGTTTCGTATCAAAGGATGTTTTTGGAGAAGATTAAATAAGAAGGGAGGTTTTTTGTTATTTTAAAATGAGATTTTGGTTTGGTTTTGATACACTAATAAAGGTATTCCTCTCACGCACTTCAGGGAGTTAAAGGCACAAGAACAAAGTATAAAACAAGACAATTTCAGAGTGGAAAGAAAAACACACTTCTCGTTTTGCCTTTAAAAATCATTCCCCAGGGTGTGACTCGGTTTGGCCATTGAGTGGCAGTGGAGTGTGGGATAACAGAGAGGAGGAAACAGAAAAGAGGAGTGATAGAGGGATAAAGACAGACAAAGCCTGTAAAGGGATGATGGGAAAAAGGACAGAATTAATGTGCATGAAATATCGCTGCATATTATGGATGTAACTCAGAAGATTAGTTATATAATAAGCTGCTCAGAGAGAGAGAGGGAGAACAAGCAGATTTGGCTCCATTGTGGGACTGCGGACTGACTTGCTGTCTTGAAGTCAGGACAGATTTCACACAAATAAGCACACAAACAATTGACAAGCTGTACAAATCCCTAAATTCATTCCAGCCTGACAAAATCTACGACGACTGCATTCAAAACATCCACTCACTCAGAGGCTCTTTTGACGACAGTAAGTGTGACATTTAGCCAGAGGACCTTGCAGGGCCAGCACATCTGCATGATGACATTCCACTAATTGGAAGTTGACTTAGCCAATTTTACTGAAATAACACAAAGTAGCAGTTTAAAGACTTGACACGGTGGTTGACCTTCAAGCAGACCTGCTGTGTGGGAGATTTTCCTTTTGCGCTTTCTTCTTTCCAACTTTTAAGTTTTAACAAAGGCGTGTTTATAATGGCCTCTCAAGTCTTCTTCAAGTCCCCAGTTTCCTCTGAGGAGACTCCCTTTCCCCTTAAAAAAAACATACCCTCACCTCTAAGACAGCTCCAGCGCTGCCGTGCGACAAGGATTTCTTTTCATCCTTTCGATGAACTGTGGTGAAGTGGTGCAGAGACACAATGTGTGCCTAAGAGTCGACATTTTAAACACTCACATTCAAAAGAAGTAATTTGCCTGCAAAATGTAACTTTTCATTATTATTTAGTCAGCAGGTCTTTTTTAATTGTGTCTTTGAAGCATAAAGTACACTAATACATCTATATAAATGCCCATGTTAATAATGAAAATTGACATAAAATTAAAAATCCATTAATCCATTATGTGCAACCGCTTATCCCATTCAGTGTCTTAGGGGGCCTGGAGCAATCCCAGCCGACACTCGCAGCAGGCAGGGTACACCCCGGACAAGCTGCCAGACTATCAGAGAGCTGACACATAAGCCTCCTTAACACTGCCTGTTCAAGATGGGAATTTCATGCCGGTCCTAATAATAGTGCAAAAGCAGAATGGAGAGACAGAGTTGTCTAACCTTTTAGTGAGTGGAGTTGTAATGGACATCTTTGTAAAACGGACAGCCAGACAGACAGGATGGGTTTGACTTTTGTGTTGTGTTTATCACCCAGCACGGGGAGTTTGCAGCTAACTCAAACAGGGAAAACAGCAGCCGAAAATTTTACTTATATTTTGGTCCCCAGATTTTGAGTGAACGCTCTTGACTTTTACGCTACTCTTTGGTACAAACAGCTGTGGACACGATGCAGTGGCACATGGGAAGAGAGACTCTGCACTGTTGGGCTCTGAAATAACATCGTCTCTCTTCTGTTCAGAGGTATTGAATGTATACCTCATAGCAACTTACTACGACAGTCTCTGGCTTTTGTTTGAGATCTAGTGTCTGCAAAAATGCAGTTGCACACTTCTGACCTGCCATTAGCAAAGTTAGCTTGTTAACAATATTACGTGAATGCCACTGTCATGCCGCCTGAACGTCCAGCGGAGGCCGTTAAAACTTCTTATGGGGAAAAAATTGAATGGTCGGATATTTATATTCTAAGTTGGGTACAGCCCTACTCGGAATTTGGGGGAGACAATGAAGTGAGGGAGCTCCTTACCCTCTGAGCAAAGGGTGAGAATCAACGGCTATATTACAGTACGGTAGATAAATGTCATTGTAATATTATTCTAATTATTTAGAAAGCGTTGCCTGATGTGTGTGTTTTATGTCACACTAAAGGTTGACACTGTTGCGTTACAGGTCACACCTGTCACTCCTCCTTGCTCCTGGAAACGCTGGAAAACTATCTAAAATCACACACATGGAAGGCATGATGCCCTCGTGGTTCTGTAAAAGCCAGGAAAGCTGGTGTAAAAAGGGCTATGAGCTACAGCCACGGAGAACAACTCATGCTCACATTCACCACCAAGGGGAGTTCAACAGTCAACAATTACTCTATCATACATGTCTTTTGACTGTGGGAGGAAGTTAGAGAACGTGAAGGAAACCCATGCTGACATGAGGAGAACATGCAAACTCCATACAGAAAGGCCAACCTGAAACTTTTGTATGTACATACAAAAAAGCAAAAGAAAATTTGGTTTTCCTTCCTCTGATATACAATATTCAGTAAATATGGATAGAAAAAGAAGATGGCGAGCATAGACGGATTACCATGACCACGGACCCTGGACACAAACTCACCTTTGACCCCTACCTACACACGCAGTGTGTGTACCCTCCCCAAGTATACAGAGTTTGGTTGCACAATAGCACAGGCCAACCCACAACCACACAGCACGTATTACTTTGAAACTGCGTTATTTATTGTTTAATAATACAATAACCCTGTCTGAGTTCGTCACAAAAAAAAAGTAAATGATGAAATGTTAACTTTCTGTTGCGCATTATGGTCCTTGCACAATCTAAACAGGTAAAACATTCAAAAAAATGTGGAACTTGCTTATGTTATGACTGACAATAACTGTCTCATTATTCCTTCCTCCCTTTTATATACATGAAACAGTGTGTAGTTCCAGTTGGCACATTATAGAAACAGCTCTTTGCGGCTTGCAACGCTCTTGCTCAAGTGCGCTCTCTCTCTCTCGCTGATCAGCCCTTTACTTGCCTGAGAAAACCACGAAAAGCAAGAAGGCAAAGAAACCAAACTAAGACCTACACACACCAATACACAATAAACATGACTCAATTCAGGACTCCTATTTGCTTGGGCCCTGGACACTTCCTTTCTTTGCCCATGTGGTGATCCACTTATGATGGCGAGCTGAGAGAAGTAATTCAAGATTAATGTGGAAAATAATTGTTGGTATTGGTCAGGTGGCTACAAAAGATATTTAAATCCTGACCATGATGTAGCCAAATTCAGTAGATATCTGGGGTAAGTCTTGTCTCCGCTCTGCTTTTGTTCAGTGGTCCAGCCTTAATGTGAATAATCTTGTTGAAGTGAAATGCTAATAAGCTGCAGACGGACATGCTGCCAGAGGGCCAGTGGACAGCTGCCAAAGGGCGACCAGTCGGGTATCGTCTCTGAAATTTACCTGTTAGAGTCACAGCGAGACTCCAAGTCTCTAGTGTGTTCTGGTGTTAATGACGGCACAGGAGAGTGAATTTGAGGCCACTCTGCCTCCAGGCTACAGGATGCCACTGCTGATTGTGACCAATTACAGTCAATAGAGCTGAAAATAAATAATGGAGCTCTGTGACACTGTTTAAAAAGGTTTTCTCAACACTCGCCCACAGTGATTTCTGCATTGTCAGCTCTGCATGGACTGTTTTGACTGCTAGAAGTCAAGGCAGCCACTTTATTTGCACTAATTAAATCCTTCATTCTATCCAAATACATTTGAGCTACACAGTTATTTTAAATATATAATATAACTAGACCATCAGAGTAATAGCCACCAGCTCCTCTGAGCCACCACGGCATCTCAAGCTCAGAGTAAATAATTCCTGGCAGTGCCAATTAAATACAAGCATGCTGGGGTTATCAATGGCCACCCTTACTCAAATGCAGTCGGTATAAACCCGGGTATCACCTCAACACATAGGAATGTAACTGTCAATCTATATAAGTAACCAGTAACAGACTAAAGGAGACAAACTGAGGCATTATATCCCTATTACCATTGAAAGTGTCCTAAACAGTGGGAGGCACAAAGTTAAAGCTAAAAAAAAACCCCGAACAAACAAAAAAAAACTTTAGTTCCTCTTTTTGTTCCTTTTCAGCTCAGGTTTAATGTAAGCACCACATTGGCTCCTCCACACTCGTGAATGCGATTTGTCACACTTTCAAGTGTACTTGTTTTAAAATAGCAACAACGTAGACCTGTATCAAATGCAGGTACTTAGTGGCTGAGAATTTTACTTTATAGGGATTAAGTGCACAGAGCTTGGTACTTGTATAATGAAAAGGACCAAATAGATGTCAAGCATATGAGCATATACGGCAACTAATGGTTGAACATAAAGAGTTAATAGAAATTATACCAGTTTTTTTTAGATGGTATGATAATAGCAGAAGTGTATGATGTCAGTGATTCATATACAGGGTCTCTCCTGCTACATATCACTTCTAAGCAGCTTAGAGGTGCATGTTAATGTTAAAGTCACAATAAATAAATGTAGATTTTTGCTGCTGAAAAGGCATTTCAGCTTTAAATAGATAAACCAACAGTTTGTAATGGTAAATCCTTTTCTTAACTGTCTAGTTCAAGTGGGCAGTTCAACCCCAAATTTAAAAAACACATTTCCTCTTACTTGTAGTGCTATTTATCAGTCTAGATAGTTTTGATGTAAACTGCAAAGTGCTGGAAATATCGGCCGTAGCGATGTCTGCCTTCTCTCCAGTATACCACAATTAGGTGGCACTCAGCTTGTGGTGCTCAAATACCAAAAAAGATAACTTCTGAAAAACTGAACTGCAATGAACTCAAAGTCATGACCCAGTTACTCAAGATAATCCACAGACCTCGTTGTGAGCAGTTTCATGCAGGAGCATTTTCTTTCTACAGACTTACACCCGCCAGCAGTATCACCCTGCAGAAGAAAGCGTGCATTTACTCATGGAAGAGAGACTTTGAGCACCACAAGCAGAGTGCCATCTAGCTCCATTATACTCAAGAGAAGGCATCTCTACGACCAATATCTGCAACAGTCTGCAGGTATCACCTGAACGATCTAGACTGATAATTAGCATTACAGGTAAAGGGAAGAATATGTATTTCTTCTTTGGGGGATATCTTACTTATCTTAAAAGTAAAAAGTTTCTATTTGACGTAACTGAATGGCAGACATGGACTTTCTTTGCATCAGCAACACTATGATGCTTGATTCAGCAGCTAAGTGCTTGTTATGAGCTCCACTGTGAAAAGGCAGAAAACACCATTTATCAGAAATCGAACTACAACAAGATGTACTTGAAGAAACACTTGACATTCTTTCTCATTCTGACATTAGTATAATATTTTTGACTTAACCAGCTTTGGTACAGTACCATGCACATGAAGAGACAAGACTAAAGGCCTTTTGCACACTGAGGCGCTTCTCTTCAGATATGTTGTTACAATCCATCATCCGATAAAACAAAAAAAACGCACAGAAACCCTGCACACTGAGTCTGATGCCTTTTATTGTTCTATTTGTCGCAAAAATTCACAATATGAGACTCATTTGCTCCCTTAGTTCTCTCCCCTGGAGGTAATCGCTACTCTCTCCCAGTGTTTTACATCTGTAACTGCAATTTCATGCAGAGACTGAGCTGTCTTCCCCTCTCTGTGTCCACACGTTTGCTTTCTCTGTGTTCAGTCCTCATCCACTTGTCATCCACCTGAATATCATTATCTGTGTAAAGTTAGCCATCTGAGTTATGAAAAGATACTGCGCGCCCTGCTCCTCTGTTTTGTTGTGGATGTATGTATGCTGCTGCCACATTTTCTTCAGTGTTTCTTGGTCTCTCTAAAAGCTTCTGACGGATGCAAAAAACGCAGAAAATCAAACCTGTTCTGAAAACTTTAATGACGGAGTAAAGTTTCGAAGTCACTGTGCAAATGTGATTGACACTTGAGGTTGTATTTATTTTTAGATGTGCACCAATTTCGGATGAAAAAAGAAAAACAGACTCAGTGTGCTGAGGCCTTGAGCCAATAAAGAAGTAAAAGAGGCTAAAGAACATAACGTTGCTTCTGTCTCTAAATAAAATAAATAGTAATGCCTTACTTTATTCTATTACAGGGAATTACTACAGCACGGCTGCCCCCTTGAGTTACAGCTTTGGGAAAGACACTGCATTATCTAGTAAGTATAAAAGATGGTGTGAATATTAAATAAGTGACCTTTTCCTCCCTCCCTCCCCCATGTGTCACACTCACCCCCCTGTGTGTTTCCACCCAGGTACAATGTGGACATCTGCTATCACTAAGAAGCATACCTGAGGCCGGGAAGTTGTTTTAAGCTTTTACATCTCATGTCTTTTGAAACAGACTGACCTCGGGAATCTAACTTTCCAATTCAAAAACCCAGAACAACTAGCAAATGTAAGATTTAGAGTTTCTTGCTGGAAGGCTGTGCTGTGCTTTAATAGGAAGGACTCTTTCCTTTTACATTTTATGCTGTGCTGCAGTGTTCAGATATAAGCTCCAGTAAATGAATAGCAGAAAAAACAACCCTGTCTATTATTTTTCCGTTAATGTAGTTTGCATTAGAGTCTGCCTGTCTATGTACTCTGTGTCTCTGCAGCTCAGCTAACAGTCCAAGTCCATGTGTTCAGACTGATATTCACACATTCAACACACAAACGAGCAGTCAGCAGGATACTTCATTTCACTGGTTCCCCACCGGTATGTGACGCACACACAGCCACACACACAAACACTCACTGCCTGCAGGTAATGCCAGAGGTGGCCAGCATTCATCTCATTTGTATCCCATCTATCTGCTGAATCATAATAACCACGGAGAAGCAAATGCATGGCAGGGAAACAAATGGGGAGAACCACTGAACCATTTGGTCAAATTTAATAAGGTGGATGCAGAGGAGGGCAACTTTTGTTTTCTAACTATGTTGTTTTTTTTGTTTTTGTTTTTTTGTTCGTGGCACAGCAGCTGGAACTAAAATATATTAGTTTGATAAATATTCCTTCATTGCACCCTGTAGAAAACACAGATTTCAAGGTTTCACTTCAAAAAGTTTTCGCAAAACACACCAATGAGGAATTTGCTTCTTGTGTTTTTTTTATTGCTTCTATTAGTTCAGATAAGTGCAATATTTCTGGCATCAGTTGAGTCTACTGAGACAGGTTTGACATTACTGTAAGTTCGATGATGGTCAATAAGCAGACTGCTCAAATCTCTGCCCACTGTGTTAAAGCCTGTTAACAGAGGCAATGTTAGCCTTTATAATACAAGCTACTGGAAATACCCTTATGCTGCTCTGCGGAGGAGGATCTTTAATCTACTGCCCACACATTAACAATGTGTTAATAGCAGCGGTGCTAAGCTACAGCTTTCATGTTAGTAAGCACTAACAGACCATGATGTTGGGATTGAAGCTAACCCTGGAAATAGCTCCATGTTACTGACGGGGCTAGCTTTGATCCTCCTGTGTGCATTCGCCATGGCTCTATCTGGTTCAGATGACAGGCTGTCGGGTTGGTTATCTTTCTGCTCCACACTGACATCTCTTCACACTTCCGACACATGTGGAGCGCTAATTACAAGAAACGCTACTGTATACTGAAGCTGAAGCATCACTTTATACTGTGTGCGTAAGAAACAAGTTGGTTTTCAAGCTCTGTAACTGTTGTTGTCACACAACCATTAAATACTGAGGCATCCAGTAATGATGAGAAAACTGTGTCCTCAGTAAATCAATATGGAATGTGTCTTGTCCAGTTTTTTATGCCTGAGCGGTCACAGCAGGAGGAAAGTTATGAATCAGGTTTGGAGTGAAGTTTTGGCAGAAACTACAGAAAAAGAACAAATCAATATAGGGAAAAAAACAGGAGGTGGGGGGGGGCAGAATTTCCTCAATGCTATTATGGGCGAGATAGTGTGAGAGAAAAGCTGCCCTGTTTCCTGAACAAGGCTTTATCCAGGAAAACAAGGAAGAGGGTTTTATTTAATCTGTTTATGACAGTTTCTGGTTTTCTAGGATCCTTGGCATGTTTAGCGTCTCCCTAAAGCCACACAGACGTAGGCTATTACAGGCTAGTACAGATACATGTAATTCCGGTTCATTCATTCATTGGCTGGACTGGATGAGGTGGGTTGGGTTGGTGTGGGTGGGTGGGAGCATTAGGAGAACTGAAAATGCCTGTGAAGCTAAAGAAAGAGAAAAGTTTGAGCATAGTTGGATGAGGCAGGATGGTGTTTCTGATTCCTGCTGTTGGCATCATTTTGTTTCATTTGAACGCATGACCCAGAGCGGCAAACCAATGACACAGCAGTAAGTAGGCCGAGGCCCTGGGGTTCGGCAGACAATGTCGGCACCCAAGTAAGCCGACTGACCCACTATTCTACCTGGTCCAGCTGAAACACCCGCATACTGTTATCCACTATCACCTTATCTCTATATGTCCATGACAAAGACAACTTTTTTACACTTAAAATAAATCATCATGATATGACTTTGGACCAACTTAATAGTGTCATTACAAATTAAATGCACTTTTGATCGCACTACACAACCTGTCTGAGAGGATGAAGTTCACCCAACTGTCATGACATTGTCGATGTTGTAGGGTACATGCACAGTTTTTCTCTCTTTTAGGACTTGCTGAGAAAGAAAAGAAAAGAACTCAATCTTTGATCTGCTTAAAAAGATTGTGTGATACAACTGCAAACATCAGAGAAGCTATTAAATGGACCTTATAGTGAGATTTGTTATTCTATTTTTGATCACTTGCTGTTTCTGAAGTAAGAATGAACTTTTGTTCTCAACTTTTAAGTAAAAAAATCCTTTAAATACTCAGTAATGACAACTAAGCAGAGAATGATCTGCTGATGAAGATCATGTAATACAATTGAAAGCTCCGAAGGAGCTACTAAATGGACCTTGGATGTGTAACAAAATCCATGGTTCAGTTCTTGAGGACCACAAAATAACACAGAAGTAGATTAACTTTATAAAAATAATTTTACATGACTGAATAAAGTGCAAGAGTCTACACAAACACATGGACTTTAACACCATGCTATGTGCATGAGAGAGTGACAAAGAGAGGGGAAGAAAAGGTGGGAGGTGGACTATTGTACACAATGTTTCTATATGTTGGTAACAACTAACTAGGGATGCTGATTTGCCTCGTTTTGAACTACCCGCCCAAATCCTTGATATTTCCCATAAAGCATACTGAAACTTGCAAGACCCGAGGGTTGTCGGTCGACCTGTGCATCACTAGTTCCAACACTGCTGACTTGTATGTGCCCAAGAGAGCTGCGTTATCAGATTTATTAGCAGCTGTCCTGAGAACTCAGCCTACTAACATAATAAGAGCTCAACAGGCTGTAGCAGTCAAGGTGGCAGTGGTATGGGGGGACAACACAAGAACCCTGGACATCTGTGTGATGGATTCAGAAACATTACACTGGGGACTTTTGCTTTGTCAACTACATATGCTGCAATTTCCAAATAACGTGATCTTTATTAAATAAAAGTTAAATTAAGCTTAAAGGAACCATTGTAGCAATGACCAGAAAATAAAATACATAAAGGGCTGAAACTGGCTGATCATTGATACAAATAAATATGTGCACACTTATGCTCAAAATACGAAGTATGGGGTCATGCACCTTCATCAACCTCTTCACACACACTTCATGCTTTGACACCCCACCATATGGTGACGTGTTGGTACAGCCTGAAGGAGGGAGCAGAGCAGCCCAACACTCAGGGGTACAGGGAGTATTTCATGTCTGTCTGTAGGCTGTGACATTAACAACCCAAGGTGATTTAACTTCCTAATTCATCCACCTCCTTTATTTATGAGCCAGCAAGGCTTTTTAGCAAGTGCTGATGGATCGCTTTTGCTCTTTATGCTCCACCCCCGAGGACTTGGTAGCAGCATAAAAACTGAGACGGGGGGCGAAGTGAGGTGGAGAAAAGTGGGAAACAAAATAGTGTTGCAGAGGTGTGACAGGGTCATGGTTTGTTGCTAAGCCACCCAGGAAAATACATTTCATTTCAGAGAGAGCCCTCTATTTTTTCCTTGTTCCTACACTTCCCTCCATGTCTGACATTCTTTTACTGTGTCAATTCACCAACATCCTTTTTTTTAATCATGAAGTGTCTTTCTTATCTTAGAGTTATCCCCTCCTAAAGTAATCTGTCTTTCTACAAGGCTTTCTCAAGGCCTGTATATACCTCTACACACACACACTCTCTCTGTCTGGGTATTTTGTGTTTCTTCCTCCCAGTGTCGCTTAACTTGCCGACGTCTGGCCTGAAGGCTGCTGTGATCTTCACTTCTCTCTCTTTGCTCGTCATTTTGCCTGGGGAGCAAAAATGTCAAGATCCAACAGACACTGAGTGCACACATGCAAACACGTAGAGGCGTATACAGTTATTCATCTGCTTCATCGAGATGTGTGTGAATGTGTGTTGTCCTTGTAAATAACAAAATGTGCAATTTGTCTGCAAACAACTAACAATTCAGCATAGATGAAAAATACAGTATAAAATTATAAATACATAATGACGAAATATTTACTTGTATAGTAGTATACCAGTTTCACTGTATCCTATGTACTACCGCTTATATATGATAATAAATTCACCATATAAATCTTATTAAAAATATTTCAAGTTCATATCTAGTCCCTCCAGGATTTCAGGATGTTGCTTTTACAACAATGAACACAATCCCAAAAACAGTGTGCAAAATCCTGGTGGGACTTAAGATCAGCTTTTCTGTTTTATTTCGTCTAATGGTCATTGTAACCAATATTAATGATAGTGTAATACTGTATATACCATGATACTTGGGTCAAAATGGAGTAGTTCTATGAAGGAGATTCATCCAGTAATCAATAATGAACTCAGCTCAGGTAACTGAACTGACTAAAATAACAACCTTCTATGTTGTAAGTAGTCCCAAGTGACGAAATTTTGTTGTTGTTTTCTCTTTAAAGTGTCTCTAAGTATCCAGAAAAGCGCTATATTAGTCCAATGTATTATTATTATTATTATTACTGATATTTTTCAACAATGCTCTCATACATGTGTTGTCTAAAGTTACAAAAAACACAGTTGCATTTTAACGTGGAGAACTTGTTTTAATTCCAGTCCGTCTCTTTCTTCCTTACTCAGCTATCAATATTTAACAGCAATCTGGTCATTTCCGCTGACATGACAAGCATGAGTGCAGCAAAAACACCCCTTGACAGTCTGTGTGTGTGTTTTTATGTGTAGCAGTTTTCATCTCTTTAGTCTCAACAGGTTTCACATCACATCGCAGTGTTTTGTTGAGGTGAGACTGTAGGATATAAACCATTGCTGTAAGCATTTTTTCTTCTTGAAGCAGGAAGATGGAAACTCAGCTTGAGGTCGCAGGTATTTACTCTGAGTCTCTTTTTATGATATGACCAACAAGTCATTAAAATCAGAGTGGTAAACAATGAGTAGAGAGCACACAGAGAGCGAGCTATGAACTCTTGGCATATTAAAATTAAATGAGAATTGTTCTTGCTGTGAATCTCACTCCATTTAATGCAATACATGGAACCCCCTCTAATACAGACCTGAGGCACTCACTACCGTTTTTCTGACTTTTCATTGTTAGACTCTGTTTTCAAAGAGCTGCAGTTATTGGACTTTGTCATTTCTTACACCAAAAGTTAGATTGTTCTCTAATTAATGCTAGGGTTGTGGTTAAGCATAAAAATTAGGGTCGACGCCGCTCAAAGCTGAGTCATTTCAGAGTCACTGCATTTCCTTTGCCAAAACACTGTTGCAACAACTCTGGCAATAAGCTCCTGACTCTTTACAATCCAACTTTCAAAATTTTCACATTGCTGATTTAACAAAAATCCAAAAATCTACCTGTACATTGCCAATGTTTATGGTTACTTCCACATCTTAACTTGGTGGATAAAAACGGTAAAGAGGTAGTTTGTGTCTAAAGATAGTCTTTGGGCAAGTTGTATTTGATGCCTCTCTGGCTGAGATTCAGTACAAACTCAAGGTCTTGTTATTTTATTTTTTAAGGTTGAAGTGATACAATGTTAAACAAGCCTTGAACAAAACGTCCTACTCTCGTGAAATGTGCAGGGCGTCTTTGTTGGCGAGAGAATTCAGTACATATAAAGGGAAGCATGTGTTATGCTGTATTTTCTGCTTGGCCAGGTCACACATACCCAGTGGCAAGTCTGAAAGCAAAGCTCTGCATGCCTTAGGGTTGAATACATTTCCCCAGGCAGAGTGCAAAATGTGAAACAGTGGAAACCGCTTAGAGTCGTCACTTCTGTGCAGGTCAAATTGATCACTCTAAGTGGATGATTATTATAACTATTTTTTTCCCCTTTTTTCCTCATTCATCATGCAGATTACAATCTCATTGAAATTTGTTTACAAATTGAATGAACATAAAGTTATTAAATGGGCAACTTCATTATCAGACTGTTTCAAAATACGGCATAGCAGCTTTAGTGCGTGGGCATCGTAACATCGGGCATTATCAATCCTCCTGACGATGAATTCAACCACAGCTGTTTTTCTTGTGTGCACTCCTTTTCTGTCTCCATCACCAGCAGCAATCATTGTTTCTCTTTGTTTGCTGATTGATGAACATGTTTTGCTGCAGCATCCAGTTGTCTCATATTTGGCAGGTTGTCATGAGCTCTGAGGATACTACGCTGTTGTAAAGGCAGAAAATGACGTTATTTTTCCTGACACGATTTTTGATTGATCTCTTTAATTTTTCTTAATAAGGGCAGAATAGAATAAATGTAATAAACACCAATAATAACCATAATAATAACAATAATAAATAAAGGGTGAGCATAACAGTAAAAAGAATAATAAGATAATAATTATTACTTTCCTGTCACGCAGTACCAGCCTCAGGCAGCCAGCTGGAGCAGACAGAGCAAAGTGGGAGTAATGGGAGTTGAGTTAAAAGCTGTTTCTGTACTTACTTCTAGGGCTGTAACAGTTTGTATATTTGTGTTGAACCATCGTGGTATGGATATCATGGTCCAGTGCGTCCAGCTGCATGCACAGTAAATGGTATAATAATAAAGTTTGACGATGCTTTTAAAAAACAAAAGCAAAACAAAGCTCACAAGCACCAATTCTGCCCAGAAACCTTTAACTGGAAACTTTATCTTATCTTTTTATTTCATACCACAAAAGTTCCTTTTCAGTTTTATATCCTTTCTGATCTGTTGTTTGTTCAGTGTTTGTACAAAGAAGTGTTCCACAGCTTTATAATGAAAATAGATCACAAAATTGATTTTGACCATGATTTGACAACAGCACTGCTGTTTGTGCTAAATAAATGAAAAGAAACGCGTCCATATATTTATATTCATTCACTGGCCAGAACCGCTTATTACCTCTTAAGGGTTGCGGGGGGGCTGAAGCCTATCTCAGCTATAATTTGGTGAGAGGTGGAGTAAAATCTGGACAGGTTGCCAGACTATCACAGGGCTGACACATAGATAATCATTCACGGCAACATTTACACCTACAGGCAATTACAGTCACCAATTAACCTGACCTCCATGTCTTTGGAATGTGGGAGGAAACTAAGCCGGGCCGGTATTTTTTATTTTTTTCCTATAAAAAACTATGACTATCAAACTATGGCTTTTATGTACCATTTAATCCAACTTAGTTTGATTTGCTTTGGTAGCTCAAATTTGGAAACATACTATTACCTTTTTGCAGATGCAGCAACCACTGACAATCAAAACCAACCTGGCAAAGCCTGACAGAGACAGAATCAGTGTCCATGTCTCTATTTCAGTTGATCATCTCCAAAAAGTTTAGCTCAACATTGGCTGATGGACGATAACCCTGCAAATTCAGATCTGCCTCTCTATCACCCGTCCCTCTATTTGTACAATTTATTTCTGTATTGTGTCCTCTAGTTGGGTCTCTGTGCCAGTTTGACTTTCCAGTGCCCCTCTTGTCTGGCTGTGATAATGGGGCAATATCTGCTATTTGTAATTCTTCCTTTGACTGCCTTCACCAGATAGTACAAGACAAATGCACAACACAATGATGTTGTGAACAAAAGCACCAAAGAAATCACCAAGTCTCACAATACTGATACTGACAATAGTTATCTGTTACCAAGGACCCTTTGCAAGTGCCTTTCTGCTCAAGAGTAACAGCAACTTTTTAGATCATTCTAGACGAAGCAGAACTTTAATTTCCTGTAAAGTTTCCTGTAAAGAACTATGTAATTTAATGTTAATTTAAGTATTTTAAGAGGTCCTCCACCTAAACACAGATAGTCAGTCTTTATTCATATATTATGGGAAATTACATCCTCCATGTATGTTAAATTGTATTTTTACCTTTATAATATTTTTATTTTTGCATGTTTGGCAGGCCTGCTAAACTCTCTCACTTACACTAGCAGCTAAGTGAAAGTAATTAATTGGACAAGTACCAATATACTTTGGACCAAATTCTATAATCCTTTAAAGAAAACTCCAGCGAGGTAAAGTTACAGTTACATGACAGTCATACGTGGTATTCTATTAAATAACATGCAGAAGTCGCAGCCATCAAAACCAAACATGGCCATCAATTCACGTGTTGTAGTGATGAGAGCTTGTGACAAAGTTTAGGCTTTCATCAGCCATTCACTCAATGACTTTTTCCAGGTGCAGACCACCGCACACCCTCCATTTCAAAACATCATCGGATCTACACGAATCACACAAATAGCCTTTTTTGGATTCAAAACAGCTATTTTCACCAAAAGGTGACAAGTTTGCACCCCAGGTCATGAAAATAGACTTGACTCTGTGGAAGTTGGTAGATATAAATAACAAAGCAGTTTAAGGAGCCAAAAAAAATTATCATATACATCACCAAATATCAACTACTAAACCTGGTGGAGTGGTTAAAGTTATTACTAGGATCCATGAATTGAAGTTTAATTTCAGTTTGAAATTTAAACACAGATTAAATATGGCATGTGAGACTTAATGTTTGGAATACCAAAGTGTAGATCTAGAAGCAAAACCTCACCTTTAATCCTCAAACTAAGACTCAGGTCTGTTTGATAAACTGTTGCTCATATCAAGTCCCCATGCCCCAATCTCCAATCAGTGTTTAAAAGGACATGCCCCCTGGTGACTGAGACAATATTATCTCCAAACCTTTGAGTTCTGATCTGATATCAGCCTCTGGCACAAAAACTACACCTCTTACCCCATCATACATTATGTAAATCCTTGCTGGCTGATCCAGGGTCAGCTGAGGGGGATTGTGGCAGACATGTGAAGCCCTGCAGGATCTGATGGGAGTTCAGCAGATGTCTGGTTAAACCACCCACAGGGCAAGCACGGCTGTCTGCGAGATATGGCCAGACTGACCTCAGAGCTGCCTGTCACCTTATCTCTCTCCACAGAGAGACACACACACACACACACACACACACACACACACATACATACATACACCTCCATTTATTTTTTTGCTTTAAGTGAGAGCTACTCCTTTTATGCTTTATATTTAGAAGATTTTCATCCAGCTCTTGCACACTGAGAGCAACAGTAAAAAGAGTTTTACCTTCTTCACAAGCACCTCAAAGAAATACAGTAAAGTAGAGCAACAGACTGAGCTCTGACCAGGGAGGAGGATTGGAATATAAAAGAAAGGATATAAGTAAGATAAGAGAGGCTGACCTACAGTGTTGGTTCTTGAAATGCTGAGTTTTGTGTACATAACACAGAGTAATTCAGCTGTGTGGACAGGATTAGGAAGGCCGTTCCATCATTGTAAAGCTAGCAGAGAGAAGAGGTGAAGCTGGGCAGAAAATAAAATTGCCAGTGCAGAGAAAAAGGTGCTCAGGCCTGGACCAGAGCCAAGAGGTACGGGGGGCCTTGATAGCTTACACAGCATCAGTGTTTTGAGATTCAGTTTGAACAGGAACTCAGTACCAGGTGAAGGGGGCTCAGGAGGGGACACTCTGAACCTCACAACCTGCTGGCAGGTTTGAAAGACAGATTTTTTTTTCCTAAAAAAATTAATCATCGTTGGGTAATCAAGTTTAGGAAGATCCTTGTACTCATCATGTGTGACAAACACTTCTATCAGCAAACATCTAAGATTATCAAATCTAAGATTAAAATGTTGATATTTCATCAAATTCACTTTATTCTAAATGTGTCATTCAAAATTTCACCAAAAGTAAACCATTTACCCAAATCCACATCCTGTAAAAAGCTTACTTAGCTAAATAACTCAGAACTAAAGCTAAACACAAAAACACATGAGTGGCTGACACTCCACGGCGTCATTAGATCACTAAAAAGCTGAGGTCAGGTCAACTTTTGTTCATGGCAAGTCATGTCCCCCCACAGCAACAAATGTCGGGCATCAGTTTGTAGCTTCATGCAAATGTCTTCCATTTAAAATGACTTGCATCCTGATGCTGCATCACGAGTAGTGTAAACACAGATTTAGACTGCAGGCAGTTACATCAAGCAAGTCCTCTGGGCTGAAAAACAAACCTAATGCGGAGCTAACAAAAATAGCAGTTCCTTGAATGGCCACTTGCAGCTGACTTTAAAAAACAAATCTAGAATTTTTCAAATGATCAGTCTTATCATTTTAATAAATATCTGTGCATTTGATCAGCCTATTTCAAATGAGTCTCAACTTTGAGCATGAGCTTTAAAGTGAAGACAGCAGAGATGAGAAGGAAACGCTGATATTAACGGCAGCACAATAAAGCCGATGGAAGAGGACTGCGTCACTGGAGAACAATTAGGGACCGAATGTGAGAGTAATAACTAAACCTCTTGAATAAAATATAAATGTATGAAAACTGATAACAGATGATTCCCACTGGCTTTAATTATGTCTATGTGTACAGTGCATAAGTATAGCATGTTTATCCACTCCCTCCACTCCTGATGCACAACCATCAACATTCAATTTTTGTCTGATGAGCTCAGTAAGTCAGAAATCATATAACACTGTGTGTGAGCAGCAAAAGAGAGTTTGTGGAGGAGGAAAAAGAAAGAATGTAAGGCTGAAAATTTGAAACATGTTGCAGGAATTCAGCAGGAAAAAGAGAATGCATCCACACAGACAAAGAGAGTCAAGAATAGACAATGAATAAGAACAAAGAGAGGTGGACCATAATGAGGAAAAAACAGATGAGTGTGGCCACAGGCTTAATGCAGCGTCCTCTCTCTGCTACAAAGCAAACTAAACAGATAAGCTTGTGTAACTAAGGTACTGCCTGTTTAATAAATTAGCTTCCCTGAAAAGAATACTGTACAATGCCAACAACACTATTCACATTAACAAAACACTAGTGGGGAAAGAAAAGTAATTAAAGCAACGACGCAAACAAGACAGAGACGGATTCTTTAATGAAACAAACAGGAGAGCTGGAGGAACAGGTCCCCATTTAAAGAGGTGTTGTAGTTTGAAACTGCTGGGGCTGGATCCCCACACACACTGCAGAGTGAACACAGAGTCAAAAATTAACACCGACAGCGTGAAGCAAAAGTGCAGTCCTGATATGATAATAATCAAAGTTAGGGCTGGGCAATTAAACTGTAATTATCTCAATATAATTGACCTTGATGAAGATCTAATAAGTGATCGATATAATAAAACTACCCATACGTCTATAGAGAGGGTAATGCCTAATAAATGCTATTTATTAACAGTGGAAGAAAGTAATAGTATTAAAGAAAGAAGAAAACAAGACTAGCCATCAAGCTAATACACACAGTAAAATTATAACAACAACATTCAACATGATAGTTATTTTTAATATGATGATAATCCCATGATGTTACCTATAGTAACCGGGGTGTGGATCCCAGGAAGAATAGTTGTTGCTATGGTAACAACTAATGGGGATACAATATAAATAAATAAAATAAAACCAATGGTTGACTCATCTAATGCCAATAGTAATTTATCACTTGACCGACATGCTGCTGTGTTATTAGAATGACAAGACATAACTAAATGTTACTAACCTTCAATACATGAACTTGTCCGTGAACATGATTTCTGCCTGAGTCACGTCAGATAAATTTTCGTAAATACCGAATGATCCCACGCCACTTCAAGAGGTCAACAAAGTCTGTCCTTTGCTATTGTTTTGATTGAGAAATTATATTGTTTAATATATATTGAAAGAAATGATGATTTGACACATATTGCGATAATTATCAATATTGACTGATATGAACATTTTTATCATAACACCATATTTAGCCATATGGACCAGCCCGATTAGAAATATATGAGTGAGATAAGCCATGTGCTCAGGAGAATAATAAAATGTGAAGCTTATTGTGTTCAATAAACTGTAAATAAACATTTGCATCTTACTGAGTCTTGAGAATTGATTAACAATAACTCTAACCACAATGCATGCAGGGTATAAAGCAATCTACCTTTAATCTAGTAATTTCCTCTTTCTCTCTGTCTAATGGTGCAGCGACGTGGGTTATTTAGGCAAAGAACAGCAATCACTGTGATCATGAAGCAATCATCCCCTTACGGTGTGTAAAGGGAAGTCAAGAGAAGTTGGAGGAGCCATTACACGCTCGTAATTAACATAAAGGACCTTTCACCGTTGCCATAGCAAGCAGTTGTTGCAGATTAACACCAAACCAGAACACCCACACGCATGCATGCATTTGATACTTAGGTGTGGGATGTTCACTTAACTCTCTTAGCAACAATCAAGTAATCAGCCACAAGAGGTCTAACCAATCAAGAAATTAGTATCAACACATGGTGAGTTTACACATCCCTCATGTTGTAAACAGAAACATGAGCTTGTGTTCCAATTCACCTCAGTGGATGTGAAGCAGAAATGATGATGGTAGATTATGTGACACAAAAGCAAAATTAAAACTGAACATTTTCACCCCAGGAGATATCAATACTCATGTTTATATGCAATTTTTTATTTGAATGAAGAGGAAGCGCTACATTAATATACTTCGCCTGATTCATAACGAGGTGATCGAAGTGGATTGTGGGTGTACAAAGTGCAAGACCTTTACACCAGAGGTTGGGGTTCGCATCCACTGTCCTGACTGTGTTTAGGCATCAAAAGCACTTCAATCTTTGAAGCCCTGAAAGTCAAAGATTCGAATCATCAGTCAAGTTGAGCAGTCATTTTTGTTTTTGTCAGTTAGTGTGCACTGTATTTCTGGAGATGTTCTGATCCCCAGATTTAACTGCAGAGTGATAAGTAGTATATGCAGTGGCAGACCCAGACCACAGATGATTACTGAACAGGCCAACTGGGCACAGGCCCCCAAAGTAACAACAAAGGCAAGCAAAACAACCAGAGGAGACACAAAACTAAAAGAAAGAAAGGCAAAACCCCACAAAGTTTGTGTCTTGCACCTATAAAAAAGGTGATGAGGTCTTTTGCATATCTGTGCTCATTGCTTCATAATCCATCCAGGGTGAGTCTGAATGACATGTATGAGTTTTTACTCCGTCAGGCTCCAGGATAGTGTTATTTTCTGCCTTCTGCTGATCAGTGATGAACTCACAGCTCACAGCAACTTAATACGATACAATCTCAGGCTTTTGTTTGATATCTGCTGTCAGTAGGAAATGCTGTTGCACATTTCCAATATATCGTTAGTATAAATAGCCTGCATTAGCTCGGAGGATTAAGTTGGCTTGCTTACAATATTACATGAACATAACTGTCGACCTGAACGTCCCATTAAACCCCAGTCAAAATTACATATTCTGTGTGCAAAAATGAATAAATAGTCAAATATTCATATTGAAAAGCCAAATCAGATTCAAATCAAGTCCCTAATCTTCCTCTTACCTTGTAATCAAATACATTTTTATGGGAGCATGCACTAGTGTGCAGACTTTATTTGTTCTTTCACATCTGTTTTTGCTTGGTCCAGCACTCAGTTTTTATCACTTTTGGAGGCACGCTGCTTGAACTTTTTTCTCATCCGAACCTTACATTAACTGTTAGGCACTGTGCTGTCAGTGCTGAAACCAAACAAGAAAAAAGTTTAACAATACTGAAGTCACTATGAGCCAATATTGTATTGCAAGGATTGTTATTTTTAAAACAAAAGTAAATGTGTTACAAATGAATGCAACAATATTTTTGCTACTTGCCAGAAGCATTCATTAACAATATTTCTTATTGTGTTAACATAAAATGGACCCCAGCCAGCATTACAATTCATTCAAAGTGTTTTTGTTGTTTCAAATCAGTTGTTGGCTATAAATATAATTTATGAGACACAGGGTTGGAACATAAAATCCACTCATAGAAACTACAGCATGATTAAACATTTTTTGGATACGTTTAAGCACTCACAGCACTTGGCTAAGGTTAATTCTTGAAAAAGTCATTAGTGACTCCGAGAACTTCCTTCACTGGAAAAAAAAAGTTGCCAAGGACACAATCCAAGGAGATATTACATTTTCTAACAAAATGTAATTGGCAAAACAAATTAGAGAAAATTATTTTAAGGTGAAAGAGATACATGCCATCAAACTCTCTACAGTATAAATGAATACCAGCTACTTAAGGATCTGGGTCCTTGTCAAACTGAAAAGATTTGTTAGGTAGAAGTAAATTTGAAAGGAAATAATCAGAGGAGAAAACGTCAAGAAATAATGGTGCGTAACAACCTGAGGATCTATTCAGTTTCTCTGTTCTTTGTTTTCATAAGACATCACCATTCATCTCACATCTATTTCAGAAACAAAATACTTCTGGCTTAAATAACTGATTTTAGATGCTTTCTTTTCCACCTTATGGTTTTCCACTTTGTTTAAGGTACAGTGTGTCAGATTTAGTGGCATCTCACAGTGAGATTGCAAAACTGAAACTTCTGTGTGCCAAGCATGTCAGAACTGTGGTGGCCCACACGAAAATGCAAAAGTGGGAAAACACAAACATTAGTTGATGATTTGTCCGTTCTAGACTGCTGTAAAACACAAGGCAGACTCTGAGGACCTGCTATGACTGTTGATATTTATGGCTCACTCTGAGGTGACGAAAACACTTCTTAATCTTATTTTAAGGTGATTATTAACTAATGAGAACATATTTATAATTATTATAATCAATTTCGGCCAATAGGTGCCCCCACAATCACTGGACCTTTAAGTATCATTTAAGGATTTATTAAAAAATACGCTATGCCCACTGAGATTAATTTCTGAGAGCTGATTTAGCGTCGTATACACACACACACACTCACATCAGCGAAAATTACCTTCATATTTGAAAAAGAAAGATCCAAACAATACTCTGTCGGTTTCTGTCTCTGTTGCTGTTCATTTCCTTCTTCTTCAGACATTTAATTTATTGTATTTTTCTTATTACCACCCTGTCTTTCTCCTTCTCTGTTATGTGCTCGCGGTTGTGTTTGGCCCAAATTTCATGAGAACAGTGCTTAACTAGTTTTTATACCAAAAGAAACCCAAAAAAAACAGACCACAATGGAGTCAGTAAATTCTCCTCTTCTTTTCTGCTCTCCTCTCTCACTCTTGTCTGTGTTCAGGAGAGCAAATATAGCAGGAATGGAAAAATCAGACAAGATCAACAGAACGACTGAGAGAGAGCCACAGAAACAGAGGTAAGGGGAAAGATACAGTGACCTGGACGTCAAGCTTGACTAAGCAGAAACTTTTTACAAAATGGGCCAAGAGAAAAACACACAAAAGTTGCTCTCCCTCTTTCTGTTCTCTTTCTGTTCTTATGGTGAAAAAACAAAGAAAAAAAGGGCGATTGCTGAACTTCCTTTTTGGTCAAGCTGAGTTGGCAATTTATTTAAGTAGAAAAGCCATGAGAACATAAATAATATGCTGAAATGGAGGATTTGGATGCTTTTCAAAATGTATAGGATTATGAGGGCTTTTCTCTTTAAAATACATTACTAGCAATGATCAGATGTGTTGCTATAATAAAATGAACTTATTATTTTTTGGTCTTTATTTTGCTCTGTGGCTGTCTATGTTGTAAACTACTGTAAATGTAGAACTATTTGAATAATAGGGTTTTAAAATCTCAAAACTCCCTCTCTCTCTCTCTCTCTCTCTCAGAAACACACACACACACACACACACACACACACACACAAACCCCAACTCACTGTGGAAACCAAACTGGCTGACCAAATTATCCCCGTAGGTCCTAACTTCAGTCTGCACTTCTCTTACTCCTCATTGCATCTTCATCTCCCTCTGTAACTCAGCGTCTCTCTATCTCATTTTACTTAATTAAGACTTAATTAACCTTTATGAAAGTGGGAAGTGCAATATTATCACAATATTATAGTCTGATTCAATAAGAGTTGAGACTGAAATTTGACTACAGTAAGTACATTTTCATTTAAAAAAGTAAAAGCCAATTACTTTAGAAACCCTCTGAATTACATAAAGCATCTGGGAGTTGCACACAGCTGATAAAGAGGACATATGACAGTCCATAACATTGGCATTATTAAAAATTATCGGATAATCTAGCACAACCCAGCAGCCTACCAGAGGTACAGGGGTTATCCTGTATATCAGTTTTAATAAATAAACTTGAAATGTAATCAGTGAGTGAATCAGAGGGGCAAAATTCCAAAACAATGTTACTTAACACTAGAATCTCTTACGGCAGATGAAAAGCTATTATCTCCTAAACAATTAATTAATTAATTCACGGGCGTTTATTAAATAGGCCTTTGTGGGAGCATTTAGACAGATCTTATCATAAAAATATTTACGCCTTGTAGCAGTATGCCTCATGAAATGTCTTTTATAATGTCTCAGAGCTGTACGAGGCTTCACTAAATTAAAGGCAGCGCTGCTGTGATTGTACTCTATGCTTATATGTCATTCAAGTAAATCACAAAAGATATTTCAACAGAAGGTTTCTTCCTCCCACAAGATAATGTGTTTGTAAGGGATAAGCAATATAATAGCATTACTGTATGTCTGGCCAGCTACCCAACCTTACCAAGCAGCTCGGCAGGTCTGCTGCAATTCCTTCTGACAACATCCCCACGATGAGAAACATCAGGTTTGACAGGATCCTGCAGTGAATTTCAATATACACCTCCAAAGTATAACAATAGTGGATTAATCCCTTAACTGCACTTACTTTAAATAATTTCTGAGGACGGAGAACTGTTGGAGGGAAAGAGGGAAAGGTCACTGACATACGTGATGTACATCAGATCTGATTAAGGTGCCTAGCTACTTCTTCTGAATACAGAATAGACGCAAGAACTTCTTTTAACAGCTAATTCAAGAGTTTTTTTTCTCACAGAGACTGTGCTACAGGGCCGCAACAAAGTCCCTAATTTATGCTGTATTTGCATATTTACATCGAACAAAACAAAAGCAACATCATGCCACTGCAATTTGTCATTTTAGACAGCATGCTGGCGTTGTGGAGGCAAAACAAAGGGTGTGACCAGCATGTAACACAAAAGCGTCAGCCTCTGGTGTGACATATAAAATACGCTTTGGCACTTTATAAACAATAACAATGGCAATAACATGGTAATAACAATCATTTACTGTTTGGTTATATGGAGGCTGATTTTGCCCTTTACTCAGAGAGTAAGGAGCTCCTGGACATGACTGTTTTAACAACTTGCGGACATTTTTGGCCGGTGTTCTGTTTCTTTGAGTTAGCTGCTAACGACTATCAGCCACTTTTAAAATCTCCCAGAGCTGGGTCACACACATAACAGGTCATCCAAATGTTACACCCATGCTGCCCATGATCTCGTCCTGCCAGCCGTCCCTTTCATACAGAAGTTGTTCTGTATGTATTACTACCTCTGAAGACGCCTCAAAGGCGAGACAACTCCTGTCTCTCCATTCAATAACTGCACCTCTCATAAAGAGCAGCAAGGCCGAATAACGGCTTGACATTCCCACCTTGATGAGGCAGTGTAAACGGGGCACTGTACATAAGCATGGGAACATGCACATGAACAGTCACCATTTCACGTGATCACAAGGCCTTCTGCCGCAATCTAAAGCTGCTTCATTATTTGATTTGCATTTGCAGGTAAGATCAGAGGGACCCACAACAGATGTTACAGGTGATGGCTGCATTTACTTTAATGCAGGTGGTAGTGGTTAATTACCATTATTATCTCAGTATGTGGATGAGAACAGCCAGGCAGTCAGTCATGTGAATTTAGCTTTCATTTTAGTAACATTAGAAATTGCAAAACCTAATCCAATTTGATTTGTCACCGACACAACCACTGCACTGAAATCTGAAGTCCCAGCAGCTGGTTGTTGCTACAGGGAAAAATAAACTATCAGAGAAATAGCAATCCCATTCATTAAGCTTTTATTCACTTTTAGTTACCACCTCCTCAAGCTGCAGCTGCTTCTTTTAACTTTTAGACATTTAATAAGACTTATTTTCAGTTCACATCTTGTAAAAGTGTCTTATTAAATAGTTGAGTAACTGTATTAGCATTTTGTTGGATTAAAGAAATAAAATTTTCTGTGAGATGGGGCAGACGGATTTTCAATAGATTAACAGTGTCGCAGGCGGCAGTGATCTGAATTTTAGCAGTAACTTGTCAGAGTGGGATGGTGGATGGTTCAGTGATGGTCGGAAATCCTTACACAGGAACAGGTGGGAGCGCAAGATTGAGGGAAAAAACCCGATGCGTAAGCTGTTTGGTAGCAGCTACAGCTATGCTGATAGAATATATGTCATACCAATAAATTCTTGAATAATCCACAACTTATATCAGACTTAGTCTCATTGAAATCGGCCTTGACATTTGCATGTATCCATTTGCTTGTGTATGTGCTGGTTTCTCTGCCGACCATCAAAGCCGGACAGCATCCAGTCAGAAGCCATTAGTCCAGTAACGTCCACATCACATCCAAACAGCCTCCGTCAGCTGATAGTCAGACAGGCTCGGTTAAAATTTGAAGACTTCAAAAGATAAAACACAGAGAACAGACTCACATCTTTAATGTCATGATGAAAAGCAAACTGGACCAGTTCCATCGATAATAACATGCCGACTGACTCAAAGTCAGAGTGTTACTTTGGGATTGTACATCACAGGCTTGCATCACAGTGCCTTACATCAGGGTAGAGCATCTCTGGAATAGACTTTTCAAATATTTCATATTTGGTTTGATTTAAGATTTAACTCAAGATTGTAAGGTTAATTGTGAGTAATGCGAGTCTGCTATGGCCGGTTATTCCCTTTTAAATGATGGAACAGAATTGATAAGATTCAGTGCAGAACCATTCAAAGCTAATCAGGAACAGAGACAGAGAGACGAAAATTCATTAATTCACAGTCAGACTTTCTCCATCTAGTGTCACTGCCGATCTGAATGGATTGTTTTGCAGCTATTCTAACTTTCCTGAAGATCCTTCTTTGAATAAACCTATTCACAGTTTCCACCAATTAAGTTTCTCATGAATTTGTGTCCCCCATTTCTTTGTGTGGAGACATTTTCTGTTCATTTAAGCCTGCTTAGTGAGGGAAAGAAGGAAAAATTTAGGCTGTTCTCACTAGACAAACAGCATCAACCTTGTTTCAGCAAATGCCCCAAAACGACATGTTTTTACGTTTAAGTGACAAAGCCCTCCAGTGGCTGCGAATTCCAGCCAGTGACCATGATACTTTGGGGAAATAAAGACACACTGACATAGCATGCTGTTACTAACTAGCTAGTTAACTTTATCTTAGCTTTTTGTGGTGATAAGTTGCAAATTGATTGATTGGTAGACATTATGATATTATCGTTTGAAATTGGTACTAGCTTACGCGTCATATTTTGTTTTACAGGAGGAAACAAGAATGCATATAGAACTTTTATTTATTTTGTCTTTGGCACATGTTGCTAGTTAGGTGCACAACATGACCAAGGATGTTATTTAAAAGGGTTTAAAAGGGCATTTTTAAAATTTGATGAAATAAGTTATTTTAACGTGAACCCCGATCTTTCCCATGCCAAAATATTTTTGATGATATTATTATAAAAAATATCTTGTGAATGTTGTTGTCGGGCTGTGACAAAAGTCACGATAATACATGGTTATTTCACTATTACAGCTGCGTTTGACTATCTCATGTCGAAAATTGTCAGGGCTGGGAACCTTTTGCTCAGGGCAAGTAAACTCTGTGTTCGGGCACGTGGGATGCCTCATGTGTTTGTCCGATCAAACAAGTGAAAAATCAATCTCATGTCTAATGTGAAGTTATCTGAAAATAAACTGCTTTATTGTATCACTGAAGTGGAGCTTTTCCAGTTGAGATGCGTGGCTGGGTCTGTCTCACTGTCAAGCGTTGAACAGGACTGGTGAGAAAAATCAGACATACTGGACACAGCTGAAGTTAACTGTGGTCAACATGAAATTTCTCTGAACGCTGCATCTAATGAACTTAATTCTTTAGCTCAAAGCTAACTGCTGTGCTGCGATTACATCCCTCTAAGAAGGTACATGATCCAGCCTTAAAATGCAGTGTAATTTTGGAAGCTTTGTAAAGTAAACCCACAATGATAAAGTATGAGTATTTATCCATTTTTCCATATTAAAAACAGTTATAGTTGTTGGTAGATGTCCATTATTCCTTAGTTGAGTCCATCGACCAATCAGAATCTGTGTTGTGGCAGAGCCAGGCAAAACAGAGAATAAAATTATGTTTAAGTTAAAATCATCCCAGCCATGAAAGAAGAGCTGCTGGAAAAACAAGAAAATGGAAAAGTGTAAAAATTATGAGGGAGGTGATGGGAGAAGAAGACAGTCTGAAGGCCTTCGGAGCGAGAGAAAAGGGGAAACAGAATGATCACACTGCAGAGACGAAACACAGCCCAACAGAGGCGAGGAGATGTTAGGAGGCAGAAAAAAAGAGGAGTTGAAATGGGAGGAGCAGAAGCAGAGAGAGGAAGACAGGAAGTTAATGAGAGTCGGAGCTCATCTGGATTCAATCCCGTATTCATGTCTACAGCTTCGGGATTGACAGGCAGAGTCTCATTCACATGAACAGACAGGTAGGTGCTAAATATTAGATGTGGTGCTGAGAGGATGAAGCAGCACGCACAGCCACACCACTCTGGATGTGGTTTGAAAAACAGGCACAATGCTTCATTAATAGATATTCAAATATACTCATAATCCACCCTAACAGCTCCACTTCTTATGGCTGACAGGCACATGCATATTCTAATCAATAGTTCATTAGCAGATACACAGACACTCATCCCTCTAGACACTCAGACAGAAAGAAAATGACAAAAAATCAACATGTAATTTCACTCTTTGCGTCGTCGGACGAAAAAGTGACCTGCGCATCAGTTGGTTGTATTAGGGGAAACTTATGCTGATAAAGAAGCTACATTAGCAGTAATTGAATCCATAAATTTGCATTGATGGGCTGGGAGGGGGTACTAATGAAGGGACATAAATGAAAACACAGGAGGAGAGAACAATGACTGGGCAGAGGAGATTTGCAGCAAATGTAATATTTTGATAACATAATAGTCAGTTTTCTCTATATATCACAATGTTGATGGTGTGCTAACGGGCCGAGAGTTACGCCAATGAGACACAGACATAAGACACAGACAGAAGAAGACATAAATGTCCTCAGGCTCAGGCTCATATGACTGTTAGTTTTTAATAACATGATAACTGGATTCAACAATTAGTTATTTTTACAATTTTTAGGGCAAAAAATATATCCACTGATTCACAGATACGTCTTTCACAATGTAACACAACGAGAAAAGTATTTGTGCCTCTTGGCTTCAGAGACCTGGAAGTTGTAATTTCCTGGTTGGGCCATTATGCTGCACTGGCTAAACAGCCAAGTGCTGTTCCTGAAGGCTCTGACAGCACTTTTCTGTTTCCATATCACATCATCCGCCTGTAAATGGGCTTTGATTGTTGTAAAGTATCATTTTAATTGCCCTGAAAAACGTAGTATCTCACGGTTTCATTTAAAAATCGTCTCTATCATTAACAGTTCAAAAGTTTTTTCATGTTTTGTAGCCCATGTCTGGCATACAATCAATGCTACACTTAGTTTCCAGTGTCAAACATCTTAATTATGTCTCCATCAGTGGATGTCACATGAAGTGTTTCATTGGGTCACATGTTACGTTTATAGATAACAGTTAATGTTTTTAAGCGTGGAACCAAATTGAATTAATATGCTAATCCTTCTGTAAAGTTTCTGAGACTCAGTGAGAGGCAGTAATGAAAAAAATAAAAGGTGCTTTTTTTATGCAGTCGAGAGAAATTCAATTAAAGTACAAACACTAGTTAATGTACCTTTTCATGGAAAATGGGCCGCTGTGTGTGTGCATGTGTGTGTGAGTGCGTGTCTTGTTTGCTTTAAAACTGAGGACCGCAACAAACAAATCAAGGGTTCTGCTCTCTTTCGTGTCCAGAGTAAACCCAGGGGGGACAGAGGGAGTCGCACGGCACAGGAACAGACTGAAGGCAAAAAACAACAACAAACAATCCATGTGAACCATGTTTGCCTCCATAAATGATACAGGGCCTTGGGCTACCTACTAACAAGTTGCATCATCTTTTCATTGAAGTTTTCATCAAAGCAGGACCAGTAGTTTGCTGTTTGGACTTGACCTTTAATTACAACACCTAAACAAGGCGTTTTGCTTTTCTTTGAATCAATACGTGCATTCAAACACTGACTTAACTAGTTTGCTGGACTTTTTTGATATGAACTTAATTCAACTTCAGGTATCAAGTTCCATCATTAGAAAAAGTATGCTAGGTTAGATTCCCTCTCCAGCTGGAAAACATTGACGATGCAGTTTGTTGCCGCCTGCATATTGTCTCAACACCGACACAGCAGGAGCAGGAGCACGGCGCTCTGCATTATCACTGATCAAAGAGTAAAGCTTTCAAAGACTAATTCCTCCTCAACGCATGCACATGCTCAGCTCACAGACACACAACAGCTGTGATCTCATTTCACACCATCTTAGAAGAAGCACAAAGTCTTACCTGAAGACAAAGTTAGGGAAGAAAGAAGTGAAGCAAGAAAGAAAGAATTATAATGTAGCAAAGAGACAATGCAGCAGAGTTCTTCTGAAGGTTAGCCGCTGAACAACAATGACACGGCTTTCTTGATAAGCACAATACACCAAACTGAATGTCAGTCAGTCAGACACATTTCAACTAAATCACCAGAAAACATATTGCTATTGCACCGCTTCTGTAAACCACAGATATGTTACATTTGCGGGCTATTATGAAGGAGAAACATTGACATGTTTCACAAAGATGTGGTTAATGTGTGGTTAGGTTTAGGCACAAAAAACACTTGGTTGTGGTGAGGAAAAGTTCTTGTTTTGCCTTAAAATACCCAGTTTTGCAAATCATTGCTGGAAAAACAGTGATGTCTGAGTAGAAAAACAACCTCTTTTCATGCCACTATCCCTGCTTGAGATAACAGTGAAGGTTCACTAAAAACACCCCATTTGGTGCCTAAAAAACTGCTGGAAAAACAGCAAAGACTTGCTGAGTCACAGCAGGTTTGTTGTTCGTTGGTCTCAAACACTAGTCTAGTCTGCAGCTTGGCAAGCGTCTCGCCTCAGTGATATGCCGTCCACCGTCCACATATACTTACGCCATCTTAGAAATGTCATGTATGTATGAAACGTAAAAAAATGTGACATATTCATGGTTTGCAGAAATATACATTGCCAACATTTTCATTCTGACTGGGCAGCAAATGTTAGCTTTAGCTGCACTCTGGCATGGATAGCTGTCCAACATCTTTGCCTGCTCAAAATCTAATACAGACTTTTAACAATGCAGTCTACAAGTGGTAAACTAAAATTCAGTGCATAAACTGAATTATTGCCCAACCCCTGTTTATTTGTTTCTCATTATTTTTTTTAATTGTGCCATTGTATATCAAAGGAGCGATGCTGTTTCCCCAGACCCTCTACAGTCACCCTAAAACATATAAAATCTAAATCCCACAGCATTTCAGTTCTGTCAACCAACACTACAAGGAACCTAATGAGCCCTCTTGAGAATACGACACAACCCCCCCACCCACTGGAGTTAATCAGCAGCCAGACATTAGTCTGCTGAACGCTGTTCTGCAGTGATGCAGGTCTGTAGGAGAAATTACTTTGACATCACATTAGGGAAGTCCTCCCCTGTTACAAAATGATTGTACAGTACAGCCCAAAAGTCACTTTGCATCAGCAATTTTTGATGACTCTGGAAGTGAAAATTAATTCTATTTTTTTTTCTGCTCAGATTTGAATCACAATGTCAGCCGCAGTCAGTTTCTGCATTTACACCAGGCTCCACAGAGGCCTTTTTCACTCCACACATCATCAAAGTTAAACTCCATCAACCGCTGTTTGGACAGCAGAAAGGACCGGTGTGTTCAACATATTTCACTGAGTCAGTGAAGTCTCACAGTATTCATACTTGCTTTCCATTTTACAATGTTGCATTTAGTTGCAGTTGATACAACAGTTTAAAGCATGCTTGAGGTGGTATTTCAGGCGATTCAAAAAAGCCATATTTTGCAAAACTGCAATGGAAACACTTTACTCGCTTTTAAAGCTGATATGATGTGCAACACCAGGTGGCGGGAATGTGACTTTATGGATGCCGACCGCTTTTAAATCCAAAGAAGAAAAATGACAATAAAGTTAAATGACACTCTACAAAACATGACTCGGTATGTGTGGACGGAAGAAGAGACTGAAATCTTATTTAAAAGACAAAGAAATTCTGGCGATATTAGATTGGCTTTATTAAGCGGCTGCAACAGAAATGAACCTATCAGTGTTTTGGACATCCATCGCCATGCTTCGTGGAATGTTATCATGACCGGAAAGTCGCATCACTTTGCGAGAGAAGTCGCTCAATATCACTCAATGGAAATGCAGTCATCTCGCAAATGTGTTTTATCGAAATTTTATCGAAAATATTGCTTAAGTTTTGCGCAAATCTGTATTGAAAACCCGCCTACTGAGAGTTTATCGGTTTTGCAAGACGTGTGAGTGAAATACACAACTGATACACTCGCGGTCTAGACATGGGTAGCTCATTTAATCCAATAAATCTCTTTATTTACATTTAGGAATTTGTGTGAGGAAAATATGACATTTAAAGTTTCATTTGAAAATCTCAATAGAAGATTTGAATGTTAGAAAATACATCCAGTACAGACCTAATATTTTACAACCAAAATGACTTAAAGCCACACTGCTGCTCCTATTAAAAAATGAGCTGAAGGACTTGCACGCCTCGCACCCTCCTCCTCTATCTCTGTACCTACAATGATCCTCTCGGGGCGACAGAGGAGACTGATAACATTTCCATGCTATAAGGCTGCTGCTGATGGTTTTTTAGAGTTCCAGGGAGCTGATATGAATAACAAAACACACCAACACTTAGACAGACAGTCAGTGGGCTCAGCAATTAAAAAACTGACACCTCATGTTAAAAGCTATCAGGTAGGAAATCCACAGGCACCTCAATCACTAACAGCTCCATTAAATAAGTGATTTAATTTATAGTAAATAGCACTTTTATTTGTATTATTATGTTAGCCTGCGTGCAAAACTGAGACTGACATGGTCCAAAACAAAGCATAAACACCTCTAAGGAGGTGCAAAAAAGGCTTATATTAACAATTGTTTTTTAAGGGGTACTACACCCAATTTCAAAATTCGTATATGTTATTCCTGTGGTCGAAGACAGTCCAAAAATATTGGTAAACAGGAACTCTCTCCGAATAGTTCCAAGGGTTCTGTAGCTCAAATTTGTGATGTTATAGGGTATAAAGTCTGTAGCTGCTCCACAAAAAATGACTTGGGAAAGAAGTTATAGATGATACTAAGAGTAGCCAGAGGAGTTGTTAAAATAGGTGGCGTTCCCCTTCAATATACATTAATCTGAGGAGTATTTTATCTATCACTCTTATGATCGTTTAAAAGCAGAGGAATAATAGAAAAAAAAAACCACCTACCCACGACGATGTTTATTAATTGTTTTGTCTTTTTAGCATTAAACAACCTAAACATGTGCAATTTACTATGACAGAATAGGAAAGTCCTCATATAAAAGAAGCTGAAATTAGACAATGTTCAATATCTTTGCATGAAAAATGACTAAGCAGTTATCAATGGCCAGTTGTTTTCTGTTGACTGACAAATCTAGTAACTGTCCTTTTTTTTTATATTCCAGAGACTGAGTCAGTGTTGTGTGATAGAAACCGACTGAAGAGTATAAAAAAGGCTGCTGTTTATGTCACTAATATCTTAAAATGCAACAATTTCAAACATTTTCTATACAGATGAAAGCTGGTGAGAGTTAGAATAAAGTCAATAATTACAAAAGTAGTTTGAACAGATGCTCAAAAAGAAAAAAAAAACAACACTGATGTCTTTTGTCATGTACAAACCAAACGCAGTGACTACAAATGAGTTTCTTTCCCTGTGATGGTAAAATAAGTGGTGCTGAACAGTAGAGTTTTTTGCGATGTGACCTCCCATTCTGGCACTTCTTTTGTATGGCAACATAAAACAATTTATATAACAAACGCACATAAAAAATACAAGAAGAAAAATTTATCATCTCATGTTGAAGAAATACACATTCACCTTTTTTCTTTTCTTTTTTCCGTCTTTCCTCGATCAGATATAATCCCATATCATCCGCTTAATACAGAAATACATGTTTGTATTTGTAAACTCCGTCATGTGTACAGATTACTGGAAATAGGAGAACCCTCTGATAAATAAAAAGACAGAAAGGTAAACAGAAAGAGAGTCGGGGTTAAGACAAGGCAAACTTACAGACACCACCAACAAATATTAATTTCACCAAAACAAATTGAGGTCTCGTTGCACTTTAATAATTATAAGAAGCTTTCCAAACAGAAAAGAAAAACACTGACGTTCCCCATAGCCATATCTATCATGCTCTGATTGAGCAGGCAGAAAAAGCACCTCTGGTATTTTACCCTGATCAATAATAAATAAACAAGGCCAGTCACTCCTGTTCTTCACATTAAGGAGAGGTGTGTGGAAAATGCTGAATATGTATTGCCTGGGAGAGCTTGCTGCTGGGAAAATAACCACTTCCCTCTCCCTCTTATTGCCTTATTATAAAAAAACAGATTTTGTCTTCATTTTGAATGATGCTTGTTGTGGTGCAATGTGCCGACACTGTGCGGCAGACAATTCAGTTTTAGTGTGTATCATGGCGAAGTGTAAATCAGTGGGTGGATTTTACAGGGTTTCATTAGTTTTAGCATAAGTGTAGCTTCATTGCCCATTCTTGTGTGTCCTACTGCCATATGGCTTATAAAAGCTGTTTTAACCTTTAAAATATAATGTTGCTCATCAAAGGATTTATTGGTTCTACTTCTGTTAGGAGTAGATTTTCCTTAATTGTACATGATTTTAATTGTTTATTCATTGATTTGAAATTAATTCATCTTCAGCATGACTTTAACAACCCTTACATCACTCACAACCGTCACACAAGGTGACAGAGACATGCCTGGGGCAGGACATTTTGTCATGTCTTTAAAAGACCAATAAATCTTGGTAAATTAAGATGGGATGTCAAGCCATGACATTTTTGCCAGGTAACCTGTCACTGACAGACCAAAATCAACCACCGTACACCAAGTGAACTAGGAAACATTCATTTTTGTATGATAAAAACTAAACACTCCAGAGGCGGTCAGGTACTGGGCTGTGGACCGGCTCCAGTTAGCGTGTGTTTGCTACCTGACCACCTGAAACAATATGACTCAGCAAGGACAATGACTAAATGAATAAATAAACTTATAACATTGTAGGCTACTTGTGAGGTGTTTGCATTGAACTTGTTATGCTCTGTCAGTGCTGCCCCTTTCCTTAACCCTATCACACCCACAATACACACAACCCATCATCAACCACTGAGTGGTGCCTTTTGCAGCAAGCTAACTTAAGTCATAAGTGAGTTATTATTATTATGAATAATTCCAGAGGCGGTCAGGTACTGGGCTGTGGACCGGCTCCAGTTAGCGTGTGTTTGCTACCTGACCACTATTGATAGCCATAAAATATTAATACATAATATACTACATTTTTTAAAAATTTAATTAATTGATAATAGTAATTATAACAGAAATAAATTCATAAATTCCATATTGATTGTATTAACTATTTAATACAATTACAGTTTAATTTAATCATTTTTAATCAAATTAATATTAATTAGTTATCAGTGATTAAAGAACAGTGCGTGCAGAAGATCAGCTCCCTGTGCTTGCAGTTGACTGAATGGCCTGAGAGCTATATAACTTCTCTGCCAGTATTCCAGATCAAAGTCAAGGGTAAATATCCTGAGAGAGCAATGAAAGCACTGAAAATGTTGCCTCCATTTCCAATATATCTTCTCTGCAAAGCAGACTTTTCTGTGTAAATGCAATAACAGCTAAATTGCGGAGTAGACTAGACATGGGGAACTTGCTTCAGGCGTCGCTGTCTCCGATCACTTCTCGTTGGGACAATGGGGCACTCACGCTGTCTCTGCGACCTGGGAGCAGATTGTGGTTTGTGTGTGTGCTGTTTGTCAAACGTTGTCTTGCGTGCGTCCACAATTTTAAACTGTAACTTTTATCTTTAGTCTTTTATTGAGAGCCTCCTGTGTTTTTCATTTATCAGCTGGTTTCACAGCCTCACACTGACAGACAGAAACAGTCTGAACAGCACTGTTAAAATCTGCTCAGAGATCAAAAGCATGACACACAGAGACTGGACCACTTTTGCAATCAGCAAATCCTCTATAAAGCGACAAGTATTCAAGCCTCTTCTGGACACGTTCTTGCAGGCGAATTGTCTCTGTTGCTGACAGGGCGTCATTATGTTTTTTCTACTTGTAAGACTAACTGCCATTCAAAATCTTATCTTTCATCTGCAGCTGGTCATATATGTTTACCACAGGACGGTGTCTATAACTTTACTGATTCCCTGACTTTAACTCTAGCGCCACCAACGGGTTAAAATTTCAATAACACTTTGGTTTAGGACTAAATACCTGCAAAACTAACAATAGTCCCATCAGCCTCAGCTGTACTTAATGTTTAACACTAATTACTGTAGTGAATGTTAGCATGCTAAAATGCTAAACGATAGTAAACATGCACACACACACACACACACACACACACACAGTGAGAGAGAGAGAGAGAGAGGACAGGTGTGGTGTCTTGTTAAGCTCATTCTTTTCTCCTCTGTTGTTAATTGTGGACAGAATGAGTCTGGTGCAGAGGGAGCTGGCTGACAAAATGAATCAGAAATTGGCGTTGGGTCAATAGGCAGAGTAATCAAAAACACAACGATCATCATCACAGCAGGTATGATCACCATAATTATAGAGCTGACACAAGTGGTAATCAGAATGCAGATCTTGGAGTAATTTAATTTCTTTTGTTCCATTTTCTTAAATCAAAACCAACAACTCTGTTCAGTAAGATACTGGCTGCATTTTATAGATAATGAACGACAAACTTCAGTGAATGGCATGTTTTTCTCAAATGGATTCAACAGAAGCCAAATTACTTTTCAGTAAACACCAGTTCTGGTTTGGGTTGTCTTTGGCAGAAAAACTGATAAGGGCCACCTGTCATAGAGTCGACAACAGGAGAATAATATTCTGAATGCCTCAGTTATATGAAGTCCATCTGCTTCACTTTGCAGTCTTTATCCCTGATGATATACTCTCTGACTCAGCCAATTAAATGAAGTAAAGAATATTACTGTAGATGAAAAAAATCCTCTTCCGCACACTAAAAAAAATTATCCCCAACCAATTTTGTCAAAGAAAAACGATGAAAATGCACTACATTTGTTGGTTTTTATTGTATTATGTGATAGCACACTAAGTAACTCTGGATTCAGGAGTCTTTATTGAACAAAATAAGCTGTTTGAATATGTAAACTTGGGGTCTGGAGATCATGAGGCGCAATTTTCAAAATGATTCCATGGCAGGTTTAGAGATCTAACAAATATGTGAGGCAGCTTGGCTATAATTTACAGGTTCTGAGAGCTTTTAATGTGCAAAGCATATTTACTGTTCCCACAGAGGGCGGGGTGAGGGGTGGGACACATTAGCACCTCACAGCTAATGTAACCTCACTGTCATTGACTTGTTTAACAACAGAGTCGCATGTTTCGATGTTGGTGTGAGTTTACTGGGACCAGCAACTGCTCAGTTTTGAATGTAAGACGCTGCTTGCTGTCAGCTCGTACAGCAGGGTTCAGCTTGTACCCAGCGTGCCATTCAGTGGTCTTTCATTTCATTAAGATCTCGTGGCGGTAGTAGTGCACTCTTAATAAATATGGCTGTTAGATATCAAAAGCTTGCAATCAACACCGCAGTTTCTTGGGTCCTCGGTGATACAACCGCCAAGTGTGAAGTCAATTGAACGAAGGATTGTTGAGAAAATCGAAGTACAGAGAGACTCCTTTCATTTAGTTGGATGACACCATGTATCTTCACAGCAGTCACTGAACAGCAGAGAGGAGGGGCAGAGAGGAGAAGGGAAGGGAAAATGCAAGACGACATAAAACGCCGAAAAAGCTACACAGGCCATAATCTCAGGGGTGCTCTCGTTAAAATGTAGATAAAACAATGAAAGCTGCATTTCTCCACTAGATGACAGAAGTTTTGTCCAGATTGCAGCATGCTGGAGGCAAACATAAGCACGCAGCGAGAGAGCGAGAGAAAAGACTGAATCAGAAGAGGAAATGACAAGAAATGAGGTTTATGGCTGTGGAGGTTAATGAATAAAGAAATGACACAAAAAAAAAGAATCACATGATGCAAACGCATCCCACTGGCTCTCTGATAAATGTGGATGTGGTCTCTGACCAGACACAGAAAATCACCAGCGACATTCAGGCTGCAGGCCAAACTGCTAATAGGCTCTACCCTGCTTATCAGGGTACTGCACTGTCTGCCAGCCCAGAGGACACACACCCAAGCATGCACGCTCAGACACTAGAAAGAAATGAGTGACAGGACTGAATTTATAATTTCGTGTGTGTGTGTGTGTGAGTGTGTGTGTGTGTGTGTTTCTCAAAACAGGACTGAGCTGCTGTGCTATTCAAAATCTCTTATTTAAAATGGGTTTTGTTTGTATGTGTTCAATGTACAGCTTAGGTCATTAAGGACATTACTTGACCAAACACTACATACATATTTTCATCTAAAATTTGAGTCTTAACTTGACCAACCTGCCAAAACTAGTACTTCATTTATAAATGGGCATTTTCTATGTTGGGCATGAAATGACTGACTCAATATGCACCATCACAAAGGCGCCTAGGCGGATTTAATGCTTATTTTTTTTTATTAATTCAGCTGAACTTTTCACTTCCAGCAGAGACATTTAAATTTCACCTTTTAGGCTGGTAGAGACACACACATTCACACCGACGTGATACTGTTTTTGACTTGGAACAAATATGAATGTTTCACGGTTTTTCACAGTCATTCAAAGAAATTCCATTATTCTTTGTGTCACAGTTATAAATAAAACAAGACAGTTGGTGAGACAGCGAAAGAGAGAGGAAGAGGACAGATGGAAAAATGTGATGACATGAGAAAAAGAAAAACATACCTTAAAGAAAACATGGCCATGAAACAGAAGCGAAAGAAATGGGAAAGAGAGCGTTGCAAGCGGAGAGGGGAAACAAAAGACTCCACAATGATGCAATTTGAAGAGGACGCAGGACAAACTACAGGCACTGCTTCTCCTCCTCTCTTTTCTTGTATTCCATCACTCTCATTAAGTCTTTCATACATTATAGCTGCTGTTTCTACTCCTCACTCTCTCCTTCCTTCTTCCTGTTTAAATAGGATTTGCACATACTGCATGTGTATGAGCAACAACGATCAGCTGCTGTCAGCTTCGCAATTAACCACAAATCATTACTGACTTGACTTAAATCTCTCTGCTACTATTTATTTTATCTTCAAATTCATCAATTCTGGCCTTGAGAAAATAAAACATGCACACATTACAGCAATGAGCAGACGTTGAGGTTCATTAACAGGATGTTAGTCAGGCAGAGTGCAAAACTGACAAAAAAACGCTTATTTGCGGGCAGATATTTATTGGGATTAAACCTGTATGACATGATGGCAACGGAAATCATCGTGTATATAATTGTACACATCTAGTAGGGCTGCAACAAATAATAGATTAAAACAATTAAAAATCATTATAAAAATACTGTGGTTGGCAGAGAATTTCATCACTGATTGGTTGGGTCTACGCTGTGTTTTGATGTCCTCAGGTGGAGGCAGTAAGCCAGTCAATGCCGTGCCTTGTGTAGCTCATGTGATGAATAATAGAATATTACAATGTCTTATTTGTTTCTTTCTGTTGTGAAAAACTAAAGGATTCATTTTGGATTTTCTCTGACTTATGACATACAATATTTTTAAAAAAAAACCCTCCATAACATTACATTACATTCCAGTGTCTCTCCTACCTAATTCCAGAAATTTAGCTTTAAATTTGTCAGATATGTGTTTTTTTATTGAACAATGAAATTAATATATCAATCAAAAATATGTTTAGTGCATTTTTCTCCATTTTGAAACAGATTGATGGACCCACCAGGCCCCTAAAAGAATAATTTAATAGCTTACACTTGATAAATCTAACAGCCGGCACTGATACATCACAAAACAGACAGAAAACAGAAGGTATTTCAGATAAATCTACCTGTAATCATTCATTTGTCCATCAAAATGTACACAAATCTGCCAGACACAAGATATTTAGCTAATGCTAATTAGCTGAAATTACGTCTTGGAAAGACACTGTTGAAACATGTAATTTTATTGAGTTGGAGTATTTCATTACTCAGAGAAAGTGAATCCTTTATTTCTTCAGAACAGACACTTGGGCAACATCCGATTAATTATACATCAGTTACATTGTCATTTTTAGTGCATGGCTGCATTCGCAGTGCCCTTTTTTCTCTGTACTTTTTCTTGATGTAGCATACATGTCCTTTTTTTTGCAAGTAGTTTGAAAGAAAATTGTGTAAGAAGATGAGAAATCAGTTGTTTTTTGGAAAAGGAAATGCTGGAAATATTATTTTGCTTTTCTCATTTTTCCTATCAATAGTCAGTTAATCAAAGTACATGTCGACAGATTAACCATCTACTTACCATTATTTGCACCCCTACTGTCTACTAAATCAGTCTGACTAGAAATACTCCCGAAATTCTTTCTTCTTTTGCTTACTTCAAACTGCTCTGTAAGGTCAAACATTATTACTCTTTGCATGTGTACATTTACGGTGTAACGTGTAACCTTAATCCCCCCCCCCCCCCCCGTTGTCTCCATTTATTTCTCTTTGTCTTCATCTTGTTTTCTCAACTTATCTACTATTTATCTCATTTACTGTACGTGGATTTATTTCCAATTCTTTCAGTCGCAGCATTAGGAATAATTTCTGCCACTAATTATTTAGCGGATCCTAATGGATGATGGCAAATTGAGATTTAACTGTCAAGAGTTAATGTCTTTGTCTTGTCCTAATGCCTTCTCTCCTCTCATTTCTCTTTCCCTTTTCACTCACCTCTAGTGAGCAGGAAATCTCGAAACTGTTTTTTGTTTTTTTTTTAATTATTATCTTTAAATAACAGACTTGTGGGGAGTGGATTTTTTTTTTCAAAGTCATCTCTAACTAATTAATCTTACAGCTTCTTATCCAGTCCAATACCTCAAATATAATGTTATATGTGTATTCATAACCACAGCACAAAAGGGATGCAACATACTTTATCCTTCAAGTCTGTCGCTCTAAAAGAAGGGAAGTTATTTCCACTGTAATTTGCAGTATCAGCTTGCTCATTTTCTATGTGAGACTAATAATCTTGATAAAATACGCAGAGACCACGATAGTTTACAAGTTACTGTGAGAATAATGATGATGAATTGCGTTCACTGTGACTTTTTTCAAAAATGTTGCTTTGCTACAGTGCACTTTTGTGCAGCAAAGGTTTGATTAGACATTGAGCTGTATCTAATTCAGCTTTCTAGTTGTACAGGTATCTTCACAGTCTTTTAGTATGCTGTGCTGCCTGGTGACTGAACTCATAAAAATGACAGTGGCAAAATTAAATTGACTAGAGTCTATGAGTACTAACTTTAAAAAGGAGAAGGGAGAAAAAAGAACTACAGTAAAAGTCAGCCAAATTTTAACCTAAACATTAGTAGGAGCCACGTTTCAGCCTGCTAGTGTACTCATGTGTGGCTCTAGAGTAAAATTTGAAACAGAAAATCGAAAGATATCAATAAACCAAAACAGACAATCCAACTCACTCACTTGGATGCAACCTTGAGTGTGTCAGGCTTGTAGATGGTATTTCTGCTGATGTACTTGTTCATGTGATGGAAACATACCAAACACATACAGCGCATTCTGAATTCCAGCTTTACTGAAAACAGACGTTAAGCACTGTATGAAGGTGATACTTCACGTACCTGAAGTAGCTCAACATAATGTGGTAAAAAAAAAAATTAAATAACTACATAAATGAATGCAGCTTGGCATCTCTCCGCTCTTCGTAACAAGGTTAAGCTCAGAGTGAATTCTTGCTCCAACTGCTGGATGGATTGCCATATAATTTGGTAAAGGTCATAATGGATGTAGCAACTGTGACATCACCCACTGGATTATGGACACCCATTTTGAAGCCAAAAGTTCGGCCATGATCAGCCCCAGTGGACTGATTGCAGCCTGAACACTCTGCAGTTTCGCACAGTTGAATCCAGCAGTTAATCTTGTTCTCCTATTAGAGGTATACTATAACTACGGCTACTGCTTCTTTCGATATTTGTTCCCTGAAACAGGTATTTGTACAAACCATGGAGTTAGCTCCTACACAGTAAAAGCCTAAAAATGTCGGGTCAGACAAAACCTTTAATTCTGAGGCACAAGATTTATCCAGCCATCAGATCAAACAATAACAGAATGAACACAGAGACGATGCTGACAAAAATGGCCTGACTCCACTGGTGACCTCAGGTAAAAAAATGACAAGGTGATGGATATTATTTTAGCCCATAAAGGGAAGTGAAACATTTCCCAATAAGGCTGTCTGACAGCTCTGATAGATACAAACATTCACACAAGTGCACTAGAATTACAGGTCAAACAACAAGGTGACATGTTAGATACTGATTGGCCTTGAGGGACCTGAATCCTTTCATGGGGGACAGCATGTTGAATTGTTGCAGTTTTGCAGTGTGTCCTTGAAGCGAGAGAGGAGAGGAGAGGAGAGGAGAGGAGAGGAGAGGAGAGGAGAGAGGAGAGAGGAGAGAGGAGAGGAGAGAGGAGAGGAGAGGAGAGAGAGAGAGAGAGAGAGAAGAAAAGAGAAGAGAAGAGAAGAGAGAAGAGAGAAGAAGAGAAAGAGAAGAGAGAGAAGAGAAGAGAAGAGAGAAGAGAAGAGGAGAGAAGAGGAGGAGAGTCTCATAGGAATTGCATTTTGATTTACAGCTTTAATTAGAGGCTCATTTGAGTCACTGGGAGAGGGGGATGTGATGAAAGATACAGAACTCCAATCAAAACCCCTGATTTCTCTCTTGGACTCTCACTGATGAAAAGAAGAAGAAGTCAGGCACAACCGGGAAATGACTGGCCACTGTGAGTATGTGTGTGTGTGTGTGTGTGTGTGTTTGTATGTGTGTGTCTGTGCGTGCACTGATGTTTGCCTAGTATAATCACAGCTGCCTTTATACTGTTGATTCAAGCTACTTCTCTGCCACAAACAAAGCAATGCATGCTGTAAACAGGCCCGTTCGTGTGCGTGTGCACACACAGGACAGCAGCTTTGAATATTTTATCTTCTGTGTGCTGCTTCCCACACCAAAAAGAGCTAGGGCAATTTACCTCTGACACAGACGCAGTCTGCAGAGTCAGCAACACACACATGTGCACACACAAGCACATTGTTTACAGCCTGAGTTCTCTGGCAAACTTACACAGGTAAAGAGTACAAAGTAGAAAAAAGGAGTGTTTATAGAGAAATCCTGTAGAGTTTAGCAACTATACATCAAGGAGGATAGCAGAGGAAACACACACACAGTTCCATACAAATAAGATCTCAATGTGAGATGAAATTGGATTACATATTTGACTACGGCCCTCGTCAGTTTGTTTTATCACATAATAACTTTCTCAAATGTGTTTCTCAATTATGTCTGATTGTCAAACTAAACACAGGATAATTTTCTACATTAAAACCATACAGAGAATTAAAGAGATGCAATGTATCCAGTTTAACTAGATTCTAGGTAAATGTCTGGAGGTTTCTTCAGTCAGAGTAGGCAAACAACATGGAGCTGTCCGTGGTGCTGAAATGTACTGGCTGGGTAATTCCACTGAGATAGATTTGGTTTTGAGTAGAGTAGCCAAGTTATTAATAATTTGTTTGCCATTGTAATATGTGTACATATATATATATATATATATACCTCCTTTAAACATCTCTTTGCAGTCTCAGTCCCACTTAAACTCTCTTACTTACAACAATGCAGCAGGAAGAAATGTAGCCAACAAAAACTGAGGACTGTGTTGATCAGATTAGACATCTCTTTCTGTCAACGCATCTTTCCATCCAACACTCTTTCTCTAGCCTCCGTCATTCGCCTTCTTTTGCTTCTTCTCCCTCTATTTATGTAAAAAGTAAATGGACTGCATTTAAATAGCCCATTTCTACCTCACCGGGTAAAACGCTTTACCATTTTCCTTTCATTCATCCATTCACACAAGCATTCATACACGGACGGTGGCGGAGCTGCAACACGCCAGCCTGCCCAAAGGACGCAACTTGGGGTTTACTGTCTTGTTAAAGAAGACTTTACCATGCGAACAGGAGGAGCTGAGAAGTGACTGTCAACCCATGTGATTAAAGACAACCCACTATACCTCCTAAACCACAGCCACCCATGTCTCACAAGAGACTCTCAAGAGACACACAAAACAACACAGAAATCCTCTGAATTATTAAAGATATAGTGCCTCTTTCACATACAAACACACATACACACACATGCACACACACTGACATAACCACAGGCAACTTAAATGCCTGCCCTCAGCAGATAAAGGCAGATAATGAGCTATTCAATCTGACATGGTTCGAGAGAGTGCACACATCAGCAGACACTGCCTGCCTGCTGTACCTGCCTGCGTGCTTGCAAACTCATTCCCTCTGCTCTCTCTGCCACCACACCATCCAGCCACACTCCATTCTCCCTCTCCTTCCTGCCGTTCTACAGCCATTCCCTCACCGTGGTCACCTCCTGCTTTAGCACTGTTACAATAAACCTGCTAGACTTCTTTTGCATCTTGTCTGTCGTCTGTGCTTGGATCCACTTGCAACAATTCTCAACAGTAGGAGATGAGCAGAGCAAGAGAGATGTAAAAGGAAGACAATAGAGTAGGAGAAAAAAGCCAAAGAAGCCTGGAGACTGAAAGGAGTGTAAAGCTTGAATCTGTTGTGAATGTGAGCCCTCCTGTGTGTCAGTTTGGATCCTGATTCCAACCCACTGCAAATTGCTTCTCTTATAGTTGATGACAGCCACAAAATTAATCAGGTTTTGCCATGAATTGCCATTATTATTTACATTTGGGAATAAAGAGAAAATTAGAATGATAAAGTATAATAATGGGACACTTATAACAAAAGTAGGTAAAAAAGGTTCAATTTAATAATTTGCAAAAAAAATAAATAAAAATAAACAACAATATTACAACAATACTTAGCTATATGCATAATTACAATGTACTCCCTATCAAGAAACCTAAGCTGGCCAACACTGACTGAGTAACTGAGCAGCAGAAACGCACAGGCAGGGGTGTGATAAGGAAAGCTCTCAGTTCATAAAAAAATTCCTACATCAATGGCTCCCAACTTGTGGGCCGCAGTCCAAAAGTGGGTCACAGATGCAGTCTGAATGGACCACAAGTGACTCATAAACACGTCAAGATGTGAAAAAAACACCCTTAATTTAGAAGTACAGTGAATTTCAGGCACAAAGCTTTTATTTTATTTTTGCTGTAGAATGAGAGAGGTATTGGCTCCAGCCGCCCTGCGACCCTTGCAAGGACAAGCTGTTATGGACAATGAATGAATGAATAAATGAGTAAGAGATGTGTGGGAATTACTTTATTGCGTATTGAGTTTTTGTCACTGGTCTGGAAGCAATAATATGCACTTTTTTGGTTGCAGTGCTATTTAGTTAGTAATTTTTAGGTAATGGTGCTTTACTCTTGCATTACATCTTATTTCATTGTGTTATAAGCCTATGTGCTATTGACATTTTGTAAAATAGAATTTATAAGTGGTAATTTTTCTTATGTCTGGACCTTGAACTAATGACTGTGAAGAAATCTGGATCCCATGGCTAGACAATTTGGGAACCACTCTTATAGTATATATACATTTTTGGAACATACAGATAATGTAGTTTCTTTTTGGAAGAAAGACTGAGACTGATTTATACAGACAGAGGATGCAGATGAGAGAGACCACATATTACTTGTAATAGTGGACAACAGCTAGGCAGGGTCCACATTTACATTCTGTATGTATGGTCAGTGCCGTTGGTCTTGTAAATGATGCATGTAGCAATACTTATCTGTGTCGCTATGGTTCATCTCCAGTCATAATGCTGCACTGGATTTACAAGCTATAAAACATAGATCAAATAAGACAAAGCCGACTGGCATATGGAGAGACACAGAGGGAAGCCAACGGGGAAACACACACAAAAACACATACATACTCTGCATATTTTTTAGAATGCACGCCCAAACATGTGCAGAACAGCATGTGACACATCTTATTTTTGATCAAATCAATCAACAAAACTGTTTCGCTCTGCTCTCTGCTGCAGAGAGATTTCTTTCGATTTGCTTTTGGACATGTGCAGCATTTTGAATAGATGTTTGATTACACGACTGAACTCATTAAAATATATAATTCACATCAGTCCAGTCAAAATGACAGCAGTGATCCTATAAAGTGCATTCAAAGATATATTAATGGCTGTCTGTCATTATTAGCATAATGCAATTTTTGCTATAATAACCTACAGCAGTCACCATGAAGATGACATACAGTGTGCAAAAAGATACAGTCAGGATGCATAGTGCATTATCAGAACTACAGTACTGCATGCAGGGTAATGATGGAAAATTATTCAGGGAATCAGGCTGTATTAGCCTTTTAGATTAATATTCCTCACTGCGAAGAACAGAAACAGAGAATGTATTCAAATGGCATTATGGAACACTTTAATGCATCTTTGTGGGGTAGTTTACCTTAGTTAGAAATTACTTGTTAAAAGTAGAACTGGACATGATCTTCTCTTAGGGAAACTACTATCAAATTGTAGCTCAAAAAGTTGAGACGTGTGCATTATGTACAATGAAGCAACTTCGTCTACTGCCATTATTCATTCTTTGAAAATGTTTAGTAATAAATTGGTCAATTGTGCAATAAATAAATAACTGTATATTGCATTTAATATTACTGAAATGGGCAGAAATTGCAGCAGAATCATAGAAGACAATGCGGTCAGACCTGCCTGTAACCCATCCACGTAACACTCTGACACAGAAACTAGACGAGAGGACAGACGAGAGACAGACTTTTTTACTGGTCTCCCTCAGCAGCAGTTTCAGAAGGATAATTGTTCTGTCAATCCAGTCAGAGATGGCCAGATAGATTGATGAAAGGAGCAGCTACTGCAAAAACTGAACTTTTAGACCCAGTTTAAGTTTTCGGTTAAGTTTTATTTTCACTGCACCTGGCTTTTTGCTGCTCCCTCTGTGCCCAGAATACACTCAACACTTCAAGACTATGGTGCAATCAATAGCCAAAGCAGGGTTTCCCACATATTCTTTTTTTTCTGGCAGACCACCACAACTAAATCATCTGCTGCCACAAATAGATTTTCTAGCCCTATTGAAATATATAGGCTGCACTGTGCGGTTACTCATTGCACCACACTCGCAGGGCTCCGAGTGTAACTTTTCATAGTGTTGGGTCTAAAAGTTTGCATTTATTCACTTTGCACTGTTTTTCCTGTCATCCACCTATCTTATCAGCTCTGACCAGATCAACTGATCAGTAGGTATGGGTACTGAGAGCCAGTATTAACAGGTACCAGTACGTGATTGGGTCAGTATTTAAGTACTGAAAAGCTTTGTGACAGACGATGCTACTATTGGTAATTATGACTTAAATTGTGTAACGTTCATTTATTCTAACCTGATTCTAACATATCTGGCAACCTGTTCCTCACCATGAGGAAGCTGCCTTCATCGGGCGATGACGTATGGTGAACGCTGGATAAGACCAAGCGGTCGAGAGTGTGGCTCACTTTTCTGAAAGTCATGACTGTGCAGCTAAATGCACTTTGTTGCAAAGCATAGATGCAAGTGCAGCATTTCATAAATATGAATCAGTGCAGCATCTTTGATAGCATTAGCAAAGCCGCTAATGCTTACGTTAGTCTGACGGTCAGGCCCCCGAGGCCCAGTGGCTGAGATGGCTCTGAGTAGATGGAAGTCAGACACCCAAGTTCAACACATTTACCAGCCATGAAATGAGGGGAGATTGCACAGGAAGAAACAGCAGAATGTCACAGGCCGTGGCCAAGGTTACAGTGAAAGACAGCCCTTCACTTCAGTGGAGTGAAGTTGGTTTAGATTTGCTAGATAACTACTGGAGTGAAGATAGTTCAGGCATGATAGATAACTGCTGATAGGTATGCCGTGAATCAAGTTTCAGCTGCCCTAATAACAAATGTCAGTTAACAAAGACTGTAGTGTATATTTTTTTTTTTACTCCAGGGAAACTGAAGATTCACATGATAAGTTATTTTGTAGAGAAACCTTGTAGTTTACTCAGCTGGTGGAAATAGGGTCAGTCAAATAAAAAGCTACATGATAAGTCCTACAGGACAGGGCAGAAACCTGAGGTCATGTCAGCTTGTGGAAATAGTTTGTCACAGTAAATCAGAATAGCCAGTGTCACATGAGAAGTCACATAAATCATTGAGTTGCCCAGTTTGTGGCAAAAACAAAATAACTTGAATTTTTTTTCATAGCTTTACATGTCATGTCTTTATTTTCTGCATCAAATTATAGAGAGCAGTAAGAGTATTGATGAGTATCGGTATCGATAAAATCCTAACGATACCCATCCCTACTGATCAGTTATCCACACCACCAATCAAATTGCTAGAGGGCTTAAAATAACTCGTAACAAATTTCACCTGCACTGTTTTCATGGACCAGCAAAATGTCCGAATTTAGAGAGGCAGCACAGAATGATTACGCAAACACAGTGACACATATGCAGGGTATTTATTTGTGGCAGGCCGCCATAAATAATTGTGTGAGAAAGCCTGAGTGTGGATTATTTTCTTTCCCTGTGGTCCTTGTTAGACTATTAGACAGTCCCTTAACAGCTAACATATTAGTAATGCACCTTTAATGTCTCCTCTTCTCTTCATATCCTGACTGAGCATACTCCCAGTGATGCCAATGCGAATAAGATTATCCCTGCTGCACACATTCGTTCCCTGTTGTTCAACAGCTCCAATTTGTTCCTTATAATACAGCCTGGCAGCAAAAAAAATGTAAATTCCTCACATCTCCTTTCCATAGGATAGTTAGCACAATATTCAACAGCTTTATGCTTCTAGTTTAAAAAGGCACATGCGTAAGGTGAAAGAGTGTATGTTAAAATGCATATGTTTATTGTGCATCTTCTTGAGGTGGTTATCCTCCTTTATATCTGTCATATTGTGTTACTCTCAGTGTATCCCTGGGACAGACTAAACTGCTACCAATATGAAATAAATGCATGCTGTTAAGTCCATAAGCTTTCAAGTGAGAGACCACTTGAGGGAAAGGTTATCTTCAAGATGTGTCAAGACCTGCTTTTGGATATAATCACTAAAATGCAGGACTGGGTGTAAAAATATGCAAAATCCACACCGGGATACACACACACACACACACACACACACACATACACACAAAGAAAGAAGTTATAGCAAGTGGCAGCCCCTGAGAGACTGTCAGAGCTTGGCAAAGAAATGAGTGCTGATAAAAGATGACAATATCTAATCCTCGTCGAGGGACTCAGCTGAGACAGGCTCTCTGTCTCTTTTATACATACAGAGAGCAGACAGAACTGCAGAGCTGGTGGGTGCCACACAGGCAGGCAACAAGGCATGTGATGCTTAGAAAGAGAACATTATTACACGCAGACAGAGATGTAGATGCGGAAATATACCTCACAAGTAAGGCACCTGCTTTCCTTGACAGCGCTTAGGCAGTAAACAGCAGAACTCCTTGTCAGCGCACTCAGAGAAAAGGAGGGAATGAGCAAGAGGGAAGAATTGGAGGGGGACAGGCGAGGAGTAAAAAGCCTTTGAGGAGAAACAAACAATGAGCTTAGACACAGACAACAACTTTTCCACCTCTTTAGGATCAAAGTGGGGGTGTTTGATTGGCAACAGCATGCTTTCTGTTCCTGTTTCCAAACAGATTTTGACAAGAGATGCTGAAGAGGTGTAGAGGAAAGAAAAGTGGGGAGGAGATGCCAACCGTACCTAAAGCTCAACAGGGATTTTCTATATCCCCTGGTAAATCTCATATACACACAATGCTCATCTGAGTGTCCTTTATCCATCCATCCCTCTGGTCATACATGTGTAAGTTGCAGTGGCAGGAGGCCAAACGAAGTAGCCCAGATGTTTTTCCTCCCCAGCCATATAATCCAGCTCTTCACAGGGGAGTCCTTGGGCACTTCAGGCCAGATGGGATATATAATCTCCTCAGCATGCTAAGGGTCAACCGAAGGGTCTCCTCCCCGTTAGATATGCCCAAAATACCTCCATAGGGTGGCATCCAACTTTAACTGGTTCCTTTCAACTCTTATTTGATGGAGGATTAGTTCTACTCAGAGCTCCTTCTGGTGTTTGACCCCCTCACCCTGCCCATGTGGGTGAAACTCCTTTCAGCTGCTTGTATCTGCAATCTCATTCTTTCACTCACTACCAAACGGCAGCCTCCGAGGCTGAAAAATCAAGCCAATGCAAAAGTGCCAAAAACTGCATGGAATGGCCACTTGAGGCTCGCTCTGAAAATCTCCATCGACCCCATGTTAAAATGCCCAGCACAAATAAACATGTTAACAGCTTGGTATAAAAATGATTCTGGTCTTTATGGCTAATTTCAACATTTATGACAATTGTGCTAAGGGTGAATGTTTTTCATAACTCCTGTTTACATTTAATCATGGCCCAGAGTTACACATATTTAAGGGCAGGGCCTCTTGAGTGACAGGCTGTCTATGAGGAGTCACTATAGTCTTTGAGTTAGATCCAGCTCTCACTTCTCCAACCTCTTGTCCAGATACGATCACTTGCGGCTCCAAAAAAACAATATGCAACAATTACGCAAACCAATCAGTGATGTCCCACCTACATCCATTTTTATACAGTCTATGGTCACTACCCAAATGACTCATGACTTGGGCCTGGTATCATTCAAAAAATGACATTACCACTACTTTTAAAGTCATACTGATAGAGTGCTTCATTTTAGACCCTTTTTCCATCTACCTTATTCGATATGCATCATACGAATGGGGTGGCATTTAGGTGATTCTTTCAAACCTTTTGGTGGCATCTTGGCACACTTAACTGCTAAACATGTCAAATACACCACACTTGACTTCATCCCACAACAGACCGTATTGGTTTTAGCTGCTGCAGAAGTAGGCCAATCACACATTTCATAAAATTAACAAACATTTTGAGGTGATTGGATGTGAGCAAAACCATACATAGTCTTTTTTTTCTAGATGTGGCAACAAAAAATTGAATGCAGGTGTCTTTTGACAGGAGAAGTTTTGATGCTACTTGGTAGTGGGTTAGTTTGATCGATACTTTAAAGGAATCGAGTACTGATACCAAGGCCTACTCATAACCAAAGGTTGGACTGGATTTCAGCCAATAATTCTTGGGCTCCTCCTTCAGTATGATGTGGTACGATTTCTGTATTTCTGTGCACAATGGAGCAATCCGCCTGTCAACCTCATGCTCCCTCTGACCCCCACCTGTGAACTCAGCAGCAGAGGGCCATGCCCTGTGATTGGAAGGTGCTGACCAACATCTTTACAATATAAACTGGACTGCAAACCAGCTCTGTACACGCTGGAGGTCACAGTCTGATTAAGCCAGCCGAACTGCTTCATCAGCAGAGATTGGATGCTGAGGTCACTGAACTGGACACTCTCCATTCTTCAGCTGTGCCTGCAGATCATCATATGAGTAAGATGTAAGAAATCAGTTTTTCCTCTACATGTCCTCTCTTTGGTTTTAATTTACACTGGCACTTTGATATCCTATGCTGCAGTTGGACAACAGTTATTCATTTTAACAGTTAAAGTGTTTTCTTAAAGTCTAAAAGATTAACACAGCCAGTACTGAGAAATACTAAGAACAGAAGTTGTATTTGAAGTTCTAAACAACTTACACAAATTGAGTACTGTCGTCAACAGCTGTTCTAGCCTTCCAGATTTGGGTTAGAACAGATGTTGAAGACAGATTGCTCTTTTTTTTGCTGCACTACGGCCCATCTGGAATTGAAAGGAAATACGCCAAACACCAAACTCCTGAGAGTCAACACTAACATTATATCAGTTCTGCTCTTAGGTTCAGAAACACGGAGAGTAACAAAATCCTTCACCAAGAAAGTCCAGATCTGTGTCAACAAGTGCCTAAGATCTGGAAGATACACTGGCCAAACACCATCAAAAATTAAAATCTCCAGGAAAAAAAAACAAGAGAAAATAGACACTCAAATGAGGAAAAGAAAGTGGGGTTTAATCAGACACACCATACCGAAGCCAAAAAATGACATAACCCACAAGCCAGCTCTAACATGGAACCCGCAAGGAAAGAGAAAATGACAGAGACCCAAAAAGAGCTAGAGGAGGTCAATAGACATTCCGGCAAAGGAACAGAACTGCAACTGAATAGAATTGGAGAGAGTGGCCCAAAATCGAGAGCACTAGAGAAGTATTGTGGATGACCTATGCTTCACTAGGACAGGAAGGATCTTAAAGCCCAGTCACTGATTCAACATGCTGTACTGGCCAGAAAACAGCCAACAAGTTCAGACAGTGCAGGATACACTGCAGAAACTAGGGTGTCAGATACTCATTGCAAACCTATATTGACCAACAGCTGGCCAAAGGCTTAATGTGTCAGGGCCCTTAGTCAAGAAAAGCAACTCAACTGCATCAGTTCAGTGATTACATTACTGTAGGTGATGCAAAGTAGCAGTGTTGGTTTATTAGATTAGAAATGTTGGCGCTGTGTCACCACAGGAGATTTGGCACCAAAAAATAAGTGTTGCTCTTTCACTTTACACTGCATCAGCAGGGAACTCACACCTGTCAATACATCACTGCTGCCTTGCTGCACTAGCCTGACACATCCTTTCTCACTGCATTTTGTCACCCGTCTTTGCTTAGAGGTAGTTGACAATGTCAAGACGGCATAAACCATTCATACTAAATACATCTCTAACTGCTTGTGTCCTTCCCACAGTATACAGAAAAACACATACCAAATTGTCTCAGCTCTACAATAAATAAAAAAGCTGTTAGTTTGTTTTCAGCTCATATTAAATAAATCTTCACGTCCAGCAGCGCTGCAATAACTGTTGACTGAAAGCTTTCCATTAACAGCATGTCAACAAAGCACTGGTAGTTCCGTATTGATTTGTTTCAATTAAACAGTACTTATTTTCACTTTATTATAACAGTACTTTATTTAACTTTATAAGAACAGTACCTTTATTATAACAATAATCCAATTTTATTGTAAAAGCACTTAATTATAACAGTACTTTATGTAACTTTATTTTGTTAAATGTTCTTTATTAAATTGATTATATAACAAAAGCTACTTCATTAAACTTCATTGGTACTGTGGTTTATATTGTATTTTTATAGTTTACAGTTGTTAAGAGGACATTTCAAAGTATCAAGATATATATTGTGCACTACACCATAGCCTAACAATAGTGCTTTATTATTTACAGGCCATATCGCCAAGACCTTCTCGTAACTGTGTATGGCTTCAATATTTGATTTCGCTTGGGAAATAAGGAGCTAAGGATGTTCTCATTTCCATGTCACAGAGACTTTTAAACATAAAGAACAGTAGCTGCTGTCATGTTGTGTGCTTACGCAGATACATGCTATGTATGAACCCCTCAGGCTACATACATAAATGTAGTCTCTAACACTAAAAAAACCATCACATATCATTTGGTAGCAACTCATCTTGTCATCTGGAACACATAGCAGATGCATGGCTGGGATACTCCTGGTTTACTAGATGATGATATTGCGTTGGTACAACATATGTATTGCTGGTTTTGTGCGATGACTCGTGAATTCAGTTGTGCATCTGTATGGGTGCTGGATTTGATCGATCTTCTTGAGACGACAGCCTTGACTTGCGTATCCCTCTGCGACTTTCCCTTAGACCATGAGCATTAAGGTGAGCTGGGTTATGGCTGATCAATACTTGGAACACATTGAAACTCAAATTGATGTGGTTCTTTGATTTTTCTTGACTTGCCCCATCACACTGCCAGCAGGCCATCCCAGCCAACTGCTTGTAGACATGGATTTTCTTTGAAAGACGCCTTTCTGACTGCTGCTAGAGGCTCATTAAACCAATGCCCTTCGCTGAATGCAGCTGTGCCGTACATTTACATATAGATCTCTGCAGAGACATAGATGTGTGTGTACATGTTTTTATAAGCAATACGAATGGCTCCTATTTGAAAGTAAATGCCCCATATAAAGTAGGGTGCATGGATCTGCTATATTGTACTATACATAATTACCTTTAAACAAGTCATTCCCAGAAAATGGAAACATTTGTAAAATGGCAAAGTAACTTAACCCTTGCTCTTCAGAATGTAGTTAGAGAGATTTTAAATTTGCATAATCACCTATCAAAATGTAAATTAATGTTTTGACCAATCAGAAATAAATTAAAGTTATATGGGAAGTAAATATGCCATAAATATCCACCATTCAGTGGCCAGTCTCTGTTGTCAACATCAAAATTACAACAATATTTCTGGATATGCAAAATAACAAAATAATCACATATGGTTGGTTGTTACAATAAAAAAGTCATTGCTGATGTCCATATGTTGATGCTTCATTAGGATACACTGGGATTACTCTTTAAAACCCAACATTAGTTAGTCCCTTTAGTCTATATGTAAACTTAAATTACAACAAGCTTGTGGGAATTTTATACATAGAGGACATACTCCATATAGCTGTACTCCTCCTACAATAGTCAACTATTACATATGACATCAAAGTCAATATGTTTCATTCCATTTCATAATAAAATCCCTGGTGCTTTGGGAAGTCTAGCCTTTCTATTGTGTACCAGGTCAGCCCTAGCCCTGTCGTAACCAGTCGCTCTCAGGAGCATGATTATCAGATGCCCGAGTCAATAACAACCAGCTCCCCACATCAACCAGTCAAGGTACCTCATTGATTGCAGAGTTCCTCGTCCTTTCACAACAAGTTAGGATCATTGGCCTACACAGAAACCTCTTTCCAGCCCCCTTGCGTATGTGGTCACTTTCTTTAGTCACCACTCAGACCCATGTTTCATCACTCCAATCCTTTTTCATTCCCTCAGGATCACTTTCCGCTGCCCTCTTACCCAGTTCCCATGGTTAACAGAGACTCAAAGAGGGAAAAGGGTGGCAGGAGGTTACAGCTGAGACCCCTCATTGATAGTTCAGTATCCCTCCATCTGTCCTTTAAAAGTGTCTGATACAATAGTGAAACAATGACATGTGTGTGTTTGTGTATATGAGCATGACAGATTGTGTGGTGCACCAGTTAATAAAGTGATGTGACACAATTGCAAAGTAGATCCATCATATACTGACATCGTAGAAAAAAAAGCCCAGTATTTAAAAAACTAATTTGAACACTACATGGTACAAAAACGCCATATACTGTATTTGTATGGTTGCTTATCTATCCCTCACATAATAGAAATATGTATCTAGATATGCAATCTATGGTTCAAAATAACATGTATCATTTGTAATTAACTGCACTGTACTGATTCATAGCTAACTGGAAATTGGTTGATTCAGTGGAGAATCAATTTCCAGCTCAGATTCAATATGAGTTGACATTCTGAATTGCATATGAATCAAAATGAATGAGCACTGACATGCAATTACAGATGATTTTCTTCCTTCATGTATTCACCTGTAGTAAAATAAGCAAATATCTGCCATAATAATCGTTACGGCCACTAGAGGGCCTTACAATAAACAGAAGGTATGGGTCATAATAAGCTGTGTACTATGGACCTATCAGGTGGGTTTTTGGGGTTGGTGTTTTGGTGAGGGCAGACTGGGTAATTTCTTTTCACACAGTTCCCTTGGTCATGTTAAAAAATGGAAAAACCTGGAATACTCAAAAAGTTAGTTAGTCAAACTAACAATCTCATTTTCCAGACCTGGAAAAGTCATTGAATTAGTGAAAAGCATGTAAAGTTTTGGATAAGTGATGGAATTATGTTGTGTGTAATGTAATTAATTGACACACTACTCTTTTCTGGATAACCTTTCATGTAATGTAATAAACATAGCCAACTTTTTGAGATTGGAAATCATTGCCATTTAGTTTACCATACAGTTCTGTTTGTGTCATGTTGTGAATGGTCATTAAATTTTAATGTGGGTCCTTGAAAAGTCATGAAAAAGCCTATACATTTTGTACATGAAAATGTGTGGGAACCATGTATGCTATCTCTATCAAAGATTACATCCAGTGTTGAGTACGTGTCTGGATGACAGGCCATATGAAGTCTTTTTTTTTTTTTTTTTTTTTAAGTATGGAGATAAATGAGCTGTTCCCAACTTTCAAAAAGCCAAAACTTTAAAACATGAAAAGTTTCACTGTCACAGTCTGTGTGTCTATGTGTTTCTTTGCTGGCAGTGCCTTTGTGAATACTCTTCTCTCCGGCTGGGAATATGGCAGCTGTGATTTGTAACTGTACATCTCTTTTTCTCTGGGGCTCAGTCTGAGTTTCATTTCATCACTGTTTTATATTTGCTTGGCCACTCACCAAAGAGAATAACCGCTCATATAACCCTTTATAGCTGGTGAGGAGTTCAAAAGGCATGAAGGTCCCTATAAAACTAACATAACACACAAGGTTTCTACCCTAATGCTGTATCTGATAACTCACTGTATAACTTTTCTGTAGTTTTGTAACAAACACATGCACAGTCAGTTCCAGTAATATGTTTGCCACTGTAGCTGAAGGAATGACTGTAAAGCAGTTTGAATTTACACAGACTGTTTGACTGGCAAGGGACTTTTAAATCTGTTATTCTTCATTCTGTCCCTCAGTGCCTTTCTCTTTTCAGCTCTGCTCTGTGTCTGAAGAGTCATTCTGGGATTTATTCCTGGGAGATGTTCTCCTGCACAGCGTCTGTGTAACAGACATACGACGACCCCACACTCAGAGAAACACAGACAGAAGTGGGAAGCTGACTGTGATTGATATTGTTTGCATTACAACATTTGTGTCAAAGATTCCTGCTCCCCCTTCACGTCTCATTACATTGTTGCCTGCAACGCCTGTCACAACGGCAGAATGGCTGTCGCCCTGATACAATGACTGCTGTTATGACAGGAGAAGAGAAGAAAAAAGAAATACTCCTCCTGAGGCTTTCCAGATGGATGAGAAAAAGTCATCAACCTGGAGCTGGAAAGAGAGATCTGCTGTGCCGCTTCAGTTGCTTTGGTTTTTGTCCATTTTAGTCAAGCTTTCATGGGCCTTGTTTTTGTGGCAGAGGAGGAAATCACAAAAGTGTGAGAGAATTTAATACAGTCACTGGCTGAGGAGATGGCAAATAACCCACTTGGCATGTCAAATAGTGCAATGTCCATCTTTAACTGACAGGCTGTCCATCTAAGTGGGCACTGTTGATGTTATTGATTACTCCCAGCACCTCTTTAAACCTCCAAAGCGAAACCCTCAGAGAGGCTTTTTGCTCAGAGAGCTGCAACCAAAACAAATCTGAATTTACAGCAGGGCCTCGGGAAGTGTTATCAAGCTCCTCTGTGACCCCGACTGAATCACTGTAGAGGATTCCCGACATCTGAATCCAGAGATTGTACAAAAAGCTTCAAGCACCGATTTAACATGACTGTAAAGCTCCCCTGAGTCCGCCTCAGAAATTCACTGCTGCTATAAAAGTTCAGGCCTCAGTATCTAAAAGGTCACAGAGAAACTGTGTTTTTAAATGTATCAACTTCCTTTTAAATGGGATCAACAGGGTCAAATCAAACATATGACTGACTGAAGCAGATAAACAAGCGGGCGTATACAAATATACAGCAAGATATTTATCATTTAACAGATTTCATATTAAGCAGAGCACAACTTATTTCCATACGACAGTAAATATGATATCTCATGAAAATTTCTGCCCATACAGCAGATCATACAATATCTTGTGTATTAATATCCCTACCAGTTAAGGCCATGATACACCAAGAGGTGGTCAGCCATTAGTCAATGTTGCGTATGTCAGTGAGCGTTTAAAACCCTAGTTTTGGGGGTGTGTCCTGCACCGTTGGCCCTTGTCGACTCTTGTCTGCCATTTTTGGCTTTTTTGGCCAATTCAGCAATGAACAGACGGTGGAGCACATCGGGAAGACAAATTACTCTAATTGGCAGTTCAGCTCATTGCAGGAGAAGAGAAATGGAAGTGAGGACAGTAAACAAACCGCTTAAGTAAAGAGGATCTGAGATCGAAACCGACTTGCTATATGATGCATTTTAAGTTTGTTTTTTTTTGCCTAAAAACCTCTTTAGCAAAAAAGGTCTTCTGAATTCTGAAAGAATTATTTCCTCTCGTGCAGGCACAGAACGGTCTTCATGGTGCATTCAGGTGCATTTTTGTGTCCAAGACACAGACCATGTGAACAGTCAAACGTTGTCACCACTAGTTCTTCATTTATTTATTAATCGATTGCAGTACTTGTTATTGTTATCTTTTTTTATTTTAGCATATATGGATACTTTTAAACACTCTTATTGGCTTTTACTGTTGGTGCTGTAAGCTGCTGCGACAAATGAATTTCTCCATTGTGGATTAATAACAGTTTTTCTTATCTTATCTTGATGTCACTTTGGTGCATCTGAGCCTTTGGGTTCGGGTTAGAAAGAGTAATGGTTGGGCATTGTTGCATTATATACATACAAACGAACAACCGTGACAATGTGATTTGACATATGTACATGACATATGTTGATATTTGGTTTCACACGGGTCACGGACAGAAGTCTCCTGACCTAACATCCTGTGCTCAGTTGATCGTCCATAGACTGCCTCGCTATGTTAACTTTGTTAATCTTCATACTCCATCACCCGACTTCCCCTTTTGCTATTGACAGCCTGCGGCACACACTGTAGGTCAAATGATCATCAAATGATGAACCTCCAGGCTCACGATTAGGTGGACATACGAGATTACAGTGCATTACTCTCCATAGATAAATACAAACATTGAATACAACTGCCTGTAGCATCATAAGCATTCATTTGATGTTGTGTTTCTGGCCACCAAAAATAAAATACATGCAGTATTCAGCCTCCCTTACACTCTGTTTTGGTCGCCATCAATTCCCCAGAAAGGTCGTTTTTATCTAACTTTTTTCTGCTGGCCTGTGGCTGGAGGCCAGTAGCTTGTTTGCTGAAATGTCTGCTGGTATAAAGGTTAAACATAAAGCTGTTGTTCCTCCTAAAACACAATAAATCTGAATGCCCTTGGAAACCTAACGCAGGATGTCCGGCAAAGCATTGAAACAATAAAGAAGATCCACATCTCAACTCTGAAAGGTGAAATAAGGCTTTCCTCGGCCAATCAGAGGAGAGATTTTACTTTGGGTTTGGCTGGAGCCTCTTCCTTAAGAAGGGTCACTGGAATGTCTTTGGTGTGAGAGTAATGGTCAAAGAAAGACAACAGATAGCGAGGATGGTAGAAAAGTACATTTTTGGGTCAAACTGAGGTCTGCTCCGCCTTTCTTTCTACTTTTATCTTGGTGCATGTCTGTAGTTAAATGATTGTGATTTGCTCAGCTGTGACCTAAAAGTATAGTGTGTGTGGACTATTGTGTATTTTGTGTGTGTTTGTCATGTCTGGTGCAGTCGATCTGGATCACGTGTAAGAGAACTAACAGTCTGTGGTTTTATGGGCCTAAGTCCAGCACGCTGCTGTGAGCCAGTCAGCTCTTTTACGGCAACCTATCTGCAGCTGGTTCCTCTTCTAGCTGAATCACCACTAATCTATCAGACGCTATCTGCAGACCGAACGCACAATCACAAGAGGGGAGGGTGACAGCGAAGGAAAGAAATGGGACACAGCACACAAGCAAACAGCAAAGGCCAAGCATGTGTCATCCTCTCTTTCCTTTTCTTCCATTTCTGAGCGGAAATACTGCGGTTTCTCTCCTGAGTATGAGGCTGCGATGATCTATGACAGCGCTGGTTGAGGATGACGATCAGAAGGGATTAGCTGCTGAGACTTGGAGGTCAAACACCATCTTAGCTCAAATGTTACTCTGAACCCAGTGGCTCTCTGTTCTTTAGTTGCCTGATTCCCTCTCCTGTTTGAGAAAACAGTGAGGTGTTTTTCTGTGATCAATAAAACTTACTTTTACACTCTCCAGTTATATTTTACCATCCTCTGTCCCATATATAGTTTCAACACAGAAGAAATACATAACTTTAACCCTCTGAAACCTGGGCAAATTGTCTTGATTTCTTTAAAAATCGTGGGAGGAAGGCAATAAGCAACATCCGAATCAATTCCAAAGGTCACTCTAAACTGATACTTTACCACTGTGTCGTAAGGTATTGTATTACACAATGGCTAAATGGTTAAACCAATTATTGTCACTGTAATAGCCTGCCTAGAAAATAAATGAAAACCAACACAATCTTAATGCTATTCACAATGAACATTAGGCTGTAATTAATCATATAGAACTCCATCCTTCATCTGTCATGGAGGACAATTTGTCATCCTGATTGACAATTGTTGCTGATGAGGAGACTAAACCTGAAATTTACCAGTGCATTTTTCTTCTTTTGTGTTGAATTCTTTTTAATAATCATAACTTGGTGTCAGTGTTTTTGCTTGTCTGCCACCTTGATGCAAAATTTAGTCAATCAGCATGTTTCATGATAAAAATCAAACCTTACAGTGGTAACATGGGAAAGTAACCTTCGCAGAAACTGTCCTCTGGTGTGCATGTGCCCCCCTCTGCTTTCTCAGGCGCTTATTGATTACATCAAGGTTCCAATCAAGGCTGTCAGTCAGTACAGATTAAGTAATTGATCACTCTATGGATCCCTGGTTATGTAAATAGGTGTGTGTGTGTGTGTGTGTGTGTGTGTGTGTGTGTGTGTGTGTGTGTGCGTGCGTGCACATGTGCATGTGTGTGTGCATGTGTGCGTGTGTGTGTGTGTACAGGGAAGGGGGAGGATCAGTAGTGGTTTCTTGAGTGTATACCCCTGTGACTCTCACAGTAGCTTCCCCCTTCCTTTCCCTCATATTTTTACCTTCATATTCGACCACAGTGACCTCCACACATACAAATACACACACAAACAAATATGCACACACACATAGTGAGACCTTGTTTCATAGGGAAATGTATATTAGCCTCTGTTTGTGCTTGAATTGATTTTCTGTTGTCCAATTTGCAGACCTAACAGAAGCCTAATCTTTCTCTGTCCCTCTTAGTATTAATGGCTGTGCTTTCTGCCTCAGCAAGGGTGACAATTTTGTGTGTGCCCGCGCTTGTGTGTGTGTTAAATTAAACAAGTAAATGGAGTGAGAGGGGACGGCCCGTAGCTTTTTCTTACTTTTAATGTTCTCCTTTTTCTCTATGTGTAGGAAATGTGCATTTATACAATCACAAACCAATACTGATATCTTAGAATCAACACATTGATCGATCAGACACTGAAGAGGTCATTTCAAATAAGATGTAGATGTTGATGTTTCAGGATCTTTAAAGCTGCAGTGTGATTACTGAAAAAGAGATGCTGTGGAGAGACCTGATATATAAAGATGTAATGAATCACTTTAATGAATGCAATGTATCACCTTGAAAAGAGCCCCTGCATGAGGTTGTAGGTTGAAATGCACACATGATATATTATGCAATGCCGTAGCTCCTAATGGTAGGTTAACGACATATTTGGATTCTTTCTGAATTCATATTTTAATGTTCTGTAAATATAGTAACTTACCCACTGCAGCTTCCCCAGTCAAAAATAAATGAATAAATGCATTCAAAAAGCAATACCTGTACCCTTTCGACATAACACAATCAATACACCACCCCCAGCAGCTACTCTGCTGTGTGGGAGTTCATGCCTTTCAAAATAAGACTTTTTGACATTTAATTGTCAGGCAAATGAAGAACATTTTAAATTCACCATTTCAGTTCATGAAAACTGTAACCATGATTACCAAGATATCATAAGAGGAAAATTTCGTTAAACATCACTGTCCAGAATTATAAGTCAGAGTCAATGTAATTAGGTAATTTCTCTTAACTAATTAATTAATGCTGTGACATCTCTGGCATGAGAAAGATGTTTACTTTTTACTTGATGAACCCTCACTTTATTTAGGTTGGGAAAGCCTGAGAGGCAGACATGAGTTAGCACAAAGGCGCAAACGCTCGCGCACACACACACACACACACACACACACACACACACACACACACACACACACACACACACACACACACACACACACACACACGCACACACACGCACACACACAAATGCTCCAGACTAGCTTTGAACTCTCACTCTCTCTGACATTTGCTCTCTGTGGCCAAAAATTCAGAGACAAGAAAGAGTGCAGGATTGTAGAGCAGCTTTAATGAGCTGATAGGGCAAAAGAGCTTTAGAGAAATAACTTGAAGACAGAAAATCACATTTGAAAAAGTATGGGCAAGCTGTCTGAGGAAATAAGAAATCTTAGTTTTATTGTTTTTTTTAAAATAATATGTCTTATATGAGACATAGGGACATATTTAAATAATATGTCTCTGTTATATGTCTGTCTGTCTGTCTGTCGATCCAGAATACAAAGCGTATTATCTTGACAACTAAAATCTTAAAAGAATAGCTGAAAAGTTGACTGGGTCCACACCGCTGAATCTGCCCGCTGCTCTGGGTTCTATGATACCAATTTGTCTGGCATCGCTACCTGAAACGGTGGTTTCTTGTTTAAAAAAAAAAACAATGTACGTTGCAGGGGGACTCGATTAGCCAATCAACGCTAAGAGTGTGACTAATATTGTTGTCAAGCTCCACTCCACTCTTCAATCCAACAATGAACCAACGAAACGAGTATGTTGGCGTGTCTACGCATCAGTGTGCAGGTTAGATTCAGGCAGATGCATTGGTCTTTCGTGTTTGGTTAGGAAAATTCAAATCCCCATCCCCCAAAGAAATGCGTTAGAGTGGACGTAATGTCAGACTCAAGATGCAAAAGGAGTGCAACAAGTTGACCATTCTGTTTGCTATAAGGCAAGGCAAAAACTGGATTGCATTAACAAAAAATGCATAAAAATCATATGAAAAACACAATTTTCTGTGTAAGCACTTTGTGGTTTAATTTTTTTCGATTGTATATTTGCTTACTTGCTTTGTAATCAGCAGCTTATTTGCCCTCACTTTTCCATGATTTCTCTTTGATTTGTAGGGACAAAAATTAGGATGGAAAAAGTTGTTTTAATTGATTTGCTCCTTTTGATAATTCTGGGTTTTTAAAAAAAGGCAAAAAACAAAACTAAAATGATAATCATTAATGGACTCGGGATCATTGTTGTAGCCAAGCAATAAATCAACTGACTAAATGTGGCCTTGTCAAGGAACTCTACTATCTTCTCCACCTCTCTATAAACGGACTGATGATGCATTCATTTATATCTCCATTCTGAAACTTTCATTAGCGCCACACAGCTAATCAATGCAAATGTATGGATTCAATTACTATTTTATTTATTGCTAGCCACCATCCCAGACCAACACCACACAGTGATTAACCATTTACATTTCAATATGGACAGAAGTAATCAACCCTTCTATGACCATGAACAGCATATCAAGCACTGAAGCTGAGAGGAGAGGAGAGGAGAGGAGAGGAGAGGAGAGGAGAGGAGAGGAGAGATTGATGTGTAGTGAAAAGTAGATTCAGCTCTGGGAGGAAAGATGTGTGGCATGTTTCTCCCACCACAAGCTTCCACTACTCCGAGCTTCTATGTTATTAATAGCTGTAGATTCGCACACACTAACACACCCACAAAGCTGCAGTAGAGAAACAGGTGGGCCATTAACAGCTCATAATGTGGGCTCTATACAACCATATCCTGTGCAGCGCTGATGAGATGGAAACAGAAAAGTCTGTCAGTTAGAAAACTGTGAGACGAGAACTGAAAAAGAAGAGCTGCGGCCAACAACCCAGTTGAGGCAAACAGATTTGTTGTCCACATTCACACATTCATTCTGTGGGAAGACAACAACCACAAAAGAGTGAAGGCTTTAGTTTGATTTTGGATTTCTGTAGTTTAACAGAAAGTCTGCTGGTCCAGTAGGGAGTTAGGACAGTTAATATCAGGCCCCCGGCACCAAAAAGGATCAAATCAGATCTAGATGTGACACATATCAAAGTACAGCACATATCACATGGAATCTGATGTTTTCTAATCTAATGTTCCATTTTTATGTCATCCTCAGTCAGATATCGGTCTGATTTAAGGAGTCTTGTTGTGAGACTGACAGCTGTAGTTAGAAGAAGTTCTTGACATTCTGAAATTTCAGATGAAATCTGTTTCAATGAAGCAGCTCACATTTCCAATCCCACCACTCATGCCGTCACATCCGCATCCACAAACACCTCCGTATAAGTAGCAGCCATTGCTCCATAAAATGCAAAAGTTGGTGAGAGTCAGCCTGGCTGCAAACACACAGTGACAGGGCTTATTGTTAACATCACACAGCTAACGATAACTAATGGAGCACGTTTAAGAGAATCACAGTTTTGCTTTATAGTTGAGAACATGCTAGTCTTTTTTCTTTTTTTTTCTATTTTTTAATTTTACATTGACAGACTGTTTCATCCTGCTTTCAAACTTTGAAGTAGCAGCTGAATACACATGAGTTATAGACTGATTTATTTATTATTTTGAAATTAGAGTTTGCATTCGTACCTAAAACAGTGTTCTCCATAATACACACACACTTTTAAAAAATCTGAAACTTTAAGAGAAGCTACAAACATTTTCAGCTACAGTGCACCATGTGCTGACTCAGCAGAATGACTCCAACTCTCCAGCTCCAGTTGTTGGTTTACAGGATTACTGATAAAGCAGAACTCTCCACTTAAACTTGAGTTTTGAAACATTTGTCCTTCACTTTTGTTTTCTGCATATTTCAGCCTTTTGTGTTTTTCTTGTGTCTTTTGTGTTCATACTTACTTTGTCACATCTTTCTCATTTTCCCTCTCTCCATTGTTTTTGCTGCTTCAACTTTTACACGCTACTAATCTCATGTACAATAAATTGCACGTTTTGTTTTAAGCAGACCGGCAGAAATGCTGATCTTTCCATCCTATTGCTGCCAAAAAGACTTTGCAAAACAGGATAGACTTTGAGAAGAGAGGCAGTGAGTTAAAGGAGAGACAGGTACTGCAGTAGAGGGAAAAGGCAGGAAAAAAAGGAAATACAGGCGGTGCTTGTCTTACAAGTGTGAAAGGAGCGAGTTATTTTGACTGACACTGTGCGGTTTGTTGCTGACTCAAGGTTTTTTTTATTCATTTTCTTGAGCGAGGAATGAGAGTGTGGTGTCAGAGAAGAGGTACGAGTAGAGAGGACGAGAGTGTGAGGAAACAGACAGAGAGAAGAAGTGGAGGGATGTAGTGATGTCTCGCTCAGAGTCACAGTGATCTTGCCTCGGTCAGCTTAAGGGCATTTTCCGAACGAGGAGAAACAGACGGGACTATGAATGCAAACCCAGACTCTGGTGTAAAGTCCTGCTCTTTGTACGCCAACCATCAACCCGACCACCTCAGCGTCATCAATCAATCCATGATTTACATGTCACATGAAGTTATACAAACTCCTGTTAAATGCAACTCAGTCAGCTCCTTAATCCTATTTTGCATCTTCTTAAGCGGTGAACTTACAATCATCCAAATTTCTTGATTGATTCTAGTAATCCATGGTTTCTAGTTGTGGAATGATTAACCTGTAGTTTGGGGTATTAAGGTTTCTACTGTTATTAAATCACAAGCATTCTCAGTATTTTTGTCATATTGTCAATAATATTATCACAAAAAAATACCCCGAAATATTGTGATGTTACAGCCATATCGCCCACCTCTACGGGACAGTACCTCACATTCCCACTGTCACACCTTATTCACCATAAAGCACAAGCTTTCCTCCGCTGCTCTCACCAGAGTCCTCCGATCTTTCAGACTGGCATACAGAAAAAGAGTCACCTGGTTAATGTCATCCGGTACTTCAGGATTCAGCCAAGTGAAACACTTTAGCACTACATGAACCTAATTTCCAGTACACAAAGTTGTTGTAGATGGCAACCTTGGTTGTAAACTTTTTCACCAATCTCGCCATGTTTCCTGCACAGTTCCTTTTTAGGTTCTGTGGACTCTAAGTTTGAAAGGAAGGAAAAAACTCTGACCCTGATAATCAGATGCAGGGGTGTCCCACTGCAGCTTGCTAATCAAAATGGTTGGCAAACAACATTGCAGGATCTCAAGCGCTCAGCAGTTGCCAAAACAGCTGAAGAAGAGAGAGCAGACTTTGAAACGAGTGAATCAAATCTGCTCTTACAAATCCGAGCCTGCGCGCTCTCAAATATTGACTTGCAGAGTGACTAGTGCTGTGAGTTTGTTTTGTGCTCCCTCAAATATTATGTCATCAATATAACACAGGGACTAGATAAATTGTTTGTCAGTAAAAGACAAATGGAAAGAAACAACCAGGACTTTTGCCACAAATTCTGAATTCACTTGAACTTTCTCATCATCTTCTTTACTTCCATTTCTACATTTGAACCCACAAAATAAACCACACTGACTGCCCTTATCACTTAAACATCACACATGATTTCTCATGCTTTCCTCTTTTCATTGTCTTACTCTTAGTCCCTGCTCTGTGATCGTTCCTCATCAGCATCTGTTTCTGTTTCTTCTGTTTTATCTGATCCTTCCTCCCCTCTAGGGCCGCAACAACGAATTGACAAAATCGATTCTAATCGATTATCAAATATTTTGGCAACAACTATAATTATCAATTTGTTGTGTTCGTTATTACCTCACTCACTGTGTGTTTTGAAGAGGCAAAAGTTTGGAGCACTTTATGCAAAACAAGGAAGTGTCAGACACGACATGGCTCCCAAGCACGGCAGATGCAGCATCTAAAAGGAAAGTGAAAGTGAGGAGGAGGAGAGTTCAACAGCGGGTAAGTCAACAAAAAAGGACAATCAGTCAGAATCTCTAGTGACTGATTTAAGGATTTACACAAAAATTTAACAAATGGATCAATCTGCTTTCAACAAAACTGTTAAAAGTGAAAGTAATGAAGTATGAAATTAGACTTTATTTGTCTTCAATCATGTTAATGACAAAAAATGCATAGAATTGGACATTTTCCTCATTAGAAAACCTTGAAAGGACTTTATATGTGTTTGCCAGGCTCATATCTGTTGAGGATCTTATTGAAAAAAACAAACAGATGATCACTATTTAGTGCTGCTTGATTAATCAAATTTTAGATGAGTTTGGCTTCCAATGAGTGTTCCTACAGTTCCAACTCCAGCAGCGACACATTTTCTCTCTAGCAGATCCTGCACATCAGTTTCAACAGTTGCATTCTCATCATCTTTCTTTCATATCACAATAATCCTCAACCAAAGGCTTCCAATCTCCCCATCCCAGAGTTCCCTCTCTTTACAAATCTCAATTTAACCAATGTCAATGATATACAAGTTAAAATGGGAATGAGTTAATACAAGTCTGAATGCCGTTAGCTCAAATTCAATACAGACCCTCCATGTAACTATGTCCTTAAAGGTTAAATGAGCCCAGACCTTGGAGGCAGTGGACAGGAAATGAGAGGAAAGAGGGAAACAGAAAAAGAGATGGAGAAAGATGAGAAGAAATAAAAGAGAAAGGGAGACACAAAAAAGAAATAAAAGAGTTTCATCAGCCATGTCAAACTCATGGATTTGTTAGCACAGGCCTAACTAGCATTAACTTGAAGAATAAGTTTTCTAGAGGTGAAAAAAGAACGATGTTCCTGATGCTTCAGAGTCTGTGGCGATCCAAAACTTAAATATCTATAAACACAAAGTAGAGGCATATTTACAGTCTGTGGCAAACTTTAGAAAGTCCTAAATAAACATTGTTTTAAAGAACTACACTTTGGTTGCAAGTTGGGACGAGCAACACCCATATTTAGTGTTTTCCATTAAGTGAGTATATTATTTCAGCGGCTATAAATATATATATTTTTAGACAAAAATCAAACAGTGACAGGAATTCTTCACAGGTCAGAATTGTCTCTCATGACTGCTTTGTGTCTTACTATAGTACTTTTCTGTCACGCTCTATGTTCATCAGTGTTAAAGGAAGTACTGGTGGTTCAGATACTGTCATCCACAAAGCTTTACTTCTTGATGAAACTCATACTGCGCACTACTACTGCCACCAGACCCCTCTGCAGAGAGTGTGACTCAAACAAAGAAAGCATTACTAACACATAAGGTACAAGGTAAATTCAATGACATATGTTACTTTGCCCTGCAGTAAATCAATTAACTATTATCCAACACATTATCTCTCTTGCTCATTTTTATGTTTTTATGCTGTTGTTTTATATGTTTTATAACTCTTCCAGATAACTGGTCAGGGTATTTACACTGCTCATAGCCTGGGGTGATCTGAGGTCACTTATGAAAAACCAAAAGTGAAACATGAGAACTGTGTTTTGTAATCGATAACAGATGTGGATCAGAGACACATCTTGTGTAAGAACAGAAAGTTATAAAACAGATGTAGCAGTGACTGACATTTACAGGATGTGGCAGTTTAATTTACCTTCAGTAAAAAACATTTTCTCAATGCACAGTGCCAAAACAAGCAAACACGGAGGAGCTGAAAAGACAATGACACCAACCAACCTACTTAAAATGAGGAGGAGCTTGTGCCCAAGAGGAGCTACTACTGAATATACTCGATACATTATGGCCTGTTCCATGTGCAATGTATAAAATTACTTTATCGCGGGGATAGAAAACCTCCACATGATGCACATTTAATCATATGGTCCTGAGCAAACTCTGCCTTGATTAGTTTTAAGCCACTTAAAAAAGATCCCCTAAAAATCACTAATAGTTCAAATGTACACTATATTTAGAATATTGCCACCGAATTACCGTGCTGTAGTCAGACAGCCCTTGCCGACAGGAATTTGAAGCCGGTACATCAGGTCAGTTTTAAATTAAGGAAACGTAATGGTATTCTGTAAAACCTGTCAACATTTAGTATTTGAACTGTTTCATATTTGATTTTGTAATTATTTATAATTTAATATTATTTTGACAGCTCAGGGATCTTCAAGCAACCAGCTGTTTATGCACTGCACTTTATGCACTGTTGTCAATGATGGGAGAAAAAAATACTTTTTATTATTATTTCTGGGGTTTTTTTTGTTTTTTTTTTTTAATCCAATTAATCGACCAATCAAAAATGAATCGACCAATCAATCTATTGTCAAAATAATGGTTAGTTGCAGCCCTATTCCACTCCATTGTTTTTTACATCTTGCACAAACTGATTATTCAGTGTTTCCCCTACCATTATATTAGGGACCCCCCCCCCCCCCCCCCCTCCCTTAAAGGTCAAGTTAATTTTATTTTCTTTATAGCACCAGATCACAACAGCAGTCTTGTAAGGATACTGTTCCTATAGGTCTATACCTTGTCCTTTTATTTAACAAAATATCCTTATATTATTTACCTCATCTACACGACGGCATGTCATTTCTGTCTTTACATGGTCGCGCGTTAACAATTCTCTGCTCTCTGTATCGCACTGGCGGAGTTCCGCTCCAATGCCGGCACACACGTGCGCAAAAGGAGAGAGCATGTACAGTTAAAAAAGAAGAAAGTCCTCCCTAAGGCAATGGTGTCGACTAATCTTAAGACTGTCGAGGCCTTTTATTGTTGGATTTTACATAAGTTATGCCAGTATATCACACAATGTTAAAGACCATATATATCCATATATCAATTCTTATAGTTGCCTCCTGTTGAAAGCAAAAACCTCCTTTGATAATTACTGAAGTTAAAGGTGAACTGCTTGTCTTTCAATCACTCCCATGTCCTCTGCTTTGTGTATAAAAATGTGTGCACACCAACACAAATACCGCCTGATTACTTGCATCAATATTAAAATTGGCAAAGTCATGCTTGAAGTGCAAACTGATGATGTCACAGTCAGAGTCTCATGTTGAGGCTAAACAGCATTAAAGATTTACTGCCTGCTTTATTCATTTTATTCATGGGCCTGGAGACTTTCCCATTTCCACACATGGCTTTGCCTGGTTGTAATATTAATGCAAATATTTGTTGTGCAGCGTCACAAAACAAAACACACACACACAAACACACACACTGGTCTGAATTTAGCGAATTGAGAAATGGGTTTCTATCACACAGTTCCTCTGAGAATAACCACTCCAACTTAAATGATTCCTACTTTAGTGCCAGTGAGAATCCATCCTTTTCTGTCTGACTGCCACCGATTAACACAGAATCCCTCAGCAGTGACCAACAATGTGTCTGTTACATCATTTAAAGAATCCAGTCAAATATATACAACTATCGTATTTATGTCTTTGACCTTAGTTTAGGATCCAAGAATCTCTAGTGACTATGACTGAAGGATTTACACAAAAATGTAAATCAATCAAAAAACTGATCAATCTGCTTTCAACAAAACTGTTAAAAGTGAAAGTAATGAAGTATGAAATTAGACTTTATTTGTCTTCAACCGTGTTAATGACAAAAAGTGCATAGAATATGTAATGTGTTTGCCATGTTCATATCTGTTGAGGATCTTTATTGAAAAACCCTGGAGCTCTGATTCAGAAATGATAATGATAATCTTTTTAATGCTGATGCAGGTGTGCTCTAAAGCATATATTTAAGCAAGTTCTAAAAGTCTTGTGGAGACTACTTGTTGTATATAACCCATCACCGCAGTCTAAAGTAGAATTAAATTAGTCAGGGTGTGTGCTGCAGAGCACTGCGTGTGTGTGACACATATGTGTAAGTGCAGACAACACTAAAGCTGTGGAGAAGTAAAAAAGTGCATGTACAAAATGTGTTCATGACACCAGCATGGTCTTTGCATAGACAGTTTTACTCTTGAAATACAAATAGATACACTGCAGAGGAGAGACTCTGATCCCTTTTTTGATCCAACTGACGCTAGGATCGCTCTTTAAAACGAAAATGTGTTATCAATAGGTATCAATCCACTCACTCCTATGATGTCCCACTAAATTTTCTATCGTCTCCACTCTCTTCTGATTCGGCTGCCCCTTTCAGCTCGCTGGTATTGGACCTTTATTATTCATACAGTCTATGATATAGATGAAATCATAATGTTTATTTACAAACTCCAGTTCTTGCAAATCCTTTTCAACCTATATTCAATTGAATACACTACAAAGACAGGATATTAAAGTTCGAACTGATAAACTTTATTCTTTGCAAATAATTTATTTTTTGCAAATATTCACTAATTTTGAATTTGATGCCTGCAAAACACTCCAAAGAAGCTGGAACAGGGGCAACAAAAGACTGGGTAAATTGAGGAATGCTCAAAAAACACCTGATTGGAACAGTCCACAGGTGAACAGATTCATTGGAAACAGGTGAGTGTCATGATTGGGTATAAAAGGAGCATCCCCGATAGGCTCAGTTGTTCATGAGCAAGGATAGGCCGAGGTTCAGCACTTTTTGAACAACTGCATGAACAAAGTACAATTGCAAGGAATTTAAGGATTTCATCATCTACAGTCCATAACATCATCAAAAGATTCAGAGAATCTGGAGAAATCTCTGCACGTAAGCAGCAAGGCCAAAAACCAACACTGAATGCCCGTGACCTTCGACCCCTCAAGAGGCACTGCATTAAAAAAAACCACATCATTCTCTAAAGGATATTACCACGTGGGCTCAGGAACACTTCGGAAAACCATTGTCAGTTAACACAGTTCGTCACAACTTCTCCAAGTGCAAGTTAAAACTCTACCATGTAAAGCGAGAGCCATATATCTACAACACCCAGAAACGCAGCAGGCTTCTCTGGGCCCGAGCTCATCTGAGATGGACTGATGCAAAGTGGAAGGGTATGCTGTAGTCTGACGAGTCAACATTTCAAATTGTCTTTGGAAATCATTGACGTTGTGTCCTACGGGCCAAAGAGGAAAAGGACCATCCAGACTGTTAACAGTGCAAAGTTCAAAAGCCAGCATCTGTGATCGTATCGGGGTGTGTTTGTGCTCATGGCATGGGTAACTTGCACATCTGTGAGGGCACCATTAATGCTGAAAGCTACATACAGGTTTGGGAGCAACAAATGCTGCCATCCAAGCAACGTCTTTTTCAGGGACGTCCCTGCTTATTTCAGCTGCTTATTTATTCTGTTTTTATTTACATTTTACACAACATCCCAAATTCATTGGTTTTGGGGTTTGTACAATAACTGCGGGATGGAAAACCACTGCATCATGTGCATGTAATCATATGGTACTGAGCAAACTCTGCCTTGATTAGTTTTAAGCCACTTAAAAAAGACTCCGAAAAAAATCAATACCAGTTCAAGTGTATTCTATATTTGGAATATTGCCACTGATTGACCTTGCTGTAGACAGACAGCCCTTACTGACGGGGATTTGAAGCCATTGCATCAAAAACACCAGACTACAGTGAAACGGCAGAGCTGTTAGTCTACTGCTGCCTCAATCAGCTTTTGTGTTAGGTAAAGCAGCAGAGCAAATATTTTAATGGGTGTACACTTAAACAGATATTTATTTTTTCAATGTGTCTAAAATCAGTTTTGCTGCAGCCCCATCCACAGCAGTATATTGCTTAGCTTTCTTCCATGGCATGTAGTGGGACTTTTGCCAGAGGAGGAGGGTGGCTGGATTGTGATTTGTTTATTTAAAATGAAATAGAAAATACTACAATTTAAAGATGTATGTCCCTAACCTAAGCCACAATTGGAAGTACAAGTCCCTCCTCAGTGCTTAAATATATATGTTATATATATATATATATATATATATATATATATATATATATATATATATATATATATATATATATATATATATATATATATACATATATATATATATTTATAATGAACAGTCCCTATCCCTACCCGCCTCGGGACCCTGGAGCAGTGATAAGGAGCACACGCAGAACGCCTTTTCCAGCTAAAGTCCGACTAAGGTGTCTTCATGACAGCACGACAGTAGTACCTTGGATTCAAATCACATTATCTGAGTTTTAGTTAAACTAACTTCAGGCGCGTGAACATGTAATTTAAAAGTCCAGATTCAGTCTGACTTTTTCTAAAATCATGTAAACGTACTGATTTTCTTTTGCCCTGCATTAAATCAATAAATAGGATATTTTTGAGTACGCCAACTTTCTTGCTTTCATTTCCACATTTAATTTTAACACTATTTTATCCAGATAACTAGTCACAGTATTTACACTGCTAATAGCCTGAGGTGAACTTAGGTTAACAGGGAGGGACCAATGAAAAAAAAAAAAAAAAAAAACAGAAGAACTGGTTTTAGAATACAGATGACAGATGAACACCAGAAAAACATCCTGTTTCCAGTTGTGTCCAAAAAGTATGTTTCAGCCAGAACATGACACGTTTTAAAAGTAAATTTTCACACAGACATTATCAGAACAAATTGTTGGTTTTAAAAATTGACAGCTTTTAACACATTTTATTCATTGCTTAATGTTGTGAATTCTTGTCTGTTTGCTGGTACAGAGCAACATCAGCTGACACATGAATGCAAATACATTATGATATTAACATCTTGTGATAGGAGGATGAGGAGGAAGTGACAGTAGGATGTGGGTAGAGACCTGAATAAGTTTAAAAAGGTAAGGTTCACTTTTGGTTCTTAGAGCTGAGCATCTTTCATCACAGCTGGGTACGTAAAGTACTTTTATGTTAAAAAATATGGTGTAGTTTTAGTGATCACAATACAAGGCTTTTCTTTTCTATCGTTCTGTTGTTATCCAACAGAAATCAAAACAATTTTAAAGGTAAATGCAGAATTTGGTTTGTAAACCGATGTTCCTTTCGTAATTGAAGGTTAATGAGTAAATCATAGACTGACAAGAGAGTTGTAGGTCCATTTAAAAAAGAGAAAAAGCAAGAGACCTTTTGTAAGTTAAATTTAAATGAGATCTGTACTTTAACATAAAATGGAAAACTATTTTGTGTGAGAATTAAGACAAAAAAAGTTTTTAAAAAGTCTTGACATGACAATACAAGTTTTGATTTAATCATTTGTCTGCCATCAGGGAATAAAGATGGGGCAAGGACAGAGCATCTTGAAAAAGCATGGCTACAATCTACAAAGGGAAACCGATAATTCTGTTGTTGCAACAAAGGGAGACGACACATTTCTCATAAAGAAGATCATGTTGGGTCGGGTAAGTAAAATAACAAACATATGTCCAGGGCTGTGTTTCAGAGAGTGGCATTGGTGAAAAGTCTGAATGCCTTAACCCTGAGATTAGGGAAATAATAATAAAAAACAATAAATCATAAATAAGTAAAACCCTATTAACAAGACTAGGTTCAAACCTCGTATTTGGCTGGACCGTGTATAGTGGTTTCCAACCCTTTCCCTTGGAGGACTTCTTTACAATCATTAAGTAAACTGAAGACATATTTAAGGGATATTTCACATTATGTTAAATTCAACGATAACAGTGGAGAACAACTGATAAACTGCAAATAACCCAAATGCTTAACTGCAGATTTTAGCAATTATTATGACTTATGCGCAGATTATTTGCTTTTTCTGATATTTGTTGGAACTTTGTATAGCATTCGATATACCTATAATCATACATTCTTTTAAGGCTTCTTTGTTGAGAAATTTCTTTTGCTTTTTGCTTTTTTTTGCTCTTTCCTAAGACAGGATAAGGTTGTTCAGAAGAGTGAAGACTACATCTTATGTTTAGGTCCTCACAGTGCCCCATGAGATTATAAAAAAGTATATGTTGAACATGATTCTAAACTTAAAAAATACAATAGCATTTAATAATTATCTTAATTGCTTTATTTGATTTTATTTTTGTATGTTTTTAACAGCTTTTAAGATCAAACCGAAAGTGTTGTTTTTTGTTTTTTGGGGATCATGTTATCAAAGGAGAGCGTGCACATTGCTCACGTGAGTAGCACCTTTTTAGGCTTGTCTCAGCTGCGTGTCAGCTGCAGCACGTCCACGTGACCACAGGCATGAAACACGCTGCTGCTCAGTGAGGCTGATGTCTCACACTCACGACGCGCTGTGTGAAACAGGCTTTACATCCTCCTTGGGATGCACTGATGCAAGTTACGTAAATCTCTAAACTAAACTACTTTAAATGATTGAAATATAAATTATTAAAGGAACTACAGTTAAAAATAAATTAGCGATAAAATAAAGTTACAAAAACTGCTGTTATATTAAAGTGTAATAAGCCACTGTTTTAATGTTAAACAAAGTAAAGTATAAAGTGAAAGTACTGTTATAGTAAAGGTAAATAAAATACTGTTATAATTAAAAAATAAAAGCAGAACCAAAAGTGCTTTCATATTGAAGGACCTGGCTCGTGTCGGGTTGGAGTTGTTGATATTTTTCTGGTGCTTTTTTTGTGTGTGTCCGTGAGAGGCAGAGAGACGTAGAACAGAGAGAGAAAAACCAAATGCCAAATGCTTTCTTTGTTTGACTCCTCCTCATTTTAAGAAGGCTCATCGGTGTGTCTTTTCAGCTCCTCCATGTTTGTTTGTTTTGGTACTGTCCATTGTCTATCCGCCCGCTTGGTCAAGCAGACAGACGTGAAGCATTATAAGATGACGTGAACTTGTAACATGTTGTGTTTTGAAAACAATGTTGTGTCACAGAACCGTGGGAATATGTTTTTTTCTGGCTGAAAATAACTGACACATCGTTTGCACAACATCCTGATCTCTCAAAGGGTGTTTCTCTGTTATTCATTTGTTACTGATTACAAAAACAAAAATATTTCACTTCAGTTTTCTTATGATTGAACTGCAACATTAAAATAAGAAGTAGCATGTGTGTGCATGTGTGAGTATGTGTGTGTGTGTGTGTGTGTGTACCTGATAGTGTCTTAGAACATCTTGTAAATGACAGTTACTGCCACAACCATTTCACAACATCCTATTCTTGTACAAGATGTGTCTCTGATCCACATCTGTTAATTGGTTACAAAACACAGTTCTCATGTTTCACTTTTGGCTTTTCATAAGTGACCTCAGATCACCCCAGGCTATGAGCAATGTAAATACTCTGACCAGTTACCTGCAAGAATTAGCATTAAAATTAAACGTAAGGATGAAGCAAGAGAGATAATGTGTTGGAAAATGTCTTGTTTATTGATTTACTGCAGGGCAAAGTAACATATGTCATTGATTCTACCTTGTACCTTATGTGTTAGTAATGCTTTCTTTGTTTGAGTCACACTCTCCGCAGAGGGGTCTGGTGGCAGTAGTAGTGCGCAGTATGAGTTTCATCAAGAAGTAAAGCTTTGTGGATGACAGTATCTGAACCACCAGTACTTCCTCCAGAACTGATGAACATAGTGACAGAAAATTACTATAGTAAGACACAAAGCAGTCATGAGAGACAATTCTGACCTGTGAAGAATTACTGCCACTGTTTGATTTTTGTCTAAAAAATATATATTTATAGCCGCTGAAATAATATACTCATTTAATGGAAAACACTAAATATGGGTGTTGCTCATCCCAACTTGCAACCAAAGTGTAGTTCTTTAAAACAATGTTTATTTAGGACTTTCTAAAGTTTGCCACAGACTCTGTAAATATGCCTCTACATTTGTGTTTATAGATATTTAAGTTTTGGATCGCCACAGACTCTGAAGCATCAGGAACATCGTTCTTTTCACCTCTAGAAAACTTATTCTTCAAGTTAATGCTAGTTAGGCCTGTGCTAACAAATCCATGAGTTTGACATGGCTGATGAAACTTGCTCTCCAAGGTGTTTTCCATCAGTTCCTACTACCCTCCTCTTCTTTTATTTCTTTTTTGAGTCTCCCTTTCTTTTTTATTTCTTCTTATCTTTCTCCATCTCTTTTTCTGTTTCCCTTTTTACTGCAGTTTAAAGTCTCTCCCTGTCAAAGAGATATGAAAATACAAAGATGTCTGTTTAACCTCAACTTCCTTGCTTCCCTTTCAAAATAAAAGGCCTTTGACTGTGTCTCTGTGGACAGAATGCCATGAGTTATTGATACAATGCATTTCATTTTGAAACATTTACAGAATGGGGTTGTCAGCTGTGCAGGAGCTTGCACAACTTCATAAATGAGTGTAATATGTGCTTATAAATATGAAAATACAGCACTCATATCAGCAGGCAGCGGTATGTCTTAAGGCCCAGTTAAGGCTGGACTGTTCTGATTCATAAAGAATGTTCTAGTTATAATTATTTCTGTCAGACAAAAGTTACAGAGTTAGTCCCCCTAAAAGTGACTTGTATTTTACATTGCTTTTATTTATTTTGCTAAATGTAGATTGCACTACATTCCTTTCATTTGAATGGAACAGCTCTTGCATTAATTTTATTTTGGAAACACTTTATTTTGGAAGCCCAGTCTTAACACCAGTTAAGACTGGCCTTTTTTTGTTGGGCATAATGCCTACTAGTGTATACTCTGTCATGATTGAAGATACATAATTTTGAAGTATAACTGACGATGATGTTTTGAAATGTTATTTTATTTTAAGAAGACATTTTTACATAAATCCTGAACACTTTTTTTTGCTTCCAATCCTTATCCAAGTCATTTAATTATCAGTGTCTACCAATACCTAGAATGCAAAAAACATATTATTAATTATTTTTATTTATTTGTTCAACACAAAATAAAAATAAAGCAAAAAAATGACAAACCATCAATTTAATCTTTTGGGTTGCGGCCTGATCAGGACATCCCCATACAAAATATAAAAATGCCCTCACCTATATTCAGATAGAGCTTTGAAATGCAGTACAAGAAAAGAAGATAACACCATTTTTCTGTCCAACTGTGCAAGTATGTTTTAAGAAAAAAAATATTCTTAAGAACAGTTGGTGAACATGGCTCATAATTCCTTCCCTGTCACTTCTATGCTGTTTCTTTGACTTTATAATTGACAGTGAGAGTGAAACACAAACATCTATTACTTTTGGCAAACGCCAGCGATGCTAATAAACTGTCCTCCAGTTTGTTGACAACAATCGCAGACGTACAGCTTTAACGTGTGTCCTGGCGGTCACTCTGCAGCCACCTCTGCCAGGCCATTCTAATGCAAGTGTTTTGTTTTATGTTTAACAGACATCCACTAATTCAGCATTAACCTCAGAAATTGAAACCCTTATGTCAATTAACCATCCTCACATCGTGAGCCTCAAGAACTCTTTCAAAGGTAAGCTTTAAAGCTTTTAAGTTTTCTGCCTGAAATTGTTACCTAAGGTGATGTCCATAAACAAATATTGTATGCATATAAAAGATTTCTGATGCAAGTAATGGGACTATACACAATTTCAAAATGAATGTATTACAGAATAAAGCCCTTAAAGGCAGATTTATAGTTGTGCATTGATTTGAGCCTACACTATGTCCACGTCTACACATTTGGCTTCCATAAGTATGTGAGCATTTATCCTCGTGCAGTGATGTGTCTGTGTCACTCTACATTTACACCACTAAAATGCTGGTCAGCATTGGGGTTTCTGTGAAGTGCTGTAAATTTTGACTTTTTTAAAAACACACCTAAAACACACATTATACATGTGCTGAACAGTGACAGTAACAAACAAAAGTAGACAAATTGTTTAGCGGAGTTGTCCTTTACTCATATGAAGCCAGGGACAACACCAATATTTTACAAAGGTAACATTTCAGAATTTGGTTCAATTAGAACAAACAAGGTTCACAGACCAAACAAGAAAATGCATAAATTAGCCTGGCAGCTAACTTTCTTCTACTCATATAAAGCCAGGATAAATCACACACAGGACTTCAAATGCTACTTGTGGGAGCTTTACTGTCTCCTTATTTATTTATTTTTTTTTAATTACAAAAAGATTACAGAAAACTGACTGAAAAAATATTCTATTAATTATTTCAAACAATTAAAAAATATCTTGTTATTTCTGAGGTAGGATATGAATGCAAAACACAAACTATGCAATGAATTCATTTCTGGACATTCACAATGTCCCCTGCTGTTAAAAAAAACACCCTTTCACTTCGGACAGAAGTGGTTGGAAGAAGGATCGCTTTTGCTAGAGTGGAAAGCAAAGAGGGCAAGTTTGAAGGATTTAGTTGGCCATTTCCCACTGTCACATTCCTATTCTTACCTGTGTAATAAAAGTAAATTACAGTTTTGTTTCCGCTTGTTTTTGTCCTATAGGTGAAGAACATAACGCTTACTATATAGTAATGGACTACTGTCAGGGCGGGAGCCTCGCTGCAAAGATCAGAAAGATGAGCGACTCCCCACAAGAGTCACAGGTACAGCAGTCTGATACAAAGACATATCAAACCTACATCAGTGAAAATATCTTTGCTGTTGTTATAGAGCCCATAATTTGTTTCCTAGATACTGAGCTGGATTGCCGAGATCTGTGTTGCTTTGCGAACCATTCATGAAAAGGGCATCCTCCACGGACGCCTGAGACTCGAGGTACAGTACAGATTTCAACAACACTGACTAAGACAACATATGTATTGATGATGTGCTATTTCTAAATTCACCATCATATATTTTTCACAGGTTTGGGCAGTAAAATACACACTTTAAATCATTTATTACTTATTAACTTTCCTCTTTTATAGAATGTATTCCTCACAGAAATTGGAACTGTGTGTTTGGGCGGATTAGGAACCATCCATGACAAGTACTGTGCCCCATTATTTTAATTTCTTTTCTTTCTTTTTTAATATCTTGTTTTGTTGTATTGATACTTTTTTGCTGTTTTTCACACAGTTCAGAAAGCACTCAATCAAGCAACAATTCAAATCAGTTGAAAAATAAATTTTCTGCCACCAGAAGTCTTCACAGAGGGGACCTATGACACCAAAAGGTAAAAAAAAAAAAAAAAAAATGTTTTACTAAAATGATTACCTAACCACCTTAAGGCCGAACACATTAAGTAATCCTCTTGGTTTAGGTTATTATTACAAAAAAGGACTGTGCACAGTGTAAAAAATCTCAAGAATCCTCAAGCCATAAACTGAATGTGTGAGCCAGATAAACTTTAAAAAATGGTACCAAAAATACCACAGAGCCGCCTTGTCACTACGGTTGGGCTGGTGTGAAAACGCTGACATTTCAGATCAAGGCACCAAAAGGAAATTCTTTTTGCCACTCACCAAATCAATTAAACCAGCCCATAAATAATAAAATACGCCTCTATACAGACATATTTTTTTCTTTACATGTTCGCAATAAATAAAAATCAAATCAAATCAAAATAATGATCTCAATTAAATTTACTAAAACAAATGCATATGTGAAACAAAAAAGACAATTTATAATTTTGTCTGGTTAAAAATATGCTTGGCAGGTGGATTTTTTAACAAGCTAAATTGATTGGTGAGTCTGACTCTCAGACTATAATAGTTCAACCAAAGTTAGCAGCAACAATTTTGTTTTGCAGCCCATATTAAACCAAAATTATCGAAAGAGTGTATCGATTATCGTGATAATTTTGGTCACGATATCAAATCATGATATGAAAATTTAATACAGAAGAGGCCACTTTAACAACAGTACTTTGTGATCATTACACATTGTCTGCATGGTCTGTAGAGTGAAAGCAGCGCATTAGCAGCACAGCAGCAGCAGAAGCACCATCAGTTCTGCTTTCACATAGGCATAAATATACACTTTGGGTTGTGGTTACGCACTAATGGTAAGCGGGACGTGTGCAGACAGTTGTGGTAATTTCAACAGACTGATAGTCTAAAAGCCAATGGGTCAATCATTAATGGCGAGACCCCAAACGTTGAAAAAGCAGGTGAAAATATCCACAGTTTTTAGACGCAAACAACATAAAACTAGCATCAGTGGGAAGGTGCAAACGTCCTGAACAACAACAGAAAAAGAATTCTAAAGTATTATTTATTTATTTAATATTATTATTATTATTATTATTAAATTTGCTTCATTTACAGTGACATTTGTCATTGGGATGCATACTCTATAAACTCTGTACTCGACAACCAGCAGTAAGTAATCTAAAGGTTTGCATTTCATCAAAAATGTAATTGATGAAAACATAACTGAGATTAAACAGACCACCACAAGTGACTATGTATTCTTTGTAATTTCTATCAGCTGTATCTGTGAAGAAGAAAGTAAAGAAAGCAAATTTTGTGTAATTTTGAATCTACATATCTCTATCACTGTCTCCATCTATTTTAAGTATATTTATCTATCTCTCTCTCTCAAGGGATCTCTCTCTCTATCTCTCTCTCTCTCTCTCTGATATCAATTTTGGGTCGTCTAAGACCCATATATATATATATATATATATATATATATCAATATAAATATACAAAAATCTCATAATCTCACAGGTTTCTCACGCTGCATTGGGAGTAACACGTTACCTAGTAACGCCATCACTAAGTCTGTATTTTACTTTTGGCAGTATCAATTATTATGTAGTTTATTACTTTCAGATTTGCTTTATTCAGTAACGGCATTTACGATTACTCAAATACAAATAAATTCATTACTTGTTACTCATTACTCATTACTCTGTCAAAGAAGCAGACAACTGGCTCCTGTTTCACAAGAGCAGCACTGCACCAACAGTGCATGAGCAGTGCCGAACATGTTTTTCTATTTCAGCATCTGTGTTATCAGGTTGAAGCATCCACACTGCCCGACTGAAGATGGCCAGGCATGTCTCAGCTGCATGTCAGCTGCGGCAAATCTAGAGAAACGTGGCTCACTGATTTTTTACGCGTGCCACACGTTTGTCAGTAGAAATAGACAGTGAAATCTCTATCACTATCTCCATCTATCCATCTAGATCTATATCTCTCACTCTCTCTTTATATATACATATACTGACTCACAGCATTGTAACCACTTTTTCTGCAGTTTAAAAGTCTCTCTCTGTCACAGAGATGAGGAAATACAAAGATGTTTGTTTACTTTCAACTTCCCTGCTTTCGTTTCAAAACAAATACCCTCTGACAATGTCTTGTGGACTTGTTATTCAAACCCATCAGTTGCTGACACAAGGCATTTTATTTTGAAACATTTAGAGAATCATGTTGTTAGCAAGGCAGATCTTGTCAACTTCATAAATGAGAGGAATTTTACTGTTATTTTAAATCATCCATTATTGAAGCTGATATGAATGGAGTTCATAAAACAACCGTGGCGGCCTCCAGACCGATGTGGACAAGCTCGAAGCATCATTAAAAAGCTTCTAGAGAAAAGTTAATGTTTTTGTGGCATGGCTCCAGGAGATAGTCTCCAGCTTACAGAACATGAGGTTTTGATGAGTATATACTGACTCTGTACCACTTTTTCTGTTAGATGAAAGTAACCTGTTAAAGCTTGGCTGCAGAGCGGGGAGGGCCTTGGGGGAGTTGCTCCAACTGGTTTGACTACTTCAAGTGATGAACATTGGCAAAATTGCAGCACAGACATCCAGGGTTGTACATGCTGCAGAGGTAGCGACAGGTGTGTTTGCTGGTCTATTTGTGGCAAATGTGTTGTCTTTTTCATTGCCATGGACTTGCAAAAGAGCTATTTCACATCAGACAGGCCATTAGAAGCAGGAAGAAAGTTAAATTGATTTGAATTTCTGTTAATGGGATAAACAAAGGTTAAACCACGCTGTATTAAATTAAGTGTTAAGTATGAAATTACTGTTGCGTGTCTGTGAATCTGTCAGGCTATGCAATATTTCACACTGTCAAAACAGTGTAGGCCTACTGGTGCTCGGTTCGAGGGCATGCTAAGGTTACAATAAATATTCCTATGAAAAGTTTTTAAAAATATTGTTTTGCTGTTCAACTGCTTACTTTCATCATAGTGACAATGGGGCCAGTGTATAAAGAATTTAACAGTGTTGTCCAAGCTGTGCCAAAACAACACTAAATAACATGTGCATATATAATTGAAGCATTAAACAGATAGTTAAAGGAATCACATTTTTTTTTTTGTTATTAATCATTTTATTTATGTAATTTTAAAGCAATTTAATTACTTTTTGATAGGAGTAACTATCAATTGTAATTAATTACGAATTTCAGTAATGTGCCCAACACTGTGTGTGTGTATGTGTGTGTGTGTGTGTGTGTGTGTGTGTATATATATGTCAGTATACAACATAGTATTGAGTATTGCTAACAATAATTCTTCAGTTTTCAGCAGAGTCATCAATCAAGCTCATCCCCAAGATCATCAGTGGTCATTACCCATCACTCCCAGATGAATTCTCATCACAGCTTTCAGACATATTGAATGGCATATTCAATAAAGATCCTCAATCAAGACCAACAGCCAGTGACATCCTTGAGAGTCCTATTATTATACGTTGTCTATCAGAAAAGGTACGACATTTCTGCAAACACAATACTGTACTCATATCACATCAAACCAAGCCCTAATTTCTTCTTTAAGCCCTAAAATGATTATTGACAGAAGCACAGCTTTGCAAGCAAATGTAACACTGCAGATGTGTACAAACACCTGTAATCGTGATACAAAACAAACTAAAATAAAAAAAACTAAGCTAAAAAAAACTGTCACCTAGCTTACCTTGTTAATATTTGCTGCACTAATATAGAGTATACAGATTATAAATATTACATGGCTAGCTGTTGTACTTTTGTGATAAAAGAAAGCTGCAGTTAGATAACTAAAATTAGCCAAAAACAGCTAGGCTCAGTGTGATTGGCTGAGATGCCACTTAAAGCTGAGGTCTGAATGTTAATATCTGCCTCCATCTCTCTCTCCTCTGCTCTGATTGGGTTCTGTTAACATGAGTGCGGGGCTGAGACCAACCAGCCCCTCAACTCAACCTAGGGCTGCTCGATATTGGCAAAAATGCTAATCACGATTATTTTGATTGATTGACAATTGATGCAGCCCTATTTATTACATTATTTGTATTATTACAGATAAAGCAAAGTCTTCAAAACAGAAGTTAATGAATGGGCACAAAACTTTGTATTATTTAATTTGTGCCTTTATTGATTAAGTAAAACTTAAAAAAGTAATTTAGCACAAGACTGAACAGCAGTGTTTCACATCTGACCACACCCAGCATCACTGAGTTAAGTGAGGTAAGAAATGTGCATTATTACACCTGTGACCACACAAAACAGTGATGTTATGGGGTCCTTCAGTACACACACAAACAAGTTGCTCTTTAGTTCAAAACTGTCAATAACTGTCTAGGTAACTAATTTTCCTGACAATGACCTGTTTTTTTAGTGCAAAACAACCGTGGCGGACCTCCAGACGATGTGGACAAGCTATGGGAGTGGCTGAAGGTTTGGAGCGTGTGCATCAGGGCACCACCATTGGCAGTCTGACAGGTGGAGTGATTGGAGCGGTGGGAGGCATTACATCCATAGTAGGCCTTATACTGGCCCCCTTCACTCTGGGAGCCTCTCTTATTGTCACTGGGGTAGGAGTGGGAGTCAGTGTGGCTGGTGGATTCACTGCTGGTGCCTCAAATATCACCAATATGTTCAACCAGTCCTCTGATCGCAAAGCTGTTCGAAGCATCATTAAAAAGCTTGAAGAGAAAGTTAATGTGGTTGTGGCATGGCTCCAGGCGATAGTCTCCATCTTAGAGAACATGAGGAGCAGATGTGACTCAGCTAACATAACTGGCAGCAAGTTAGATGAAAGTAACCTGTTAAAGTTTGGCTGCAGAGCGGGGAGGGGCCTGGGTGGCGTTGCTGAACTGGTTCGACTACTTCAAGTGATGAACATTGGCAAAATTGCAGCACAGGCATCCAGGGTTGTACGTATTGCAGAGGTAGCGACAGGTGTGTTCGCTGGTCTATTTGTGGCAATTGATGTCTTCTTCATTGCCATGGATGCAAAAGAGCTACGTCACATCAGACAGGCCAGAGCACAGAACCAGTCTTCCAAAAACATCCAAACTCCAGTCAGATCTGATACCATGAAATTTGTCCATTCAATAAGAGGGGCTGCACACAACTTGCAAAAAGTTGTGGATGAGCTGAGAAGCATGATCTCAGTTCTCCCTTCACTTGAGGATTAGAGCAAGAAGGAAAAGAACAATATGAAATCAATGTGACTTAAAAGTCACATTTAATGAAATCAGCTCATTTAATGTTCTGGTAAAGTAAAATCAGAGATTTCTTTCAAAACACATTATGCACATCTTTCTTTTAAAACCCAACATGTAGTCTCATACTCAGACCCTTGGTAACCCGTGACAATAAATCAATAAGGAAACTCAACTTCAAAGATTATTTCCAGATGGAGTCTCTTCTTTAAGAAAAAAAAATCCATTAAAAAAATCTGAATCAGTGTAAATATCAATGAATAATTCTTTAATATACTTTTAACAATGGCAACTTTAGCTGAGTCACCTTTGAGGTAATCATAACTATGACTATCTAGTCTAACTACTAACGTCTTTGTCAAATTAGTTACCATATGGTGATTAATGCTGTTTAGTAATGGTTTTGAGCTTTGCACTTAATTGGAGTAATGTTGAATGTTTATTGTAAAGGTAAACAATGTATTTCTTTTTAAGGTGTTTCATAATGCTAGCAAAAACAAAAAGCTTAAAGTTTAATGTTTGTCAGTTATTCTGCACCACATTATGTGTACTTCTTCTGTCTCATCTTCATTACAATGAACATTAATGTAATGTTTTAAATTGCAAGACCTCAGTGTGAAGGATTTGAGAACTGTTTACTTTGATGTCTTCTAGTGTTAGCATCAAAAGGACAGTGTCTCACAGTGCATGTGACAGTTACTCATGCAATTATTTGAAAGATGATTTAATCACACTGACATTTTACAAATAGTCTTTAACTGCATTTAAACATGTATGCTTGTGAGTCTTTGGCCTAAAAAGAAGTGATTTTGCTATTTTTTCAATTTCAGATAATTCTGTATAAACATGAGGATCTTGACATGTTGCTGTATGTCTCCTATATTAAACTCAAAATATACCATGTGAATGCATTTATAATACATACATATATATTTACAATGATGAACAATAAAGTCAAATTATATCAAGGATTCAAGGTTTCATCATCAATACCCACATACAGTTATCAATATTACTGTTAATGCCTATATGGATATTGTTTTTTTTTAAACTTTTTTTAATAGTTCCTCTACTTAATTATAAGTGGTTGGCTGTGTCTCTAACATAAGTGTAAAATATTTATTCAGATCTTGGTATCCTGAAGGCACAGTTACACATTTAGTACTGTCACCTTACAGCAGGAAAATTGTGGGTTAAAATCTGTCCGCCAGCTGGACCCTTTGGGATGTAATTTGCATGTTTGAGTTTCCTTACATACGACATGCAGGTTAGGTGAAATGTAAACTCTTAATTATCCAAAGCTCTCAGTGTGTCATTTTAGTCCTATGATTAAGCCACACTGAGTTTAAAAAAGCCTTTATGTAACAAAAGAAATCTGCTATGAACGTACAGAACGTACTAGTTGTTGCTGTAGAGAATCAACAAGGACAATCATCTAACGTCAAACAAACTGATGCACCAACAAGAGCAGCTCAAGCACAATGCCTTGCACAGTTTGCAATTAACTTTGCAGGCAGGAAGTTAAAGGCTTAAAATCCAGTCAACCTTGACACAAAATTGTTAGGGTATTCTGATATATACTGTTGCTTTTTACATAACACTCTTAAAGACAAACACCTGCAGATCACAGAAGGGCAATGAGGCATAACAAGGGATGCAGTGATTTTTTCAGTTAAGACACTTTGGTTGAGTTTGCTTGCTATGCAGAAGTGAAATTGGCAGCAGTTCCTATTAGTTCTAGATAAAGGGAAGTTTAAAGCTCGCAGGAACAGAGGCCCGACACACTTGTCCGTGTGGTTTCAGTAATGATTTCTCCACCAGTTTTGTTGTCATTCAGCAATATTATAGTTTGTCATTGTAAAATTGATCCCACCCCTTCTGTACTGTGATTGGATGCAGCATTTTACTCAAAGTTGAATATTTTTCAAATCTCTGCGACCAGTAAAAAAGACAAACGTGAGGAGCTCTGTGCAGAATAGATGCACAGCACCATGACATTAGTAGCACAGTAAATACACGGTGCTCCCATGAAAAATAGAAAGAACACAGACACTGTGGTAGCGGCTAATTACTTGCCATCCCCTGCAGTTGGCTTGTCAACAGTAATAAGAGTAACAATATTGCCATTTTGCAGTTATTGCAACAGCCCTAATCTTCATCCACATCAGTCTGCAGAAAGTCACAAAAACACTGAGTTAGAGAATTTTACTCATATGTGTACATACACAGTAGTGTTAACAGTTAATTCACTTTTAATCAAAGAAAAAAAATATGGTTAACATTTGTTTCTTTTAAAACTATTATCAATAAAGAAGAATGAATAGTAAATTGCGGGCAAGCTGTGATTTTAATTTTGGACTTTAAATATTTTTTTCCAAGCACAAACACTTTATTTAAGATGAAACAAAGCCAGTAAGCTGCAGAAAGTTTACCTGTATGACAAAATAACCAAAATAAAGCATTTATACCAAATGACCCAGTGCTTATTCTGAGAGGTTTCCACATGTATTTTCCTTTATATAAGGCGTAAAGAGTATCACAAATTTTGTTTATTGAGTAAAACGATCAAGCATTCTGCAGTTTACAGATCTGCCAACTGGCTTCTATCTGTGTGCATCCCTCAGCCATTAATGCATCCCAGGGCTGTCAATCACTTCATGAACCCCATAATGGCAGGACGGGGGTCAGACAAATCATTCGTGTGCGTGTGTGTGTGTGTGTGTGTACATTTCAAGACTTCCCTTGGCAGCTGCAGTTCATGCCATCATATGATCAGACACACACTCTTTTAACCCACATCATTGACTTTTTCCATTCTGTTCCTCTCTTTATCAGCTAAAGTATTATGTGTCTTTTCACAGCCTCAGATGAAGAATCATCACAGGCACACACACAAAAACGCAAACACACTCCACTCTTTATTTGGCAACCCCTCCTCTAATTTATCAACAACAGAGGACCTTACTTCATTTAAACCCCCCGTGATAGCGTAGTCAAGGCAACCACCATGGAGAACAGAAGGAGCTGTGAAATTGCTGTGAAGTAATGAAAATTTACTTTATCATTTCAGCTCAGCAGCTGAATAGAAGAATCATGTGAATCAGAGTTGAAGAGCTTATGCTTGAGTGGTGTGTACTGCTCCGTATGGACTATGAATTATAATTGGCGCTTATCTTAGTGTCTTTTCTGAAGCCTTTGGAGAGCTTTTACTCATCTGCGTCATAAACATCTCCATGCAAACATGGTTTTGTCATCTTTGAACCAACACTGTCAAAGGCTCAGTGGTGGCTTTCATATAATGAGGGTGTTTGAGATATGGACATAAGTGACACTACTTTTAAGATGTTCTCACTGTTTTAGTACAGAAACATTTCAAAACAGGATTGTCTCCATGTGATGATGGATGACGGCCGTCAGAGCTTGAAACTTTCTGAGTGGTTTGCCTTTGACAGATATTGTACTGCAAAAACTGCTCTTTAGTTTCACATTAAGACAATGGCTGCTGTCTTATCACAGTGTGTGGCTGCTAGTGTTGTCACCAAAATTATGACTTCAATACATTACCTGCCTAAAGTATCTCGATACCGATACTGAAACGATACCATGGCAAAAAACCTAAAACACCAGGAACAGTAATGAAATAATATATAGGATGAGAGTCCTGACGGGACAGAAATGAAGGGCATCAAAAGGGAATGGCAAAGGATAGGTATTTACACTACATTTGAGCTGTTTAATTATCAGTTTTACCACACACACACACACAGCCTCACTGTCAGAAGCAGACACTACTCTTATAAAAACACTATCATTCATAAAGTATGGTTATTAATAAAAGGTGGTAATGTATCGTTTTGAACAGCTGGGTATCGCAATACTTTCCTAGTATCAGTATACCGTGCAACACTAGTGGCTGTCAAACTATTCATTTTTATGCACCTTTTGGCAACTCTGAAAAATAGCGACTTTCTGCCTGCATGCATGCACATTAATGGCAAAGCTTGTTAATAGAAAAAGATCCACTGGAAAAAATGATGCACTCACTGTCTGACACAACATCCCAGTGAAAACCAAGCTGAACTGGACAAAAAAGGAAATAGATATGCACATTTTGACATGTTTTTTTCTCGGGTCCTGAGTACTGTTTTAAATTCATGGCACCAGTCACCTTTGTGGCAGAAGCCTTGGGTTTTGGCTGCAATTTATCTTTTAGCTTTATTGGTGCCCAGTCACTGTCTAAAAACCATTTTCATCACATGACTGACTTCAGAGGATGTCTATAGTAGTCAGTTCAAGGTCTTCTGTTTCAACCCCTTCGACATGCTGCCTACACAGGAAATTTGACCCCTATTTTTCAGTCTTCTGTCATCCTTTCAATGGGATATGACTCTAACAAGAATTTTTTTTTTTACATGATGACTTTGTAAGAGGGCTTTAACATCAGGGACCTGGGCCTGAATCCGAGTGTATTTGACCCCACCGTCCGGCTCAATTGATTAGTGTGAAGATCGTGTAACGTACCCTGACATCATACTCATCCCAGAGTCTGCCTGAAAAGTGTGTACGCTAGGGGTTAACAGATTTTCGGCCTGGCGGATTACTGGAGCTGATATTCGGCATTTTGCTGATTATCTGTATCAGCGTTTTATTTTAATGATTGCCGATAAACTTAATTAAAAAGTGCAAAACAAAGTGTCAGCATGGGAGGAACTTCGTAAAACCTCAGGGAGCTATTTTTATTTGTTAATTTTTTTATTTCAATTTTCACTTGATTTTATGAAAGAAGTTGCTGGGAACTTGCTGTATATGATGTTGAAAGTTCCAGACGTGATTGGACATTTGCTAAAGGCATTTAAACAAAGTTGGAGTTTGTTATATTTCAAATTCTAAATTGTGATTTTCATCTTTATTGTAAATGTAGATCTGTTCCAAATATCGGTTATTGGTCTCATTTATTACTAACAATTGGTATTGGTATCAGCCCTGAAAAACCAATACCAGTCAACCCCTCGTGTACATCAGTGTACGCCGATGCAGAGCACATCAGGGGTGAACACCAATTGTAGCAAAACACAGAAGACGACTGCTTTTGAACTCAACTACAAGGAGTCTTTAATCAGTCATGAAACAGTCTCAATTTAAAAGTGATGCCTGACCCAGCAGCCCCATGCAACAGACCCAGATCCAGCTTCACTGCTGCCTTCGCCCTGTGGTCGGAGCTCCGGCATGAGGCAGAGAACTCCGCGCCCAACAGCAGTGGCTCCTTCACCCCAGTGTCTGTCTGCAGTGCCCTTTTCAACACTAGTTTGTAGCACAACAAAAATGTCACTTAGATGTTGACTCAAGTTCACTGGGGGAATGGGACAACATTACTAACGTGAAACCTAAGCTGTGGGGGCGTGGAAAAGGGGGGCAACCGTTCTCAGGCATTGTACGACTCTATCGTACCTAATATGAAAATGCCCTATAAGTGAGTGGTGTGGTATAAATGAGGTGTGTGAGTTCATCCAGCTGGGTGAACTCTGTAATATGGTTGCTCTGGCAGGGGTCAGAACTCAGCTGCAATTAGTATATTGTTACTGCTTTTAAATGCTCATGCTTAAAACAAGCAAGCCTGAACCTGTTGTGTGCATTCTCCACAGTGCACCAAATGCCAGCATCTGCTGAGATTGTGTCTCCCTGAACTCTATAGTCAAATAATAACAACGTGGAGCATAACACAATGGGTCTTAAACTGTGACCAGTGAATGGAGGCTTAACTGTCATACTAGAGTTTACAGTTTCAGCAGAAGCACTTCACCTGGTTTGGGTTATCAGACGCAATAGGTGGAATGTTTTCAGAGGTAAACTGATGAAAGTTCAATCCTAAACTGTATTTTTCCAACAATGCAGAACAGCTGCCTTGTGATGCAAATTTCATATGTGAGCATGGCAAACACCAGCTGTGTGATTCAGTTACATACAATTATAGGGGGAGGGCCAACAACAAAATAATAATTTAGCAGATGGCTTTGATACCTGTATATGAAAGTCAGGATTAAATTTGACTTTGAATTTGTTTTTAAACCTGCCATTGTATTGCAGCAATTCAAGGTAGTCTGCATCTGTAAAAACAAAAAAAAAAACTCAACTATTAATGTTTCATATTATCAGTCTGACTCTGACTTAGTGTAATACATTTGGTCATTGTGATTTTTTTTTAGTTAACACACATCTGACTTAGCCTTACGGGTTTACCATGACCACAGAACTAGAGTCGACAGCGTGGTGTCAGCTTGACCTCCACCTTCATTTCTTTGTCAAGTTTGCTTGCCTATATCTGTACTAAAGCTCAATTCTCTTTCTATTGCGGCCATTTCCTTTCTCTCCTCCTCCTCTTAAAGCTTGTTTTACCCCCTCTTCTATGTCACCTGCATCTGAGTTTGTGCTTTTAGCCTTTGTGAAGTGGCACAATGCTCAGAGTCAATAAGCTGCTTTGAACTCTGTCGCCTTGGACGCCTGCCAGTGTTGTCACAGAAAGAATAGCTCTTATTAAGTTGTTCACGCTTTGAGAAAACTGACATGTCTTTTGTTATTCTTCTTTTCATGCTCACCCCTTTTTTCTCATTTTCTGACAGTTTTTTTCTGCTCTCTTCATTGTGTTTGATAGACAGAAGAACTGAATTCTGCTGGGAAATACAAAGAACAACTGGCTTCATCTAAAAATAGTAACTTAAGTTACATGTTTGCTTTGTGTATGAGAATAGACAGTCCTCCTGCAGATTGAGATAACAATGACTTCTCCATCTTTCAGTGTTTCAATAGTTACACGGAGAGGAAATACACGGGACACAAGGGGTTTAAACTTTTTCATGAAAGTACTCAGGCTGGTGGTCCGCATAATGACTGACAGTAAGACAAGGAAAACATTGAGATTGTTTTTTTCTCTAAGGCTGTTGTTCTCAGTGATGACGTAAAACTTCAGTGGTATGTTTGTATGTTGTTTGTACTCTCATCCAGTTATCTAAAGTACAGTCACTTTGGTGCTCAGAAGTTGTCCTCAACAGTCTTTCCTTTGAATTTTAACCCCCTCGCCAGGCCAAAATATTTTTTTTAATGCCAACAATATCATCAATATCCATATCTGCTGTTAATTCTGTACTGATTCTGAGTGGAGCATTGCTGTGAGTCCATGAGTAAGGCAAGTGTCTGTGGTTAGTTCACATGTCAGCAATACAGTCGAGTAAGACAGTCAAGTGTGTATTATCTACACAGCAAAAGTCAGTTGAAAAGGTAAAGTAAAGGCAATGTTTTCGGAAGGCTGTCGCTTACAAACAGACTCAGTAGTGAACGACGCTCTAATGTGCTGCTGGATTATGGGTTTTTAGCTGAGCTAGATCACAGAATATTTGGTTATGCTGTTTTGCCCTCATTGTTCTCCGTGAAGTTTGCTGCCTTCTGTGCTCTGACTAAATTTAAAGGCAATTAACACACAAGTCACAATTTTGTTTTATTCAAAACTCCTGGTATTTGATCCTCACCGCTGCTTTTTAAGGAAATGATGGGTGCAAAAGGCCTGCCAGCTTCAAAAGTAAAAACTAAAATGGGAAAACGATGTGCAGTGGATTTAATTTTTGCTGTTGAGAGGAGTGGTATTGTGGACTTTGAAAAGTAACTGATAACTAACTGTTAAATAATTAAAGAAGCTTTAAAATGTGATGATTTAAAAATGAAATTTGGTTCGGAGGGAGTACGAGTGTTTAATTGTCTTACCCTCCACTCCCCCTGACAGTGATCAAACATTTTAACTGTTACGCTTTTGCATATTAAAGTTCAAAGTTTAATGACTTGTTTTTAATTTGAATTCAAACTGACTTATCTTTTCTGATCAGTTGTCTTTCAAACAAATTATTCACTTGGAAACTTACATTCCTGTACCACTCAGCGAGGCTTAAGAAATCAAGAGTTATAAAGATTCACATAATGATTCTCGACAGCAACTTTAAACGAATCAAATCTGAAAACAAACTTTAGTCACATTTTAACAGATCGGTGAAAATGCTTGAGCCGCATCAAATCAAATGTTTTACAGATTTCACACCCAAGTGCTTTGCGAACACAATCTTTAAAAACATGTTTACATGATGCAGTGTTTATAAAGCATTGTGTACAAATGTTAAGTGCATACCAAAGACTTGAATCAAATATAAGAGTAAAACTGGTTTTATTTTTAAGAATTGTGTCAGAGCCTCCAGAGCTCCACTTTTAATCAGCATTTTTTAAGTGATTAAAACTGTATATAAGCTACACTGTTGAATAATTTCTCAAATAATTATATTTCATAACATCCTTAAACTAAAAAATATTTACAGTTTTGAATGTTCAAGGTGACAAGGTAATTTTTGTTCAGCTCTAAAGATAATAAAGCCACAGCTCTTTCTCTGTGCTTATAAATTTATTTCCTATGAAGCTGCATCTTTCACCCCTTTGCCTTTTTTGAGTTCATTCTTTCCATTTTGAGGTCTTTTTCTACCAAAAAAAAGTCAATGTTCTCTAGCTCTGGGTTTTGGGGTTTTTTTCACACCAAGCACTTTTGTGTTAGAAGTTGAGCATTTTCTTTTAAACATACTGACAATATGCGTAAAATGGGTTAGGGTCATGTTTTATGAAAAACAAAAACATTTTTATTTTACGTGGAGGTTTTAAATGACATCTTATGTGTTTTAATTCATGTGTCAAATTTACTGGCCCTGACTGAAACTATGAATTGTGTTTTATGCACTTAAGTAGGTTCTAGTTCAGCTACGTCTAAAGTCAGCAACAATGTTGCCATATTCTGTCCCTGATCGCAACAATAAGACAGTATGCTCAAACTCTTATTTCACAGCTTCTACAGTGTCTCCCACAGCACTGACCACTGAGGCTCATGGACACTGTAATATTGAAAGTCATTTGTATCAGCAAACTTACAGAAAATACAATTCTATTGTATTCTTTAATTACTCAGGAAACCCCAGCGATGATTTGTGGAGAAGCACTGAGTTTATCATTACAGAAACAGAAGTCCTGCAATTTACAGAGGGACAAATCTCTTGAACTGTAACGCAGCTCTTGCGAGTTGTGAGTGACTCAGAAATACGTTCGACAGTGAGGGAAGGGGGGAGTTTCAGAGAAAAAAGTGGCAGCCGGTTTTGACAGCTCCACAGAATGATGGTATTTAACACGTTACTGAAAGGGAAGTAAATATATGGAGTGCAAACATCCATCCATCCATTCACAATCCATGTATTAATATGACACACACAGGCCTGATACTAATTCCTTCTGTTACTAAGAATATGAGTGGGCACCAAAACAGAGGAGGAAAAGTGCCAAAGCTGTTTCATTTAAGATGACTCTCTCATTCACTGATGATGAAGACGATGACAGTAAATGTGTCTGAGTTTAATCATGATGAACCCAGACGGCAGATGAAACTTTTGGACAGTTTCTCTTTTGTCATACAGTATAACTAAAAGTTTGCATTTTCTTGCCTCTGCAGCAGCTGCTCCTCTCATCCATTCTGATCTCATCTGATCAGCTGTGATTGATTCAACTGATCAGTTATCCATTCATGGTTGTTTATACCTTTGTAGCGCTGTCGTCCTCTATGTTTGCACTCCATACCATCATATGCTGAATCTGTATCTGTGGCTTGATGGATTCATCAACTGGAGGTTCATTACAGTTTATGAAACTGAAAAAATGAATTAACAATTGAATTTAGAAAAACATGAAATCAGGCTTTATCTCTTTAGAAATAATTTTTGAGGTGCACCCCTTTATCTAATATGCCTAGGAATGTATTTCACTGTCATGGGAAAAAGCGTGTGGGGGAAAAGCAGCCGCCATCAGTCCTCATGGGGGCTGCTCTAGCCGACACTTTCGCCTCCAAGTTAAGTGGTCTTTTGCTCCCTTTCACTTCCCTTTCTCTTATCATGTTTCTCATGTCTGTTCCAGTTTGTCTCCTCTCCATTTCCCAGTGTCATAGCTTTTCAGCTTGTTTTTTAAATAAAATATATCTCATGAGTATAACATTTTGAGTGAAACTTTTTTAGGATTCCATATACATTTGTGATTCTGCACTAGGCCTAATACAATGGATTATGTTTTCCTTTCTGTTGCATGTAGATTTTGCTTATTTCTACTTCTATGAATCTTAAGTTTCTCTTTACCTCACCTAACCTCTGGTGCTCCTCTCTCATCTAACTCTTATACTATCTAAACTCCCTCTCCCTATCTCCTGTTGTCACTCCCTCATTGCTGCACACTTCCCTTCCGCTTCTGCCAGTTTTATTATTATGATAAAATGACAAAGGAATCTCAGCCTGGTAGTAAAAATGTCTCCAACAAACTCTCTCACATATATCTTGCCATGAACTCATCCAGGACAGAAAGGAAAGGCAGACTGAACCGTCAAGGACCTCGGTGGTTTAAAAGACCGCGAGGAGTAGGAGTTGGATCACAGTGACTTTTACACCATTCACACACTGGGACAAAGAATAAGAAGAAACAGAATAAATAGGACCAGTAGGGTCAGAGATTCTTCCAGCGTTGTGAATGATAACCAGTAATAATAGCAGTGCTCATCACTGCATATCCAAAGGCTGAGTTCAGTTTACTGGTACACTAACGAGTCCCTCTTGCCCCGTCTAAAACCACAAGTGGGCTCACTAGTGAGCATTTCTATATGAAGAGGGCAAAGACACACTTTGATTTATTCTATAACTTTTAATCATGTACACACACAACCTTGACCCTTTATACTCCCGATCCTATTAATATGAAAGTGCTCCAATCTCGAGAGAGTTCACAGACCAAATCCAATGCCTCCCCCCTCTTTAGCCATCATTCTTCTCCTCTCCACTCCTCCTGCTTTTTTCCTGAGCAATTCTTTTTTATTTCACGTCATGGCTGTTTTTCCAAACCATTTCCTCCCAATCTCTCACTGGTGCTTTCTCTCCAAGTTTACGCATCACTCTCATTCCCCACCCCCCCACCCCCTCTCGTGGTTGCTATCTCTCACGTCCTGCCCTCATATTTCATTCTGACACTGGCTCTCATTAGGCACTCTATCGCTCTTGTCCACTCGTCTCTCTCTCTCTCTTTTCTTACCTTGCTCACTCTCCTCTCCCCTTCTCTGCACTGTTTTTACTGTTTATCTACTGCCTATCCCCAGTGCCATTCTTTTTCTTGACCTCCTCTTACACTGTCTTTCTCTTGCTCTCCCTTTTTCACTCTTCTATTTTCATGCTGCATTAAGTCAGTGAGCAGTGTACAGAAACCATATTAAGCCGGAGAGAGAGAGAGAGGGAGGGAGGGAGGGAGGGATGGGGAGAGAGAGACGAAGAGATTCGCAGAAGTTCTCAGTGTGCTGACAGTGACTGGGGGAGGTCATCTATCTCCTGGGTTCTCTCTCTCTCGCTTTCTCTCTTTCTTTCTCGCCTTCTCCTTCCCCAGACAGCTAATTTAATATGTTGAGAACAGGACAGAGCGCTGTTCCTTTGTCAACAAATTTCATTAAGCAACATTAGCAGCGCTATCAAAGAGGTGACAGGGAGGAAATGATGGATTCAGATTAGAATATTGAAAATGAAAGTGTTGGAGAGGCAAAATAACTGATGTGTGTATGTCTGTGCGTTTGTGCATGTGCGCAGTCTCACACTTGTCCCTAGCCACTTAAGAGGCAGAATTTACATAACCCATCTGAATTTTCATTATTTCTCTTGGAAGGATTTCATAATTGGATTTTTTCCCACAGAAATTCTTCCTACCCACATGTACCCAAGAGGAGAGGAATACTGTTAAATTACTGTACCATTTTAAGTAGTTAAAGCTGACTGCGGTTTGCAAATTTTCTGTCCTGATAGTGTTATTAACACTTTGTGAAAAATGAACCACTTTAGCATTGCTTTGCTTGTACTCACATATCAGCTTTTGTAAATGAATCATTTGCTATCACATTTGCCAAATTCTCATGTCCTTAAATGGTACCAGAGTGTAAAAAACTGAAATGTACAACCCATTTAACAGACTGCTGCTGAAAGGGTAGAGAAGGCTAGATGTTTTTTTTTCTATTGTATTGTCGAAGAAACTCCCTAACCAGGGATTTTCCTGGATCCAAACAGGGTAGTGGTTGTAGGTGCCACTGCGAAAATTTCTGATTAATCTTTTGCATGACATATTAAATTCATGCAATTAACCACAGTTTCAGATACTTAAAGCTAATCAGTTTATAACAACTCAAAAAGATGGCAAAATGCATCCTTTCAGTAAGTATATTTTATTTACGTGTGTTTAAGTGGGTCTTTAAATTAAATATAACAAATATAAAAATATACTCATTTACAGTGCCAAAAATCTGAACCATCCCTTTAAAAAGAAAAAAGAAAAATAGTTCACACGGTGCAAACTAAGCCTTTAAACTACCCTAAACTAAGCCTGCAACTACCCTGTAATGTGGCCCCATTACAGGGTAGTTGCATTAAAGTTAGTTTTAATAAACACAGTTCACAGCCAGAGGCAGAAAATTTCAGCCTCCTGTTCTTCTTCATTCCCTCCTCATTGTGTCTGAACCAGGTGAATTTTTCCAGCCACAATGGGTCAAAACCACAGGCTCTGTGTTTATTGTGTTTATTAGATCTGGGAAGATGAATAAAAACTGATGTTAACACTAGAAGGGCCAGAATTCAATACCTACTAACATTTTTACATTATTTATGTGGAGGCTCCAAATAAGCCCAGTGGGTTTTCTGTCTCTCTCTGCACTGCGTGTCTTTGTAATTCTTGTGTATTTTTGTCATTGACATTTTGTGGTTTTATTATGTTTTTTTTTTCTAATGTTTGAATCCTGGTCACCATTTGCTTTAATTGTTTGGCAGATCAGTGCGACGCCTTTTCCCTCTGAACCCTGGCTGTGTTCAGTGGACTATAAAACTTCACTCGGCTTTCCATTGGCACGAGGGTGAGTAGATAATGACTGAATTTTCATTTTGGGGTGAGCTATCCCTTTTAGCCCTGTAATGTAAATGTAGCCTAAATAACGATGTTGAAATAGTAGTTTGGGATGATTTTTTACAACTCAAATTACACTTTTGTTCAAACTGAGAGAGTAAAGTACCAAAAAAAAGTACTAAGTAGTATTGATACTGAATTCTAGATGATAATAGTGGTGACTGTTTAAATGTGAATGGTGCCCAACCTAATGAAGTCAGTCTGATGATTAGTCAGGACAATGTATAAAGGAGTATCTTCACTGTCTGATTAAATACAGCCACTGAGGGAAAATGAATCCCGAGAGAACAAATTACAGGCAACAATCTGCCGACAGCTACCAACAGACCTGAATCAACTAGTCATTTGAAACTAGCCATAAAGTAAACATTTAGTGTCATGTGAGTGAGGTCTGAATTTTGGATCTAGATAATTCACAGACCAGTGTTTTAGTTTTTGGACAGTGACAGGCTCTGATTCAATGACCTGTGTTATTAAATCTGACAGAGTCAGTTCAGCTGGATGAATAATAAGGGCAATAACCAGCGCAAAACAAAACACTGAGATAGGTTGAAGGTCAGTACCTTGACATCTTTTTACTTTTCACTGTGCTACGACAATCAAAATTTCTGCATTGTCACCGAATGTTGTCACTCAACATTTTAGTTGCATGGAAACATCTAGTGGGCATTGCATTGTGTGTTTACCAGATTCAAATTTGATGTTTGGCCAAGTCTGAACACTAGGAAAAAAGGTTTACATGCAGACCTACAAAACCACACACAAACCCATACACACACTGGTAATCCCTCAAATTGTCTTGCGATTCAAATGGTTTCCATCCCTTTTGTCACCCCTCCTCCCCCGCTCCTCCATCGTCTGACTCACTGGCAGCAACAGGGAGCAGTGACTGAGAGAGTGTGTGTGTCTTATTGTTTGTCATGAAAATAGGATTTCAGCAGATGGATGGAGAGATTCTGCAGGAGAAATACAATCTAAAAGAAAGTATACACGGAAAGAATGGATTGTTATGGTTACCGGTTTCCTCTCTCCCACATGGGGGAGTAATAGACGGTTCTTTTGTATGTGTGTGCGAGTGCACGTATGACCACACGCTTGTGTGGTACCTGTGATAAGTGTTGGCATGGGTCCTAATATATTTTGAATTTGTGTGTGTGTGCGCTTGATGCTGGAGTTGTGTGGGAGTTGAAATGGGGAGAGAACAAAAATGCATTCCTGTATTGACTACAAAAGAAACGAAAAACCTGTGCACTGAGACGCAAAAGGAATGAACCTTAATCTGATATTTACAGTCAAAGGCACACATCGCTACCTCCACATCGATATAGAGGGATTATCTTGTTTAGTAGATGCAGAACTGATTGTTTGTATACAGCCCACTATATGTGAGACATTTAAACAGATCTCCTGTGGGTTTTTTTTCTGAAGTGACAAGAGGGGAATAAAAGAGTGAGTGTGTTTCCCACATTAACGCTGCTCTCTTCAGCCTTCCCCTGAGATGCTGCGTGATGCAGAGATGATGAGCCAAATTTCCCCATGGGGATTATGAACAATTCATGTTGTTATATCTATATTCATATTAGTTCATCTTTTCTTATTTTTATCTCATGAGTTCATGAATATGTATTATGTTTTGATAGGATGTCCTCTACATTTTCAGGGATGGCAAAAATGCTAATGCAACTATCTATCCATCTAATCTATCTAATAGGGGTGTGTATCTCCACTTTTACGACGATTCGATGCATACAGATACACAGTCCACATGTCTGGATTGCGGACAAAAAAAAAAAAAGTCCTATGCAATGTACAACCAAACAAAAAAACTCTGGGTCTGAAAACAATGTGCCTTAAATGGCCACTTTAGGCTGGCTCTGAAAGTGATACAGGCCCCTTAGAGTCCAATGATATTATGCCTAAATTTAAAACAAAAGATAAACATGTTTACAGCCTGGCAAAAAAACTCAGTTTTGGTCTCTACAGCTATTTACCCCATTCATGACAACTTTATGGAGGGTGAATTTTTATAGAACTCACCCATTTACATTTTATTAAGGCTTAAAGTTGCTCATTTTTAAGCATGTGAACGCCTGAATGTCTGCGAGGCATCAACACAGTTTCGGATTCAAATCCATCCCTCGCTCCTCCACAGCTCCTAGCTCTCATCCAAATATGGTCTCTTCTGACTCCAAAAAAACAAGATGGCAAGAGCCAAAATGCCGAAACCACTGTGGGACAACACGTTAGTTCTGTCCATTACTTTTGTACAGTTTTTGTGGAGGAGGGCTCATAATTAGAGGCCACCAACTACTCCCAACATAAACTAGTAATGCTAGCATTATTTGCTTTGTGTTCACTGGTCCTCTCTTTAACTTGACTACAAGCACGAATGTGTAATCAAGTTTGTGTTGCCACCAGCATGTTTTACGACACCACTACACACTTCGAAAATTCCTAATGCAATTCACATTTGAGGAAATGTTGTACACAGCAGTCCCAACAATCCGGTGTGTGGGAATTTTCCAGTGGATTTTTTATTTTATTTTATTTATTTATTTATTTTGATTACGTGGCAATATTTATTACGTTAAGGGAGACAAGGATTGAATAATAAATACAGCAACAAAACTGAAGCATGTCATGATATTGTAGTTAGTAATCAAACACCATATGTGGCTCAGATTCTATACACACACACACACACACACACACACACACACACACACACACACACACACACACACACACACACACACACACACACACACACACACACAGACACAGGTATTCTGCCGTAACTGGTCTTTTCTATTCATTCTCTGATAAAAAAGCATTTCTATGAATCCTGACATCCATCAGGCATATTTAAAGAATTTCAAGAAAAGAAAAACCTCTGCCAATTAACAGCAACTTTCTTTTTATCTTATTCTCTCCTTTATTAGGCAGAGGAATGGAGGGAACAGAGAGGGATTCTGTAATGGAGAAGTGTTTTACCAACTTGACTGCTGCCTAATTAATTCCTCCCCATCTTTGTTCAATAGATACTATAATTATGCGTTTGGCATGCTGAGAGCTCAGCTGTGGGAGTTAAGGGAGTGAGTGTGCGTGAAGAGAAACAAGATCCATTTCCAGATCTTGGACTCTGTCAACAGCATTACACAGATTTCCAGTGTTGGCTGTCTACTCTGAGTTTCCTTTTTGTGTCAAATAAATCACCTCATGATATCTCTGTATCTGGATCACTCTGTCAAAAATCACTGTATACAAAAGCACTTTCCTTAGCTGAGTCTTTAATGTGCTAATAAATATTTTTGATTCTCTTTCCCTCATCCTCCCTTTTTATGGCTGTGTTCTTGTTCTTTTTCAATTTTATGCTTTAACGGTCTTCTTTGACTAGTTAAAAATGACCAGCAATGTCCATTATGATCACTCTTACTTTCACTGTACAACTTTTCCCCTCCTCTTTACCCCTCACTGCTGCCTCTGTTTGACTGCATGTCATTGTAAATAAACTTTATATAATGCATAGGGATGCAGGATCTCTCGGGGCAGAGTTGATCCTGTCAAATATCATGCAGATGAAGTATTTTTGCCTCATGCTTGCTGACAACACCTATTTTCTTACTGAACTGAGTTTGTCTGTGTGTGTGTGTGTGTGTGTGTGTGTGTGTGTGTGTGGTGGGTGTGTGGGTGGGGGGGTGTCAGTCAAACCTCCCCTCATCTCATCTTTTACACTCACTTCTCTTCGCTCTATCTCTCACCCATTTATGTGCTGTCAACAACTTTCATATCCATCATTGCCCTGTCCAGCTATCTCATTTTCTGGCTCCTCTGCCCTCCTCCTATTTCCACTGTTTTCCTTGCCTTCCTTCTGCCCGCTTAGTGGCACAAGAGAAAATGCAAAGATAACTTGCTGGCCTGAAAAGCAAGGAATGCCAATCATCACTAAAATACCAGAAATGACACCTACCACATTACAATAAGCCCAGGGCAATGTGGCTGAAATCCATACCACAATCACAACATTAATAAAGATTAAAGAGTAGCGGTACGAAGAAGTCACAGTACGATTTATACCGCGGTTGAGGAAACCCAGTGCAGTGCAAATTTGCTACAGCTGCTACAACAAATACATAAATATACGCTTCTTTTCATTTATTTTGAATGGACAGTAGTAAGAGTTGCAAAGACAGACAAAATAGTATTGCTAGGGTCGAAGGTAACATTTTGCCAAATATTTACAAAAATAAGGAAAATGAACAAACTACTTCCCAAAACACAGCAGGTCACAAAAAAACTGATATAGAACTCCTGTTCTATGATATAGATAATACTGAAATAAAAACGATAAGAAGAAGTAAAATGTGTGTATTAGGAGGAGTGTTATAATTAGGTCTACCTTTGTTGTATGCCAATATAAATGCGAATAGTTTAGAGGGCTGCAGCTAATGATGATTTTTTATTTTTACTGTCTATTTCCTGTCAATTATTCTCTGGATTAATCTTGTTTGGTTTAGAAAATGTCAGAAAATGGTGAAAAAAATGTTGATCAGTGTTTCCCAAAACCCAAGATGTTGTCCTCAAATGTCATGTTTTGTCCACAACCCAAAGATATCTAGTTTACTGACATAGAGTAGTATAGAAATCAGAAAATATTTACATTTAAGAAGAACAACTCAGCATATTTTGACTTTTTTGCCTTGAAAAAATTACTCAAAACTATAAATGGATTGGCTGGCAATTAATTTACTAGTTAATTTAGTTAATTTTTTAATTTTTAATACTCTCTTTCCAGTGCTGCTGTAGCTCACAAGAAACTTGCAGGTAGGCCCTCCAGCTTTGGAGCTTCATTTGCACTCGCCAAAGTGTGACTGACTGGCATGCCAATCCACTTTCATATGTTGCCCTTTGCACAAGTCACAACCTCCCCTACAGTTTTGTTTAATGACAGAATTTTGCAATGGCAGTGATCACATAGATCATATTTTTAAAATAAAACTGCACTGAAAGTCAATTAAATGAAATACTATCCTTGCTTGATTAAAAAAATGTTCATCACATCCTATGATTCTCTGTGCACTATGTGCAGATGCTATTCCAAAAATGTTCTATTATTACATATTATGTAAAACTATTTGTGGGGGTATGCAGCCTTGGAATACTCTCTGGTTCTTTCCTGTTTTCCCGAAGGTTTTTTCTTTCTTTTTTCTTTTTTTTTGTTCAATAACATTTGCTGTTGCCATTACTGTCAAGTAATGCAAGCCCATTTTCTGTAAACATTACTGACAATCAGTGCAACTGAAAAAAAAAAAACAACTTATTGTTAAATAATGATGGTTTTTCCCCTCTACTTTCCGTTTTCTTGTTGCTTTTGTACCTTTTTGCCTTGGAATTTTATTATTATATATTTGTTTTACATTATGATGTAAGGTTTACTTGTGTGGACCCAGTTGCTACTCTGGTAGTGGCTACTAGGGGTTCCAAATAAATAAAATGAAATAAAAAAATTTCTTCTGTCCTTCAACTGGAGGTCTTAAACCCAAGCAATTCTAACAGTCATCACAAATGAGAGCTCCAGAAATATGCCTGTCAAAACACACAAACACCCACACACACATCTCAAGGAGATACAAATGCTTGGGAGATAGGAAGTTGGAGGCCAAAACCAACGGACGATTAAAGTATAAAAAATCATAATGAGGCTGTGTTAAGGACGGAGCAAGAGAAGGAGAGTGAAGGGATGGATGGCAAGAGAAACCTTGAACAATGAAGGACAGTGTGGTGCAACAGTGCTGAAACAGCATGTAAGTGGCTTGATAGACACGGGCTGCTATGCCACATTGCCACATACTCACAAATGTTGATTGAATACAATAATATTTTAATATAGCATATTGTCACTCACAGTAAAGGCTTATACTGAGAAAAAACTGGTTCTGATACCAGCATAGTCTATTCAGTATGATGCATAACACTCCACTTCATTAATTTAAGATAGTCATGTCCAAAGTCCGGCCCGAGGCCAATTATGGCCCACTGACTAATTTGAAACCCTTAGCTTGTCTTTCAAAATATAATTTATAATTAACACAATATTGGTTAATCAAGTAAGATTACGTGGCATATTTTCATCCACCCCATGAAAGCAGGACAATCATGTAGACAAGCTCCTAGAAAGAACTACGCAAGACGAACTAATGTGTTTTCATATACAGACCGTAAACAAAAAAACGAAAAATTACTTAACACCAGATATTTCCTGCTAGGTAGGAGAAAGGGACACAGCAAAGAAGTGCTGAGACAAGACCAGGGGGCACTGCTTTCAGAAGTCCTGGAAAGCTGAGTACTTGTTTTTATTATTTAAAGGTTGAATAGCTGTGTTTGTGTTATTTGTTTGGGGTTTTTTTTCATACCATAACCCATACACTGCGAAAAGCACCTGCCCCCCAGGTATTTTAACTTCATCTTATCTGGCGTCCACCCAAAAAAGTTTGGACACCCCTGATTTAAGACAAGTCATGCAGAGGAAAAAAGCAAGCTGTCACATTTAATGTAAGACATGTCCTCAAAACAGCAAGCAAAGGAGAAAAATGCCTCCCTTAACGTGCAAGATGACTAAAGACTACATGCTAATAGTTATGCCACAAGACATGAAATTATTACAGAATTTATGAAGTACCACGCCTGGCTTGCCTTTTCCATGACTAACTCTCCAAATAATCAAGTGCTGAACATGGTTTAGTTCTGGTCCTAGTTTAGTTATCAATGTATGTGTTTGGGTTTAATAAACTGTAAAGAAAAGGGAAAGGGCAGGAACTGTAGCAGACTTCACTACTGATATGCTTCATTACACGCCCAGTCAATGACACCACAGTGCCACAGTTTGACATATGATCATCATAACAAGCTCTATAACCACTGCAGTAACACACAGCTGCAGGGGCACAACTTTAAGCACAGAACAGCATGTGGCACGGCGGCCCACACATAACAAGCACACGGCTAATAACATGCAAATGCAAAAGGACTTTTACTCACTGTTTGTAGAGGTACTTCCAAGCTGTGCGACCATGTGCTTAACTTCTTGTTCTTGTCCTCTTTGACATTTTTTATTCCGAGAGTATGGATGAAAATTGACCTCCAAAGTTGTCAGTGTCCCTCCATAGGCTGTTGTTGGGGGGGGGCAGTGGCTACGTTTCGTTAGCTTAGCACTGATAACAGAAAACTGTGTCGCTGGCGTTTGCTGTCAAAACCAGGCTGTCCTCCCTCCAACGTAACGTACGTCTGAAATACACGGTGCAGAGCGGTTTTTTTTCGATTCACTGCAGTTTGTTAACTCCGGTGGCGTGTCCCTCCAGAACTTCCATTGAAGTTAGTCAAAATTACCTTTCTCCATGCCGTAAAAAGGTGTGTGTCCGAGCGACGCCATCTTGGGTTTCACGCGCACAAACTGGGGGCAGAAGACATGCTGTCATCGACAGCTGCGTCTCCACGAGAGTGTGTCTGTCCCTCTGTCCTCTATAATACATCCACGGTGCCTGCAGGTCTGGCAGGTCTCCACTGTGAAGCCAGTTCCGGTGCAGGCTTCCCTCTCAAGTCACCTCCACTGTCAGAACAGGAAATAAAAAACAATAAGTACAAAATACATGCACGGAAAAATTCAAAATAAAATCGTATCGAGACACTTCCGGTGGAAGCAACGTTTTCTTTGCTTAATCTTTACTTAATTAGTCAACAATGTAATATGAAAACCATTATCTTAAGTGTAGATACTGTTTTTACATTTTGATTTTGCCTGTTTGCGTAGAACATAATGTTGGTATTTATGCCAGTGTAGCAGCCTATAGTATAAAGATTCAATTCTTTTAAAAGTAATGTTATCTTATTTACATGTGCTATTGGTTTACTTGGTCAAAATGGGACATAAACTCTAAATAGCTTAGTGACATCAGTTCATTTAAAAAAAAAAAAAAAAAACATTTTGAACTATTGAACAATCTCTCTCTCACACACACTACCCATTCATAATTTCCCTTTGAAGAATATATGACGGTATTTTAACTGCAATCGGCTTAATTTAATATAAATTGACAACTGTGGGTATTTCATATGACACATAAGCCAATGTGTCTATTTGTACAGCGAATGTTGTAGTGTTGTCCAACTCCTGAATGCAGCGTGAGTGTCCTATATAACATCCATGGACAATAATAATACAGGGAGACAAGACTGTTGACAGAACCTTTAGTGGCACCACTAGGCGAGCCAGCATTTGTATCAGGTTGCCCCCTCACTACCACCACCATCACCACCCCATGGGAGCCTAACCGACCTTCAAATTGAACTCAGGAGCCTGTGATTACAAAATGGGAAGTCACTTACACAATATGTTTGGCTGCTGCCGTCTGTGTCGAGAGGCCAAAGAAGCTTACTTTGCTAATTAAGCAGACAACCAAAAGCAGTTAGTTCAAAGGCATAATGACGGAGGACAAGCATGACACTGTTAGGAATATTAACATTATCCTTAACAATGTTATAGAATTAGGAAGAAAAACTCTATTTGAATAAAATCACAATACATCAACTTACCATCCACCAAAAAATAAAACTTTAAAGCCTCCACCATTTCTGAAAATATCAGCAAATATGTTACACATAACATGAACTCAGAGCTTTTAAAACGATTTCCACTTACTAGGTTTGTGGAACCATCCCCATGGTTGGGGTCAGTTGCAACATCTGACTTCTCCCATTCAAACGGAAATTATGAACGTTATTTCATATGTAATCATGGTTAAATGGTATGGGTAAGTAACAGACAATTGTAGTTTAATATATAAGAATATGGTTGGTGTCGTCCAAATAGCCTCTAAGTAAATGAGAGAAATGCAACAAGTGTTGCAACCGTCCCCAGTCTTCCCTACAATTATATGGAGGAGTTATTATCATGCACTTCTCTTACACTTACCAGATCAGATGTTGTTTATAGTGTCTCATCATGTTCGCAGTCCTATTTGATTAACAACAGCAAGCTGTCATTATTTTATTTTGATAAAGGAGGCTCACTGATGGCTTCTACCGGAATCACTTTGCTATGGGAAAAATATGAAGCAAGGGATGCTGTTACCTTGATAGTCTACACAGCGTCCCAGTTTATGTAATAAAAACCATCAGGCCTGTTGGAAACTGTGTCCTTGGGACGCATTGAACACACACACACTTCACACAGCTTCGTGAAAAATAATGAGACAATTACACTTCTCTGTTCTCTTAACAACAGCAAAATCCATCGAGATCATCAGTTCTTACCGAACCTCTGTGAGTGTCTTCTTACAAAAACAAGGGTTACCAGGGCAACAGCTGCATCCACTGCCTTCCAAAAGGCCAGACAAAGGATCTTTTTTACAGCGAACATTTTGACTTCTCATTGCAGGAGAAGCACGGATAAGTTTGAAAACATTAAAGGTCTACTGTGTAAGATTAACTGGAGTCTAGCAGGGAGGTGTGTTTGTAGGAGAACCATGGAGGCCAACATGAAAACCATGGATGTATAAAGAGAGCTGGATACAGCGCTGGAGAATTGCTGAGTGGCACATACCACCAGAAAGCTTGATCTCAGTGTTATGAAATTACTCTGATCCTCTGCATCACGGGGCCCATAGAGCAAGCGCATTCAAGCCTTACAATGACAGAGCAGCTCACTTCCCTTGGCAGAGCAGCTAGCTTTCAGATTAGCCCTCTGTCAACTTAAATGGGGATTAAAAATGATTGAATTGTACAGCTTCTCTAAACTTTATAAATGTTATCAGACCATGCATCAAATCCCAATTCTGAAAATATGGAACTAAATGGAATGCAGCTACCATTAGCTGTATTAAATATACCTGTTTTTTCTCACTACGATAGGCCAAATTGTCTGCTGTTGCTTATGCAAAAGGTCTTTGGTAATACTTAAAAGCAAAACATTATAGGCTACAGTACATTTAAAATATTTTTGCCATATTCATTTACATGTAATATAATCAGCCCACATAAATAATAACTCCAATTTTCAAAGTCTGTCTTAGAAGTTCTGCAGCAGTTTCTGATATAGAAATTGTCAGAAATTGTCCGAGTGACAGTGTTGTTAGCAAAGCTGGATTTATTACCAACCATGCACAGCGGGAAATACCTTCAGGTCCAAGACCCTCAGAGGCTCCAGACGCCCTAGGTTTACTTCATGTCAGTTAGTTATATTTTATTAGGAACTATAATGTACAATATTATTAACATGTTAATCCAACTTTAGTTGTAATGCTATGATAGTTTTAATTTGGCTGAATTGTTTCTCTGTCTGAAAACTATGCATCATGTAGTGATAAACCTAAATAGGTAATTAGAAGTGCACTACCTCTGTTGACATTATTAGCAATGCTGTTGCTGTTTTGTAAATCTTCAACAACTGACTAAATCCAGTGTTTTATATTCAACCTATGGCACAAATCAATAACTTCTCTTGAGCTGTTCTTTGTGGGGACAAACAAACAAATAACACACCCCCATACTTGACAATACAGGGAGGCCACATAAATTATCTTAAGATTCAAAGTTGCAATTTTGTGCTCAGTCTAGCAAATCAAAAGGAAGAAAAGACTTCAGGAAGAATATGTTTTGCATTGTATTGTATTTGAAGTTAGAATTCAAGCTCAATCCAAGTCTTCTTTGTACTAACTTGTTCAATGCACCCTCTCTACTTTTTTTGGCTTACCATGTATTCATATGTGGCCTTGGCTGGCTCGGGAGCCTCTATTCTCTCTTTCTGTGTCTGAAACTATTGACAAGGCCAAAAACAATGTGCACGGATAATTCCTTTCACTTTCACTTTCACAATTGCAGTCCAGATTTTCCCACCAGTTCAGTGATTTTGAACAAACAAACTTCTTGTTGAAAACTTTCCGCAGCACGGTCCCCTGAAGTTATAATCTGATCCCATTCCACTTAACACCCTGTTATGGGCAGCAGCAACTTTCCTGTCAGAAGCTTGTATTTTTTGGTCCTTCATGCTACTTACTTTTTATTACCCACTCTCACTGCCATTGCCTTTATGGGTGGAATCCTTATTTCACTGAAGTTACAGAAACACCTCCACTGTAGACTGCAAGAGTTTATTTCAAAGGCATTGACTGGTGATTTGAGCTGGTGACCATCCATTTACAATCTGGCTCCATTAGCCTTTCACATCTCAATGATTGCTGTAATGTAGCTCTTCTTTAAACTGTAGGTTTGCTTTAGTTATGGGCTGTTTTATTGCAATTTGAGTTGTGAATCCACCATTATATTCTTTGATAATGTCTTATACTAAAAGGGTAATATACCCATTTTTACTTGAGCTGTAGCCACTGTGGTTTGCAGTAATTAAATGATTTCTATCAGATTGACCTGCTGTGAAAGATTTCTCAATCTCTTTGGAAGGGAATTAGTGTACTCCACATTAAAGTGGAGATTATTCAAGTGTTAAACCTTGTATCAGTCGTGTAGAAGTATTCAGATCCTTTGCTTAGAGGTACAATGTGCAGGAAATGTTGTTTAATGTTGTGATGTTTGTAAAGTAAAAGTAAAAGCCAACCCCAGATTTATTGCCTTGGCATTTTGGGGCAGTTTTTGAAATCTATATCGATAAAGTCTAAACACAGTCTAAACAGTATACCTTTAAACCGTCCCTCCAGGAGTTCTCGGGTAATTTTTGGGATTGTTGCAGCCTGAAATGCCTGATTTCACAGCAGCTTTGTGATGCAAGTTGTGATGTTTAGAGGCTTCTTTTTTTCAATGAAATTGCAGGGGCAAGTGAAAATTGTAAAAACAATTTACAATTTTTGTACTTTTCTCTTGGATGTGTGCTGCTGATAGCCTGGCACCTAAGTTGCTACCTTTTTGTAAGTCCTGACTTCACCTGTGTGCTGTTGGGGGCTACACACCACTGCCCAAAGGCTGCAGCTCATGAAAGTACTGCAAAATACAAGAGGGCATGGTCTCCGTCATTTGACACAGTGCTGAAAGACTCTGCAGGCCATGAGAGAATTTAAGTGCTTTAGCTGAAGTGCAACATTTCTGTCTGAAATGAAAAGAAGTTTTTAAAAAGTAGCAAAAACATGGAAAAACATACTTTACAAAATGTAAGCACAAGTCAGAATGGTACTTTAGTGCATAGTGCTTGAGAAAATGCATGACTTTGCATAGCTGCCTTCAATGAACTGCTGTACAGCTACACTCACAGTAACACTCTCACTTGTTTGTCCTCGTTTTACAGTTGCTTTACTATTATATGTATTCTCCAGCTTGTGTCTTTTTCCAGCCTCATGTGTTGTTTTGAAGTTACTAGATGCTGATAAGCTGCCAACCTGGCACCCCTGGCTGTGTTTCATTTGTTTGTTTCTTTTTTCTCCCCTCGTTTTCTCTCTTCTCCCTTCACCAATGATTCATTTGTTTTTCTGTAGAAAGAGATGAGGGCAAGAGGAAGGCATCTTCACAGGTGGCTGCTGTGGTAACAGAAGGTGGGGATTAGATTTCACACCCTGTGTGTGTTTGTACGTGTGTAGAAAGTTATTTCTCAGTGTGTGATAAGAGAATATGGAAGATCTCTGTTAGTGCGGCAGGTAGAGTTTATCACTGCCTCTACATCTACACACAGGATATTCATAGTGCATAACAGATCCTGCCACACTTTACTCTTCACCTGGTTAAATCTTTCTTCCTTGTTCTTTGCACTTCATACCGATATATTAACCATTTGAAACCTGGGCAACTTTGCTCGATTTCTTTCAAAAACATGGGAAAGAGGCAATGAGTAACAAAGAAGGAAATTACCCCAAAATTTAAGACATTAGTAATAGAAAACACAAGAAAAAAACCAAGGAAATTACCTGAAAAATCTAGCTTTTATCTTTTGTCCCTAGACATTTTTTCCTAGCTTATTAAAAATAATTTTAGAAATCTACGAATTTCTTCCAATTTGTGAAGGATTTCCTAACAAGTCACTCTTACTTTTGAAAGAATTTGCTTAGGATTCAAAGGTTTAAATACTTGTGAAAGGCATCTGAAAGCAGCACAAAAAAGTCACTCCAGGTTTTGAAGAATTAACCAACAGGTTCTGCACATTTGTTCCCTTATGTGCTGATTTTAAAATAATCTAAGTTTAATGTAAGGATTATTTCTATACTGACAGCAGCAGTTTTTGCCAAGTTCTACTCTAACTGTGCAACCCTCAAAACCTCTCCACTGCCCTTGATAAGGGTTTGATGTGGTTTGTGTGACTGACATCTAACGTATAAACCTGCCTGAGCCTGCTTCAGAGCTCAAAGGGAGACAGTTAACTGGCTGTGTTGTCTCTCTGTGTTGTATCTTTCTATCAATGTATCTCTCAGTCTGTGCAGGGATGTTTTCAACTCCAGCTTTCTGAATCATTGCCCAACAAAAGGACCTCTGGCACAAGCAGCCATGTCATGCCTGTCCGAAACAATCTGGGTCACACCGAGAGAAACAGATAAGAGGGGTGTTCTGAGACTCATCCTGAGCCATGATGCAAAGTCTACAGAGAGCTAAGACGGGTCAGAAAGAGTAATATAAAGTCAGAGGATGAAAAAGTGTAGAGAATAAACTAGAGGGGCAATTGGGGAAGTGGAGAAAAAAGGAGCTTGCAGTAAAAACAATTTTTGGATTGTGGGAGAAAGAAAAAAATGAGAAAGATGACGGGCTGGAAAATCAGACTCTTGAAAAAGTTGAGAACAGTTTCAAGTGGGAAGTGAGACAAAAATTGAGTGAGTGAGGGGACATTTTTAGAGAATAAGTGAAAAATTATAACAATCCATTGGGCCAAAGAAGGACTTGAAGAGTGGTCTGATACACCACCTGCGGAGTATCGCCATTGTCATGTATTCAAATTTGACAGTTTTTAGTTTTCAGATTGGTTGAACAAATACATACTCCTTAAAGGTAAACTATGCAGGATTGTCGTTTACTGTGTGTAAATACACTCACCAGCCAAAGTAAAAATTAAAGCCAACTCTAGATTCACTCTAGTTTTCACTTTGTTATATTTGCATTTTTTGGCATTGTGTCTCTTGGATGCCTGCTGCTTATGTATGGTACATGATCCACCCAACAGGACCTGAGTGCTGTCGGGTTAACCATAAACGTCCAAAAAACAAAAAAAAAAGAAAGAGGAAAATAAGAAAATACAGACAGAGGGCAAAGCGTAAAAAAAATGCAGAAAAATACACTGCCACACATATACACTTCTAAACTGTAACATCTGACAAGTTGCTACTAGTTAAAAACATTTAGGAACCGTATTTGCCTGTAAAAATGGAAGAAAATATAACTTTTAGTCTTAATTTATGTTTACTTTATATGTAAGTGTTAAGTTTATGGAAAAATGTAATATACTTACTTGATTTTGTGAAGTTGTTGCAACTTAAAAAAAAAAGACAGATTTAATCAATCTCTTTAAGTTTTAACAACTTCAGTAAAACCAAGTTTACTGTGCTATATATCTGTATTCTGCTGGTTGTAGACTTCTGATACATATTTGTATTAACAAAACAGAACTTGTCAAACTTCATCACTGGTGAAATCTCTTTTGTGACGATCAAGTTTAGTCAGGCTACCTTGGTTTACTGAAGTTGCTAAAACTTAGAAAGAAGAAGGTAATTTCACTTGTCATTTTTAAGTTGGAACAACTTACAAAATTAAGTAAACACAGTGACATTTGAAGTCAACTACAAACTACAAACAATCATCTACAAAGTAAACATAATTAATATAGATATTTACTTTCCTTTTTTAAGTAAAATCAACCTATCAGATTTTACAGTGTAGTGGGTCTTAAGTGATGATTGAGAGGGATTACATCTGTATGAGCCAATTCATGTTTTGTTTTGTTTTTTTTTGAGAATCCTATAGTATATCTTTAATGTGATGAGGGGTTTCCTAGGCTGCAATGTGACCACACTTAAACCAAAATTGCTTTCCAAAGTTAATGAAAAGGTGACTTTTTGGAGTGGCATGACTGTCGAATTACAGCCACAATATACAAGGCTGTTCTTTAGAATATCATTTTCATTTATGTTACCCTTGAGGCTTTACCCACATTATTATTTCCATTCTACACAAATAAGATGAGAGTACAGAGGAGCTATTGCAATGCTTATTATAGCCCCTTTGTGAGTTTATTGTCTGTTGACACAGATTTGAAGGAACAGTCCACCACCACCAGGAAAATTAAAGATACATAAGTTTTAAAATCAGATTTCCCTCCTCAGTGTTTGATAGGTCTTTTAAAGTATGCACCTACACTGGACAACACTTAAACCTTCAACAGCGAGCCCACTAGAGGTTGTCTTTAATTCAAGAAATAAATGTCTGGCAAATGCATTCAGGAAATGTCAGACAGACTGTCAAGGACCTATGAAATATTAACTATTCCTGTAATGCACATAATGTCAGTTCATTTAAATACTCTTCAAGCCTTTCTTTCTATGACTGTCTCCTCATTGAAAAAGAAGTGTGCGGTGTGAAAACTCAAAAGCAGTTCTGTAAGAATTATTTACAATTACAGCCTCCTGGAGTGGCAGCAGAGGTGACTGAGTTTCTTTTGTGGTTCAGTTTTGAGCAGCAGGGCACAGGCGTGGATTAACAACATGAACAATCCACTGCAGCCTAATTTTTTTCTTCTCTTGCTGTTGCTGCAAAATGCAAATAAACAGCAAAATATTCCATCTCTTAAGTGAGGTCTTCAAATGTGCAACTTTTCTCTGTGCAGGATTTTTATTGTATGTTGTGTTTAAGTTATCATACTCAAGATGAAGAATCTTAGTTTTTCAGAGGGATCATTTCCGCCCACGCTATCTTTTAGATAACTTACGTTCTCTTAGTTATTGCCTATTTCATAGTTTAAGAAACAGTCATTCCAGATGTAATTCTGTGGACACATATACCAGTTTATTAATATTTTATTTCACTTGTCTTGTCTAATCAATCCGTATGTCAGGCTGCACTTGAAACTGCGAGCTGAATGTTAAATGCTTCCTTGTGGAATATTAATAAATTTTCGATCAGGCATGCTGAGAATTCATCTTTTAGATTGCTATGAGGTGGAGAGTGCTCCCCTGGGATTATTTTGACCCTTACAAAAGGAAATGAAGAGATGACATATATATTACAGAAAAGTCAACTTAATTGGCAGTCAGACCCGGTCAGTGTCAAATATTTGAAGGAATCAGTGATTTGTTGAGCAGTGAAAGAGACTGATGTAGACTGACAGTGTCTGCAAATATGACACAGCTTTAAAGGAGCTGTTTTTGAGCAGTAATTTGATTATATAAGCCTGCTCTCCATGTGGATACTGTCTGCTCTTACACTTTCTTTCCTTTGGTTATTAATCCCTTTCTTTCTTCTGCTTCTTGTTTTGCTCATTGGCAGTGAGATCAAACAACAATGCCCCCTTGTTTTTTATGATATGGAGCCAACACATGCCAGATAATATAACATTACGCACAAAAAATAACAATTTAACCTGTCAGCAAAGTTCAGAAATAATAAAAGGTAAAGTATCAGTGGGTTTTATTGTTCTTCTCTGCAGATCTAGAGTCTAATTAGCTTTCACAGCTGCAACTTTACTTGAAAAGAAAAAAAAACTTGGTATGGGTAATCTATTTCCTCCCACTCTGAGGCAACCGTGACCACACCGCTGTGGTGAGTTACTCGGTTTACTCTCTGTCCACATGGATCGAGGAAGCACTCCAAGCTGGGATGATGGCGGGTGTGTTCAAACATTCATTTATGGATCACAAGAAAATGACTCTGTGTGCTTAGAAGTTCACGCTGCCTCATTAAAAAAAGAAAAAAAATTACAAGCACAAATAGAGAATAGCTGAAACATTTACGGGCATGCATCCACATTTTGCCCCTTTTTGCCAATCTGTCCTTTTCCCTTATGACCATTTTTTCCAAAAATCTTGTGCAAGTCTGTGAATCTATTTGGAAGTTATGTGCTTTTTTTGATTGGATACTCATACTGGCCCCCTTCCTATCCCTTTAGCCAACTGGCATGAACACAACACATCTTCACCCACACACAGCCTCAATGCCAAATGTTCCTTTGCCTCCTAGGGCAAAAACTGTGACAAGGTGGGGAAATTCTCGTGGACTCAACAACCTTCCAACTGACTAAGGACTCATTTATGCTCAACATTAGATACTGCATACAGATGCAAATATAACCTTCTGACTATACTGCACATTCATTTATATATGCATGTTTTCTTAGAAGTAACAGATATGAATGAAAATGGAGCAGTACCATCAGAGAATGTGGGGGTAGTGTAGTGTGCTCTGAGTAAGATATGACCGTAGGAGATGACAAAGACATTTAAAAAATAGTGGAAAGAAACACATCAGTAACATACAGAAAAAAAGGAATTCTCTGTTCACATGTCTCTATGTATTTAATGGCCAACCATGCCATCTTTTGGATACATGCTACATGCTATCATAGAGGATGCATGGAAGTTTGAGGGCAGTGACATTTACAACATTTGAAATGGACATAAAGGGAAAATACATAAGCCCTAACAGAGCAACCTAAAGAGCTGCTAGAGTTGAAACATTGACCCATATCATTTTTGAACTGATTTATGACTTTTGGAACATTTTCCTCATAAGCACCAAATCCAATTCAGGTGTATTCTTGAACTTTGCAGAAAAACATTGTGCTCAAGTTTTTTTTCTTCTCTGTTGGTCTGACAAACACAAACATCAAGACAGACTTCAATGTGACGGTTAGTCAAGGCTGAAAACAAATCACTCAGAGAGTGTTTAGTGTTTAGAAAAATCAGGAAAATATGTCTAGCTTCGCTTTTGAGTGTGCGCAAGTGGCTTATATCACATAAACCTTTGACAGATCCAGACTATATTCACACCATTAAATAAAAGTACATTGTCATTCACTCAAGGTGACAGAAAATAAAGTGCAAATGTCCTTTTAAAAATCCCAGAATTAGCTCAGATTTGCTCATTTTTACTCATACTATTCCCCCTTTTGTTGTTTTATTGTCTGTGAAGCAAAAACTAGTCAGTGAAGCGATCCACGTTATAACAGCATAAACTCTCAGGAGTACAAATACAGCATATCTAATGAAGTCAAATCAAAAAGAACAACTAACAGAAATAAACTTCCTGATGGGAGAAAAAAAGCTCTCAAAGTTGTTCATATGTGAAGAAGGTGAAGAGGGGGCTGCTGTGCTTCATTGCAGATAATAGCTTTGACATGGTGTCAAACATCCCTCCCTGGGGTGCTGTTGTTTCTCTGGTGAGAAACTCCTCCTGAGAGCGGCTCTCCTAAATGCCTGAGTCAAGAAACCTCAGCGACCTTGCATGTTGCCTCTTCACTGCTACCCTTGAGGGAGGCCCGGCAGTTTTTGGTGCTATGCTGCATTGCAGTGCATCTCTCTTTCTGTTGTGTCCTCTGGAACAGTGGGCTGCTGTAAAACGATAACCTCCCAGTGTCATTGCTAGTATACAACACTAAACTGTTTTCTCCTCTTCTGTGTCCTCTGCTCTTTTGGAATATTGTTAGACCCTGAACACAACACTAGCAGCCGAGTACAGGTAAGAGGTGGTGTAAGAGCTCCTAAAATGATTTTTTCTGTTGTCTGTTCTATGCCATTGAACATCTTTTTTTAAATATCTCCATCTATTCAGTATTAGCATCCTGTCCTTGGCAGTAACATCACTGTCTGCCTCACTGTCTGTCTTGATAGAGGAATAGATGATGTCATACTGTAAGAAAATTCTGCAAACTTTTACTGATGCAGACTCCTTTCTCTTTTGCTTTTCACCCTCTTCTGGCTTGTCTCTAATTCTGTGTCTTCTCTTTTTCTATGTACAGTATGTGTATCAATGTCCGAGACTCTGTTCAATATGTTGGGCCACAGATTTTTCCAAGAAGCTTGTATTCTGTATTATCTTCTTATGTTCTACAATCCAAAATTCAGAGTCATGTTGTGCTCCATTACGTGGTTCTGCTCTAAATGTCTTGGCTATTTTGTTATTTTCTGGATGATTGTTCATTGCTTATGTATGTTGTTCCTCCAACCTGCACTGTCTTTTGTGAAGTTTTTGCTCCAAAATCTTGGTGTTAGCTACAGTCACCTTAAAGTTGACTCTAGGCAAGGTTGAGCCTAGGCAATTTTAAAAACAGGATTAAGGACACTTTTGAGCACTGAATGCATACGTCTAGTTTCTGGATGCTGCTAGTTTGTTGTTTGTTTTAAGTTTGTTGTTTGTGTGTGAATTTTTGATGTTTTAACTTTTGCTTTTGTGTTTTAAGTCTGTTTGTTCTTTTAAGTGAAATTCTTCACACTGCTTTGCCTTTACAGGGACTTTCCTGAAAAAGAGACTTTGAATCTCAATAGGACAACTCCTGGTCTTTGTAGCAACAAGAAGTGGGCATTTTAGACTAAAACACGATGTTTTCCTAATGGTAACCAATTGTTTATTGTGCCAAAACTTAACCACACAGCCCATCATGAAAGTGAAGCTAATGTGCAGTGCAGATGCAATATATTTGGGGTTTGCAGAAATGCCAACATTTATTCAGGCAATTCAATTGTTTGATTAGAGAGCAAAAATATTCTTTAGATTTCCCTGCAGTACTCACAATGAAGAAATTTTGAATGTGGTCGTCTGGTTTAGGGTATCATTGTTCTTTGTCCTACTTTTAAGATGAAATCAGACAGCCAGTCAATCGCTCTCTGATTTTAGGGCCTGCAGCTCCATGGAAAGCGTTCCGCTGTCTGCAGTCCACCATTAGTCCTCACAGTCCTGCCAAACACAGTCCTAATTTGTATATTTTGAGGGAACAGTTTGACATTTTTGAAAATTTGCTTCCCTGCTTCCTTGCAAAGATGTGTCACAGTGGGGAGTGCATGCAGCTAGGGAGGGACCCAAATGCAGATGAAACAAACAGACTGGTGCAGTTCACTGGTTTATTGGGCACAGGTACAGGTAGCTTTAAATCCAGGTAAGGCACAGAACCAGAGTCAGGTTCAGGGTGCTTGAAAACCAAAGTAAAAGCTACAGGATATGTGGGATGGACTGGCAAAAGGAACACATGTTTAAGGCTGGTATTTGTAATCAGTGACTGATGAGGGAAGTGAGAACAGGTGATAGTTTGGGAAAAAAGTATGAGGGCATCTGGTGGGCAGGTAGGGAATTGCAATTAATGGTGTCAAGGAAGTGGGCATATGGCAGAGGAGGGAGACAGAGAAGCACAATGTGAGAAGAAGTTGTTTAAGGGTTAATATTGTTATAGTGGATAGTATGATGCTACCTTCAGCAGCCAGTTAGCTTAGCTTAGTCTAAATAAAAAAAAAAAACACCTTGTGTCTGCGCTGGTGCTATTTTTAATGATGATTTTTGTTTAAATATTCTTAAAATCATTTAGTAATTGATTTTACCTTTTATTTCTCATCTGTTTACTCTTTTATTGTAAGTCTGTATCTTTTATTATGTTTTATATTTCATCGCTCTGTAAAGCACTTTGAATTGCTCTGTTGTGTGAAATGTGCTACACAGATAAAGCTGCCTGGCCTTGCCTTACCTACAAGCAGCTCTAAAATTCATACTGTATATGTACTTTATTTTATTCCCTAAACCAAAATGAACAGTTTTCTTGGGGTGGGGTTTAGTGGGTTTTGATGTGGTTCTCACATTAGCGCACCACTGTTCTTAGTAGTATAAAACAAAAGACAGACAAAGCTCAGTCAGTTTTTGGATAGTAGATGACTGTTTTTGGGTTGCAATGAGGAGAGTAAAACTCTTGGCACCACAGACAGCTCCTCCGCTTTCAGCATTAAACTGCTTCATTTAATCGTACAGTACGGCTGCACAATCTCGATTTATACAATTTTTTAAAGCACCAACAGATGCACAGACTACCAGCAATGCTTTTCTATTTTCATGCAATAAGCATGCCAGTTACAAATACTATGACTTCATTATGGAAAATCCTGTCTAAAAACACAACTTTTCAAGATTTTTTTTTTGTCTTGTAAGGCATACTTGGATGTTTTAAAAGGCAGCTATAAATAAAACACACATTATTAATGCTGTTGTTGTTTTTGTTGGAATGTAATACAACAACAACAACAACGACAACAACAACAATAATAATAATAATAATAGTTATTATAATTATTATTATTGCTATTACTATTAGTAGAAGTAGTAGTAAAAGTAGTATTTAAACTAGAACCTTCCTCCACAGCTGCCTAGTCAATACAGCGCATGTCTAGAAATGTCTCTCCTATAGTTGGAGGCCAAACAAAATTCAGTTAACTGGTATTAAAATGCCACTGTACTATACTTATACTTCAAAATAATTTTATGCTCTTATGTGTAATTGATCATTGTGGTGTCACATGCTCAAATAATGTCTCAGTGGGGGAAAAAATCAAAACTATCTGATATACTTTTTAAGTATAAAAGAGTCCTCTTCAATCAATTTATTTATGGCCTGATCATATGGTTTCTTTTTTTTTTTTTCTTAAATTTTGTCCCTTCTCATTTTTTTAGGCTAAAAGTCCTTTTTCAGCTCAACAAAGAAATGCTGTGGTCATTTAAAACTTTTTCCAAACCTCGCCAAACCAGCTTTTCGTGCAGGTATCAAGGGAAATGACAAAAAAGCTCCCCATCTCTTTGCTTTAAAAAAGATGACATATAAATGCAGTAGTGCCCAAATGGTGGAAGAAAACATCAAAGTCCGTTGGTGGGTTGTTTCTTAAAAAAAAATTTCAGATGTGTTTACATGCTGAAGTCTATCCCATTATTATTTGGATGCTAGATTAGTCCTGTTTTTAGATTGGGCAAGTTAACAAAATACTCTGTTTACTGTCAGCGAAGTCCTTGATGGGGAACTGATTAGGATACGCACCCGGTGTATAAGAGCATCTATCGGGATGCTGAGACATTTATACTCTTTATCCCATTTGCTGGTGGGTTTCATGCTCTATGAATTTCTCTTTTCATCCTATGTGGAACGTCAGATGTATGATTGGATTTAAGAATGCCCCCAAGAGCACCCGGCAGAAATGCGAATTGTTGTCTGATGGAAATACTACGTTTTGCAACATTTTGCACCTTGCACAGTGGGACAGCCCCGGCAGATATCGTCTAGGAGGCTGATATGCTTTATGATCATGGTCCATTTCTCAGGCAGACTGACAGAGCTTTTCTCTGGAGCTGCTCAAGTGGAACTGAAGTTCTCATGCACAAGTTAAGTCACAGACACATAGCTCATTAAGAAACAGTCTATCACACCCCACTGCTCGCTTTCAAACATCACCCGCACACTTTCCCCCATCTTGTTTCTTTCTTGCTTGTCTCCCACACACACAAACACACACATGCACATACACACACACAACTTTAATCGTGTTTCATCATTCTTGTTTTTCTTCTCTCCTCCCCTCCCTTTTTTCTCATCTCCATCTGTATTGGCAGTGTGGGGGAAGTACAACAGTAAATTTACTGCTGGATCCACAGCTCTTCTTTGCTTTGTTTCATATATTTTGATCTTTATTATTCAAAATTGGATCCCCTACAGCTGTTCTTATCCTTCATCTTCTAAAGTCCCCCCTGGGTGGATGCTGGGATTTAGAGAAAGAAAGGACAGGAAATCAGAAGGAGTGGGTCTGGACTGGATCCTTTGAACTCAGACAGTGGTGAGTCTCTGGCTAAACTGCAATAACAACACAATGACACTGAACAATGGAAAAAAATGAACATACAGTCCATGTCATTTACTTTTTTACTCAAAATGATGAAAAAATATCCCATGCTTACATCTGATGAGGATATGTGAAACCATGAACTTCAGTATTTGTCAAAGGCACAGTGTGTATTTAGGGGAATGGATGGGCTGAGATGAAGTATAACATAATTTCAAATCATTTCCTTGTTACCTTTTATGTTTTTTTTATTTTTCTGTCTTTTTTCTAAAGTTTGTGGGACACGTCTTCCCAAGTTGCTCATTATGTTTTTTCCCGTGTTTCTGCAAGAAATCAAACTGATTCTCTCAGGTTTCACAGGTATAAATGCTCTGAAACATTTGAAACATTTTATGCCTCAGGAAATGCTACTTTAAATTTGTTATGTTGTTGTCTGACCCCCAATATAATGACAATAAAGCCACTTGAACTTGAATGCAGCACAAGGACACTGATGTTGATCCAGGTTTTAAAAGGTTAACTAATGTACTAATTTAAAACATCTACAAAATTAAATATGTCCTAAGGACATCTTATTCCATATTACCAGCCCTTTGGAACAAGTGTACAGATATTTTAGAGTCTCTCTTGAGCTAAAAGTCTAAAATGTGAAAGGAGATTTGTAAATAAGCCACCTGGCAGCAGCTGAAGGACAAATACTCATTCCAGAGTATCCCAACTTTACCCAGATTTACTGTAAATGTCAGGGTACCCATTTAACACGGGCTACATAACTATTAACATATACTGCATATAAATGTCTTGTAAGAGCCTCTAAATGTCAAAATCAAGTGTCTCATAATCATTCAGCTCATAAGCTGCTTATTGGACTTTCCAATTTCAGCACTCACACAGAGCTTCACAGTATAAGATGGCTCAGTGAGAGACGTGTTTTTAAAGAGGAAGGTCTCATTATTAGCCTGTATTATGCAGACCTCAACCTCTATCCATTAGCTTTATGATGTGAATGTGACTGTTGTATATAACCGGGACACAGAGTCAGTGACTCATAATCAGTCAAATGTAACATGTACCACGCTGCTGTTGTTGATCCCATACATGCATATGCAGTCACAGATAACCACATTAAATGTTATGTTCAGTGGCCCTGACACACTTGATTCCATCTTTTCACACTGAATAGAGGAGATGCTGCAGACCAGGAAAACATATCAGCACTGTGGCAACACCCTAATAACTGCTCATTATTAATAAGATACACCTCTGCCAAACACTCTTAATGACTGGCATCGAATGATGGTTTATGTAAATCTGCAAAACCTGGCCACTTATTTAATGCATCTGAACAATTTACTTTGGATCAACTGCTAAATTACACATTACGGATAACTACTTTTAATTATTTATGTGATTTGCTCTTTGCATGCTTAGTTTGAATGATCTGCCTTGTCCATCCGCAGCCTTATAAATAATATTTTTATTTATAAGGGTCTTACTTATCAGGTTTAAATTTTAAAATACCAATCTTTGGGTACTTAAATGTAGGATTTAGTGGCATCTATTGGTACAAAGGTTATATTATAATCATGACTCGAAGCTGTAGTATAATCAAGTGAAAAAAAAAACCAGAGTCTCTGACATGTTGGTTGTTTTTTAACTTGGCAACTAAGGTGAAAAACTTTCAGCGACAAGAACAGCTCCTCCACCCGCAGTGTTTAACTGCTTCATTAAACCTTGCAGGCCTGTTGGAGCACCCTGCTTTGTCACCAAACATCAAACCGCCAGCACGCTTGTTCATGTGATGAGCGTTTTCTGTCCAATTAATGCTTGAAACTTTACATAATGTGGACAAAACATGGAACATATGCAGTATTTTATAAGAAAAGGTTTGGAAGTCACTTGATTGGACTTCACAATTTCACACTGCAGCAGACACATTTGCAAACTACTGCGTATAACGTCATTCTATTTAACCTGTTTCATTTTTAATGAGCTCTGATTCTGGACCAGGAAGAGGAAATGAAAAGAGAAATTGCATTAGGCCTGTAACCTATAAGGTTTAGTTTCCCGGGAGGAAAAAACAGCACTGCACTTTTGGTGACAAACAATTCAGGCTCATTAAAACAGCATGGTAAAATACAGATATATGAATTTCATGCAGTGTTGGAAAAAGAAAAAACCTTTCCTTGCAAGGGCAATGAGTTTTGTAACACAGCAGGTTGAGATGAACACAGTATTGCAAAAAGAAACTACAATCTTTCTTTTGACTACTGTTACCAACTAGATTAATACCGGTAATACTTTCCAAAAGTGCAAGCAATACAAAGGAGAATTGTGATGTCAGCCAGAGTGGGGTTTTTATGAGAAACTGAGGGAGATTAGGAGCTTGACCAAAACTCCCGGCTCCCCCTGTGCTAAAACAAGTCAATAGGTGTGAACTGAACTGCACAAAAAGGAGTGACCCCACAGACTTTTTGCCATTTTTTGTCATAATTTTGTATTTTATTGTGGTTGTTCTGTGTCTCTCCCTCTCTCTTTTTTGTCTAATGTAAATGTTTTTGTCTCTTTTGGGGCATTTTATGTCTCTATGTGGTTGTTTTGTATGTTTTTGAAGTCATTTTGTGTCCTTTTGTAATATTTTTTTATATTGTTTGGGGTAATTTGGTGTCTTTTTTTAGATGTTTTGTATCTCTTTGTATTCATTTTGTGTCTCTTTGAGGGTATTTTGTGTCTTTTCTGGGACATTTTTTTATTCTTTTTGGTTGTTTTGTATGTCTTTGTATTCATTCTGTGACTCTGAGGTTATTTTGTATCTTTTTTGTGGCATTAAGTGTGTATCTGTAATCCTTTTGTGTGTCTTTGGGGTCATTTTGCATCTCTTTGTGGTTGTTTTGCACCTTTTGAATTAAATGTGTATTTCTTGGCAGTGTCCTTGCATTTGTCATTCAAAGTCTTTTCCTGGTCTTTACATATAAATTCAGTGAAAAATAGCAGGTGAAGGAGCAGGGGACCTTACACTTTGGGCCCATGTGCTTGTGCCTGTAATCCATCCATGGTCCTCCTCACCACACAACAGTCGCACCAAAGCTTTAGTGAACAGCAGACAGTGTTCTCCCTGAACTCCTCACACATTTACACACACATTATGCAAAGAGAGAGAGAGAAAATGAGAAACAAGAGTCCTGCCAAAAAGATAGAAACCCAGAGAGAGTCTGAGCAGAGCGCTACAGATTAAATATTTAAACATATATCGTTATACCCCCCCCCCCCCCCAAAAAAAATGAACGTCCTAGTTATGTGTCCCATTTATGAATTGTGTTTTCATTTTAAAAAGCAGCGTTTCATGTGGCCTGCCTCTGTCCATGGTGCTAAAAGGCGCGCAGCCCTCAGCGGATCAACCCATCCGCTGTGGGGACTGAAACTAGAGCCGCTTCAAGCACCGACAAGGCGCTGATTTTATGGTTTGTGTGTGTCTTAATTGTATTTCCTATACTGGACACGAGCTTGAATTCCACAACAGAGGCGCGTGACTAAAATGAAATTTGTGTACACCCCTGAACAGCTGTGTGACACGGCGCCCAAATCCTGCTCGCGCTCTAGCGAGACCATAAAAAAATCCCCCCCTGCTTAAAATCAATGACACGGTGAGTGCGTACTGGAGAGAGAGAGAGAGAAAGAGAGAGAGAAAGAGAGACAGAGAGAGGAGGCGGTGTCTGGTGACCGAGGAGGAGGAGAAAGCTCCCGGTCCGCTCGTCCTCGCAGCTCCCTTTTTGCCGTCAATCCTACAAGCAGTCGGGTGCCACCGGAGTGCCCGGGGCCGTGGACTTATTTACCCCCGGGAATCGTTCAAATTGGACACCAACGAACTATTCCAGGTAGGCGAAGCACCAATATTGACAGTCGTTTTTTTTTTTTTTTTTTTTTTATTTCCAAAGAAATATAAACTGGAAATGAAAGTGAGTAGTTGTCGACTTTTATGCTGCTGCTGCTGCTGCTGCTGGATGGAGGAGAAAGCAGATGCGAGCCAAGACAAAGCTCCGTGGGGGCGCCAATAGTGTTGACGCCGCTAATTGCTTTTTAAATTGGCGGAGGGGAAGCTCGCGTGCTAATCGTTTCGCGGTGCCCCCATCTGCCGCGGTGACAACTCTCCAATGTTTTATAATCCGATTAGGGGAAGGATCAGCAATTTGATCAAATGAGCGCTCTACAGTCACAAACAGTGGTTCGTTTTGCGGCTTTTTTTTTAAAAACATGCTGATCCATTCTGCGTCACAATGTGAGAGTTGTGTGTTCTGTAAAGTGCTCTGTCTCACTTCATGCTGCTCTTCTAAAGACTTTGCTGCATCCTCCTCTTCCTCTGCATCTGTTTTCTTACTCTGAATATATCTATCCGTCTTATGTCCGTCTGTTTTTTTTTCTTCTTCTCCCTCTCACACACGCGCTTTCTCTTTGCTTTCAGAAGATGTTCTTCTTTCTGCTACCTGCCGTGGCTCTCTTGCTGAGCAGAGAAACGGCGGTCTCCGGTAACAATAACGACAAATGGCTGAGCACCGCGGCTCAGTACAACAAGGACAGATCCTGGAACAGATTCCGAGATGTGAGTTTGAACTAAGAGACACAACATCTAGCGCAAAAGGGGGCACCATAATTAGCTACATTGTATTCATGTGTGTGTGTGTGTGTGTGTGTGTGTGTGAGGGAGAGAGAGAGAGAACACTACGCCCTTGATACACCCTGTGAGTACTTGAGCACTTGCCAGCAGGCATAATCCACCTTGTAGAAACTCAGCAGGTTCAGATCATGGTTAAAAGAGAAGCAGACAACATCAAGCTTCTACATCTGATTGAAAAAAGAAGAAAAAAAAACACTTCACAGCTATGATTTGATTGACTGAATGATTTCCCCCTCTGAACTGACTGTTTTTACTTGCCAGTGTTGATATTAATTGAATGTCATAATTTCATTCCATTTTCAAGTAGTCAGAGCAAAATATTGGGCTTTTATAGCTGATAAGATCACATATTTCAGAAGAAGTGAGTTTGTGAATCACAGTGCTGTTTCATAACATGTAGATCAACCTCTGCAGTAATGAATTTAGTTTAGTATTTCTGCCTTTCCTGTGTGATTTTTCTTCAGAAAAACAACCCACGGTGCATATTAAAGTCTATAGTCGACTGAGTCCACCCATGTGTAGAGGTCTGTGTCTGATGTAAATTAATTATTGGGAATCATCGAGGCTTTTATCCTCAGGGATATCAGCCATAAACGGTATAATATTGTTTTCTCACAAGTGGCCATGATAGCTCTTCAGTCAACGGTAGGCCAAATAACTCAGTCAATACAGACTCATCCAGTGTTGATACATAAGTGTCTTACTCTTGTATAAACCACCATGATTGTCTGAGATCTAGGTCAAGATTTAAAGCCCTGGTTGCTATGGTTAAAACACCTGAAATGCTCCGGAGAGCAGCCTTGAGCTTTGACTTAAAGTAAAACTTAGTGAATACAGTAGGTGCTGATATAAATTTACTGAAAGTCACTTGAGAAGCTAAGCACGGTTCTCTGCAGTGGCAACAACATGTAGGTCTAATAATTGTGAAATAAGAACTAAAGCACATACAGTCTTCAGCCAGATGATGTGCAGCCACATTGTTCAAACCCACACGTTTTTAACAGCCCAGCCACCAGAATAAAATGTTGGAATATTATGTTTCTGCAAACCACAGATATGTTAAATTTGTATGTTTCTTATGTATCACATAAACTTTTTCTAAGTGATGTAGTTCAGATTACATGTATATGAGCTGAGTTTCTCATCGGGGTTTTGGTGGATGGCATGACACCCTGGTTGTTTGAGAAGCAGACAGCTGTAGACCACAGTTCAAGACCAACAAACAACAAAACTGGGTATTTTTTAATGAGTTGTGGGACATTTCCAGCTGTGCTTGTGGAAATAGACCTGGATATTTTTTACCAAGATGTTGGGACATTTGCAATACTGCTTGTAATGACAAAACCGTGTATTTTTACATGATATTTTGGGACATTTTCAGCAGTGTTTGTGATGACAAAACCGGGTAATTGTTTCACCAGACGTTGGGACATCTCCAGTTGTGTTTGTGGTGAGAAAACCAAGTATTTTTTAACAAGAGGTCGGGGCATTTTCAGCTTTTTCTTGGTGACAAAATCATTACAAGATTTTGGGACATTTCCAGCAGTGTTTTTGGTGAAAAAACTGGGTAGTCTTCAAGGAGAGGTTGGGACATTTCCAGCTGTGTTTACAGTGACAAAACCGGGTATTTTTAAACAACATGTTGGGACATTTCCAGTCATGTTTTTGGCAGTAGAACTTGGTATTTTAAGCTAAATGTGATGTTTTCCTTGCCCCAGCCAAGTGTTTTTTGTGCCTAAACCTTAACCACACATTAACCACAGCGTTGTCACAACATAAAACTTAAAAGTTGCATTTCAACATATCCACCACATATGACATGATCAAATTTAACATATCTGTGATCTGCAGAAACATACAATGTCATCATTTGCTCTGGGGATTGGCTTGTTTTTAAATATACCAAATATATCAAGCTGAATGAGGGGAAATTCTGTACAAAAATACACAGTACATCCATTTGATTTCCATTTGATGGAATAGTGCAACCATACAAATATACAGTCAGGGCTTTGAATACTTCACTCTGTGTAAACATTTTACAGCTGCATTGAAGAGCTTGAAAAGAATATACGTGACGCTGCCAGACAGTGTTATTTAAACAACCTTACAGCTACTTAACGGGGAATTAAAGGGGCTGATTGTATATACACTGAATCCATCATGTCATGAACATAATGACTTTAGTTACTCTTGGTGTTGGGACAGACTCAGAACAAGCTTGTGTTCTTCTTGGAATATGTTGACTTCCACAGTCTTACTCTCAGCCCCGGCTCTGGCCTCAGTAATGCTAAACTAACACACTCTCCGGTCTAACCAGTCATTGAGCTGATGGTGACAGCACTGTAACCACCGGCTTTCCATTTTGATACCATACTCCTAACTTGTTGTCCTTTGCTGCCCGCTAACATGTTCTCCAGAGATTTCAGGAGACAGTGGGCTAACTTTGGCCTTATTAGAGCTGGCCTTCCCCATACAGCACTGGATCGGTGATGTGAGAGCCGTATTAGTCATGTCTGTATACACTCAGGCAGGGCTCTACTACCTGCAGTGTATGTGTGTGAGTGTGTGTTTGTGTGTGTGGTGCGTGCGTGTGTGTGAGCCTGCTGCCCACTCTTTATTTCTCTCTGTGGTCTCCTGTGCAAGTGAAACTCATTAACAGGAAACTGTCAGTGGAGGACGGAGGTATGTACTGGAGCGGAGAGGAGGGAGGGGAATGAGGGGAGAAGAGGAGCAATGGATGGAGGGAAAGGCTGTGACATTTATGTTTAATATTTCAAGCAATGCTACCAACCTGCAGTTCTGTTTATGTGTGCGTGTGCATTGTCTGCCCTATCACATAGGAAAAACCTGCTGGTCGTAATTTGTCTTCTGCAACATTGGCTGCCTTTTGTCCCACTGTGTCTTCTTTCCTCCTCCATTCTTTCTTATTCATTTCTTTCCTCCCCTTTCCGGTGCCAAACTCTTTATTTTCACAAACAAGACCTAAGATTAGGAAAATGTGGTTCTGTGTAAGTCAGTTTCAAACTACCAAAAACTATAACCATCTAAATTTGAAGATTGAGAAAAGCCTCATCTTCAGATACTGTAGATGTGATCATGATGTGTTCAAAGGCCTCTTTTACACAGAGTGATTTTTACCTGCTGAAAGTTGACAATCTAGTCCATGGCATCTTATTTAGAGATTTGGTGACAAAGACAGACTACTTTAGGACTCTTAAAATTTAGGACCAAAGTCCAACACCGTGACAGATGCGACCAGGGCTCTCTGTAAGAGGAGAAAGGGGAAAGCTTTCTGGGGCCCAGCCGCTACAGAGGGAAAGAGGGGCACTTTAGCCAGGAGGCTAATGTTACAGCTAACGTTACTAGCCAAGACATGGCTAGCATCACTGAAGAAACCACTAGGCCCACAACCCCCTGTGAGAAAGAAGTGCCTATTTAACCCCTGCCATTGAGAAAAGCCCATTTTACACTTGCTGTTTAAGGTAGGAGTATTGCACCATTATGCTTCTGCGCTGTTTTGTTTGAATGGTACAATTGTGGAATAGGGGATAGAGTTGACTCACCCTCAAGCCAGCAGCAGAGGTAGTAACAATCCTGCAACAATTTCAGGATAGACCATAGATGCTGGATGTGTCATTTTAATGATGTATTATGCGTGTGACCCACTGCGGGACTTTAAAAAAGCAGCAGTTAGCGGCTAACTCAAAAGAGAAGGACAGTAGTCAAACGTGTTAGAAAATTGGGAAAACAGAGAAGTTCAGGAGCTCCATAGGCTCTAAGGAAAGGACAAGATCACAGGAAAGGTATAAATGCTTGTTACTGCCATGTTATGCCACTGTTATTGTTAAAAAAGCACTGCTGATGCATATGTTATATGTCACATGAGAGGCAGATGCAGTTGACAAACAAAAGAAGTGGCGTGCTCACTCAGAAATCCCTTAGAGCATTCTTGGTACCGACTTAAAGATCACAAAAGTAAATCTGAAGAGAGCTAAGGGCTGAAACGCGCAACGCGTATCAATAAGCAGCATTAAATGCTTATCGGTAGATGCTGTTGTCAAACATCACACCTATCAGGCCTCTATTGCTGCCGTGATGCTGGCATGCTATCTAAAATCACACCCTGGAGTGGTATGATGCCGCAGTTGTTTGAACTCTGTGTTAAAATGCAAGGGCAGCATCAAGAAAGGACTTACCAGCGGTTTGAAAAATGAGCTCTGCGTGAAAAGGGGCAAAGACTCTCCCAGTTAACATGCATGTGATGATATGGGTAAAGCATATCTCGAGAGGGCCCATTGGCCCACGTTTACAAAAAATATGACTGGAAATGACAAATACAGTGGTGAGCTAGTTTAGTATTAACCTTGCCTTTGGTGTCATTACATTATTTTGTCTTATATCTTTAATGGCAAGATTTATTGGAATTTTGTTAGAAATATGTACATACATCTAAAAAAGAATATCAGACAGATTTTTCAGAAATTCTTTACCCTTTTCAAGCATCAGTGGGCTGTATTATAAAAACTATGAAACTATGTATATTTGATGTCATACTGGCCACCAGATTTGAATCCTTTTCATCGTGAACATGTGAATTTTAGCACAGTGTCTGCTTTTCACAATCTGTCATGTCTCTCTGTCACTCAGTCAATCTCATCCCTCTCCTCTTAATTCCCATCGAGTCATGAACTCCACATTTTTTTCCACGCTTCTCTCTTTCACTCATTTTCTTCCTCTGTCTCTGGAGCTGTGAATGACCCTGTGCTTCCTCAACCATGGCCCTCTCTATCTCCTCCACCTCCCTCCCCCTCTGCCCTCACCCATGACTCCTCCTCTCTGCTGCTCTCCCCCTGCCTGCCATGTTTCACTGTGCATCCCTGATGAGCCACTTGCTCGCTCCTGCATAATGTATGAGCGTCCATTTGTCGGCAGGGGAGCTGGTGCAATAGTTAAACAGTCAAAGTTCAGGTGGCGTATCTTGAAAACATCAGGAAACTAGCATTTGATTTATTCTTTTGCCTATAGGCACATTCCTAACAGCTGGACTGTTGGAAGATATGATGCAGACAGGGACGGTTTTACTCTTCTATTGAGGAAGGACATGCAGTAGAAATTTAAAAAAATATCCCTCATTATAATCATATTTTGTCAGTTCAAAAACATTTTTACATCAATCAAAACAAAGCCAACGTCTTTGTTATTTGCTTGTATACTTGAAGCAGACATTCAGCTGTTTGCAGAAACAAAAGGACACATTTGTGGAATAATTGACACACTGTATTGGCTGCAAACTGAAGTTTGGGGACAGGCTTGCTGGCTGAGCTCATCTAATTCTTCACACACACGCCACCATTGTTTAACCGTCTGATTAGTTGAGCTGTCTTGTAGAAAAGCATCTTATTTTATTTTTCTAGCGCAGTGCCTTTATTTCCAGTATGCTCTACGGACAGTTTGGAGCTTGCTCAGCTTGTTAGAGGATCTAAATGTTTTGACCAATTAAATAGTTTCTTAATCTTTAAATTTGCTCAACTACCCGTCTTGCTCTTTTGCCAAATCACTTCTTGTAATTTATGCCAACAGTATTTTCATTTTCCTTAGGTTACAATCACCACTTTAATTTTCATGAGCTTTTATGCAAATAAAGTATAGCTGCAGTGAATATACACACATTTGTATGCAGCGCTGAGTACGATGCTTTTTCTGTTTCAAGCAGGGTCAACTTTGTTGTAAGCCTGCAGCTGCCTTGTGTTGTTGGCTACATCAAAGTATTCTGCTGGGGACGGGAGGGAGTATTTTAGGGTCCTGCTGGAATAGTGGTGGGAGCAGCAGCGGTAAAACAAAAGATCTTATTAACCAATATAAATCTGGTAGCACCAGCGTGTGGGGTTGACGCTGTGCATGAATGTGTAACTACAGTGATTTTCACACTGTCTCTTTATGGTACTGGTAATGTATTAGCTCTCCCTACAGTGACTCTCAGACAAATTTACATTCCATATATTTGTATGTTGAGTGAACCTAAGTACACCTTTTCTGAAGTGTTCTAATGGTAACAGGTGCAATTTTAGCTGATAATTATAGTCCTTCACTATGTCTAAATTATTCACTTAATTACTTCACCTCATTCACCTTTTGCATCGAAACAGCTGACCCCAATCTTAGGGTGGTCTCTGCCGTGAAAAGAGGAAACACTGATAATTTAACACTTAACTATTGGAAAGTTTATTGAAAGGTTGGGGAAAGTGTTAAGGAGCTGCTGGTGTAATTGCTTTTTATACAGTAGTGACGTCTATCAGCTAATACATATTATAGCCTGCGTATTGCTGAGCTGGCTGGTTCAAGCCAGTTCTCTATTCTGGCCTTAGCAGGCGTATTATTGGTGGATTTATGCTGTGCGAGGACATTATTGGGTAGTTTGTACTGAGGTAAAGGTACAATAAGCATTAGTGTCGGAGAGTCGGTGTATAACATCAGCATAAGTTTAATTGAGAATGTGTGCAGATAACTGATCATCAGGACTGCTGATGACAGAAGTCTGAGCAAATAACTGAGTTTTAGGTCAGTAGGTTTGTAGACACTGGCCCACACAATTATTTTTTTTTAGGGCTTCCCCCTGAAAGTACAAGATTTAAATCAGGAGTCAGAGAACTCTCCGTTGACTGAGATTTTGAAGTTGAGAAGTCCCTTTTTTTCTGAGTCAAGCAGTGTGCAGTGTACTTCTGCAGACATTCCGGCCCCCATATTTAACTGCAGAGCGGGCCCTCCTTACATTCACACTGCTCTCTGGTATAGACAGCTGCAGACCCAGACCCAGGGTGAGTCAGAGTTGGAGGAAGCTGCCTAGAGGAAGAGAGGCTTTGCCCCATCAGGTTTGGAGATGACGTCATCTTCTACCTTTGGCTTAGAAGAGCTGAATTTACAGCTCACAGCGACTTAATACAATACAGTCTCTGGCTTTTGTTTGAGAAAAATGTTGCAAATTTCCAATCCATAAGCGGTGTAGCCTGCATAAGCTTAGAGGGCTAACTTTAGAGGGTTAACACATGAACATTGATGTCACCCTGAACATTCTTCCAAACCCTGTTCAAACTCTCAAACTTTGTGCAAAGAATAGGAGCATATAGTCAAACAGTTGTATTGGAAAGCCATATCTAATGGAACTGATACAATTTTGAGTTGACATTTTATCTCATTTTGAGCTGGGTAATGCTCCTTATTACTTTTGGTACCAACCAAAATGTGTACCGAAAGTTGGCATTAAATGCCTGGTCAGATTTGTAGACTGTTTTCTCATTCTTCTAAAACAGACAAACATACAAAAACAGAAAAACCAAAACAAACAAACAAACAAAAAAGTAAACAAAAGTAATAAAGTAATCCGTCTTTGTCATCACTTATGATCAACTAGAAGTGTATGGCGGTTTATTATTTCTGCAGAGACTCAGCCCTCTGCCTCTATTTTCTTTTGCTGTGTTAGAGATATTCCCCGGCTCAGCATGCAGGTGAGTTCGGGATTTTATATAAAGGTAAAGTTCCCAAACCACAAGCAGCACACATTCAAGAGCAAGCTACAAAATAAGCAGACATATTGCTGAAAAAATGCAAATACAGCAAGGTGAAAAGCCAATCTGGGGTTACTTTCCCTTTCACTGGTAACACTGTTTAAAAAAAGTAACCCATATTTCTGGCATAGAATACCATCTATCGGGTTTCTACTCATTATAGTCTTAATTTTGCCCCAAATACCCGGCATTACTGATGTCTGGGGTTTTTATCTCTCCTCTCCTCTCCTCCCCTCTCCTCTCCTCTCCTCCTGCATCTCTTATCAGAATCTCTCTCTGCAAACACTGACAGAAAAGCTGTCATTGCCATTCAGGCAGACCCACTTTTATCCTCAAGAGGAGGAAAAGTTGTTTTCACTCTTCTGAGCCTGTTGTTTGTTTCTCCTAAAAGGGGCTTTTCTTGTCCCTGTCCTCCCTCCCATTCCTCCTCTCTCTCATTTTCTACCAAAATCCTGTCTTCCACTCTGCTTGCATGCTGTCAGATTTACAGAAACGCACTAAATCTTATTTGCGAGGGACATTGGATGTGTGCTGCATATTTCCTCATATATTTGTGTAAATGCACTCCGTCTCCAGACTGTCTATTCATTAGCAGGCAGACCTGGCGGCAGGTTGGAAATCTGTTTGTGTTTGTGGGGTTGTGTTGTTACTGTGTGTGTCAGAGCATGAGGCCTGTCTCTGCTCAATCTCATGCTGACAATTAAATATTTGTCATCTTTTATCATTCACTCTTGCATGTTGACAGTCTCTCCGGGGCTGCCAGTCACCGACCCTCGCCGTCTTTATTTATCAAAACACGGGGACTGTGTGTGCCTGTGTGTATGTTTGTGTGTGTACAGCAATTTTTGAGTTACTATGTGTTTTGCTGCAATGGAGGCAGCGTCTGTGCCACTAATATTTCCATTTCAAAGCTGACCGGTGTGGTAGCTTGTATTACATGTTTTCCCCATTTCCATTTATGGAGGAGAGAGTTCTGCTGAGCTTGCACGTTCTTTTTTCAGCCCCCACTCTGACTCACCGTGAACACATTCACACCTGGGAGCTTCCCACTGCATCCAAATTATCTCTTCTGTTGTGTCTATGTTTGCACCCTGGTGTGTATGCGTGTGCGTCCTGATTGGCTGGTTGCGCAGCTGCGGGGGAGGGGTGGGGTGCGGTTTAGAGAAGCAGCTTAGACAAGACGAACCCTGGAGTCACCTTCACCTTCTCCCATACACACACAAACTCTGCGTGAACACTCCCCTGCAGACATACAGTATTCCCGTCAATTAAGTGAAGACTTGGGTGAACACCTGTCATTCTTCCTTATCTCTCCTCTGCTCTGTCCTCCATGTCTCTTTCTCCTCTTAAGCTGCCTCTACACCTTCTCTTCCTGTCGTTTATCACCTCCACTCTCTCCCGGCTCTTCCCTCTCTCGTTTTATACTGGACTAATTCCTGATGAAACAGTGTCCTTCAAAAAATAAACCTTTTCACTTCTGTGCTTTCTGCCTCTTTTCATCCCTTTTCCCTTTTTCCATGCTCTCCTTCTCACCCTAAACTATTGATTTCAAATGAGAAAAAGCTGATTTTAATCTCAGCACTGAGGGAGGATTTTTTTTCTGTGCCATGTAGTTCCCCTTTAAACTGACTTGTGGAAAATTTTCACATCTCTCTCCAACCGCTGTCTCTGCGTGTGTATGAATGCTCACCCAAACACACACGCAGCTTCCAATCCACCCCGAGGCTCTTGGAGAGATCGATCAGTAAATTTACAGGCCCTGGTTACCCTGATTGGAGCCTTGATATAATCAATGAGAGTGTGAAGAGGCAGGAAGACACACACACATATGGAGCCACATGAACATATTGGAGGACATTTCGGTCACAAGCTAGACAAAGGTCACTCTCTCCTGTGACCAGGATAAACAGGTTTTGTGTGTGTGTGTGTGTGTGTGTGTGTGTGTGTTGGAGGGTAGAACACAGAGAGACGGACAAAGCAGGGGAGCAAAAGGATTGCCAGTGTAATTTTGGCTGATGATAAGAAAGAGGAAATGGACAAAACAGAGAAATAGCGGGAGAAGAGGGGAAGAGGAGGAGCTTTCATGTGAAGCCCATGAACACTGTGGGCAGAACAGATGGACAGGCGGAGGATAGAAGGATGGGAGAAATGTGGAATCCATCATCAATAAAACGTGTGTGTGTGTTTCAGTCAGCTTTGTCATGGCAGCCCCTCCAAACTCCCTCCTCTCTCTCCCTGTGGGGATTGTCTTTCTGCCGGTCTATTTGGCGCCGATATGAAGCTCTCCTGCTAAGCTGTTGATTCTTTTGAAGAGATGCTGTCTGATTTGCTGCTCATGTCTAAAGATTTACCAAGACAGAGAAACCATCCTCAGACCATTCGCAAAAAAGAAACGGAAAGACTCCAACACTGTTTCTGCGTTTGGATCTCTTAGTTTGAGTAATATTCTGTTAGAAAGAAGATATTTTTACCACTACACTGAAGCAAAGAAAATCCTAGAAAAGCGATGTATTGGATCACCTATACTGCACATACTGCAATAATATTCATATTTAGCTACCAGCATTATTACCTTAAATACCCTACATTTAGAGGGAGGTGGCATGGCAACATGAGATTTAATACATTTGTTTACCATTGGAAATTCTGCCATGCTGTTTATACTGAGGTAGTTAGACCTTCAATATCTGTGGACGTGTAAGATCACTGTGGACAATGTTTTAAATCAATGAAGAGGAATAACACATTGGCATGATTTACCATGCTAGTGGTCTGAATGCCTAGCATAGCTTGGTCGGTTGGTCTGTCTGTTGCCCCACCACTTAAACTGCTGTGGTTGTCATGAACTTTTGTACAGACATTTATGGTCCCAAGAGACTTTTTTCTGATTCCTCTTCTCACATCACTTCGAGGTTGACATTTTGGCCATTTGAGACTTGAATAAGAGGTTCTTGTTGTTTTTATCGTGTGTGTGTGTGTGTTTCTGTCCCCCCTCTCTAAATTCGGACATTTTTGCACGTTTGTAAAATGAACGCAGCAGTTTGAGGAGTCAACGGGTGGATAATTGATCTGTCAATGCGGTCAGAGCTGATCAGATCAATGAAAGAGAGGAACAGCTGCTGCAGAGGTGGGTGAATGCATACTTTTGGACCAAGTGCAATTAACTACTAAGTTTCACTTTTACTGCACCTGGCGTTCTTTTGCTCCCTCTGTGCCCAGAGTACGCTCTGTGCTCTGAGAGTGTGGTTCAATGCATAACTTAACATTATATATATATATATTTAACTGCACTCAAAATGAATGTTCCAGTTCCCAAAATATAAAATCAATATGGGGCAGCAGATGTTTCGTTTATCTGTGGACTGCCACAAATAAATGGATTTGTGGGAAACCTGATGGATTACTACAGACAATCATGTCCCCCTCAGGATAAATTGTAAGAGAAAATTTTCATCTGTGGCAGGCGCTTTATGAAAAGTAAAGGGATCACGCTTTTCATGTAACGCATTCATGCAAGTTAATATTTTTTTTTTGTTTTTACCTGCAACTTGCAATGATACACATAAAAATGTCTGATGCTTTGACCATCCTGCTATGTTGATATGAATGGGTATGTCCATTTTACTCTAATTCAATTTCTATGGCTGAGATATTGATCGAAAATCAATGCACACTATCTTTTGCATTATTTTAATGAGGCTACAACCAGTACCATTGATTAATATATTGACTTTAAAAAAATAAATTGTTTACTCATTTATTTATATAGAATGTCAAAAAATAAAAAAGGGGTGACACATAAAAAATTCTTCAGTCCAAAAGACTTCAGTCCCATACCCAAAGATAGACAGTTAACAATGATCTTAAACTGAGTGAAGCCCCATATTCTCGCTGTTCAAGCTGATGTGAACAATTCAATTAAAAAATTATGGGAATAATTGTCTGTCAATCACCTGATTGATTATTGGACTAATGATTTCAGCACTAAAACAGATTCACTCTAAATTGCATTTCCAGTTTTAATCTGCCATTACCCTGCATACACCAGTCATCCATATGGCTTCAAGCTGTCTTTGCTATATTTCCACCATATTTCATTTTCATGGATGTCTGCTGTCGTTGTTAGAAAGTCTACATTTTACTAATGACAGGCAGCCAGCTTTCTATCAACATATGTCTGTGATATTGTACGGTTTTAACTCACATCTGTGAAAGCCGGTTTTGATGGAAGGGGAGGAGATCAGTGTGTGTATGTGTGTGTTTGTGCTTATGTGTTTTTGGATAGGTGTGTGTTTGTGAAAACCTGTGTATAGACAGAGTTGTGCGTAGTTTCATGCATAAAACATGCATAGCTTGTTTTGATCATCATGTCTGTGTGTCAGTGAAAATAGAGACGTGTACTCTGTATGTCAGAATAGTTTTGTACGTCTTTGTGTGAGTGTCTCTGTTGCCATTGCCATTAATGAAGCTGTCACCCCCATTGTGCTGTGGCACTACTGCATGATCAGATGTTTCTTCCTCAGGGTTTGGCTCCCTCTACATCTCTCCATATGCCAGTGTTTGAACTGTCTTTTTGTAATCTGTTTTATAAGTTGAGTCTGAGTGGAGATGAGCCATAGCAGCCTTATTTGTCCGCTTGTTACTCCTCCAAATAGGAAGTCCCTGATGACACAGGGATAGTGTTGTTGTGTTAGGAGTGTGAGGTCTTTGCTTTGAAAGAACGTCCTGATATTTAACCCGGTGGATATCTGAAATGGAAATTGATGATTTACACAGCAATGAATATAAACGATTGATAAGAATGTGCCATGTCCTTTTTTTGTGAAAAATGGACAAAGCTGACTGAAACACACACACACGTTTTATTGATGATGGATTCCACATTTCTCCCATCCTTCTATCCTCCGCCTGTCCATCTGTTCTGCCTACAGTGTTCATGGGCTTCACATGTTCACCATCTTGGTTTAGCATGCTAACCTGCAAACATTTGCCACTTTGGTCATAAATCAAAGAATTGAGCCCATTTATTTATTTATTTTTTTAATTTGAAAGGAACCATGTACAGTTTAAAACATAAATGTTACCATAATGATGTACTGTACCAATGAAAAATTGAAATATACAACATTTAATTTTCTGCTGCAAGGGGTCTCTCAATCAAAACAATAAGAAAACAAAAGACAAAGCAATGCCATCATTGAAATCTGTTTCTTGGACAGCTCTTCACACATAAAGGGTGTTTCACTGATTTGTGGCATTTACATAAAAATGCTGGTTACTCAAATGCAGTGCAGTGAAATGGTAGAGAACTATCTCATATTGAGAATCTCATGAGGATCCCACAGTCATGCAGTGAAGGAGAGGTTAAACCATTTTGCATTGTATAAATGAGGCACAAATTTGGAAACAATCTTTAATTCTCAAAGCTCAGTATATTGTCTTTGGTATCTTACAATGATGAAAATTCTTTTTGTCCAGAGTTAAAAGAGTTTGTTCAACATGTTCTCATCCCAACTTGTTAAATAGCAGGGCTTCGTCAGTGGACCTTGACATCTAAATATGACACACTGTGCCCCCCCCCCCCCCCGTCTTATGTTGATGTTAAGGGACAGTGTGTCAGTTTATGAAAATGTACAGTATCTGCTCATTAGATGCATAGAGTCTTTCTCAAAATGTGCTTAAACTGTTGGTAAAATACTTTTAAGACTTTTACCTTTTAGAAAAACCCCATCATAGTTTGGCTTAATATTAACACGATGAGCAAACAGTAGGCCCCTGAGTAAAAGTCAGAGGTTTGTTTGACCCATCCACCTCTCCTCCCACGCATCCTGTGAGGAGTTACCAGCTCATGATATCACTGTAGTTGCCAGCAGCGTTACAAATTGCTGCTGTTCGGTGTGTATCATACTGCCACGAAAGGTGGCTCTTTGCGTCAGTGTCTGATTGCCGACATCACTGACAAAGAGGCGGTATTTGATGAGTTTAGAGTGAGAACTGCTTTGTTAGTATGAGGACATCATTTTGACCTGATGATGGCAGGAGATGAAATTTCAATGTATCAAATACATTACAGTTCATCCTCTGGGGAGCATGAATGTCCATGCCGAATTCCATATCAACTCATCCAACTCAATAAAAAACAAAATTATAGGTAAGGGTTAATCTGGATGTGAACATGAGACACAGAGTGACATTTATCAGTGGTATCCTTTTATCTTTCAGTCATAATAATCATCTGTTATATCTTGCAATATGTGGCTGCCACACTCTGACCAACATTTTCCTCTTTCTACCATCATGTAATTAGGATCTATTTTGTGATAAATAAAGCAGACTCATGCTCTGATTGATAGTATGTGTCCGTCTCTGCTTGTTCCCTGTAATCACAGTAGTTGTTATTGGGATGATGGACACAATCATCGCTTTGCCCATCGTTATGACTGACCATACAAGCAGCATTCAAATGACATATCGTTCTTTGGAATAAATTGTCGGGCTCCGCATTGTGTTTCTCAGGCAGCCTAATCAATTATGTAATGCAGTGGATTTTATTCACAATCCTTGCACAGAACACATTTGAAAGTAGCCTTTCCAACCCCGAGTGACACAGTGTGAAATCAATCATGGGCAGCCTGTTTCTCTTTTTCACACCTCTCCTGCCCTCCTTTCTATCAGTGTCAGCCCCGCTCCTCTTCCTCCCTCACTTTCTTTTCGTCCGAGGTTTATGGTCTCTAAAACCATGTCAGATTGAATTGGTCATTATCTAATTTTCTCCCCAAGGGCAGGGATACAGTTACTGTTTGTGTGTGTGTGTGAGTGTGTATGTGTGTGCGAGTTTGAGAGATGTCGTGTCTGCTTCAATAATTCAGGAGGTGTCTGCTACTGCAGCTCGTGTGATGCTCCTGGGAGAGAGAGAGAGGAGGGGAGGGAGAGATTGACACAAAGATGTGGCAGATCTTTTCTTGTAGCTTTTAGTGCCTTTCCATATTCCTCACTGCATCATTTTGTAGTTTTCTGCAGCTAAATAACTCCCTGCTGCACTCTTGTTTATGATACACTAACTCCTGGGAATTTTGGGTAATGGAAACGAATAGTCGAGCCCTGAGGGGCTGAATGAATACTGCATGTAAAGTCACAGAGTCTCTGGATGCGTTTGTGGACAGTTAAACCAATAGCCCTTTGGGTAATGTAGTAAGACAGTGTAAGTTTCTCTTAAGTCTTCTTGGAAACTAAGTGAAACTTTACTGACAGCTTCTGTCTTTCTGTGAAAAGCTGTTTATATTAGGGGTTCTCATGGCATAGTGATCCAAGATGCATATCATAGTATAACAACCTTGGTTTGATTCCAACTGTTCAATGTCATCCCTCTCGCTCTCTTTCCATATATCTTTTCCCTTCTCCCATCGGCTCTCCAGCAGCTCTCTTTGCTGCTGGTCTAAGGCTAGCCCATATACAAATGGGTATTTTTGAAAACAGGGCTTTTCCTACCTAGTGAAAACGAGATTGCAACCGCACAAGCAATGTTTATTTAAAAAAAATTCTGTCCAAATGAAAATGCAAAAACACAACTGAAGCACTGCCAAGAGCATTCCAAACCCACAGGCAGCAATATAACCCTAACCAGAAAAAAAAGATGTTGACCAATCAGAGGCCTGAAAAAAAGCTATTACTGGAAAAATACCTGGAGCACTAACCTGCATAGCCCATTTCGAGACCTCAGTTCCTCATTATAGTGGAAGAGCGACTGTACATTTCTTTGGAAACATGTAAAAAAAACCTGTTTGCAAAGTTAGAGCCAGGACTATTTTGGCCGCATCAGCAATTGAACAAAATGTTGCCTCAATTGAGTCGCCTGGCAAATAATGGTGCACACTCTGATGTCACCAGCCAAAACCACAGTTTTCCCTGTCTACATTCTACCACTGAAAACAGAGTTTCAAAACATCTTCACCGTGGAAGAAATTTCACAAAAGGTCCGTTTTGGTGACCTTAAATGAGGTTTGTGTGTGGACAAAAGGCCAAGACACATAGAAAAAGCTATGTTTTAAAAAGTACTTGTGCACGTTTGGACAAGGCCTTCGGCAGAGTGGTGCTTTACACTAAATGCAAACACATCTTAGTTTACCATGTTTGCATGCGAACAGTTGCTAATTAGCACTAAACATGCACTACAGTGGCAGCTGATGGGACTGTCATTACTTTTGCAAGTATTTGGACATTACAGTCAGAATATGGGACAAATTACAGTTTTGTCCTGAATTTGGCACTAGAGAAAAGTTGAATGGTCACCAAAATGATAGGAAATCATCCTACGGGGGGCATAGATGACTGTAACAAAGTTTATGATGGTTCTTAGTCTGGAACAAAGTGGTCACCAACTGGACAACTAATATTGCCAGCTTTATACCCCTTGCATAGCTAAAACCAAAATGCCAAAAAGAGACATCAAAAACATGCGAATTACATGAATTCCTCTTGTGTAATGCATGTTTCTCTTGTGGTGGAAAGTTAGAAATTAATATATTTATGCTTCCAGCAGTACATTTTTAGCTACATGCTGTTGCCGGCCACTCTTAATGGAGAAAAGTCCAGTTTATTGCTGATCGCTTCGTTGATGTGCTTCTGTTGCCAGAGTGGGGTGAGTCAGTCGTTTCTGCTCTATGTTGTGGGTCAGAAATAAAGTTCAAGTGGATAAAAACAGCATTGGACACAGTGTTCTACTTTAACCCCTCAGATAGACGGGCTGCTGCTGATCTGGGCGATGGTGGTGGAACTGAAGTTAGTTTCAGCCCATCAGTGCCAACTTCGCACCCGTTTTTGCTGGCACTACACAACCAGTCTCCAGTCAGACTCAGATGCCATAGTGTTGTCAGAGTAACAGCTGGCTGGATGTCCTGTTTCAGGCTGACTTTCAAATCCAGAGAGACACGTGTAACCAGTTTTAAGCCAGATGGTGTTTTTATCCTTTGAATCCTATTTAGACTTTTTGATTATGAACACATATGCAGGTTTGAAGGAGAAAGACTAATTTAAAAGTCTTTTGGTGATTTGCAATTTTTAATAGTGTAAATGTGGTTACAGAGGAGCAGTCATAAAGGAGGGTGTTCCTGACTGAATAAAATCATCATTGATTCTAAAAGTTAAATGAATGTATACAGTAGGATTAATGAGATAAGACAGGGATCTGTGCCACTGTTTGCACATGAAGCATTATTCAACAAGGCTTAACATTGCTTTAAATCAAAATTAAATATCACAGTTACTAATTGGACAAAAACACATTCTGCACTGCTACAGAAGCAGTCTGTCTTCCTATCCTACATTTTTCTCCAGATCAGATCAGATTCGTTTTGACTGCGATGTTGACTTATGAATTTCCCTGTGATAACTGTTTCATCTCCACCGTATTTGTGTAGGTTTCTGGATGCAAAACAAGAATTATTTTTTTTCATGTGACTATACCAAAAATTATATGACCATTAAATCATACAAATTTAAAGGACCCAGTGAAATAAAAATACACGTCCCACTTTTAATCCTGGGTCCCTGTGTTACTTCTTGTTATTTGCCAAATATGTCAATAAATCTGTATCAGTATATTTTTACATCAAAATTCTTGTCTCTTTTCTGGTAAAACCAGGAAAGAAGGTTTCCAATCTTGTATGACTCATCCTGCACTGGGCATTTAAGTTCATCCAACTAAGATTCTTTAGCTGCACCTGTCTTATAAAACTGCACTTCACTGTTTGTGGTTCCTAATAACTAACAGACTGTTGGTGCATTCAACACCCCGCTGTGTTTTAAAAGCGTCCTGTCTTTTAATACGGCATGTTTAATTTACACATTGCTGCTGATTTGTTAACACCTCTAATGCATCCACCACCCACAAGAAGACTCAACTGTCTGTTCTTATCCATTGTTCATACCTTTACCTATGAAAAGTAATGCACCAAAATTTGTACATATCCCATGCAATGATGAGCAAGTGATTTGTGTCTAATTCACGCATTTTGGAAGGTTGCAATCATGTGATGAATGCGCTGTTGGTACTTGATGGAAATTAGGAAGGAAGCTGTCCCTAGTAGTCCACGTAGGAGGCAGGTTGGAGCAGTTGATGGGTCACAAAACAAACAAAGGACTTTCCCCAGGAGACCAGTGTTTGGTACCATGTGAACTTTGATTAATTTCAAGTCCTTTTAAGGTATGTCCTCACCATGTTTATTTTCCTAAACCTAACCACAGTAACTTTACATGCCTAAACGTGACCTCTGTAACTTAACATGTAACTTTACATTAAGGACGCACCATCATTCATGGTAATTTGTGGCATGTCGTACGAACCATTGCACAAGGATATGTTGATGTCAAAACCTGTTCACAAACTGTTTCACAAACAAGGAAAAACGTCTTTTCACCCATAAACTTCAGCAAAACGATACATGTTGTTTCAGATTACTTGTGCTCAAAGTGAGTGGGTTGTGTGTAGTCAACAGTCCACTGTACCTCCAAATTTTGCTGAACTTTAAGCCCGTCCACTTTCTAGTAAATGCAAAGGATTTGATTACAATTCTTTTTGTACTGTACACCTCTCAAATATTCATCAGAAATATGTCATAGTACAGAAGCTAAAGGCGCTCTGACTTCTGTTTCACTTGGACTTTAAAGCAAAGTAATCAAACACTGCTGTTGACTGATAATTACAATCGACAACTCTTGGCAACTTCACAAATGAGATGCACCCTGTCCTGTAATGTATTGTCTGTGCCTGAGTTTCTAATGCATCATCATGGGATTCTGTGCTACAAGATGCCAGCGTGTCATTTAAATGAGCTGACCGAAATGATGCTCAATAATGCCATGAGAAAACACAGCACTCACAAACACACAGACAAACAATCAAATGTTTGATGAAACTACACGCGGGCTTGTCTTTCATTAGCATCCAATCTCTCAGTGCTTTCTTGAGGGTTAAATACTTGATTCTGTACTTGGCATACAGGTTTTTGTTTTGTTCAATTAATACACCAGAAGAGTCTTGCCAAGTCAATCTCCATGTGCTGTCGTCCAAAACAAAATTAAATTAACAGCAGGTATTTAAATTGTGTTTGCATGTAACGCTTCAGCAGGAAGATATCAAACTGAGTGCGCTGCTTCGTCACGAGGCAAAAAAAGTCTGATTTCAGTTAAACTGCTTTGTTGGTAGAGAGGGAGTGCAGCTTCAAGAAAATGTTGAAAAAAAAGCTGACATGTTTAACAATCAACATAAGTTGTTCCTTTATTGACATTTGAACAGACAGAATGAACCTGATGCCTGTCGCCCCATTAGGCATACACGAGTTCACCAGGCTTTATATGTATGTGGCAGAGCAGCATGTAGACACGTGGCAGACGGAGTGTTAGAACAGCTCCTTGTTCTAGTTTTGAAGTGGTTCACTTTACTTTTTGCAGGAAAAATGACTGAGGTGTGGCGCTCAGTGTCTTCAGTGACAGTCACGGCCACGCAGGTCATGTTTCTTGATGACTGGAAACCCTCCCACTTAATAACAACCAGAGCAGTAGACTCACCTCCCTCATTTTCTTGACTCCCTCACCCCTCCACTCGCTCTCTCCATCTCAGATTCCTGTACGGTTACGGTGATGCAGGCACGTTGCATGTGTTGACAACGGCTGTCCAAGTGATGGAGCAGTGGGCGGGGGAGAGACATGGGAAGAATAGTGAAGCCAAATGACTAGTCATGTCTCCGGGATGAATAAAAACAGATTGATTATGCGAATGTCAGGCCTCAATTGATGGGAGAGAGACAGAGTGAGATGGGTGTGGGTGTGAAAATGAATATATTTATGCATATGCATGTTGGAGAGTGACACAAGGATTGTTTGACAGCTTTAATTAAACTCAGCTGAGTCAGCCTCTGAGCTGCAGCTTCAATCACATTGTAGTGAGCCACACACCCAGTAGTCCACATGGAATAACGTCCATCTCTTTAAACCTCCCCTCTTCTCTCTGTCTGCTTTTGGTTTGTGTGTGTGTGTGTGTGTGTGTGTGTGTGTGTGTGTGTGTGTGTGTATGCTTGTGTGTGTGTGCATGCGCGCACTTCTAACCTTGAATGCACCAGCCTTTGGCATGTTCCCACTGACTTGAGTTGGTTAATAAGGTGGGCTTGGATGCAGCTGATCAATACTGGGAGCTTCTTTTATCTGGAACTTACAGATAAAACTGGTCCATCCCTGCCAATACTAACAGACTTGGCTTCAGTTTGGATGCTGCCATTTTCATTTATTTAACCTTCCCATTTATTTTTTTAATCAGGTTTTGCGAGATCAAGGAACAAAGACGTGGGCATCAACACAATGAGGTTGTTCAAAAGCACATTAATGTTGAACCTCTACTCATTAAAACAAACACAAAACAAATTGCCACACCTTGCCTCTGGACAATTTAATTGGCAGCAATATCTAAAAACTTAGTATTCTTGGTATATTTGAGAAAGGGGCTCAGACCTTGACAAATGAATTATGATTTAGAAGTAATTAAAGTAAAAAGTATTTATTCTTTATTGTAATTTAATTTTAATTTAATTTAACTAAAGTACTCTGATCTGTACACTTTGTACACTTATCATATGTAAAATCTGAGGGATCCTTGCCAAAACATCTTTTTTGTGTTTAATGATTATGTTAAAAGCAAATATTGGCCAAAAATGTCTAAAACTTTATATATAGCTATTGGAAGTGGCCCCAAATATCCAGTATTTATAGGGCTTTTATTTATGAACAGAAGTAATTAACGGTGCACACGTGCGCACACACACACACACGCACACACACACACACACACACACACACACACACACACACACATACACACACACAATTTTAAAAAAAAATGTTTACGACCCCTTACTTGTACAAGTTTTTACCTTTATTGCTTCAACTTTTCATGGTGAGAGCTCTGACCTTTAGATGAAAACAGCCAATACCATCCCACTCTGACTTTCTCTGTCTGGCTTCTCAGAAAGAGAGAGTGGGTGAGAGTTTTTTGCAGCTTACTTCCAGTGAATGTACTTTTTTATGCCTGTATTTGTGAGTGTCCATATGGCACCCAGTGTGGTATTTGCCAGAGCTGAAATTCTGTCAGCAGAGCTTCAGTTGTCTCACTTCCTAAGACACAGGAACTGCATTGCCTTGCCATGATGAATTTAGGATCTCCAGGGAGAAAAGTTTTGTTAGGCCTTGCGCTGGTCTGCTGAAAGCTGGTGTGACTGGACCAGTGTTGCATATTCAATGTTTGCTCCAGTCTGGCAGAATAACGATGATTGGTAGACTGGGAACCAGACCAATCTGCAAGTACATATTTTTTTGCTCTGGCAGATGTATCTGGTCCCCCTCTCATTCAAACTAATTTCCACCTGACCTGGCCGGTAGTGGGTCCAATCACAAATGTTTATCCAATATGGGAAGGGCTACATACGATAACTGAACACTTGTAGAACCTATACCTATAACCTATACCATGTGATAACATAATGTTTGGGTCACGTCACAGATACAACAGGGAGCATAAAACTACGTGAGTAAAGAGTAGAGGAGTGCCATTGAGGTCCTTGGGAAACAAGCTGGAACTTTCTTTTGAAGTACTATTTTCCAAAAACTGAAAAATGACACATAACACTTATTTACAGACAAATCAATGCTACACCATCACAACTCATCTCTACACACTGTAATTTGTTTAATTTGTTGGTCCAGTTGTGTTAAGAAGTATCTTGATGACGCCTCTTGAACATCAAAAATGAACCAAGATGTTCCAGACTAAGTCACATTTCCAAATTGGTCTTGCGACTCCAGGCTAGATGATTATCACTTCCAAAATGGATAGTTGTCATTTTAAAGTTTCATCTGTTTAAATCAAGCTAATCTGATATTTGGCACCAGCTAAAGCTGGATTCATGATCAGTGCAACAGATTAATTAGAGGCTTAGGTTTCCCCTCATGATACCACCGTACCACTAACCCATTCATAAGGTCAGGTTGTATCGTGCTTTTATGTACCCCGCGGTAACCTTCCTCCAAATGAACAACAAACACTTTTCACTACACTTTTGGAACACAAAGCATACTCTGGGCACAGATGGAGCAGTGGAGCATGAGGCAGAGTGAAAGTGGAGTGAAAGTGAAACTTAACCACTCATTGTGCTCTAAATGTTTGCTTTTACTCCCCTCTTCAGCAGGTGCTCCCCTCATCCATCAACTGGCTCAATTGTACATCCCCCAAATCAAACACTGTAGGCTGTTACTGAAGATAAAAAGAACTCATGCAAAAACCTCCAGATTTAAAGAGGGAACACAGAATGATACAAAAAGGACATAAACTTTGAGGAAAAAAAACCAATAAAAAAACAGGCGTCAGCTAGGGGGTTAGGGTTAGGTGTGTGTCGACCTCCGCTGTGTCTGCAGTCAGCCACAAAAGGGCTTGAATCACTTAAACATAAGCACATGTCATTTTGGGGCACTGTCAAATCAATATTTGTGTCTTGAAGTTTGAAAGTCAGTACCTGAACTGACTGCTGTGTGTGTGTTTGAGTGTTTGTGTGTCTTATTCACATTTCTTACACTTCCTCACCTGTCCTGGTTTAACAAGGACACTCAGCAAGGGAGCAAGAAAGGGTCAGACTTTCCTGACTGTGATATTCCTGACTCAGATTTTAAGGCTGGCCTAATTTCGTACTTTTGCAGCAAAGGTCAAAGTAAAAGTCAACATTTTGTGAAGGAGTGGGCACAGTATTTAGTGTGTGCTCATGTGTGCTGAATATACTTTTTCCTGAATGTTGAGGTTTCTGACAAGGGCAAAGAAAATTCTGGTTAAATACAGCAGGGTGTGGTCTGATTACTGACAACTTCAGCACACTCATACAAATGATTACAGCTTTTATGAAACATTATATATATAAATATATAGATATATATATGTATGTGGGGGTGTGTGTGTGTGTGTGTGTGTGTGTATTTGATGTTAGAATGAAAAGCAATGAAATACTTAACACCTTCGTGCCAGATGGTGATTGAGTAGAAAAACAGATTCTCTGTATTCATGCAGTGATTTTGTTAACATTTGCTTGTGCACAAAACTCAACCACGTGTGTGTATTAGTGTTTTGTGTGTGTGCTAGATAAACACCTACACTGCAAAATGTCAGTTTGCAACCTAACATATTATTTTGCCATTTTCTTTTCATGTCTGACCTGATCCCTTTTTTTCCACTGATGGTACAACAGGTAAGTCTGTATTTTCCGTTTGTTTCTTGTGTTGTTGGCTTAAACATAGTGCCTGAATTTTAATGAGTGTGTTTGTGTGTGCATGTTTTCTGGTTAGTGTGTAATTGTGACTGCAGGGATTTGTGCAATTTTCTTGTAACCTGGGTTACACACACACACACATCCACACATACATACAGGCCCACGCACACACAGAGATCTGTGCCGCTGGCGAGATGTTTTGTCGACTTTGAGTAAATAAGTGTGTTTGTATGTGTTTTAGCAGGTCTAACCTTAGTTGCTACAGTACTGGCCTCCAGACGTGAGTGTGTCAGCGGAAATTTGAAAGGGTCAGACTTTCCTGACTGTGATATTCCTGACTCAGATTTTAAGGCTGGCCTAATTTCGTACTTTTGCAGCAAAGGTCAAAGTAAAAGTCAACATTTTGTGAAGGAGTGGGCACAGTATTTAGTGTGTGCTCATGTGTGCTGAATATACTTTTTCCTGAATGTTGAGGTTTCTGACAAGGGCAAAGAAAATTCTGGTTAAATACAGCAGGGTGTGGTCTGATTACTGACAACTTCAGCACACTCATACAAATGATTACAGCTTTTATGAAACTTTGTATTTTTATTTGTATTGATTTATTTATGTGTGTGTGTGTGTGTGTGTGTGTGTGTGTGTGTGTGTATTTGATGTTAGAATGAAAAGCAATGAAATACTTAACACCTTCGTGCCAGATGGTGATTGAGTAGAAAAACAGATTCTCTGTATTCATGCAGTGATTTTGTTAACATTTGCTTGTGCACAAAACTCAACCACGTGTGTGTATTAGTGTTTTGTGTGTGTGCTAGATAAACACCTACACTGCAAAATGTCAGTTTGCAACCTAACATATTATTTTGCCATTTTCTTTTCATGTCTGACCTGATCCCTTTTTTTCCACTGATGGTACAACAGGTAAGTCTGTATTTTCCGTTTGTTTCTTGTGTTGTTGGCTTAAACATAGTGCCTGAATTTTAATGAGTGTGTTTGTGTGTGCATGTTTTCTGGTTAGTGTGTAATTGTGACTGCAGGGATTTGTGCAATTTCTTGTAACCTGGGTTACACACACACACACATCCACACATACATACAGGCCCACGCACACACAGAGATCTGTGCCGCTGGCGAGATGTTTTGTCGACTTTGAGTAAATAAGTGTGTTTGTATGTGTTTTAGCAGGTCTAACCTTAGTTGCTACAGTACTGGCCTCCAGACGTGAGTGTGTCAGCGGAAATTTGTAGCTCAGCGCTCTGTCCTCCTCGAGTCTCCACACACACAGTACAATTTGATTTCTCTGCAGATACTGAAAACTATGTGGCCTCTCGTTAGTCTGCCGTTTACTGGTGCAATCAGCTGATAACACTTCTGTGTTGTGATGATGAAATCCCCCACTGGTGTTGCCTGTTACAACTGCACTGAGTGTGGCAATCCTGATTTGGGTGGAATATCCCACTGACAGTCAGTACATTGACATGCACAAAAAAGTCAGGTATTTGCCCTTATTCTGAAAAAGACAATATTTTCACTAAGCTATGTCCATGTCCAATGAAAATTAATATTCCACTAACACTCCCATTCACATACAGCTGCGCTTACTCCAATAAAGGTGCCCTAATATGCCACCTATCATATTAAAATATGGAAAAGTAGAACAGCTGGTGCCGCTTCTCATTTTGCTTTTTGCATCCAAATAGCAATTTTTCAAAGTTTCCTTCTGGTGGCACGCTTCTTGGAACGCCTCTTTTGTTCCCTCACCTTCTTGAAAAGGTCAGTTCTGCAGCAGATGCACGTGACTAAAAACCGGTTAATATCCAAGTCTTTCATGAAGTTTAAAAGCAGGTGTTTTTCTTTCTCTCACCAGAAATGTGGGATATATTTTTTGCATGCATGCATCTCTACCCCACAGCTTTGCAAACTGTTGGTGAGTGAGTTTTAGTACAACATATTCCATACCAACACACAGAGCTGACCTTAAACAGACGAGAAGTGCGTTGCAAACTGCAGTAAAAATGCAAGATGAGCAGCATAATCCAAACTGGCTGTATACTTGCCCAAATAATGCTAATCAAACACAAATAATAGCAACATATTCCACCTATCGTTAATTGGAAATGTTAAATTCTGAAAAAGGCCTAATTTTGAATATTTAAACAGAATATGCAATTTTTATGACCCACATGAAATTCAGAATACTGTTATGCTCTCAATAATAGGGGAATACTGGTATGCATGTAACCGGAACCAAACCCTGTTCAACTCTGACCAGTGTGTAACAAACTGGAAACAAATCTGAACCCTTGTTTGGAGAAACACAGGACGTGACACAGAGTGAGAAGCCAGCAGGATACACTAGAATATAAACCAAACATTCTTTATAATATTTGAGTGATACATGTAATGTGACACATGCAGTGATGATAATATAAAACTCACTGACTAGAATGTTATTATGCTCATTTTCAGGATCAAATTTGTATTTTGGGGATCTACTAGAATAGGTTTACATGCTTTAATGTTCATAAAACACATTAAGTGTCTCATACTGCCCTTTGCTGCAGAACCTCTGTCTGACACAGTCTGTCTGAGCTTATGTCCCGCCTCTCGAGAAGCCCAGTCTGCTCTGATTGGTCAGCCGGTTCTCTGTATGCACATTTTGTTCTATTTGTTAAATTGTTATATCACCAAGTTATGGAAGTAAACACTGAAACTCAAACGAGATGTTTCAGGCAGCTTAATAGCAGTGTCTTCTTACAGAGGGGACAGAGGGTTCTCTTTGGCTTGGACTTTGGGCTTTATTACTTAGGAGACATTTTACAAGCACCAAAATGCTATACAAAACAATGAAGAAAAGGGAAAAGCATATTAGGTTCCCTTTAAGTGTGTTACTAAATTTTATGGCACATAACAAGAAGGTTAATTTGGATAGAGTGGGGTAAATGAATAAACCACTGCATTAAAATAATACATTATGATATATTAGGGCAGAGCAGTGTGTTGATATTGTAACATTTTAGTATGAAACTGATCCTCAGTTGCAGAGAAAAGCACCAAACACCAAGAACACTTTATCAGATCCAAATCTTTACTAAAGTGTTTAGGGGTCATACATGTGAAGGCAGTCAGCTAAGGCAGAAAATCTATTCAGGGAAATCACACAAGAAACAAAGTCTATCTATCCAGGCAAAGGCTAAAAACAGGGAATCAAACTGGAGGAAAAGGGTAGAAAGCATGAACACACCATTCTGGCAACTGAATGTGGGAAACTCGGGGCTTCAAGTACACAGGGGCTGATTACTAACCACCCACAGCTGAGTGAAACAAGACACAGGTGAATCACATGAGGTCGTGGCGGCACTGAACACAATCAGAACACATTTAAAAATAAAGCAGAGACAAGAATACTGTGATAAAAGACCTAAAAATTATCTTAGATTTTGGATATTGTAATATCTTAAGTGTTGTCTTTTCCTGGTTTTAAAGGCTGCTTCACGGTAAAATGATATTGTAATCTGAACTCAGCAGACTGTCCTAGTTGTCATTAGTATTTATATCCACATTACTGATGATCATCAGAATCAGAAATGCTTCATTGATCCCTGGGGGAAAGTGTGGAAATTATTTATCAAAAATCCGATTGTGTTAATGGTGAAAGTGCATTTTCATTTTCTTCTTAAAGGTCCGCCCTGAAAGCGATTATAATATTCTAAAATATTGGAGTCACAAAAATACACAGAAACAAAAAGATTACTCACCCTGTGATAGTTCAAATTTGTGAAGTAAGCATTGTTATTCTTTCATGCCTCCACATTGAAATCTTGATGATTTGGAGCAAAAGGCAACCACATTTAACAATAGTATAGCCATTTCAAACATCTGTTTATGAACTCAGTACTTCCCAAACACAAGCATTTTCAAGAAAATCGTATTATTTAAAACACTTCGGCATAAACAGTGCTTACACAGGCTTGCTACTCCTATGCAAAAATGTTTTCGGTTTTACAGTTTCAACAAAAAATGCATGCATTTGGGAAGTACTGAGCATACGACTGTATACTGCACAAGTTGTGTGAGAGTTTGTAATTGGATGTTTTGTTGACACAGTTTTGTTGCTTTAAACATGCCCCCCACCCCTTTTCTCCAACTATTCACTGTGGATGCATTGTGAGACAAATGTTTTCTTTCATACATGAAGTATTCCTTCAAGGTGTTAGACCTTGTAGGTTTTGAACAGGTTGTGAAATGAAATACTAAATAAATAAAGCACTTTGGAATGTTTATTTATTGATGGTGTTTATTTTTCATTAATTTTAACAATTTCCCAGCAGCACAATACTGACACAATATGAATCAGCAAGCTGTAAAGTTTATTTATCAAGAGGAGCCTCTTTATTTTGCCTCTGTAAAAACCTTATCTTTATATCCTGGATGGATGCTATCCAAGAAACAGAAAGCTGCCAAGGCTATGGATGACTGATGGTGCATAAAATTATACTTCTCATCCAGTCTTGCTGCACAATAGTACACATCTTTTGCTGCATTCATGACACAGAAGTATGATAAAAACACATTCCAATCTTAATTATTATTTGCTTAACCAGATTAAACAAACTTGATAGCAAGTAAGTAAGAGTAACAGTAAGTGAGTATGTGCAAAAACAAAGTTGTCAAGAAAAAAAAATACTTTTGCCAAAACAAAAAATAAAGCAATGTAAATGTATGGAAATGAGACAACCAGAGGTGTTTACCTCTGATTATGCTGTATGCTCAGGCAAAAATGACCCAGCTGCTTTGAAATAGCACTATGCTTAGTTTTGAGAAAGGTTTGGGCTACCAGTGGCTTACAGCTGGAACACAAACAAATGCACCTCATTATTATCAGCGCCTACCTATTAGTACCATAATTCCAATACTGCTGCTCATGTCAATACTTATTTGCTCCCCTTTACTGCTTCCACCATCAATTACAGCCAGTAACTTTTGATAAAACCCCTTTAAAGCTCATGTGCATTTACTAAGGTGCTTTTTAAACCGATGGTTACGGTGATGTTTATGGTGCTTGTATTCTGTTGTAGTTGTATGTATATATGCTTTAAGTAAGACAATATATTGAGATTCTGTAAAACTGTTAATGCGAGCAGTGCGGCTTTTTATGCTTGCAATACGTTGTCATGTTAGAGTAGAAAGAGTCAAAACGTGGAAAAGAGATTACACTGTTATCAAGAGGTCAAAGATTTACACACAACATAAAATGAATCACCGTCATGATTTTTTGCATGTAAGCTATTAATCAAGTGTTTAAGGAAATCCACACAATATTACAAAACATAATATTGCAATAATCAAGTGTAGTGATTTTTTCATACACCCCTAACACAACCCATCTTCATGCAATGGTTCTTATGAAATCTAACAAATTAGCACCCGATAGATCAGCATCCCTACAGGTTAGGCTAGGTATAGGAAAAGAATCATAGTTGGCATCATCTCGCTAAGTACATAATGTAAAGTTACGCTCTTAAACTGTAATTATTTAGGTTAGGTTTAGGAAAAGAAACATGGTTAGGCATCATCAGGTTACATACTTGACATCACGTTTTGTTGATTACCAAACTAAAGTTTCCTTGGTTAGGTTTTGGAAAAGAAACATGATTGGGCTTCGTCAGGTCATACACTTAATGTTAAGATAAATAACTGGATGAAATGAGGCCATACCCTAAAATAACTCACTTGCTGTCACATGGATTTGGTTTTACATGGGACACAAACTCTTGTTTCCTGAGGAAAAGTCCTGTGTTTGTTTGACCCATCCACCACCACAACCTGCCTTCTTATGCAGACATTCGCTCTTTACCCTACTTGCTTTTTTTACTCCTGTCAGCATATTTGTCATGTGATTGCAGCCTTCATGATCATGTGTGTTATATACAAATTCCAGTACATTATTTTTTACAAGTATACATACTAACAGAACATATGAACAGCCTGTTTAATGTTGTAAGTATGCCTGAAAATGTGCAGCAAAGTATGAGTATCTCAAACACAATCAACAGATATTAGCAAAATACTGTTGTGACAATATACAGTACTTCAGAGCGTGCCAAAGAGTGGGAGAGATGGAAGTTGAGGAAACAGTTAAACACAGTAGGAGCGAAGAACTAAACAGAAGAGTATCAGTTTTGAAAGTGACAGCTCTATTACTGCTATCATCCATTAATAACCAGCCAGGTCATTAGTGTGAGAAATGAATCCAGGCGATCGCAGAGACAAACAAACACAATGCTAATCTCTGTTCTCAAGCAGAGTGTCAACAGCCCCGCCGTAAACGAGGGGAATGGAAAGTGAGCAGAGAGGTCAGGGTGGAGAGAAATGTTGGGATGGAGACGGAGAAGATGATGCGGGACAAGAGATTGCGTGCGTCAGACAAATGAAAAGCTGACGGGGACGACGATAGAAATTGGTCCAGGAGATATCAAAACAGGGTAATGAGGGCGGGAGGGAAGACGCAGAAAGGAGGTTGAAAGACGAGGATTAAAAAGCGAATTGTCTGTGATTTCTGTGAGAGGACTTTTCTTTAAGTTTGGACAATGACAGCTTCATTATTTGCATCATCTGTGAAGAGCCAGCTAAGTCATTAGTGCTAGAAATGAGTCCTGCTGCAGAGAGACAAACAAACACAGTGCGGATCTGGAGCCTCAAACAGACTGCCAATCATCAGCCACATGTGTTTGGAATGAACGGTAATTAAACTGTGAGAGGGGCAGGAAGAGAAGGGAGTGGACCGTGGTCTGTCCTATGTGTCTTTGTGCTGCATCATTATACCACACTGGAGTCAGCAAATCAAATTTTACGAAGAAAAGCCTGTTTCCTCTATCTCCTTCACCCCCTCTTTCTATTTCCTAGCCTTTCTATCACTTGTGTACCTGTATTTTTTTGTGCTTTTTTTCATCCGTCCCCCTTTTTATGTCTGCCTGTCATAGCCTTTTCTATTATATTAGTCTCTTTTTTTATATAATTGCTCTATTATCATCCCTACCATGCCTTACACACTTCCCACAGGTCTTTTTTCTCTCTGTTTCTCTGAAAAGGAGAGTCATACAATGGTACTTGATGGTTTTGAAGTGCAATAACAGATTTCCTGCTGATGGGGAAAGGACAAAACCTTCCAGTACAAATACGTCTGTGTGTGTCTGCAGGCAAGCTATTTTGGCGTGTCTATGTGTGTGTGTGGGTGGATGGGTGTGTGTGCCAATGGTTGATGGTAAAGTAGACAGCGGCTCCGAACTCAGTCTGCAGATGACGCTGACTTCACAAGATGAGATAAGACAATAGGAAATTTTATTGATCCTCATGGGGAAATTGGATCTTTGTAGTATCTAAAGTAATATACTGTAGGATTGGATTTAACCACAAAGGTGAAATATAAAGAAATAGATACAACAATATAATACAAAAGAAAAAAGGAGCATAAAAAATCATGACAGACCATAAACATAGCAAATGTTTTCAACACACGCTCTTGTGGGAATTTATATCTTACATTTTGTTTGGGTGTACAGCTTGTTTTGTTTGGACACAAAATTAGAGTTTCTATGCTTTTAACTCTCAATGTGCGAAAAAATTAATTTCCTTCCATAATGAAAATGCAGCAGCACCAGAGTCTGTATGTTGGTTTGTCTTAAGGCTGGTACAGACTAGAGGATTTTCAAATCTTAACCGATTTTTGAAACTTGGTAGACCACAGACATAATGACAGAATTTTCAATGTTATGATCATCAGAACGCACAAACTAGATGATTTGGCCAGATCGTGAGAACACACTCGCTGTTTGTAGTTAAGATGCCACAGTGGCGATCCCACAGACTTGGAATCTCGCAGAATCTCACGTGATCAAACATGACTTCAGAAGAAAAACCAATACGGAGGAGGATCGCTTTCGTCAGCTGGCTGCACTTGCATGCATCTTGTTTTGTAACGAAAAAACGAAACATAGAAAAAAGTTTGGATCAAGTCATAACCGAGAAGACGGAGTGAAGATGGATTATACATTTTGCAGTGCGAGTTGGAGTTATTTTTGAGCTGTACATGTACGCAACATATCCGTTTGATTCAAACATGTTTGATATTTCCGAAATCTAGATCAGAGAGGCTCTGACACCGTCTGTAACATTAAGATTACTTAGATAACCCTTCACACTTTTTATTTGGGGAGGTAATCAGTTCTAACCAGCCCTGAATTAGGAACGCCCCTCTGATTGTCGTAAGGGGCGGATTGGGTCCACACTCGGCCCGATTATCCTCTAGTGTGTACCAGCCTTTAAAGAGCCGAGATGAATGTGGCTTACTGATAGCTAGAGTAATTAGAGTCTGTGATTTAAAGATCTCAGTGCGGCAGGGAGGGTTCACTTCTTCTGAAACCTTTGAAATGTTCTTTGACTTTGTCCCTGATGACATCAGCTGTTGACAGAATTTGTTGGGAAACAAGTTAAAGCTGTGGTAAGCAGAAATCTTGAAAATAACAAAAATATGCAAAATGACAAAATTTGAGAATACACACGTATCCTGCAGCTCTGCTTTCTGTCCTATCCCCTCCCAACAGATGACCACGGGTACATGCCCTGGATGTATTATAGGAAGTCTGGATAGAGCCATGAGGGTAGGGCCTTGTTCATTCCTACGAGCCGCTCATTTGAACATTATGCAAAAAAAAGCTCTTTTTGCAGGTATAAAATATTCAGATCTACTGGCCCATAAGGAATGCGCACTATAGACTTATGGCCACCAAGTGTGGCTGAGTGTGAAAATGTAGTCTTGTGGCTCTTTTAGACTTTACAAATGTTATTGAAGTGGATGCTTACATCTAGGTAGTGAAGTGAGTTTTTTCGCAGGGGTTTTGACGCTCACAAAAAATGATTCACTGATTTACAGACGTCTCTTTCCCAATAAAAGTCAATGGGAAAGACTCTTTTTGGGCCAGTGGGCATCATGTGACTGACCTGGAAGGTGTGACGTGCTGGACATACTTTCTCCAAAATGACCCATTATTGGCCAAAGTTACCCATTTTTCTAAAGCCTGAAGAGAGAGCTGAGTTTTTCCTCGAACTTCTTGAATTACATGCTCAAATGTTCGTATGGGATTCTTTTCCCATAGATGCCAAAATTCGACTTCCTACCTAAGCTTTGAATGTAATTTTAACATTTGCACCTTAGATTATACAATAAGTTTTGCTTTAATATCACCTAAAATTGTTTGATGGTGTGTAGTTGCTAACATTAGCATGTCTTGGCCTAAAACACACACACACACACACACACACACACACACACCCCCCCCCACACACACACACACACACACACACACTGTGATTTTGTCTTGAGTCAGCAGACTGGTAACAAACTTTCAGCTGTGATGTTATGTCTTACTGAGTGCACACTTATTCACAGCCACATGTACATGCGCATTTACACACAAGTGAGAGCCCACTCATACGCAGACATTTGCACAAAAACACACACACACACTCACAGGCACGCTGGCATACACATGCACAGTTCTCTTGTCGATGTGTTCAATTCTGCTTTGTGGTGCAGAGTCTGTATTGGATTTGTGTTTGGAGCCAGCACACATGCCTTATTACTGCATTGTCATCACACACACACACACACACACACACACGCACAGAATATATATATATATATATATATATATATATATATAAAAGTGTGACCAATTAACTTTTCCAATGTGGGTGACCAGAGGCAGCAGTGCAGCTCTGGCAGAGCACATTATTAGAAGGAGGAATACAGTATCACAAGGTGGAGTCGGGGTGAGCTTCAATATAAAGACCAATCACGTCGGCTCCTCTCATCCTCTTTAATTGCAGCAGACAGTTTTCTAATGAGCCAGGAGGAGAGTTCAGGTCAGGCTCTCATCAGAAAAACTTTTCCGGGAGGCAGCCAGGCTACAATTACAGTAACTTGTGTTTCATTATTACTGTCTGTGTATCTTGTTTAATTAAGTGATTACAGCAACACACAGGATTTGATCCTCAGGAAGCTTCCTATACTACAAATATTTCACTCTTAAATCTTGAATCTGCACAGGAGAGCTCACCAGTGTTGTGCACAAGAAGTGTGAACAAGGTCTTGTGCCTATTTTGACATATCCTTGTGCTGTGTAATTAATTATCAAGGTACACATTCTGTTTGACCCACTTGTACTCAGTTCACATACTGTGCATGGAAAAGTGTCTTAATGCTGCATAATGGCAACAGCATTTAAAAAAAAAGACCTAAGAATTCAGACTTGTTGAGTACAAAGAATTCAGCGAGAACTTGAGCTGCATTAAAATTGTATTTGAAATGTATTTAGTGGAGAATTTGTGTATATTTACATGTACTGTACTAAAAAACTGTATATGAAAGTGAGAGTGACAATAGTCATATCACATACATTAAAGAGAAAAAAAAGATTCTTTGTGATTGCATTTCTGGAAATAAGTGGTGTAAGTGAACTGAAACACAACCAATGTTGACAGCTGTACAACAGTACTGCGCCTTTCTGCTGTATTTCCTTATTCTATAGAATATTTATTAGACAGGTGTTTGGACTATCTTCCCTGTAGGACCTCTCTGTCATCTGTATGCTTGCCTGCTTGCTGTGAGGATTGCAGATTGGACTGTGTGTCATTGGGGGGCCCGAGGTCCTGATGAAAAAATGATTTAATCGTGCTCTTTTACTGGAGCCTCTTTGTGTGTGTGTGTGTGTGTGTGTGTGTCTGTGTCCTTCGTTGTCCTTCATTTTCAAATGAAATGGGTATTGCTTCAATTCAATTCTAAATTTAAAACAGTGAAAGTAGATGGATGAAAAATGGGGGGGAAAACCCTACTGTGAATAAAGGAGCCTTGAAATTACAGTATCACACAGCAGATTCCCCATTCAGCCCCTGCAGGCATTGTTCCTGTGCTGTTTCATTGGTGGCACTATTTTTTAACTCCTGCCTTGATCTCTGACCTCTTGTGATCCTTGATGTGAGCCTCACTTTGATTTGTTTTCTGTTGCTGTGTTTTTGACAAGGCACACTACAGCAGTGAAACAAATCAATCCTAGTAGATCTGAGAAATGTTCAGTTAATACAACTGAACAGCTGTCTTGTGTGCAATGGAAACAACTAAAGATGAATCTGAGTAGAAAATGAAGATAGCTGAATTAGAGGGAGTTTTAATTGGTTTCTCATCGCTGCCTGTTGTCAAATTGAAATGTTTTTCTTAATTTGTTTGTATTTTATGTAGTTATTTCTTTTCAAAATGAGATGTGTCAAATGTTTCTTTCTTTCTTTTCTTCACTTAATTGTGCTTTTTTACTGTTAATTCTCAGGTACAGCAGTACTGGGAAACTGATATGTCAAGGGGAATTAACTTAATGAGACTCTACACTCGTCTCCTCTCCCTCTACTCTTCCTTGGGGTCTGCCCTCTGACTGGCTCATAGCGGTATTCAATGTCACACAGGATGCAATCAAGCACAGTGTTATGGTTAGGTCACCCTCAGTATTTTGGCTGCTGTCAGAGTTCACCACAAAATCACTGTGGATTATTTAGATTTAGATGTATTGTCCTAGAGGGATATGCAGATAGCAACATCTATTTACATATACAGAAATGTACGCAGAAATAGACAGTACACAGAATGTTCGTGTAAATTTTCGATGGCTGCCCCTCTGAAAGTCAAAGATTTGAATCCCTCGGTTGACTGAGATTCTCAAGTCAAACAGTCATTCTTGTCTTTCTATTTTTTATTTTTGTCAGTCAGTTTGCAGTGTATTTGTGGGTTGACATCTCAGTCCCTAGATGTAGCTGCAGACCCAAAATGAGTCTGACTGAGAGAGCGGAAGCTGTCCAGAGTCAGTTCCCGGTCAGGCTCCATGATATTGTAAGAAGTGATGAATTTAGGGGCGTCCTTTTGGCTCACCTGGTAGAGTGTGCCCATTTAAGTTGAATCCTTGCAGTGGCCAGGGTTTGATTCCAGCCGTGGCCCTTTGCTGCATGTCAGAACCGCTCTCTCTCCCTCATTTCCTGTCGTTGTTCAGCTGTAGTGGTGAATTTTACAGCTCATGGCAACATAATACAATACATTCTCTGGGTTTTGTTTCATGAAGTGTTGGCCAACATGTTGCACATTTCCAATCCATCCTTAGCATAGTTAGCAGGAATTATCTCGGAGGGCACCTGGCTTGTTTACTGTGTTACATAAACGTCACTGGGTTTGTCACAATATCCCTCTTTGACTCCTCCATCCAAGATCACTTGAAATCCATCAAGACTGAACTGAAGGTTGTCTCAGTCGTTGTAGTCACATGTGAGGCTGATCATTTCTGAGCATCAGGTTTGATGAGTCATAGAATTTCAATTTTCCCTGAAACATTTAGCCTAATAAATAATTTACAGTGTTACAAAGACACCATGATCATATTCTGGGTTATTAAATCATGAGTTTAGAATCATAATATCAATACAGACACATGCAAATACTGAATAAATCGTATAAACATATTCTGTGAGTCTGGATAGTCCACAGGACAGTATGAATACAGAACGTAGGTTGTTGTTAATGTGCATGTGTTTGTTAAACAGAAAGAAAACTCTGCTGCCACAGATAACTGTATCTTTATCATATATACATATATATATATATATATATACACAGTTTAAAATGTCCTTAATTACATTCTCATTCAGACACAAACTCCATTAGGAGTTTCTAAAGCTGTTAATAAAGCTGACTGACAGCTGATCCAGCTGTGATCAGCTGCTGGTGCCATCAGAAACAGACATTATGTCACGTGATGCTCCAGAGGATAAGACGTCTCATTTGTCTAAAGACATTTCCCTCTCCTCTCATCTCTCCCTTGCATCCTAAGACGGCGAAGCTAAGACGCGAAGAAGAGATATGAGCTGAGGAAACGTGGATGTGAGATAAGCAAAAGGGATGATCCTACTGTCTCCCTGAATGTCCCACCAAACTGTTCAAATTCTTGAACTCTATATTGAAAAGAAGAAACTAGCACTCAGATATTTGTTTTGAACAGCTAGATGATTAGACATAATTCTTAGTTGGGTACAGCCTTAGTACATCCATTCAATTATCTTTATTGATTCCAGTGTCAGTGAGAAAGATTGTTTAGAAGTGCTACAGCAGGAGAAACAAAACTCCCGCAGAAGCATCTCTTCATTTAAGAGTCCTGCAACTCTGACCCGATAGGAGTAATATGACATGTTGGTTTATGGGGTGTGCAGTATCATTTGATATTGCGAGTGTGAGGCGTGTGATGACTCTAAGGTTTACGTTTGATCAACTGTGTGCGGGTAGGCAGAAGATTCTGGAGGCAGTGGGAGTGATGGTGGTAAGTTTGTTTTGTTGGAGATGGTTTACACAGTGAGGAAACAGAACAGTACAGCAGGATGGGTTATAGTTTTGTAAAGCAACAACAGGAGGTGGAGGAGAAACAGACAGCGCTCTGAGTTTCTGAGTTTGCAGATATCATGGAGTCTTTGCCAGGATTTTTTTTGGATGTTTGGTGATGTGTTGACTGAAACTGAGTGTATTGTCTATCATAAGTCCAAGATATTTAAAGCTGCTGATCTGCTCAACAGTGACTGAAGTTACACTGAAGTTAAACATTTTTATTTCATGCACTGTAAAGTGCCCTGGGGTGTTTTGAAAAGTGGCTATTAAATAAATTGCATTATTATTATTATTATTATTATTATTATTATTATTATTATAATACTTAAAGTGACTCAAAATTCACACAGTTACCAACCTCTCCTATGTTTTGTGACCCATCCACCACCCCAGTTTGCCTCCTTATGAGGACCACTTCTTTCTCTAGCCAGTCCATTGGTTATGTTATCGCAGCCTTCCTAAATATGTGGCTTATATACAATTTACTGGCTCATGATGATTTGGGATACATACAAATTTTGATGCATTACTTTTTTTAGGATAACACATGTACAGTGCATGAGAACTGCCTGATAATTTTTATTCTCAATGATCATCCTTTACATCTCTGCCCTCTCTCTAAGGCTGTAACATCACACTGTGCATTATGATCATCTGAGGAGCACCTACAGTAAAAGAGGGAAGTAAAGACATTTGTTTAATATGCTATGTGCTCAGAGTAATGCCCTGAGACTGGATTGTCCTTGATGCATTTCTCAACTTAAAGCCCTATGATGATCTACAGTCGAGGCATTAACATGATTAGTTTCAGCTGCAGGTTGCTCTCTGTTGCTTTATCAGTGTGATGGTGGGTATATGTCAGGAAAAAGAAGCCCATGAGTGCATGTTGTTGTCAGCCTGCAGCCATATGGAGCTTTATGTGTTGTCAGCCAGAGAGATAAAAAAGAGCTCATTGACTTATCTACACTTTTAACAAGTGCACTCCAGAGATATTATGAGTTTCCTTTCATTCCTACATAAATCTTTCTCACAATTCACACTTGGATTTTGGCAAGCATTTTCAGATGCTTTTAGGTTGTTGTTTTTTTAGCACTTACAGGATTCAGTATCTTCAGTTTGTTAAGCAAATTAGCTGCCAGTGTGTGCTCTTTAGCCTCTGTTGTGAAGTCTGTTTTCTGCAGGATCTGATCCTGAATTTACCCAGCGTGAGACTAAAGAAGAAGCAGGCTGTATCATTCACTTATTACTGCAGTTGAAGTGAAGGATTTGGCAGCCCATCTAGACGGGAGTTACAGTACTCAAGATTTGAGATTATTTAAGAGCTTGGATATGTCGACTGTAGGTTGTGCAACATCACACCAAAGCACTTGGCAGTCTGGCCGGGACTCGCTGTCATGTTGTCAGTGGTGATGGAAAGGTCTTGGAGAAGATAAGATTCACATGGGAAAAGAACAGCTCAGTTTTGGCAGTCCATGTTGAGCTTCAGGTGGCGGGAAGCCGTCCAACTTGACTCGAAGTGTCACCTAGGTGAGCAGAAAATCCACCTCATGGACCAGATGTCATCAGGCTGAATTCAAAATTGAATTGTGGATGGATGGAACTTTGCCCACATATCTTCACGAGCCTGGACATTATGTGAGGCATCTACAAATACTGCATTGAACAACAGTTTTGATTATCGACCCTCAGAAATAATTCTGCACAAATGACTAAAATGCATCCAGTTTCAGCTTCTTTTATTTGAATATTTTCTGCTTTCCTAAGTCTTCTATAGCCCTTTCCGCACATATATTAGCAGCGCAGTCTGTATTTCATTATGATTTGCCGACTTTGTCCCTTGGATATGATGTCAAGACTGGACTGCCTGATTGTGACAGCCCTTAAAATCAATCGACAAGATCAGACTTTGTTTGGGTAGGAAACTTAATTTGTGAGCATTTATTTGTTATATTTGTTCAAATTCTCCTAACATGCCAAGAGCAATCAATAAATGAAATGTTCTGGGGAAAAAAGAAGAGAATCTTTGGATGTTGGAGGCTACAATAAGCCTGTTCCATCATTTATTTTGGCAGGCAAAATGTGGCTTTTTTTTTTTTTGTTGACTTTTCAGATTTCTGCCTTCGTTAGTTATACTTATTTCAATGAACTTGACACCATTCTAGGGAAGATTAATTGACACATCCAATCTAATGCTCTTCTGATGGATTTGAGCTTGCCCTTTGTACAAATGGGTCTTCATGCTGTGTAGTGAGATGAGCCTACTGCACCCAAAATGCTGTCAAAACTTCCATTTATAATTGTCAATGCAGCCTCCATCATTCTCAACTGGAAAAAGAAGCAGATAAAAAGTGCAGAGAAGACAAAATGCTTTGCAGAAAAATAGCACCCCAAATCACCTAGATACTGATATGCACGGGGCTAATATTACCACATGACCTCTGTGTTTAGTGAAAGATGATAGATTATTTGAAATGTCCGGAGCAACCACTAGCAATGATAGAAAAGTATCATTTCAAAGATTTTCTGGCAGGACCTGAAAAACTAAAAATCATATACATTCACTGAACTGAGATTATTAAAATAAAATGCAAAATGAAATCACACATTGAAATCAAAAGACATTTAATGCTGAATCTCTCAAAATATTGAAAATTAAAATAAAAAAAAGATTGCCAATATTTGTTTTTTTTATGTTCGTGCAAAAAGAACCTTGACAGTCACATGACAGGGACACAGACCAAAAGAATAGGCCAAAAAAGTAAAGGCGTCTCACAATTTCAGAGCCATTATTGTGAATGTAATATGTTTAGCGATGCAGACCAACGGCATCACACATTTTGATGTGAGAATGGTTTGGTAATTTGCTGTGGAAATTTTACATGTAGGAATAGGGCTTCTGACTGTAAACTGAATATGTTTGTTTTTTTTCCATTTCCGCTTCATTATTTATTCTCAGAAACCTTTCAGTCACAACAACATCCTACATCCACAACGACCTCTCTTCCTACTGATTACATCTCTCTCCCTGCTGTATTGACACACATATCATAATCACATAGTTATAAACATAGCAGCAAACATGCGGTCTCACAGGCACACAAAATGTAAAACAGGCTCCCTCTCTTCGGTCTCTTTCTTGAATTCAAGAACAAAAAAAAAATCCTCTCAGCTTTAAAATGTAGATAAATACCTTCACATCCATTTCAATTACTTTTCCACTCTACTAGCAGCATTTTGATTAGCATCCCTGTCAGCTTTATGATTATGATGCCGATTATGGTGATCATAACTGTTGTGATGATGGTGATGATGATTGTGTTTGTGATTACTCTGCTTATTGACTGTGGCCGTGTCACAATCGCAATCTTTCATCCGCTCAACTCATTCTGTGTTGAATTTGCAGTCTGGAGGAGCATTAACTGGTCCAGACCTGTTCCAGATACTGTGTCTATGCAGGAGAAAGTGGAGGCTTTTTGAAAATCAGATTTCAATTTAGTTGGTGGGTAGATGTGGAGGAGTGAAAATTTAGCATAAAATATAATTTTGAGATAAAAGAAAGTCATAAAATAGAGATATTACATAAAACTCTCAGATGTATGGGAGTGTGGGGGAACAGAAATTCAGAGTAGACATCTCATCAGGATTACAGAAAAACACAGATAAAATTAATGGAAATGAATGACACATAATTGTAAGAAAACAGAGCAGCAGACTTAACCTGGCAATGTACATATTGTATCATAAAGAACATGCACTCCTCCAACATCATCACCTCCTCTCCTTTATTTCCAGAACAGCTATTTCTGATTCCTGTTGAGCCAGAGCATGCAAGACATATATGTGGCTGACCAATTAAAGTTTTTGTTTTTTGCCCAGAGAAAGTTTATTATATTCATTTAGCTGCAATGAAAAATCAGTTTTTGTTATTGTAATTTATGTGCTCAAAGCCCAACTCCCACCATGCACATCTCTTTCAGTGTGGAAACAGGCTTTCCTTGCTTAATAGTATTTTGAAAATTCACATATCTTTTTAGTGTTCTTTTATGATGCTTGTAAATTATGCACACTTTTAAGAGAGACTGCATTAAAGTCATTTTCCACTGTACAAAAAGTACAACTAACACCCACTAGCATCTGGCTTTTGTCTTCGTTAGGAAAGGTTACAATCAACATTCTTTATCTTTAGCACGGTATCTGATTTTTGCCACTTTCCAGCATGATGAGCCACCATTTCCATTCATCTCCATGCAGGCAGCGCCTGAACATTGTTCCAATGTTCCAAACCAAGTTTGGAAGACAGACTGAATAAGTAACAATCACCTGTTTTCCAGCACAATTGTGACACTGAAAGTGACACAAACAAACAATAACTAACAAAAAAACAGTTTACAGTTTACTGGCAATGGTAGAGGATCTATCAAATAAAACTTTTCACTTTTCACTTCACCTTTAAAAAACCCTTATATACGTAATAATTTTGTAATTTTTGCTGAGCTGCGGTAGCTGCATGAGAGAATTATAGGATCATTTTTCAGGTACAGCTCAGTTCAACATCTGTGATGCGGCATTATCTTAAGTTTGCTAAAAAAACTGGCTAGCATTTGCCATGACATGTTCTGTACTAGACCAAGTAAGGCTGCAGCAGGAAAGGCCCCAAATGTATCAAATGCAGCAAGGGATTTTATTGCTTATGAATGTAACATTTCATTTGTTAGTACCTCTCACAAAAACATTGTCTCAGGTTGTTCTTGTGCACTGTTCGTATGTTTACTAAAAGAATTGAACTACTATGCAAATATAACCCAAGAAATCACGAGCCAGTAATTCATGCATTTCCCATCTAATAGTATATGTTGCAATCACATGAGCAATGCACTGATTAAAGAGTACGGAGGAAAGAAGGAAACTGTATAAAGAGCAAGAGTTCACACAAGAAGGGAGGTTGTGGTAATGGATGGGTCAAACAAACACAGGAATTTCCCCCAGGAGACTGGTGTTTGTGTCCTGTGTGAAACCAAGTAAACATTTAGAGTTATTTTAGGAAACATTGCCACCGTGTTTATTTTCTTAAACCTAACCTACATAACTTCACATTCAGTATGATGATGATAACATTTGTGGGGTACCACTTTGTTGGACATCATACAAACTGTTTAGGATACATTAATAGCTTGCTTTACTATAAGTCAATGCAGGTAACACTGAAAATTTACCGTCATGCTTATTGTTCAGTGCAGAGGCAGAAATACCTATATATAAAAACAAAGACAGGGCACTGGGGAGAAAGAAGAAAACGACAAAAGAGAGTAATAACAAGAAAATAACTCTCATACAAAACATTTTCCTCTTTCTCACTTTGTGAAATGGGTGTGAATTGTTTTGAGTGCCCTCCTGAAAGAAAAGGGTTTAAACGCACACACATGCACATACACTTGCAGAGGTTAAAACCTGTAATCAAAACAATAATTTGTGGAGGAAAATAGGCGAATAATAGAGAAAAACAAAGAGAAAAAAAACTATTAGCTTTGTGATTGTTGCCTTTGCATGCAGAAGCTCAAATCTAATTTAACAGCTTTTAGGGAAGAGATGGAAAGAAACAAAGGATGTAAGAAAGGGAAGACGACATGATGAATAGATGCATTGGGTTTTTTTGTCTTCAGCTCGCTTTTCAGAAGGAAAAGGAAATCATGACTGAATGGAAAACAACCAGCAGCGGAAATGTATCTCCAGTCATTTTTTTTTAGTTTACTGTTGAACAGCAGAAATGAAAATGATGAAAAAAGACTACATCTAATCCTGCATTCTTCATAGACCTTATTTGATAAAGACTCTGCAGATAATCCACCTGACAAGCCCACACAGCACGTTTCAGTCCTCATACTGTGTGTCAAACCATCTGTCTAGTTGAATGATGTAGATCTCGTTAGTTATTCGCAGCAGCTCTCTGAACTTCACACTCCTGACTCTGAGAGCTTCACCAACCAAAACAAATCTACATTTACAGCAGGGTTTCTGGAAACACTATTAAGCTCCTCCATCACCCTGACTGAATAACTGTATCAACAGCATGACAGGAAAAGTGTGTGAGGGGCGTAGGAGTTCTTTGCTGGGATCGCAACATCTAAATCCAGAGAGATTTTGTGTAAAAGCTTAAAGCACAGATGACTGTAAAAATCCACTGAGCGCTTCTCAGAGGAGCCACTGTTGTTTTAAGTGAACGAATTGCTTCCAGCCTCAGTATCTAGTCAGTATCTACTCCGTATTTTAAGCATTGGTCTGATGTTTTCATTCTAATTATGCTGATCTTGTAATTACCCAGCAAGAGAGAGGGATTTTAATGGAAGCATTAAGGCTGCCTCGACTGATCTACATAGATATAAAATGGTGAATAAGCCACTGAACTCTGTTGCTACCAGGTTTAGACGTACAAGGTTTTTCCAGTGAGCAGCTGGAGAGACTCAAGCTGATGGTGCGTGTAAAAGCACCTCCTCTGGAGCAGAGTGACTCGACTGATACTGTGGTTCAGAATTGAGAGCAGAGAGCAAGAAGAGCTTTTACTTACCCCAGTGAGTTCACTTTCACTGTTTGAGGGCGCTTGTAGAAATTCAGAATAATTAACATTACGAGTGTTGTAAAAATTACAACATGGGTTTTCAAATCGGAGCACAAAGTTTGGCTGTTAAACAGCCAGTTTGAGAAAGTGTCTAGAATCAGTGCTGTTTAAATACAGGCAAAGGTTTTCTTACTGCACTGCCTATCTTTCACCTACAATGTTTTCAGAAACACATTTTAGTGCCCTGTTTAGCTGTAATAGTGAGAGTTTGTCAGCAGAACTGGACACTGTTTTCTGCATGGTGAAAATGGAGGCCAAAAAACTGAGATCAAACAGTAAAACTGAGCAGCACTGATCAAATATAAACCAAAATTCTGTTACTGTGTTAAATTTTTCTTGCCTCAGATGTATTCAGAAAAATGTTTTAGCCTGTTGTTCAACCACTTTCTGAGACCGTTTGATATATGCTGGCCACCATTGTGTCAAACTGACAAGTTGGCATTATGCCCCCCACCAGCAGGAGCATTTTTTGTATTTTTAGTATTTGCGTCTTTCTGCTGCATAGGGGGCCCATTTGTATGAAAAGATCTTTCCAGCTGTGAAATACTTCTGTAAGTAACACTTTTTTACTTTAAAAGGCTAATAGAGGAACCACTTTACAAGTAATAACATAGCCTGAACCAATCGGGCAGGGGTGGCTCCAGCTGAGAACGGTCAGTCAGGCTTTACTTTGCACGATAACATGCAAGCCGCCGTTACATAGTGTTCATGAGCTCTAGAGGAGTTTAAAAAAACAAAATAAAAATAACTTAGAAAATAGTTCAGTATTTTTTTTTAAATCTTCACCTCATGTTCAGGTTCACAGAGGATAACATGAAACTACATATATAATATACATTGAAACACTCAGTCAACAATGGATGAATCGAAAAATGGCTGTAGTGCTTGAAATCAAACGTAAACATGGAGATTTGCGATTTAACACAGTTTTTAACATACAAGTGATAGAAATGGGTGAACAAGCTTAAACCAGTTTGATTTTATGCAAACCAGCTGAATAGGCATTTGTCATTATGGCACTTTCTGTTGCTGATGCAGGTAACTTTTAAATTTACCTGCATCAGCAACCTTTGTTTGCAGCATCACAGCAACAAATCCAACTGGTATTGCATTATTAATGAGCGAAATGCATTTGTGATTAACATAACATTGTTTGTTTATTAACGGACGCAGTCAGGTCTGACAGGCCATGATCCTAGCACTGCTACATGACAGAGATCAAGAGGGGGAAGGAGGAAGAGCCTCCCATGCTATGTTTGTTTACTTGAAAGTTCATACTTTTTGGGGGGTGATAAGAGGAGACATGACAGAGTTAGTCCCTCACGAAAACTAAAACTGATGACTGATGAAAGAGGTGTCCTAGCTGGCTGTGAGAAACTAGTACGCTGTTTGAAGCAGATCTTTTCTTGGATGATGTTATGCAATGCAACGCTATAGCTGGACACTTGTTTGCTGTTGGGTCACCGTGATTATATTGATATATTGATATAATGACACGGTGTCATTATATTACACTCGTGAGTAGCTGCTGAGCCATGCGGGACACCTAGTGGTAATCTGGTAAAATGGTCCAGTCCTTTGTTTGTGTCTGCAATGTTTTACTAGTTCAACCCGGGACACCTGTAATTTTTTGAATTTTTTCTGATTCTCTCTGAAAGCAGTTGTCCTACTAAAGCAAAATAGAGAATAGGGAAAGCGGGCAACCAAAATAAAATATGACTTTCTTAATGCTTTCTGACTGCACATGCATCATCACAAAGAGAGTGAACAAAAAAAAAAAAGAAAATTGAGTTTGTATATTATCAGAAACTGTTGCAAATCCTGGTCTCACCTCTGAAAAGTAAAATGAGGCTTCCATCGACCAATGAAAGCAGTGGGAGGGCGCCTCTCCCAGGAGGGCTCATTAAATTTGATTTTTGTTTTTGTTAGCTCAGAATAAAGAAGAAAGACCTTTTTGTGTGTCATTTCAGACATTACTCAGATTGGAGTAAAAGTAATAGGGTGCCCATTCCCAATACAATAACTACAATCACATTGCAGCATTGAGATTCTGAACAAAAACAAAACCATAAAGAATATAATAATTGCACTACATCATCGTGCCACCCCTGCACAGTGAGAGCACATCCTTCAGCCAATCAGTGCCAAGATGAGCCGGTTGGAAGGGCCAAACCCCATGTGGGCTTGTTAGGGACCTGGTGTTGTTTGTTTGTCGAGAAGCAGGGGGGGGGGGGGGTTGAGATAATAGCAGGTTAGACTGATAGAGGCGACAAGGAGAACACCGCAGTTTTTGTGTGTATGTGGTTCTTCTGTCAGTCTCTCTCCTCTCTGTGTCTGAAGAAGGTACTGTGTTTGGCTGTGTGGTGCTCTGATCAATGTGGGAAATCGTTCAGTTCAGTTCAATTGGTCCAGAAAGTCCCATCTTCTCCCGCTGTTGGCGGGGCTGAGTATGGGTTGAAAGGTTGTGATGCTGGTGCCAGTGTGGCATGGATACTAAACATACTTTGCCTGGGGCCCTCTTTTGCAAGATGACAGGAGGCCAGGGGCTCGTTAATAAACAAACATTAGTAATATTTATGTGTATATATAATAAATGAATTGCCTGTTTTTAAACTTTGGGCTGTCCTCCCTCATGTTTACCAAGAGGTAAATTCTGCAGCAGCCCTGCTCAGGTTAGGTGTATGCAGGAGTGTTTCTAGGATTTAAGGACATTTAGGGCTCAACGAGGGATCCTCCCCTGGCAGTTTTTGATAAACAAGCTCTATTTTGATGCCCTCTGGCACCATATTTACATTCTAAGCGCAACCCCAATTCCAAAAAAGTTGGGACACTCTTTGAAACTAAATAAATACAACATCAAATTAGTGTATATTTATGAAAAAAAAGTAGATGTACTAGTAGTGTAATTATGGCCATTATAAATATAGTTTTTCCCTTGCATTGTTGTTTTTTTTCCACCTAGACATTTTTCTATTTTTAAAAATAATTTTCTAAATTTACTAATTTCTTGCAGATTTTCGGAACATTTCTTCCCAAGTTGCTTATTGCCTTTTTTCACATGTTCTTGAAAGAAATTGCACCATTTTGCTCAGGTTTCAAAAGGTTAAATATTTGTGAAAGGCGTCTGATAGCAGCACATGAAAAGTGACATTGCTCCAGCTTTCAAAGGGTTAAATACAGGTTAAAACATATACGCAAATGATTGCATTCTGATTTTCTTTACAGTTTTGCATTTTAACATTAAATCAGGAATTGTGTAAATAAAGAACAAATAAACAGGGTATGATTCACAGCTCTGTACACTGCCACTGCTGACGCAGGGAAACAGGAAACGGATCAGACAGGATTAACCGCTCAGACTGGAAAAGGTGGAACACCATCTGGGTTCATGTGTCCTGGTCATATTTAATTGCCAGATGATTGATTAGCTTTATAATTTTGGAATTATCACTATGGGAATTATTGGGGCTAATTTTTCCTATATTGTTTCTCTTCACAACACGAAAAACATAAACTTAAGCAGGTCGAATGAAATGAGTTTTGTGTAAGGGATTACCTTTACGCTTCAGCAGTAAAGGTCAGTAATGAAAGTGAATTATTTATGTCTTTTTTTCAATTTTATGCTTTTAATGTTTTAATAACAAGATTATTACTCAATTTTCCGTCAAGTAATTGAAAACAAAAATGTGTGTTCATCATCATTGAGGCCATTTTGATGAGCCACTAAATATTGTATTGTCTCTTGACTTTAAATTCCCAGTGACAGCTGTAATTAATCAGTGAAGAATTAGTTATTTGCTCTTATCAAAGACAAACACTTTAGAATTGCTGACCATTTGTAAAGCACAAATATCTCTGTTTTACATTTGGCAATGTCAAAATGTGTCTGTAAATATGACAGATGAGCAGTAATCACATCAGCAGTGCAACAACAACAACAACAACAACAACAACAACAACAATAATAATAAACACAAACTAAATTGTGAACAAAACAATATAATTGAGCCTTGAACACAGTCAAGAACAATATCTGTACTATTCATCTCAAAGTGTGAAAAGGATCTGGTTGTTTGTCTGCTTTGGTTTGACAAAGTGCACGTACTTGAATAAAGATGTCTCTCAGCTGCAGCTAACCTGAAGTTGCAGTTCCCTCCTACATGTTAAATCAGACGCCATGTTTGTTTCATCTCTCTTTTTTATGCTCATCTCCTACCGTCCTCCTCTCTGGTTTTTATCCTTTTCCAGTTCATTCTCCTCTTTATTTTCCTACATCAGCACCTTTCCCTCTCTTGTCTTTGTTTCCCTCACTGACTCTGTTCCTGACTAAGCCTTTTTTAACTCCCGTGAGGTTGTGTGAAATTAGCTCCTGGTTGCTCTGTGAGTGTCTGTGTGGTGTCAGTGGATAGTCTTGGTGCTTTTTATTACTAACTTTGATCAGACATAATGCAGGCTGCTGCCTCCTTGTTTTGTTTGGAAGACAGTGTGTGTAACAGTGAAGGAGAACAATATTTGTCCAAGAGTGCTGTCCTGCTTAAAAACCTTTTTCCTTTACTCAAGCAGCAGCAGTGCTGTGTTCATCTAAAAATTTCCTCATTATCTGTCTACCAGTCTGTGTGTGTGTGTGTGTGTGTGTGTGTGTGTGTGTGTGTGTGTGTGTGTGTGTATGTGTGTGCATGCGAGAGAAGTCTGCTGTTATGGTCATGCTCTCCTGCTGGGGGTCAGATCTCGACTTTTGCCCTACGCAGTGTTGTTTCCTTGTAGAAAATGCACCCTAAGGTGATAAATATGGAAATTAAGTAAAGTTTACAGCTATATTTTTCATTTTCTGGCTGCAAAAGAATGAATAATTTTAATACTGCTTTCCTAAACACACAAAAACTCTTGCCTGGCAGTTCAACTGTGTCTGATGTGAAATATAGGTATTGATTCACCTTGAACACTTAAATTAGTGCAAATGCTCTTTGAAATCCAACAAGAGTTCGGAGAGTTAAACAGAATACACGATGAATGCAAAACATACAAGGTTTAAAGTGATGCAAATGAAGCTTATTTTGTAAGGTACATCATTTTCTGTTGTGTTCTTTTGGGCATGTCATCGGTCAGTTATTATCCTAAAGATTTTCTCAGTAAAAGGCAATTCACAAACAGAAATTTTATGGTACATGTCACTACCATACTAGTCGCTACTGTCACACAATGATTAGTCAAATTGGAAAAAGAGATGGTGCTCTGTATAACCAAATGTAGATGACAGAAATTTGGTGGATGCTCTTGGAAAACGGGGGGAAAGAATATAGAAGAGGAAATCCACTCCAACGACAAAGACACAAAAATGAGGAGGGAAATCTATAGATTACAGGTGCACAGACAGATGATGCACTGCAAAATCAGACAAATTGATTTCACTTAATCCAAGAAGTCGATTGCCTTGAAAAATGTAAGTAACCATAACTATTAATCTTGATTATGTTTACTTTATATCCAATTGTTAAGCTTCACCGTGGGCTCTGGGAAATTATGATGTGCATTTTTCACTTTTTAATGAATTAATCAATTTGGCAGATTCATTGTAGAAGAAAATGATTGTTAGTTGCAACACTTATACCTGCATCAAAAATATTTAGCCATCATTAAAAATATATTCTGTTGGACTGTCAGTTATCATTTGTAAAAATGCTAACCAGCAAAAGTAGTGAAAGTAAAAGCCAACCTCAGATTTACTCTTGTTTGGCATATTGCATCACTATATTTGCATTTAGTTTTTCTTTTCTTTTTTTTGGCACTGTGTCTCTTGGAGGCCTGCTGCTTGTGGTCTAGCACCTGTTTGCTACCATTTTATTTGCTCTGGGGGAAGACATGCAGGAACATCCTGAATATAGACAATAAGAACAAAGTAAGAAAACACAGGCAGAGGACAGAGTCTCTGCACATAAAGTCACCACCATCACACACTTCTAGTTGGTCATAAGTGTTGATTGAGAGGGTTACCTCTGTATGAGTCCACATGTTTTTTGTTTTTTTTTCAGTCCTACATAGTACATCTTAAGGTCGCAGTCCCCTTGACACCCACAATTGCTATGTATGTGGTGTTTTTGTGGCATCAGGAAACATGAGCTCTACCAGTATATCACTGCTGTTGTATATGGACCAGTAAAGCGGAGCATGTCTTTACTGGTTTGGATTATAGCTGAGCTCAGCTTTACTGTAAATATAGTTTGGATGACCTTGATAAAAACCACATCATATTTTTTTTCCATAACAAACTGAAAAACTGACAAATGTTCACACACAGTGAACAAGAAAACACTTTGTGGAAAGTTAAGAGTGAGAGCTTGTGTGGGACCTGCTGTGGATGATTTGTCTGCATTCCTTTGGCTTGCATTTATTTTGGAAAAGCTGTAGAGACAAGTATGTATCAGCACAAATACACATTGACACACACACACAGTAAAATGTGAGAGTTCCTTTCCACAGACTCCCTTTGAACTTTCTGCTGGCATTTACTCTGTTAGCAGACGTGCAAAAAAAAAGAAGAAAGACAGAAAGTGTCAGAGAAGAATGAAGGTAGCGGTGGAAGAGTTTGGGAAAAAGGGAAGTGAAGAGAAGCCGAGCGCAGGACTCTTTCTGGATGGCTCTAACATGCTGAGGACGGAGGAAACTTACAAACTTACCGAGGGGAACTGAGGTGGAGGGAAGAGTGGAGGGGGATTAAACAGAGCAGAGAAATGCACTTGGAGTAAAGAAAGGACATTTATCTCTCCGTCCTCCTGAGCTCTTCCCTTGTTTCCCCGGTGGAGCAGACAGATAAGAGAGCCTGTGTATGATTGGCTTAACACTTGGCCCATCGCCACGGCCGCACTATCACTGTGGGATACCGACAGGAGCGGAGGGATTCTGTCAGATAGGATGGTATTAAAAAAAGATAGAATAGTTTTATACAGGAAGTTAGCTGGCTGAATTTAAATCATTTAAATTCTGTGTGTGAACTTGTACCAGAACAAGAGCTGCCCAAAACATTTCACTGTAAGCCCGCTATCACTGTACCTTTCACACTGTTTTTGCATAATTTTCTCCACTTTTCATACAATTTCCCAGTGAGACTGGATAGATTTGTTTAGGGTACCGCTTCTCTTGCAGAGGGACACACAGAGAGAAAAACACAGTTGCCATACGATGTGAATATTTTATGTCTGTTGTGAACTTTTGCATCTTTTGGCCTCATTTTTTGTGCTTCACTCATTTGTGTTTTCATTTATCTCCATTCTGGAGCCATCTTGCAGCTCATCAATGCAAATATATGGATTCAATTACAGCAAGTGTATCATTTTTTTTAACGGCCTAGGTTCCCTCTAATGCAGCAAATTGAAGATCTAGCCATCAGTTAAAAAGCAGAGAGCGACACAAAGATGCTCGCCTGCTTTTTCTTTTGTTCCTTTTCAGATCTCTCTTTTTGTACCACTTTCACATAGATTATTCAGCTTTGGGAATTTAGATGTCATGTTGACAACACAAGCAGAAAACAGCAGAAGCAGGAGGCTTATTATCAGTTCATAAGTTTCACTCTAATGTAGGGATGTGCATGATTTATTGACTAGTCCATTACATATTGCTGCCCTCCCTATTCTGCACCAGAAACACTTTTTGGTTATTATTAAGATACCCAGAGAAAAACTTTAGCTCGGCATGCGAGACTAACCAGCAGCTCTGATTATCAACAGCTCTCCCTCTCTCTTTCACACACCAGTGCAAACACACACGTGCTATATGACACAATGTATAGAATCGTGTGTGTGTCTGTATGACTGATACATGTCCACATCAGTCAGTGGACATTTAAAGCAGAAAGTAGGACTAAAAGGTTTGGCTTAGTTTGGTTTGACCAGGAGAACCTGAAAAGCCTTGTTTGTGTGTGAGTGTGTGTGTGTTTGAATGGAGATCAGTTGTTAATAATAATCAATGTTAATAATAATAAACTTTTATTTGGTGAGTTGTTGTCATGTTTTCTAGGGTAATGTGCAATAAGCACAAAGGGCTGGTGTTGATTCAGCTACATTTAAACAACGATTATTGTATATTACGATGAATGATTTTAAAATGGCTCCTACAGCCTGATATATGATATGTTTTTGAGACAAAGTTTAACCATATAGATAACATTTTGCTAAATTTTGATTTACTTTTAGACTAGACGACTTGTCTAAGTTCAAACTTCCTTTTTAATGTCAGGAAAATTAAGTCTCAAACATATCTTCCACATTGAATGTCCATCAACAGCTGCAGTCACATGGATGCTCCAATCCCACGGTTCTGTTAATAGTGCAACTGAGTCTGTGTCAACCCCCAGCAGCGGACAGGAGGACTACACCACAAGGTCTGGGGTGTGTTTGTTATGAGTTCATTCCAAGCGGTCACAAAAATTTGGCTGCACACGGACGTCCGAGTAGGAGTCAGTGATACCCTCGCAGACAATGACATTCATGCAACATGGACCAAAGTGGACCCTCATGGATATGTGGTCACTAAAACCATGAATTGGCCATTAGTCAATAAGACCGCCCCTATCCTAAAGATGCATGATGCTCCACAGTGCCAATGTCACTGCATCCGTCAGCTCGAGAGGAGAGAGAGTGAGAAGGAAACTGAAATGTTCAAAGCAAGCTGTTGAGTATTTTTTCCAGGAGCAGGAGAAAAGAGACAGCTACGGCTTTGTTTTTCACACCAAGGAGAGGTTATGGAAGCATGGCAGCCACAGGAAAGCACTGTGTGAGAGCTGAGACTGTTAGCCAGCCGGCAGAGTCTATTCATCATCATCTGGCTTATGGCTGCACACTCGCTGGTGGAGCTCACCTCAGATCAAGGACCCACACTCGCAGTATACTGTAGTCTGACAGACCTGCAGTCAAGTAGACAAAAAGACGGGAAAAAGAACTTCCTATTAGGTTTCTTTGCAACCCGTTTCCTCAGCTAATCAAATAGCCAGGGGCAGCAGACCTGTAGCTGTGTCAAGCTAATCTAGTGACACGCTGTCTTATCTATTATTTACTGCACTGTGTCCAACAGCCTCACTTTCCCCCAGCCTTGGATCTTGGTTGACCCCGACATGCCTGCGAGCTGCTGGAAGGCTTACATGGTGAAGAAACGCTGATCTGACAGCCAGAAGTGACTTGGGAACAGTTACAAACATGAGACTTAGCTAGGTGTGTGTGAATCACAAAATGTTTCAGACTTTCTATTTCTTTCTTGTCAGTTTGCTTCAGCATGCTGCCTTGATCTCGTTCTCCTCAGTTCTCTCGCTGTTTAACTGGGATGTGTTGCTGAGATTTTCTTTTTTCCCTTATTTCCTTCTCACTTACTGACTCTGTCACTCTTTCGGGCAGTCAGTCAGTCAGTTGTTCATCCATTTACTTACTCAACCTTCAAGCTTGTGCTGAAGTGATTAGAGTATAAATGGCAGAAATGAAGCGAATATTGTTTGAGTCATGTCGGGGGGAAAAAATGTCATTTTTGAAAAACAATTTGCAAACATTTGCTGTTTGCAGAATCTGTAGTTTGTGGAATGGAATTTGTATCATTGTAAATTATATTGAAGTGTGTTTTCAATCCATGTACAACAGCTGGGTTGGAAATACTTAAACGCACAAGACTGTTACAACCCAGCAAGGTGTCAACAGCTCTACCTCACCTGATGCGAACCCTAATGCTTTTGCCAGCTCCTTTGATGCTAACAATACTGGTATGTCTCCCTCATCTGTAATATCTTCCTTTAATCGATCCATTCAGAGCTGATCAGATCATATCGATGATGAGAACAGCATTTTCTGCAAGTGATTGCAAACTGCTAGACCCAGTAGAATGAACTGTTAGATTTCACTTTCAATGTGCCTGACGTTCTGCTGCTCCATCTGTGCCCAGAGTGCTCAATGCATGCCAAAAGGCAAAATGAAGAGGCATATATAGTTCAACAGGGCACCTAATAAATGGTCCCGCATCAAGAATATACAATCTATTTGTGGCAGCAGATGTTTTAATTGTGGCAGGCTGCCATGAATAAATAAATATGTGGGAAACCCCGGGTAAAGTATCAGTATACGCCAGCCGAAGGACTTGTCAGGTATGGGTTAGCGCTCAGCAATTTCTGAGTTTGAACTTCTCTCTTAAATGCCCTGTAAGTGCAACACTACTTGTTTTGCAAAGAAAAAACAAAACGACACTCAGTTGGTTGCAGTCGCTATTAGACAAAAAATGATTTTGTTGTCAAATAAGTCCACAGAAATAATCTGAGGCACATTCTGTAGCTCATATAATACTTTTCAATTCCCCATTTGCTTTTAAGAGTGCCTTTTCTTCATCAGCAAATAGAAATTCTCTTCATTCATTTGATTTTTTGCATCTTTTCAAGAGGTTGCTTAAAAAAAAATCACATGACATTTGAATGGAAATATAACTGCGGATGCCTTGACAACCAGTCATTTTCTTAAGTCCAAAGTGTCATTCATCTACAATTACTCTCTTTCTCTCTACAACAATTCCTTCTGTCACTTGTGCTCTATGTGTCTCTCACTCTGTTTCTTCTGTATTTCCTCTCACCAGGGAATGTGCAAAGATTGCTGTTTCTCAGAGCTCCATCAGTCTCCTCCTTTGTCTTATCCTTTTTCTTTGTTTCTTCAAACTTTAGTTTTCTTCCTGATTCCCCCTCTCTCTACCACACTACACTTTTTGTTAAACCATCTCTTTCCTTCTCCTCTTTCCACCAACTCCTCGTCTCTTGTAATCGATTGATTTCCAAGTTCAATATCCTGAAACTGAGAGGAAATTGGGGAGAAAGGAAAGGAAGCCAGTTTGGAGAGGGTATTAGAAATGAGGAATAAATCTCTAAAGAGTGTGAAGATGGCAAAGATATTCTGAATAACAGGCTTCTCAGTGAAGGTTTTTCCCTCATTAATGTGAAAAGAAAGGACAGAAATGAAGAGGAAGCATGTTTTTGATGATCAGCTTTTAGCCACATTGTTCAGATTGTGGATCAGTTGGGGGATGTTTTCAGCAGTGTGAAAAAGAGGAGTAGAGGAGAGAGGAAGAGAGTTGATGAATGAGGGAGGCTATAAAAATAGAAAGCCAAGAGGAGAAGGGGGGGAAGTAAGCTGGAAGAAAAGAAGTCGTTTGTCTCAGTTTAGAGAAACTGGATTGGCTGTGAATACAAATGTTGTCATTGGTTCAGCAAACCTTTAAAACATTACAATCTGGAAAGAGTTTAGTGTTATAATATGATAGTTTGTTTTCAGCCTAATTGTGTGTGCGTGTGTGTGTGTGTGAGTGAGAGAGACAGAGAGCAGGCAAGAAAGTCTTGAGAACACTACAATAAACTATTAATTTGACTTTGTGTAGCTATCCCCAAACACTGCAAACTTTTGTGTGTGTGTACAATATGCATGTGAGCGGTAGCGTGTGGCTTCATCTCCTCAGCACTGCATGTAATATTCAGTGTTACCTGTCTGTTCATGTGAATGAGATGCTGCCTGTCAATCTTGAGGTTGTAGACACGAATACTGGATAGACTCCAGTGGAGCTTCCCAACAGGAAAGCTAACTACCATCTCTGTTCTTCCTCTCTCTCTCTATCTGTCTTCTTACACTCACACACACGCACACACACACACACACACACACACACACACACACACACACTCTTTCAATGTTTCCTTGTTATTTTGCCTCTTGCTCTTAAAGGAATATTTCACTTGCAAAATGACTATTTGTATATATAATGACACATCATGTTTTAAATTGAATTTGTGAAGAAAACTGTCTTTATTGCATGCCTCCACAGTGGCCCAGAATCCAAAAAAGGCAAATATTCTTTTTTTGTTTCACAACAGAAAAACAATATCAAACATCTGTTTACAAGATCTCACACAACTCATGCAGTGTAATCCGAGCCCCCTTTATCCAGTTGTATGCTCAGTGCTTCCCAAAACGTATGCATATTTGCCTTAACACTGTAATTTCAAACCTGCTCATGCACACTCAGGGCATGCTATTTGTAGGAGGAAGTGTTTTAAGTTACACTGTTTTGGTAAAAATGCATGTTTGGGAAGTACTGAGCATACGACTGGATAAATGAGACTTGAATTATGCCACTCGAACTGGGCGAGAGTTTGGAAATGTTTTGTTGTAGTCTTACTGTTGAGAACTGCAGTCCCTGTTTAGTTCAATTAAAGAAAAGAATGTCCTACACTTTCTTTATGAATTCAGCGTAACACAAGGTGAATTATTAATATGCAAAAGGTCATTTTTCAGGTGATGTAATCATTTAAAATACTGAATCTTTCTTTTTCTTGCCTTTGCCTTATGTATGCCTCTATTCTCTTGCTCAGCCCATTCCCCTGTCTACTTCATGGCTGAAGATTAAAGTGGCTAAAGATTTTAAGATATTTTAATTAGATTTCTCCAAAACCTCTCTGACTTTTCTGTTATCAGCTGCTCCAAAAAAAAAAGGGGAAAAAAGAGAAAATTTTAAATAATCCTCTCCATTAAATCTTTTTCACCTTCATTCATCTCAATTAAATCCTCACGTTTCAATTCAGGTCAGCAAGGGACCTCTAAATGACTCGGATCACTCCCTAAACCAACACTTCACATTACTCCCATCTGGTCGTAGATGCAGGACTATTAAATGATGAAGAGCTCCCTTCAGCGGGAGATTTGTTCTTTCTGCTGTAGCAGCTCTCACCTCTCGCCGCTCTGACACTGCTGTGTACATGTTACTGTCTGTATGTTTCTTTGTTTATATCGGTTGGTGTGTATATCCAACACGTTCTCATCCTAAGTCGTCACATATTGCTGCTTTGCAGTGGACTCCGGTGTCTACATAGTACACTCCAGGTATCTTTCTGCATCTGTTGACGGCGTTACAGGATGCCACTAATGCCATCAAATGCACGTGGGATGACGCTGCACATGGATATGTTTAGACAAATGGCAACCAATACCAGAACGTTAATAAAAGCACATGCTGGCACTGATGGTTAAGATTAGGCAACAAGGGCATGGTTGGGTTTAGGGAAAAGGGCATATGGTTAGATATAGGAAAAAAAAAACTTATCACACTTCCACATAAAAGTCCGGGCTTCGTGCTTCATATGTTATGTCATTACAGGCAGCATTTCAACCTCGCAGCCCAGCGGCGTACCATGCTGACACAAGTTCCGTCCAGACGCAATCTCAACTGACGATGACTTTCGAGGTATCATACTGTTGCGAAGAGAGGCATAACCCTGTTAGGCCCCAAGATAATGTTACCCCTCTGCATAGAGGTGCTAAATTTACAGCTAACAGTGAACAATACAATACGGTGTCATGCTTTTGTTTGATATCTATTGTCAGCAAGAAATGTTTCACATATCTGATCCATCGTTGGTGTAGTTAGCACGCATTACCTCTGAGGCCTAAATTTTTTTTTTTTTTAAACTTTATTATGCGGATGGTACTGTAACCCTTAATGTCCCACCAAACTTCAATTAAACTCTCACACTCTGTATGGAAAAAAATAAACAAACGGTTGTTTGTTCACATTTACAGTTGGTGTGCATGAGTTCAGTGTGACTGTCAGCAGGGATGGCAGCTTTAATGGATTACTTTATATTTACATTATTTAGTTAGTTAAAGCCAACCCACATGACCTCACATTGCTGTGGGTATGAGTGCAGGCCATAATGTTAATGGCATGTAATGCCCTCAGTCACAAAGAAAAATTCCAGCTGTCGAAATAAAATGCTGAAACCATGTTGAATAAATCAAGAGAATAAAAACAAATTATGTTTTTAAATATGACAGTTCTACGCTCAGAGATTTTCTTAGGTTAGGTCAAATAATTTTAGTGAAGGTTGTTATAAGTTTGTTGATTAATTTTGTGAACACGACTGGCTTGGTTCACTTCACGCCATGCACAGTGTTGTGTTTCACAAATCAGATGTTTCTTTTCCAGCTAATTAGGACAAAGTTTGTAGTGAGAACAGGCTCATATTTCTCTTTCTGTTTGTGTACTTTTCCAAACGGGAGCATGCTTCCACTTCAGTATTGTCACTGATGCAAAACAGCATCTAGTGCTCCTACTCAGCGTTCCTCACTTCTGTTGGGGACTAACAGTAATATAATGCAGTGTGTCTTTAAAATCCACTCCCTGCTCTGTTCTGCTATCTGTTCACAAAGCTCATATATCAGCTTCACATGATGCTGATCAGATCCCAGACGTGCGTTTGTCTATAAGTAGGATGCAGCCTAAGGAGGAGAGCAGAGACTTGGTGGAAAGGAAGGAATGAGAGGAGGAGGAGGAGGAGGAGGAGGAGAGGGGAATGAATTAGAGACTATGGGGAAAAAGATGAGGGAGGAAATTCGGCAAGGTTCCAGACCCATGAATAAAATGCATAAAGTACACAGTAAATTTTTAAGGCTGTTTAGTTTCCAGCGAGAGGCCAGATTTGCATCCTCATCCCCTGATTATGACATCTTCAGTCAGCACTCCAGGCATGGCTTTGCCTATTTTAATGTTAATGGGAGTATTTGTGCAAACTCGCAAATATATATATGTGCAAACACACACACACACACACACACTCAGTGAAGGTTACTTTTGCTGAGAGAGGCTAATCGGGCTGAAGCCAATCCCACTCCGGTTCCTCTGTGAATCAATTCTGTTCCTTCTCTACCTTTTACTGTCACGGACTTCCTCTGGGATCTGCTATCAGATGAGATCTTCGGCCCATCACTTTAAACTAGAGAGGGAATAAAAAAGAGCAGACCTGCTGGAGACTCAGGAGACAGAATGACTGTGAAGAGGTCATCACAGAAGTGAATCATTTTTCGAAAATGTCCTCAAAAGTAAAATGAAATCTCCGAATGTTTGTTCAGATGGCTTTAAAAACCCACTTTTGACAAACTGACCTCTTGCTGCAATTCACGCTAGTTTCCTTGTTTTGAGTCTTATCATAGATTTGATCGAATTGTTCGCATTGAACATGGAGGACCAAAGGTACCAATTTCCTTGTCTACACAATAATAAAATTATCTTACTTCTTCGTAGTCTCTGTTGACGCAGGTTTGGTGTTTACTCTGTCATCATATTCTAAAAATTTAGTAACCTTAAGGGCTCGGATGGAGCCTTTTGTCCCTACTGAGCGTTCATTTTATCCATGTTTGTGCACATTTGCTAAAAGCTTATGGATACAGACAAAAACATACATACATACATTCCATGTATGTGTGTTTGTATCAGTATATCATGAGAAATGTCTTGATAAAATAATCAAAGGGCATTGCAGAAGTGAATTTTAAGTGTGTGAATTTTCTTTTGTTTTCGAAAGGTAGACAAATACAAACACTAAAGAGCTGAAATCAACTTAATCTCTATTCCTAATTTTTTTGCACGTGTAATTTTGTGATATCCCTAGTCTTGATATAAAATGAAATCAAGTTCAAGAAATCTTTTTTGTCCCCCAAGCGGCAAATTCTTGTGCAGCCAGCAGAAGTGCATACAATACATACAATAAAACAATACATTTAAAATCACATTTAATCACTTAAAAAAACTGATGATGGAAGGAACAAATGAATTCTTCACTCTATTAGTTACTGCGTTTTGGCTTACTAAATCTGCAGCCAGATGGAAGCAGTGAAAACTCACTGTAAAGTGGATGGCTCTTGTCGGCCAGGATTGACTGGGCCTTCCTTAAAGACCTCACCTTATAAAGGTGAAGAAGATTGTTTAGTGGCACTTCAGCAACCGTACTGCACACCTTAACAATTCCCTGCAGTCGGTTCCTGTTTTTAGGGGACAGTGACCCAAACCAACAAACAAAGGAAAAAGTGAGCACTGATTCAATAAAACAAGAGGAAAACATTCTCAGAAAAGTCTGGTCGACATTAAAACCACAAAGGGGTCAGGTGACTGCAGAGCTTGGGGGAGTGGCTGGATCTGGGCTGAGTTAGTATAGTGGCAGGGGAGAACAGAGCAGACAACAGAGTGATATAGAAGCAGCAGGAATTGTGACAAAAAGTCCGACTTTGACTGAGGTAAACTATGAGCACAAAACAGTCAAGTAACCATATTCCAAAGTGTACCATATGTATGCTCATTTTAGTGTTCACCGAGTTGTTTTTTGCTCTTTTCCTTCTACATTTCCTCATTGACATGTCTGACCCTTCTCTTCCTCTGGGGAGACTGTCTGCACACTGCAGCCTAGTTTAACTCGATTGCCTTGCTACTAAACAGCAACATCTAATAGAATTTACCCACTGCAACATGAAGGTGTTGGAACACAGACATGCACTCAATTAACCATAATTAAAATTGTGGCACTGCTAAATAAAGTGCATCATGTACAGTTTTATAATAAAGGAATCCCATTTTCACTGACAGCTGTTGTGCTACATTTTAAACAGATTTTAATTAAACCGTTAAAAAACTTAATTAAATGGTTCAAATTTTTGCTTGCCAATGAGCTCCTGCAGAGTGTTGGGAACTTTAAATAGACACGGTTGAAAGACTCTTTTCACTGTGTGAAACTCATTGCTGGAAATTCCAGCACCACCTCCAACAAAGACGATATGATAATAACGACAGTTTTATCTCCTTCTAATCACTTTAAAGGGTTTGAATGACATTGGGGCAGTGTCGCAGCCAGCTAAACAGCCAGTTAATGCTTTTGAGATGAGAGCACTAAAATATTAATGGGGGTCTTGGGCAAGGAAAGGTCATCCCTGACACTTATATTGAATAATAAGAGGGCTAGGAGTAACCGCTGTGAACCTGAAGTAACACCAGTGAGTAAAACACAGTGCAAAGTACATCTCAGGCGGCAGCACCTCAGCTGCAGTCCTCTGCAGGACACAGTAAATGCTGTTATCTGATGATAACAGATGAAACACTTTTTCTTTACACAACATGTTTGTAGCTGCAGGTCAAAATGAACTCAGCAAAAAAAAAAAAAAAAAGACATAAATAGTCCAGATGGAACAGAAATCATCAAGACAACAAGTGTATTTATTCTACAGGAGCTGGTTCAGATATAGTTGCACAGACAGAGTCATTAGCTGGAACATGATACTAAAGAGGACCTCAGATAGGCTGTTTTACACGATAGTATTTGCAAACAAGATGTGTTCTCTCACCCTTCTTGTCCATATGAAATATAAAAAAAAACCTCAACAACTGAAAAATAGGACATAAGGTTTATTTTTAACATTTGCTTAGTCAGTAGTTCAGGATTAAATCTATAGTTGGTAGCTTATAAAATTACCTTTTTTGCCACTTTAGCTGAAAATGTTACTAAAAAAAACTGTTCTCCTCCTTGTAGAGCTATTAATGAAATCTGCTAGACCCTACTCTGGCTGATCAACAACAACCAATCAGAGTTGGTAATGCAGCTGTAAATCACATCAATCACTTCTCGTGAACTGCGGTCAACCAGGCAGCACTGATCAAATACACTTTCCTCCTCTGATGTTTTCAGAAATATATTTTAGGGTACATTTTAGCTGAAAAATTAGAATGTTTGCTCCAGCTGGTGGACGGAGCTTCATTTGGACTGTTTTTAAAATAGTGGTAGAATCACAAACTTTATAATTTTACAGCTAAACAGTAGGCCTACACTGAAATACCATGAGGGGGCTGAAGAACACGATTTTCTTCACACATTATCTGTCTCATATACCTCTGTCAGGATGTAGACAGTTTAATCAAATATGTGAAAGAAAAATGTTTATAAAAATTATCAGCTACCTTTAACCTCTGTTTCTCTTGTCTACCTGTCTACTATTATTTACAGTATATACAAACCAACAATACATACATGTACAATTCCATACATTTAAATATGTGATTTTATGTATTAAATCAGGGGTTCTCAAACTTTTGCAATCGGCCCCCCGAAGCTGGTTAGGTGTAGTCGTCTCAGTGAGGGTAAGGATTTAAGCGCAGTGATTTATTTTAGCGCGTCTGTGAATTCAAATTTAAGCTTTGCGCACGCGCGATTCATTCTCAGTGTGGACGCGGAGTGGCGTGGGTCTCCTCTGACTGCAGCTGGGACTGTGGCGCGTGCAGGGCGCGAGCCTACGGTGGGACTCGCATGTGAGTGCTTTGGGACGGAGGAGGGGCTCACGGCAGCACCGGCACCCGCTGAGGACAGTAACTGCAGAGCGATACGTGCCTTCATGTCAGAGTCGTAGGTGCAACTCCCGTTTCAATGATAACGCTCCGTTTTAATTGACGGATCAATGAACGAACCTGTGTAAGCTTTTTTGGTTTGTTTGTGTCAGTCCAGCCCTTTGCATTTTTGCCACAGTGGGAGCTTTCATTAACCAGTGACACGTCCACGACCCTGTTTCTCCCTCCGTCTGTGACATCGCGCCCCACCGGAGAGTGTCGCCCCTGGACCAATCACAGTGCAGTATGCTTCAGATGACGTGTAGCATTGTAGGCGGATACAAAGAGTCGGACAGTCTTCCGATTGGTGGACAAGCCCAAAACATACCTCTGACCTCTCTCCAAAGGAACTATGGGAAACCAATATGGCGTTTGGCATCGACGCTATTATACTTTTATCACCGAAATATGGATGAAATATGGACGGAAGACACCCAATATCGGATCTATCATCACGGATTTATTGAACAACGTCCTGTAAAAATACCCAATTTCCAGGGCTGAATCGAGAGGTTTCTAAAAGAGCTACGATGCATCGGACATCCCTCTGCAAGACACAGCCGGGAGCTTCACACTGCCGAAGAAAGTAAGACGATCCGACTTAAGGTCGCAGAGTTAGGACACTTTACATAAGTGGAACACATTTTAGTCGACTACGCTGGGCTCAGGGGGTTAAATGATAACGCCCTGTTTTAAGTGATGGATCAGTAGACCAACATGTGTACGCTTTTTTGGTTTCTTTGTGTCAGTCCAGCCCATTGCATTTTCGCCACGGAGGGAGCTTTCACTAACCAGTGACAGGTCCACGACCCTGTTTCTCCCTCCGTCTGTCCGCCCCGGGGGGGTGCGCTCCCCACTTTGAGAACCACTGTATTAAATCAAACCAAAATGCATGAATTAAAGTAGAGTCAAAGGTTAATAATACTGTGAGACTTAACTCCAGGTGAGTTATTCATCCATTATGATTGACATAGATTCTGCCTCATTTAGTGGCGTGGAGTAAAGACATGAATTACTAAGATGTTCATGAAAATTCATATTCTTCAAAGATCAATAATACTTTAATTCAGTTTTAGTGAGTAGATGTAGTTGAAGCATAACCTAAGTGAGCAGTGGCTATCGCTCAAGCTAACTTTCTACCTATGTGTCTCTTGTCTGACTGTCTCTCTTTCGTATTACTTTACATGCTGTTTTCACAGAAACCATTCATTCAAAGTAAAACATTCTGTAAAAAGCGGGACCGGGCAACAAGTCGATATTAAATTGAAATTGAGAAATGAGAGTGTTGTCTTTTCCAGGTTTAAAGGCTGCTTTACTGTAAATTGATGTAATTTTCTTAACTTACTGTTCCAGCCGTTCTATCCACGTAGTCATTATATCCACATTACGGATGATTATTTATCAAAAGTCTCAATGTAAATATTCCATGAAAGCTCCAATATTTATACATTTCACAATGTCATGATCGAGATATTTGGTAAAAAAAAATGTAAGCTCCTGCCAAAAAGTTTGATTCCTATTAAATCTCAGTTTTAAAATATTCTGTGTTTCAGCTTTGTAAGGGCACAACACACATCACCATCAATCCTACACCTTCTTTCACACAAGGAAGACCTCCATAAAAAAATGTTTAACCCTCTCCTCTCCTCTCCATCACATCTTAGCACAATAAAAAGGCTCGCCTCTGCCTATGCACAGCTCTCCTGCCTCTCCCTCACTCTTCCTCACCTTTCTCTCTTTTTCCCCTTTATGCCGTACCTCAACTCGAAGCCTGCGCAATTTGCCCTCGATGTGTTTCAAATTACATGCCACATCAAATAAGACTATCTCATAAGGCTGCCAGCATGACTGTGTGTATATGTGAGTCCTTTAGTATTCTACCACCTTCGGAATCAGATTCCTATTAAATGAATCTCTGGAGTTGAGCTCAGTATTCAGAACGAGTAAGACGGGGTTGTAATAGATCTGATAGACACAGCATACGGTGCCATTATCACTGACCTTTCTTTCTTTCTCTCCTCTCTCCCTTCTATTCCTCTGCCTCTCTCCTCTGCAATCATTTAAAGGAAGCGGAGGTAAGTAAATCCATTGTGTTTGTGATTTGATAATAGTATTCTGAAACATACTGCAGTACCTCCCGTTGTACTGTTTGTCTGGCACTTGCTTGAAGGCATTGTTGCAGAGCTGGAGAGGTGTTGCTGATTTAAATGCACAGCAGGTTGGACGGCTGGTCAGCCATAGCGTGGTACAGTTCAGCATATTAAAATGTTCCTGTAGTGGTTTTGTAGGTTTCATACTTTTAAGCAAACAGGGCCAAAAGTATGCAGACACTAGCACATTACAACCTCATTGTTTGTTGATCATCTCATTTCAAAATCATGGGCATAATGAACTCCATTCTCCTATCTTGAAGGATAGTGACCACATAAGACTAATTTGTTTGTTTGTTTTTTTATGTCTTCAATTTTTTATTTGCTGTCAGAAAAAAAATCACTGTAAAGTGTTAAGACAAGAGAAAATGGCTGCTGCAGTCTTTGTTTTGATGCTCCCAAAATATGATTTAAGTACAATAAGGACCTGGGATTTAAAACTGGGTTGAATCAGTCTTTTTTACAGAAGTTTTTGGTCACATGTTGAATATTACCTGATGAAGACATAATGTTAAAACCACATACTTTATAAATAATGAATGTGGCTAACGCACACACTGGTTTGTGGACTGCTGTTTTGAAGCCTTGAGTTCAGTATTTCCACTGTAATTGTGTTTTTTTTAGGAGCATCAATTTAATGTTTTTGCCTTTTTGATTACTTACCTGATAAGTCTAAATATGCATTCATTACCTTGAAGCATAAATAAGGATAAGGATAAAAAACATCCCCTGATCAGAACATAGGCTTGAATATTTAATTAACTGTTACGGCTTAATATACTACCTACCTTAAAAGTATGCTATGCAGAATTTTCCTTAAAAAAAAAAAGTAAAGCCTCAAACAAAAGTAATCCCATCACTTATGACCCATTAGATGTGTGCAGCACAGTATTTATCTGCAGAGACTCTGCTCTCTGCTTGTACTTTCTTATTTTAATTTTATTTTGATGTGTTCAGGATGTTCCTGGACACAGTTTGCATGAGGATGGGACTTAATAAAAATTTGGCAACCACGTGCCAGACTCTAAGCAGCACGCAGGAAGCTAAGAAATCGTGGACTCAGCACCGAAAAACCACCAATATAGCAAAGCAAGTTGGCAAGAGGACAAAGCTTATTACACAGTGAAAGTGAATCTGTGGTTGGCTTTAACCTTTGCTGGTGATTCTGTTAACAAACAGTAGCCAGCAATTCCTGCATCCTATAACTTTAATGGATGTGTTTTTTTTCTGCAGCTTCAAACTGTTATCTTATTTTTTTCTGCAGCTGACAGTGGAGTGAACATAAAGCAATCAAGAGAGAATGGAGTTTTTAAAGCATGGGAAGTCATTGTCGCTGTATAAGCATAAAATAAAAATGTAATGGTCTCACATTTGTCTAAATGGAGCAGCGCTCAGTGAGAACTTTTGCAGAAATGACTTTTTGCCACAGTAACATCTTACTTTGCACTTTCACAGCCATAAAGGATAATTTGACAATAGAGAGGGGGGGGGGGGCATTAAAATAAGAGAAAAAAGGAAGTGAGGACATGAGTGAAGTAAGGACCTCAGGGAAAAGCTAATTAGGTTTCATCTCCTCATTTCAAACTTTTGTATTGACTTAAATGCGGACAGTTGTCAATTATAGAAGAAGGGCTGGATGAGTGGGTCAACTGTCCGTTTTATGTGGACCGTTTCCTAAGACTGATAAATTTAGTCTCTCTGTCTCTCTATCTCTCTCTCTTTCTCTCTTTCTCTCTCTGGCAACTCTTTAATTCAATAATAACGGAGGCAGAGATCCTGCCCAGCAGGTTTTCTTTGCCTCCTTCTCATAGTGTCACTGACACAGGCTCGCTCCCTGCTGACACACATATGCCTCTCTGGGCACTATTTTACATGCAGGCAGCACCACTGTCTGTGTGTTTGTGTGTGTGTGTGTGTGTGGGTGTGTGTGTGCGTGTGCACATGGTGTTATTTATTTATCTATTTAACAAAGATTATGAAATTCGATCAAGCACAATTGATTGAATGCATTTTTATGGAGGCGTAAAAGGGTGGTGGTGGGACGGAGCATCAATCTGTCATATAACAGTGAGGTCTAATAAAATGCACAACTGCGATTCTCACCAGTGGCTGCTCCGTCTCTGCAAGTTGAAAACATACCACCTGTACCACCCTGGGTTTTGTATTGGTTCTGTCACAAAACTGGAATTTCAAAAATCAATATAATACCTTGAAAAATAATGCGCTCTGGTTAGTATCAGAGCACAGCAGAGTGACTGGAGTAAACATTAACAGCGAGGGAGAGAGTAAGAAAGCATAGGTGGTACTGGTGCGTTGATACAGCAGAAAATGAGTATTGAAACACCAAATATTCAGAGCTGATATGTATAGATAAATCAATATTTTTGACAATACAGTCTGTATCAAACCTATAAGCTGATTAACATGCTATTCATCACTATTGTCTTATACTCATATGTGTGATTTGCATGTAACTCTAATGTGCAAGCCGTGGTTCTTTTCATAATGGGATTTTTAATTGCTCTACGCACTAATAGATGTCTCTAGCTGGGCAGGGAATCCACTCTGAATAGAGCCATTGAATCAAAGTGTATTCGGCTTCACAAATTCAAAACCTCTTCTCAGCTGAGACAAGGCAATTATTTGCTGTTTTAGCATTTGCAGTTGAAGAGGCTTCCTCCATGACTATAGACTACTTGTGCTCCTTCAAACATGATTTTGGGAACATCCCAGCAGCTAAAATGTAACATTACCTCTCCTCCTGCCATTTTTTTCCTATTAACAACAACAACACTTCTTTGTGAACTGTTTTTTTTCTGAGCAAAAGTCCATTTTGACCTTGACATTAAATGTGTGTGTCCTAGTTAAACCCATTATTTACTGGAGCGTGTAACGTTCTTTACTCTCCAGCGTGTCTACTGCAGGTTTCTCTTTTTTTTTAAATGTCCGAACAAGAACGCTTTTAGCTCTCTTTCTATTTCTCCTCCGCTGCAATCATTTATTTTAACAAAACACAAGTATGAAAAGAAAGAACAAAAGGAGAGAAGAATGAGGACAGGATTTTTGGTGTAGTATGTGGGCTGTTCTCTTTTTGGTCTGCAAAATAATTCAATGATATACTTGGCTTTGAGTTATTTTTTCTTAACCCAGTTTCTTGTGTTGTGTTTCTGCTCAGGATGACTACTTCAAAAGCTGGGCTCCTGCCAAGTCTCTGGACCAAGGTGAGTCCTGCTGTTCGTGCGTGGTCCTAATGTTTATATTAATGCACTGTGTGTGTGTGAGGCTGAGTGAGGATATCCAGCCTCGATACTCGCAATGAATGTTTGGTCGGTTATGAAGTGTTGTTTTCTGTGATTAGACACGGTGTATCCTGATCTAAATGAGTAAATCAGACTAAGTAAGGTACTGGCAGATGTTGATGACAACCTGCAGGTATGGTGAGTCAGAACAAATCTACAATTAGTTGCTTCCTGTAAGGCACTTATCCTCAATTAAGTCAAGAGGATCTTTTCTTTACTAGAGGAAAGAAAAAACACTTCACATATAGAAGCTAATGTGACTGTCATTACCAGAGGACAAAGACCTTAAAGGATCGTACATTTTCTGTTCCTTTCAAGTTAATTGCCTTTAAAGCCATCACTAAAGGTATTTTAAATTCGTTTTGCTTAACATGGCAGGTCATTCACTTCCATTCAGTTTCAAACAACATGAAATGACCTTGAAGACTTCTAAATCAGATAAAGGCTATTCATCATCATTACCTTCAAATATCATACATTGTAATGAGATTTCCAATATGTGGCTCTAAAAGTTTTTATTTGGTAGTTTGATTCCCTTTTTTGTGACAATATGTTCCAAAGCAGAAGGAAACTGCCTCTATTGTCCTTTTTAAAAAGACAAGTTTAAAGAATAATACCCTACATAGTCGACAGTAGTGCTAAAGCAGTCACAGCCCATTTAGAGCAATCTATTGCCTTTTTTCTTCCTTTTTTTCGGTTATTTGTATAAACCCAGATGGGAGGATGTGGGTGGGTAAATGTGTAAATGTATATACATGTATTCACATGTCAAACGGTTATTTTTTTTAAATATAAGTAAAGTTGTAAAAAAAAAACCCAAACAAACAACTGAGGCAAGATTCAAACATAATGTTTAACAGAAAACAAGGCTGGATTTTAGGGCGCTTTCACACTTGATTGGTTATTGTTGCATTTTTCATTTTTTCACTTTTTTCCCACTTTTTCAAGTACATCAAACATTATAAACAACTGCCAAGTGATTGAAACAGCTGCTCGTCCACTGGACAGAATACCCATGTGAAATTTACAGACGCTTCTTGATCTCAGAAATAACAAAGCAAAACCAAATTTAAGCAGGCTTTGCTGTTTCTTTCAATCAAATATTTCAGAAGAAGGAGAACATTATGAGCTGCTGACAAGACAGCGAGCTTTTCATTCTTCGAATGAGACAAGGCCCTGACGAGAGAGAGACCGGTGATGATCTTTTTTGGTTCACTTCCCGTATTTCGGTTGGATCTCTAGTGAACTCTAGTGCACTCAGGAGCTAACAGAGACCAAACATTTTAGGTGGATCGGTGTTTTGTTGTTTGATCCAGAATTCGTGAACTGAGTTTTCACACTACCCCAAACCAACTAGACTATCCGACAAAATGCCTCAGGGTTCAGTTAAAATTTTCCATCTGCTTGATAATAGTATTAGCAGAAGTTTTTCCATCTGCTTTAGAGGTAGTAAATCGAATGTACGTAGTATAAAATATATTCTAAAACAAACAAAATCACACTGAAAACTGTATCTCATTAAATAATTGTATTAAATTGAAATAAACAATTGTACAGAGTTTTAAAACAGAAAGTTAATTCAGAAAATACGCAGAAACGTAAAGTTCAGCCAAAAAAAACCCAATAACTTTGCACCTATTAGACTGCACCAGTGTTAATATACTGAAGCTTGCATGTGTGGTACATTTATTTTCTTTACTTTACATCAGTCATCTTTCACTCTGCAGTCTTCTGATCATACAGTTTACAGCACGTAAATTATGAGCACTGCACATGAAGTCATTGTGCTGTTCAGTAAGCTGTTGCCAAAAATCAAGTCACCTCTTAAAACATAGGTCTCTGTGTGCGCGTGTGTGTGTGTGTGTGTGTGTGTGTTTGTCGTGAGGCCAAAAGCGGCTACTTTTCATTTATGTGCTGCTTATGGACTTACTATGGCGACAACGCCAAGTCCACTTTATCAATCACACTCAAGTGTGTAATGCTCTTAGACCCCAAGTAACTCTCGACTAAACTCAATTATTGCACACACTCGCTTACCCTCGCTCACACCCACATTGTCTCACACACTCACACACATGTACACACAGTTTGGGGGGTTGATTGGACTGCGACTCTCTGAACAGCACAACAGACTTTAAATCTTTCTACTACCGAGTTTGTTCTGTTCCGTGCTGGCTTGGTTTTGCATATGTAGCACAGTAACTGTAACTCTTCAGGGAAAGACTTGCTGAGCAGGTTTATCTGGGCCAGCTCCTCGTGGATACTCAGCCTAATGAGAACAGCCTCGCCTCAGTTCATCAAATTTCTGAGAGAGAACTAAAGACAAAAAGTAAACAGAGCTTCATTCTTTTAACCAGGGACTAAATACGTCAGATGTTGAGGAGAAATCCTCTTTTCCAAAATCCATTTGTAGCACAGAGGCCTGATTTAGATGCTCAAACAGTTATGGACTAACAGAAAAAGCTGTAACTCTAGAGCTGCTGTATGGATGACACACAACTTTTTTGTTTCTTAATGAGGATACATTTTTTGTTGTATGCAGCTTGACTATATCTTTGAAGTATACGCCTTACTTTACAGATATTCCATTCAGTTAGGCCAGAGAAAACTTTTTGAAAGGTACAGATAATAATCAGATCAGGGTTCTTACACAATATGGAAAAGTATGGAATTTGGTGTTAGTACTTTACAGATCTGGATGAAATATGGAAAACAAGTATGAAAAAATGTTTCCAGAGTATCGCCCTTATTCTATTTTCAGAAATCTAAAATTCAGAATTTTTTAAAAAATAAAGTGTTCATACAAGCACAGTATTTTTCATGGTGTTTGGAGTCAGCGTAGCCAAGATATTCACTATTGTGTGAGAAGGCGCAGGCCAAAGCGAGCTGGATGATACCAAAAGCAAAGCAAGAAGTTATGGCGTGTGACTGAACGCACACTCAAATGCAGAGCTGCTTCTACGCAGCTTCCCTGCCTCTAGTGCCTTATAAATGAACTCAAACCTGGTCATTATTTTGAAATTTTCTTTGCATAGAAAGATTGTATCACAAATAGCTAAATATTTATACAGTCATGTAGTTATCTAAAATGTAAACAGACTGTCTCTCCTGTGTAACAAATTCATACGTTATCGTTTCACAGTGAATGAATAAGGCTGCACAGATGCTGTGAAGATTTAATTTTAATAAAACTACTTAATTTTGTTTCTTATTCATAATAATATTCATTTTGTTAATGTAAAATAATATGACTATGGGCGGCGCTGGCTAGTGGAGCGTCGTCCATCTGTCTACATAGGAGTGTGGACTGAACGACCACAGCGGGGCTGGCTGTTTGTTCTCAGATGTCCAAAATGATCTGAAAAACTTACAGAGAAGTCTCAAAATTTTGAGTTTGGAAAAGTATGGAATTTTGAAAGGGAGAGTGTGTCAGAAACCTACCACTGGGAAATGACACTCACTGGACACACACTCAAAAAGAGGTCACCATTCACTTGCAAGTTTTTTGTTCCTCTGTAGTGACATCTTGTCTTTTAAAGGAAAACTTCAGATTGTTACAACTTAGGAAATGTTTTTGGTTTTGTTGTGTTTTTTTAACTCTGGTAAAGGTGACATTTACTCACCAAAGTAAAGGTCAGGTTATGATAGAAGTGAACAGGAAAAATTGTTTATAGCTCTTCCAAATGGCCACGATTGAAGGCGAGATGAAAACAAAATTCAGTGTTGCCGTCATGAAAGCGTGAGAAGTAACAGAAATAGTTCTGCAAAGAATGAAAAAAAAAGAGCTTGAGACAGAAATTCATACTTTCTCACCTCCACACAGCAGGCTGATTCCTGTGTGAAGTGTGCGTTAATGTTGGATTGTTGGAAAGTTACAAAGATGAAAAAACACAGTCGCCTAAATTTTGCCGTTGGACAGGTGTGGGAGGAGGGGTTACGGAGACTTTCAGAGCATCCAATATTCAGTTCTGGTAAATTATAGCAGTGCCTTAATTTTTGAAATCAGGTAATTGTTAAAAATGGAGCTTAGTGTGAAACAGCAAACAGTTGGACCATCATACAGGTCGTCAAAAGCCAAACCAAACGTGAGTGCAACTGTAACATAATAAAACCACAAGACAAAACAACTGTTGCAACTCTAGCAGGTCACCTTCATTTTCTGTTTCCAAAATTGGTTTTAGAGACAGTCCTTTCAACACAAACAACAGCATCAGTCGTTTCAATACAAACCTCTAAAGAGCATGTGTTATTTACCAGGGATATTATTGATGTGAATATGAACAATAAGAAAGTAAGCACTCACACGTCTTTCCAGTGGTTATGTGTCTGAGAGCACAGCTGATAGGTAAGTGGTTTGTTTACATGTTGTGGGAGAGCTCCATTTTAATGGATGCAGTGTGGACAGAGAGCATGCGATGCATCGCGATGCAGCACGACACTCGCATCCAGTTAGGACACAGAGTCAGACTTAAACTCAGGAGACCACAGTTTGTTTCCTGTTTCCTACTGACGTTGATTTTTTTTTTAAAGCAGACCACAAGGATTGTGTTATAACTGTAAGCATGGCGACTAAAATCCCCTAACCATCACATAGTGAGTTACTTTTGTGCCCAAACCTAAACTATAGCTTTGGCGGTTTGTTTTCAACCTGCGTGCATGACTGACTACTCCTTTTGTTGGCCCAAAAGGACTTTTTTTTTAGCAAGAGATTTCAGTAATTACTTTAGAGAGTACAATAGAACTGATGGCCAGAGCTACAAAAATAAAATAAATGATGTAATTGACCGTAGTTTTCCTGTAACTGTGGCAGGAGACAATAAAGCCCAGTCTTTAGAAACTAACAATAAAAACCATCTCATACACTTCTTTCAGCGTTTAGAAAAAGGTTTCAAAATCTTCCTGAAATACCTTTTCCTCTGAAACGTCTCTCACACTGCCCGCACCACGCAGCACACTCAAAGCATGAGTCACTGCAACATTTTGACAGGACATTGCGAGGTGACTTTGTCCTCTTGAGAATGTGACATCTGTGCACTTCTCCAGAGAGACATTTGATGTAGTTGAAGCATAGAGCAGCTTTGTGCCAATTACACTTTTTATGGGATCGCATAAAAATGTATTTTTCTCAATCTTTTTTTTTTTTTTTTTGCTTTGTTCTGCTGCAGCATTACACTTCAGCTGCGATATGAGGGCTCCCCTGCTGCAGAGCTGCTAACACCGCTATGCACAGTGCAGTTACTCCCACACAAACAGCACACCTGGGAGTAATGGACAGCAAAACAATTAGACTAGTTAATAAATAATGGGAATCAATCAGACAATCTGGCGTGCTTTGGGAACATTTGCTGTTTTCATGTGTCTAAATTGCTTCAAGCGGGTCCCATTTTCAGCTGGTGCTATAGGCATCACACTCATAAGTGTTTGCTTTTACCTTTTGACTTCAGCAAGTGTCAGCATTACAGACTTTTAAATATCGTCAAATCATCTGTATTTTAAAATAGGTGATTTGGGAGACACCTGAATCTCTTTTCTAAACAAAGCTGTGTTGTAATGTCATAAAACCCAGACACTGTCCTTCCCTATGAAAAACAATCCCACTGGTCAGGGGTCGGCAACCTTTTTGATATGAAATGCCATATTTAATTTTTTGTTTCTTTGTTAATCCATGTGCCATATCGGTATAATGTCAATCTCTCACTTCTCAAAATGCTCCATAAAAACTTTGGCTATGTCCTCAACTGTTGTTGTCTGAGGCAGTTACAGTCAAATCAAAGTATCCTGCGACTGCCAAATTTGGTGTGTGTGTGTGTGTGTGTGTGTGTGTGTGTGTGTGTGTGTGTGTGTGTGTGTGTGTGTGTGTGTGTGTGTGTGTGTGTGTGTGTGTGTGTGTGTGTGTGTATGTGTGTGTAAATCCGCCCCTTTGTGCCATTCTGTATCCCCTCTCTAAATTCGGATGTTTGCAAGCAATTGCAAGTTTTTTTTGTCCAGAGTGCTGTTTGTTTTTGCTTGGCAGCGATTTGAGGAGTTTGGGTCACAGAGTGGGCATATGATAAATCGATCCCTTCAGTGCCGATCAGATCAGTCGGATGGTTTGAGAGGAGCAGCTGCTACAGAGAAAGTGAACAAAAACATTTAGAGTGTAATGATTAAGTCTCAGTTTCACTGTACCTGATGTTCTGCAGTTCTGTCTGTGCCCAGAGTACGTGTGTCACGGTGGGCTGCTACAAATAAATGAATCTTGGGGAAACCCTAAACTTAAACATTTCAAAAACTCTTTAGCATACTCACTAGTAGTTTGCCATTGGTTAAGCTATGTTGTGTCCATGGTGACACACGTGCACAAAGTTGCCAGCCCCTGCCGTAGTTTGTACAAGCAGCTTATTATGACCCATATTTATGTTTATTGTAAGGAGGAAAACTCTAGTGGCTGTAGTAATTATATTGGGAGGAAAAAGTTAGTCAGGTGATGTAGTATACAACAAAATCTGCATAGGAAGGAGACTGCGGTGGATGGATAGCTCAAACAAACACAGGACTTTGATCCAGGAGACTGCTGTAAATGTCCCATGTAAAACCAAAAGTCAACGTTGACTTATTTTACTTTATGATCATACACCTGTAAGTAAACTTGCATCACCCATATAACATAAGTCAACTTCCAAATGTAACTTATTTATGTGACAAACATAATTGTTGTAATTCAAACACAGATCTAGTTTTGTTGCCTTTACATTACCAAACATACCAAACTTAACCTTTTAACATTTTTAAAATTTTAACCACATGTCTAACCTTGCAACTGTCCAGGGTGCTAATTTATGGAGTGCTCCTGTTTGTTGTATTAGACACAAGTACCAAACAGCTTATTTTAACGACTTGTTAATAAATCTGAGATCTGTTGTCAGACTACAAAAATCATATTGAAACGACAGGTGTGACCACAGCTCTTACTTGGGGTCAATACAGCAGAAATGATGGCGCCATCAGTCACCACCTGCTGATCTCAGTTTGACTAATGAGTCGCTGGTCGCCCTTGGAGACTAATCAGCAGCGGGAAGGTTGATGGGGGAGAATCCAGTCCCCTGATGAATCACTTGGCGATTAATGCTTCCCTCTGTAGCATCTAATGAATGAAATCAGTGGCATCACAAATTACTTGTTGGTGATACTGAACAGCAAGCGATCAAACCCACCAGTGGTAAATCTGTTTTCCAGACGTCTTGTGGCTTAATGAGGTCCAGCAGTTGATTTGTAGCTTATTGTGGAGCTGTGGTAAACATGTATTTAAATCCCACAAATCCTACAGAATTTTAGAAAACTTAAGAACAAGCTACAGTCTGTAGGGCCAGTTGGCTGCTTAGCCTTGCTGAAATGAACATATGCTCCAGCTCATCAGTATACTGATAATATCAGCATGTCAGGATTGTGCTGTTGATTCAGTTTTGAATGCAGTGTTGGTTTCTGTGTGACTCTGTTTTCCCGTATCTGTTTGGTGACAGCAGGCCTGATTTCAAATGACTGTTTTCTGTCTTTTGTTTGTAGCTCGTATGATTTTCCCAGCCTCTGTGTTTGCTGGTACGAATTGCTTTTTCTGAGACTAAACAATGTGTAACATTAGAGCCTTATTTTCCACTGGGTTTCTGCGGAGTAGAAGCTGATTTTGGTGAATCATAAGTGGCTTTTGAGCACAGATTTGCAGAAGTCCACCACCTTTTCTGCAAAGGAGCAAAACACATAGACTTTGTGGTGTTTTTGCATCTCTTTGTTGTTTTGTGGTTTTGTATCTCTCTGTGGTCACCTGGTATCTCTTTGTGATTGTTTTAAATCTCTAAGGTAGTTTTGTGTGTTTTTTGATTGGTTTGTGTTTCCTCGTTTGGTATCACTTTGTGTCTCTTTGAGGTAATTTTATGTCTTTTTTGGTTGCTTTGTGTATTGAGTGTGTGTCTCCTTGTGATCGTTTTCTTTTTGTTGTTGTTTGTGTCTCTTTGAAGTCATATTGTGTCTCTTTGATGTACTCTTGTGTCTTATTAAGGTAATTATGTCTATTTTGGTTGTTTTGTAGTCTGTTTGTCGTATTTTGCCCATTTTTGTAGTGTTCTTGCGTCTATTTGCAGTTCCTTTGCATCTCTGTGGTCTTTTTTGTGTCTCTTTGTTGTTATTTTTTCTCTTCCTGGCCACTACATGTTGATTTGCTTGTGTCACTTAAGGACCATTAAGTAATCCCTCCATGGGTGGAATAATGAACTTTGTGTGTTGTATATGTGTATTTTAATCAAATAGAAGTTTTGTAATTAGCACTTGATAGTAGGTTTGATAATTACAATGGGATTATGAAGCCTGTGTTGTTCTTAAAATGGATTTTCTAAAAGAAGCTCCACTGCCACATATACTGCAGAAAAAGCTGCGTATGATGAAGGTGATACTGTAAATGCATTTTAAATACCAACACAGCAGGATGTCTCTTAATGCTTTAAAATAGTACAGTGTGGGCAGAAAAGCTTTCACGCCAACATATGTGAATACATTTTGTTTTGTTAACATTTATGGCAACAACTCAGTTTTCTTTGTTGTCTCCATATCTCCACTGTTTATATAACAGGTTGGGTGCATCACTCTGAGCACATATCGAGCACAGAAAACCTCACATGCAAATTTTTTGGAATTCTGAAGAAGTCACAAACTTAGCATCATGTGGAGGTGAGCTTTACTGTCAGTTTTCGCTGGCAGGCAATTTACTAAACTGACAGAATTTTCTATAAAGTGCTGCTTCCCACAAAATATATTCATGCAACAATGCAGCTCGCCCTGCAACCCTGCTTTATGTGTGTCTCCCTCACTGCAGTCGTTCAGAGTTCTCTCTCTCCCCGCTGCCGATTCTTTCAACATCACCCTCACTCTTTCTAAATTCTCTCATCAGTTTTTCTTCTTCGTATTTTCAGGTCATCTATCTCTCACCACCCCTACACGTCACACGTCATTGTTTCCCCAGAGTTTTCTATTGTTTCTGACGTATTGAGTTCATCAGATGGAAATTACATAATGATGAACAATGGGCGACTGTGAATCAACATAACACAGTGACGTAAACACACACACACACACTCACGCTGACACACACGCACACACACACACACTGAAAAGCCTGTGAGAATTAGTTGTTTGTTGTCATTTTCATACATAACTGATAAATATTTTAAGAGGTTTGGTTATTATTAACACATTTCCCTGGTGTAATTGTAGTCTCTTCTCTTCACTTCTCTCGTTTCTTTCATCAGCTTCTTTTGCCCTGCGGGAAATCTCTCGTAGAAACACTCACCAACATGCTGTCCCTTCTAGCTCCACTCACACATTCTTCTTCCATCAGAAAGTACAATTCGACCATGTCACAGCAACTCAGTTTGGGACCTTTCCGCATATTACGGTCATTCAGATCTATAGAGTTGACAGTCTCTGTGGTCGCCATCATTCAAGTTTCGAGCTTGTCAGATGGGAAGTTTTATGTGTGATATAAGTATTTAATTTAAGTTTTTTGTATTTGGATGGGTTGAGAAAATATGTTGCGGCTTTAGGTTAGGTTTAGGAAAAAACATCACGATTTGGTTCAGCATTCATACAAGAGATGAACAACGGGTTCCCAGCTTGGCTCCATGGACCCATCCACCACGCCTTCCACCTGCCCCACAGGGATGTTCTCGTTCCTCTATTTCTGTTATCTACCGAGTATCAAAGTGATGCCATACAGTGGCGTATTATACCTCTGCATAAGGTGGCTTTGTGCTTTGGTGTGTGATGCCGAAATCAATGACCATGCGACGGTATTGGACGAGTTCATGACGAGACAGCACTGTGACTGAGAGAGAGGAGGCGGGACTATGGAGGCACTGCGGCAGTGTGTGTCCACCCGCTGCTGGAGAAAAGAAGAGCGAGAAAAAAGTAGTCGTATCAGTACTAAGGAAAATGAATAAAGAAACAATTTCAAATATTCAGAATTGATATCTGTCAATAAATTGATATTTTTGACAACATAAGTGCATAATATAGAGTAATTATAACAACATTGATCTTTCAGTAATAATACTGCAGCACTGTGAAGTTTGCCTCTTCTTCATCTTGGCTGCTCATTAAACTTCTTGAGACAGTGCTCCCAAGTGAGATGAGAAATGCAAATATTAATTTGTATTTCAAACATTTCTCCTTTGGTCAAAATGCGCAGAGCATGATTTTGGAGGAGAGGAAAACATTAAATCATCAAACTAAACTGAGTTTTATAAATTACACGCCACATTTAAATGTTACAGCCCTTCTTGTCTCCATCATGCATGAGGACAGATTGAAGAATCCTTAAACATATGAACTGGTTTCCATGGTGACTGCTCATTGACCTGTCTTTCTGCCTGTCATGGATAGTTAACCTGTTAGGCCTCTGTACATGTCGCACTGAATGCTGAATGCTCTATAGCTGTGTGAGCAGGTAGGTGTGTGTGGGTGACATTGGGCTGTGTCCCAGAAAGCCCAGCTTGTCCTGTAGTGAGTGTCTCAAATAGACATCTGCTGTACTCAGATCAGGGCTTCATGTACATGTTGAGCCAACTCACTTCCAAAAGAAGACCCAGGACCAAAGACTGATGTGATAAAGGTTTTACCATAGAGGGCCAAAGTCCTAACATCAGCCTCTATTTAACAAGCTTCTGTAACTCAGTGCGATCTTTTGTGCAGCATTTCTTTCACCAGTCTTTCTGAAATAATCCATTTTTTAACAGCATGTTCCTCGGCTTTACTATCCATATTCTACAAATTAGTACGGCTACAGCTCTTGCCATTAAAGTTTTAGACCATTGTGATTTTAACAAAATTAAACAATGATTACACACACAAAAATACGTCAGCTCCCATTTATATTTAGCAGAGCATGGCTACTTCAGTCATCCTAACGTGTGTTTTTTTCCACATAAATAAAATTCAGCAATAAACTCTTATAATGTTATCTTTCCAAAAAAAAAATAAAAAATCAGTCATTGTCTCTGCTATGTAGAGACTTTGTGTTCCTCTCTGTCCAGTTGTTTTTGTAGATTTGTCTGAACTATCCAAAACAACTTGACTCACTCATGAGCTTGCCTGCTCTGTCAAACTTCAGTAAACTGCTTGTGGAAAACTTCCACCAGAGAACCTGTTTTGAAATGTATTTGAAGCTTTTAAAACTAGTTTCAATGTTGAGGCAAAATCCAATATTTTTGTGTAACTAGGCAAAGAAATATGAGCACATACACCCACGTTATTCTTTTTTGTTCAAATGATACAAACAGTGAGCTCATAAACACACACACACACACACACACACACACACACACACACACACAGGTTGTTGATTCCGCTCTCCACCCACCTGTGACTACAGCAATCTGGAGTGAGAGCGGCTGCCTTCCAGTCATTAAAATATCAACCTGACATTTACTTTTGACTTTCTCCATCTATAAGGAAGCAGATATTATCCTGAGAACCTAGCTTAGTAGAGAGCAACGCTGCTTAGGCATTTTCAGAAACAACAAAGAAGGCTGCAACAGCTGATGTGGAACTTCCTGTTGAAGAATTTCAAAATGTAATGGCATCATCTGCAATCCCTGACATACTGATGCTTCATCGTCAGAGCTCATCTCTGCATGTTGCAGCCTGTATACATTTGTTCATGACTCAGCGCGCACGTCACATGTTCTGTTGCTCTGATTCAGGGCCGGCTCTACCCAATTTGGTGCCCTAGGCGCCCTAACCCTAACCTGCACCTCCGCACCCAATAACGACACATTACGTGCTCACACATAATTTAGGAACATGTCACTGTTTATTTTATTTGTAATGTTAATATGTATATTTTTTTCTAGACAGAAAACACTAAGTGAGGGCGCCAGTGGGCATAGAAAATTATTATTTTTTTATTATTTTCCCTTGAGGCCAAGGGGGACTGGCGGCGTGGCGGCGCCCCTCCAGCAGATGGTGCCCTAGGCGACCGCCTATATCGCCTATGCCAAGAGCCGGCCCTGCTCTGATTGGTTGTCAGTCTATCAAATTGCCTCCAGAGGTATTCTCATCTACAGCCATTAAATCAAAAATGAATTGAGAGATTCCAGATTAACTCACATTTGTGATTTTCTGTTGATGTCAGGCTACGCAGAAATACCTGGTGTCAGGGCAGGGTATCGTTAGTAAATTATGATAGTACCAATACCTGTACCTTTAACATTATACTATGTACAGCTGTCACATACTGTTTGTAAAAATGCTTGTCAGTGAAGATTGACTCTCGTTTGGCTTTTGTCTCACTGTATGTTTTTCAGGGCTTTCTCTGTTTGATGCCTGCTGCTTTCAGTCTGGCATCTCGTCCCTGTCTTTTTTTTTAACACACCCATCAATGCTCCCAGCTCAGAAAATAAGAAGAAAATGAGAAAATACAGGAAGAGGGCAGAATCTTTGCAGAAAAAATGTACCACCACTCACCTTTAGTGGGTCATAAAATGAAACAAGATGCCACAAATGTGTAGCATAGCTGCACTTTTGAACATTTTGGTGGCATCCCAGCAGGCTGAACTGCAGATGTCATCAAATACACCGCCCTCAGCTTCACCACGCCACAGACTTTATGGGTTACAGCTAATGCAGTAGTAGGCCAGTCACACTTTGCATCAAATCAAAGAATGTTTGTGGCAATGGGCAGCGAGCAAATCCATACAGAGAGTGTTTTTTTCCTCTAGATCTGGGTACAAAAAGGATCGAATGCAGGTTTCGTTTGACTGGAGAAGTGTCTGTACTCCTTGATGCAGGGTTATTTCAGTTTATAGCGATAAGCTTAACGCTGCACAATGTTCCAGTCATGTGTGGTCCAAGTCAGCTAAGTCTTCTTCAATAGTCGAATTCTGAATTTTATTTATTGCTGGTTTTCTGCATCTGCATTACTTTCTGCTAGGTCCCATCTGTAATGGTTGGAGAGCTGCCCTGAAAAGGCCTTTGAATTTGAGCACAGAGACAGTGAGACAAGAGGGGAGGAAGCGTCCTTGGCAGCAGATAACACTTGTACTGTCAGCAAGACCAATGTTAGAGTCAGTATTCTGATTATTTCATTCTCAGTTCTGGTGTATGGGCATGCCCAACACATTTGTGAGGCTCTGATTGCAATACATTACCCACAAAGGGGGAGTCAACGGGAGGATTGCAAATGGCAGGTGGGGCCCCATTATCACAGCCCGTCCAGAGGAGCACAGGAGAGTCAGACTGGCATCCAACGCCTGGAAGACACAATGCAGACAAAGACAGAGAAAAGACAATACAAGTTAAGTTCACAATTTTCAGGTGTTAACTACTCCTGTCCGTTCGCCTAATTAGATTACATAGTGAATAAGTGGTTGCCATGGGAACGGTGTTGGCAGCAGAGACAGAAGCCATTTGTGATGCACTCTGGCTTGGCAGGAGCAGCCACAAACAAAGCCTCGAAAATCTGGAGCCTCCAAATTGCCAATCAGCCTGATTAGACGTGACATTGTGTTTTCCCAGCAGAGTGTTCGCCGTTGTTATATATTTCATCAGCTATTTTCTCAAACTCACTAAGCCTCTGTCTCTCTGAAGATATGCTGTCTGTCTGCTCCCATCCCTCATCAGTCCATCTTTAATCTCCCCAAACTCTGTCACTGCTTCTTAATACATTCTCATATAACCATCTTTGATCTACGCCTGAAGGAGCTAAGAGAATTAGAAAGAGAGAAACTGATAAGAAAAGAGACAGATAGGACAACAAACAACAGCGAGCACCTCAGGTCTGTGTATTAAATGGAGTGTGAGCTGGAGCAAGAACAAATATCTCATTTCACTGTAATGTGCTAAGGGTTTGTAGCTCGCTCTCCAGGCGTTCTTTAAACATTGTTTACCGCTCTGATTTTAATGGCTTGTTGGCCGCATCATAAAAAGTGACTCAATATCCATGACCCTCGGCTCAGCTCTTATCTCGCACTTTCAGAGGGGCGAGTGCTCGCAGTGTTGCGTCTTAACACATAAATGGGACTATCAGCCGAGACGCACACATACATGCTACAGTGATTTGCAGTAAATTAACTAGTCACACACACACACACACACACACACACACACACACACACACACACACACATACACACTCAGGGGTGGTAATCAATGATACCTGAAGCCTGCTGAGACGCAGAGGAAGGAAATACACACAGTCACGCTGAGGGTATTGTTAATTTAATGAACAGATGAAACCAATCATATCAGCAAAGCGGTTAATTTTCTGTTTAGGATGGAAAAGAAGAAACGGCACAGAAGAAGAAGAAAGAGAAACTAGTGGCTGAGAGAAATGGTGATTAAGAAAGGGCAAATGCTGGCAGACGGAGCCACACTGAGTCGAGTGAATTGTTGCTGCCCTACACTTCCAGTCTAGAAAGGCAGAGCCAAAACCAACAACGAACTCAAAGCGAAATGAAGCTGTGAATCAATGGACTGCAGTGTGTGAACGCTGCTGAACAGGCTGTTTTCAAGGGGAGATACACAAACAGTAGATCACATAGAGGGAAGACTGTGTGTTTGACTGTGTGTTTTGTTTCTGCCCTTTGTGCCCCGTAGACAACAGAACCTCCAGTGATCATCGTAAATTAGGATAAATAAACTTCAGAGGATGTGAGCAGACAGCTGTTGCTCGCGATCATAGCACAAGCCCTCAGGCTAAATGCCAGCTTGTGAAAGTGACAGCGGCATCAGAGAGTCCCGAGGGAGAAGATACAAAGATATACAGACACAAGGCCTACAGAGAGCACTTGAGAGAGATTGCCTGCACAGAGGATAACTCAGAGATAAGAAAGTCATCCAATAATGAGGAGGAGAGAGGCCTGGCAAAGAGGAGCGAGAGGAAAGAGTGGAAGAATAATGAATAGAGGGCGTATTGACAAAAAACAAAGTTAACTTTTGCTTCTGCGCACACACATATCTCTTTACTTTTTCCCAGTCATTATGTACAATCCATGTTCAGTCATTTCTCAAAAGCCTCGCTGGCTGATAAATACAGGAGATGGATGACTTTGGGAGTTAATCATCTCAGGGTGTTAATGTCACAGCCTACAGACAGACATGACAAACTTCCTGTAACTCAGCGTTTGGCTGCTCAGCTCCCACCTCGAGGCTCCGCCATCACTGGCCTGCTTCCATATGGGATGCTGTACTGCAGTGTGTGTGTGTGTGTGTGTGTGTGTGTGGGTGTGCGTGTGTTTGTAAGAGGGAGGACAGATTAGTGGTTTTGTATCAAGACGGATAGGTGCATTGCTTTGCTTTCCCTCAGCTGAGTCTACTTGTTTTCGTGCTGGGTAATGATGGTGTGATGATTATTCCTTTCAGACGAGAAAAATCTTGTTTGTGTCTGGTTTAGGATTTCAGAAAGTATTTCAGGAGATTAAAAGCATTATATCAGAACATACCTGTTTTGGATTGTGAATCTGGGGACCTGAGTTAGATGAGAAAATTGATACCACACCACATGTCTGTGCATCAAGTACAGAGCTGGAGCCGGGAGGTGGTTAGCTTAGTTTAGAATAAAACGGGAAGCAGGCTTAAAAAGCTAGTCTAGCTCTCTCTAAAGTTCAAATATAAAGCAGCAGCTCCAACAGTTGGTGTTCAACATGTTTTACGTCTTTCATTTAATCTGTACAAAAACAGAAATACAGCTTGAGGTTTAAGAAAAAGTTGTAAGATTTCACTTTTTCTTGGCCAATAGAAGCCAAAAGCAGTCAAGCTAGGAAACCAGCAGAGAAGTTATGTGTTTTTTTTGTTTGTTTTTTTAACGTTAGTGTTTACGGGTTAGACAACAGAGATGTAATATGTTAATTATAGAGCTCATGAAGACTTTTTTAAACTTTGGACAAAGCCAGGCTCACTGTTTCACCTTCCTTCTCATGGTCTCATGGTAAGAATCCCACGCTGCTGAAAGAAAATAACCAAGCAGAGTCGAGGAGTCTCTAACCCAGCTGTCAATCGTATCAACCGCTGCTTGTGAACTGCGTACAAAATATGCAACGCTCATTAAATATGAATCAAGATTCTGTTGCTGCATTGCCTATTTTTCGCCTCAGATGTTTTCAGAAATGTATTTTTGTGTATCGTTTAGCTGTAAAGTGAGAAAGTTTGCTTTGGCTAATGGGCGGTGCCACGTTTTAAATCCATTGTTTTCACAAACTTTTTCATTTTACAGATAAACATTCAATCTTCTCTTCTAATGCAAATAGGCATATTTTTAACGAAATGTTTAACTGTTGTTATTGTGTGTAAATGATTCTAAATATTCAGTATTTTATGTTTTTTTCTTCAGAGCGAGACGCAGAACCTGGCAGATATGGAGACCCAGGAACTAAAGCTCACTCAAGCACAGCCAAGAAGACAGTACAGGATGGTGAGTTCAGGCAACATCATTTTCATCATCATCATCATCAGGATGGGGAGATTTATTTTATTTTATTTTCTTGTGACTGGAAGAAATAGCTTCAGCCACCGTGCACCCAAAAGTCTGTAACCATCTTGTTTTTGTTGTTGCAGCTGATTGACTTTTCTGATTTAACTATAATATTCTCTCTACGTTGTTGGGCTATAATGGTCTCAGACCTGATCTATTTGTCTGATAATAGTGAGTTGCACTGTCAGATCATTACAGATTACCTGGTTTAATGTGAAATAAATGCTCTGATAGCCAGCCATTGATGTTCCTTACACTGAGTTTAAATTAATCTGCTCTGCTGTCTCAGCTGCACATGCCATAAAACGGCTGGTATTATACAGCTGTGTTTAGCACAATTAGTTCTCCACCCTGTCTCAGGTTGTGTGCAGAGATGTCAGCATGGAGGGGAGAGATAACCGAGCTCGCAGCTCGTCGTCTGAGCCAGATAGAGCATGGCGAATGCACACAGGATGATCAAAGCTAGCCCCCTCAGTAACATGGAGCTATTTCCAGGGTTAGCTGCAGTACTAACATCACGGTCTGTTAGTGCAAGCTAACACGGAAACTGTAATTTGAGATTTAGCAAGAGGGCTGTGATATACTATAATCTGGTGTTTGTGCTTGTAGCTTCATGTATGTTCGCGTTGGTGTAGTGGGGTGAATTCCTCTGTAATATTGTTTGCTTGAGATTACCAACTCTAAATCAAATAGCTACAGTTAGGTAGCTTATAGTCAATAACCAGAAAGAGCCAATAAATGTAATTTTATTGTGCAGCATATGGAAAATTTATTTAATTTATTTACTTTGTGTCAGATTTTTTCTTTACTTGATAATTTTGATCTGACTTAAAGGTTCAGTATCTAAAATTTAATGCCATCTAACACTGAGGTTGCAGAACTGAAATTTCTCCCATGTGCCATTTCTGCAGGACAGCTTCAGCGGCTGAAGCGAAAACATGAAGCACCTTATCTAGAGCTAGTGTTTGGTTTGTCCACTCTGGGTTACTGTAGAAACAACATGGCAGACTCCGTAGAAAAGGTCCCGTTTCCTGTTAAGATATAAACGTCTCATTCTAAGGTATCGAAAACACAACAATTATTACTCTCAGATGATTATAAACTGATAAAAACATATTTCTGACTATTTAATTAAATTTCTGCCAATAGATGCCCCTAACACACTGGGCGTTTAATAATATAAATAATCGTGGATCACTTTTTAAAATCTGCAGTACAGCATATTTATCAGCATTTAGCTTGACAAAATGAAGATTCATAGACATAAAACATTTAATTGGCGCCAAGACACATATTTACCATCTATCATGCATGATTAATCATATATAAAAGTTAAAGAAGTGGTGTGGGACCTATAATGATATAAAGGGCTCCCTTAGTAATTGTCTTCTTATTTATTTACTCATTTTCTTCTTTGCTGAAGCAGTCCCTTCCATGTCTGCTATTTAATTTTATGATACTTTAATAAAAGGAACTGATATAATAACCAGATACAATTATACACAAATGGTTAATAAATAAAATAAATTATTAATTCCTATACTCTTATGTGCCCTTACATGAACTTGATGGCATGACACATCCATAAAACCCGGTTTAGGCCACAACAAAGCTCCAGGCGGCTGCTGAAATGATGTGATGAGTTGGCAAATGGAAAACTAAATGGGGAACCAATTGCTAAATCAAATGCAAATTGAAATGCAACTGATGTGCACATTGTGTTCTCTTCGTTAGGTAATTACAAAACCAATTACACATGTTTTGATTTAATTCATTGGGAGATAAGCTGCGTGGTAACATACAGTAATCCACAGTATCAAAGCCTAGATAAATCTACAAAATGAGCAGCAGCCATATTGTGCTGCTGTGAGATTCAGCTTGAATAAATAGCACAGCTTTCCCAGTGCATCTTTATGTGCTTGAGTCTATTCAAACACAGCTGTTGGGGTCTATTGTGAAGGTTTGGTTATTTTTAGTTATTTACAGTTCTTGTTATCGGCTCTGATGAAACAGTTGCAACACTATATAAATACATCTCTTTCAGTTTTTAGGGAATGATGTTTACTTTGCATTAGTGGTTTATTTAACAGAGGCCGTGCACAATACTGTTGAGCCAGATTTAGCTATAAATTGCATCAGTGGTCCCTGGGCAGGAAAATGTAAAAGAATAAAATATAGTACAAAGCAGACAGTACTATACAAATGATTGAAAGCAAACAGCTTGAAAAATGTACGAACAGTACATCACATATAAAACATACAGAATATACGTTAGTCTCTTACAGTTTGTTCTATGCAAAGGTTTAGATCAATAATAACCATAGACTGTAGAAATAATGGACATAGCTACTGAAACGTTACCCACTGGATTGTAAAATCTCATTTTGAAGCTTTTAGTTCGATATTACGGTCATTGACATCTTAATTTTTTGCAGCCCAAACTGATAATATTTGAGAGTTTGGATGTGACTGAGAAGCTGAAGACACTTTCAGCAGACAGCCCATCATTCAACTTGCCCTTAAATATAACTTTTGATAAATGTTGATTAAAAGTAACTGGGTAAGTTGAAAAGGGAAATTAGCTATGGAGCCCTGAACCATTTCTGTACCACGCTGTAAACATGCTAATTTCTGATGTAAAGTTGGGCAGTCAATCTGTGGGGATTGACTCACTTCTTACGTCACTCTCAAGTGGCAGTTGAAAGAACTTCACGTGTTTGCTTCATTTTTAAGCCTTGGATGCTACCGCTTGGTAAAAAACATGACTGCTTTGTCTTGAGCTGTGTTTTAAATGTCGCTCTATTGTAAAAAGCTGCAATTTATAATTTTAATTTAAATTAAAGCACACGCTTTTGATTGAGTGCGTCGTTTTGAAAAAGACACGTCAAACATCAGGCAGCGCAATGTAAAAGCCAGAAATGTCTGTGGCTCATGCAGGTGTTGACCGTTCATGTGCTTTATGAGCAAAAACACTAACTCTAAAGATTTTGAATCACATAACACGCAGTTTCACTCTCCATTCTTCCCGTGCCGATGTGGTCTGACTCACTGTGCATTGTAGCTGTCTCGCTCAGGGGGATAATGTGTTCAGATCAGCACACAGGCTTTCTCTTTTAGAAAACATAAAGAAAGAGGAGATTGAAAAGGTTTTTTAAATTGAGATAAAGTGAGTACAGTCTGGTATTTCTCCTGTTTCTCTCTGTACTACATGCTTTAGGTAAAAGGGTGATCTAATGGACACACACACAGCTTTGGTATGTCACATCAGATACTGGTGTTTGTTAAGTTTCTACTTTCTTTCAGTTACTATAATAAAATAGTGAATATGAGTAGATAATAAAAGGAGAGGAGAGTAGATAGAGGTGGAGGAGATGCAGGGCTCTTATACTTCTTCTCATTTGTGCTCAAACACACACACACACGCACGCACGCACACACACACACACACACACACACACACACACACACACACACACACACACACACACACACACACACACACACACACACACACATCCTTCAGCTTCGGATTAATGAATGCCTCAGTCTAGGACAGTGCAAAAACATTTAATTATCCCTGACACTGAAGGTGAGGCAAGAGGCCAGATCTGTCATCCACCTCCGAGTGCGTGCATGTGTGTGTGTGTGTGTGTGTATGTGTGGATAGAGGAAATAGAGGAAGAGATCACGGTGTGTCAATGAGACAGAATCAGGCTGTAAGTCAAGCGTGTGGTCTTTCACTGTGACCTCTCCTGAAATTGACTAAAGGTCAAACTGACAGAAACTCCTTGTCTGGCAGCAACACATGGTCAGTTAAGAGCCTCTGGGATCTTTTTTTTTTTTTTAAAGCAAAAGAAAAGAGACCACTTGACATTGTACAAGTGCAAAATAAAATCTTGAATGAGTCGAGTAAAAACTTCCCTTCCTGCACAGCTGCAAGCTGTTCACTTCTAACCTGCCATGAACATCTCGCCAAGGATACCACAACTCATCATCAGTGAGCTGGATCCTAACATAAAAAAGAAGAATTTTGTTATTATTCTATTTTATGACATATATATCATCTGTTTGATAGACTGGCGTACAGTTTGGTACAGACAGTCATGGTCTCTAGAGGATGATTTGTGATAACTGATTTGCGTGATCATCTGAATTTGCAATGAGCTCCATCATCACGTCAAAATTTCCATTTGTGCAGTATTTTGGTTTTTGACCAAACACCTGCAGAACCAATGACATTCCCATCAGCCTCAGCTTTACTTTGTCCTTAATGCAATAAGAAAATGTAAGCATGCTATAACACTAATCTAGCAAAGAGAACATGGTAAACAATGATGCTAATAATCAGCTTAAAGCACTGCTGTGCAGAAGTGCAAGCTCACAGCACCTTACGCATGGCTTCAGACTCTAACTGTGTCTTCAGATAAAATGCAAAGTGAATCTTAGGGTTTGCCTATCAGGTCAATGGAAAGAAAGTGATTTGACTCACATTTAATCCGGCAGCAAGAACAATGCCTCAACTTTTGTAAAAGATTTGCCTTCTGCTACTGCATAAACAAACAACAGTCAAGTTCCCTGAAAAAAATGTTGCCATTGTATGTTTTTTTAAACCTCAGATACATAACATTTGTACATTTCATACATATCATGTTAACATTTCTTCAGTAAAGTAGCTCTGATTGCATGTACATAAGCACTGGAGGAAAGAGGGGGTTGAGGATGCCATGCCACCTACCAAGCTGCAGACACTGTTCAAGACCAACAAACAACAAAAGCACAGTTTAGCGCCATTGATGGCATGATTGTGACCCCAAAACCAGTATTTCAAGCCAAAACATTATCATTTTTTAACCATGACCAAGAGATTTTGTGTCACCTGTTAACCATAACATGGTTGAAATGTAAAGCTTCAACAGTTTTCAAAAGTTTCAACATGTCTGCTACATAATAACACTGAATACAAATGTAACATATCTTAGTTTGCAGAAATGTACAATGCCACCATTTACTCTGACGACTGAGCTGCATACAGGATATAAGAGAGGGGCTCGGTGAAGATAACAGAAAGAGGTTCAGTCAGAGGGTGGCAAACACACACACACACACACACACACACACACACACACACACACACACACACACACACACTCCCACACATGCGGCCGGTGTGTCCATTGTTTGCTAGCTTACAGCTAACTTCTGTACAGTTGGTACATTGACTATTTGGGGCAAATAAACACAGAAGGTGCAGCATTGTTACACCAATGAGGTGTGAATCTCACCTTCAGTTTTGTGCAAATATAGACTCTTAAAGCTATCCATACAAACAATGAAATGTGCCAAAAGTTGAGTGAGCATTCCTGTAGAAGAAGGCCTGTTAGTGTTTGCCCAATAGATAACATATGTTGAAATAAAACCCCTCGTATACCACATACAATGATCTGTTAGCCACAGTGAAGACCTTACACACTGGTTTAACTACATGGCTCATTCTTGTTAAGTCTTTGTAAGTGTGGACACAGTTAGACTCCATTATCTCTGTTTTTTATCTGAGTTTTTTGCATTATCCTTCCAACCAAGCCAATTAAATGCATTTTCGGTTTCATTTCTGCTCTCTCAGCTCTCCACGATGATGATAAAAATGATAAACAGACTTCAAGCATAACAGTTTATATGTACACCTTAATTTAAACTATAACAATTAGCAGCTTCCACCTACAGTGAATGTCCTCCTGTGTGCGCATGTTGTCCTTAAATGCATCTTTGCTCCTTTGCTTTGAAGCTGTCTTCAAAGACTGTTTGATTATTTGCTTTCACACTGTTCCTTAAAAATGCTTTGCTGCCAGCTATAGCTTCACAAAACATCCTCTATCAGGGCTTTTCACAATAAAGTGTGAGTGTGCTCGCGCTGTTGTGTGTGCACAGTGGTTGTGTGGCGGTGATGAATATTCAGTTTGTAAGCGATAGTCAATAGCGTTTCTCTCTCGCCAGATATTTTTCTCCCCGTAAGCCACTGTGGCTTCTTCTCTGACATTCAAACTGACACAGTCTGTTTATCTTCTCCATTCCAGTTACATCCACAATAATATGATTTTCTCATGTTTTCAATAATTAATTTTATGGATGGTGAATCCGTTCTATCACTGCGTCCTCCCCGAGGCCCTCCCTGTGCTTTCATCCCTCCATCATTCCTCGCTGCCATCCATCGCTCCAGTAGCTCTCACAGGCCAAACAGTCAGACCCTGAGGAGCGTTCACAAAGCAGGGAGAGAAGGAGGTTTTATCTTCTGCTGATCTGTTTGTCTTTCTGTTTTCTCTCACTCCATCTCTTGTTTTTCTCTGTAGCCCCCCCAGGTGAAGGAGAAGAACCACCTTTTTAATTAGTTTATCAAAGCCTGAAAGTGATGCTCATTTTTCTAATAACAGTCAGGAATCTGTCCTCTGGGAATGGTTGTTGAAGCTCTTGTTTATTTAATTTCAAACTTGTTTATTTGCTGTTAGAAACAGCGGCTGGGGAGAGCAAACAATAGAGAGCAATGGAGCGCGGTGCCGATAAAGAAGCGCACACACCCATACACACAGATTACGAAAACACCCCGCTGACCCATGTCCAGCTCAGCAGCAATTAATTTGAGGTCACCCTCTACTCTCTGACAGGGCTTGTTGGCGATGTGGCCTCTTCTATTAGACTCTGACTATCTTTATTATCCAATCACTGCACTCAATTCTGGCCTCTGTCCAGCCTTAGAGGACACAGGAAGAGTGTTTTATCTTACCCTTCTCCTCTTCAGCCACTTTTTCTTGTCTCTTAAGGAACATTAACAGTAAAAGAAAGAGGGGGAACAATTCTTGAAGAGACAAAAGTGGATGAATAGGGCAATTTCTCTGTCAGCTTTAATTGTAATAAAATTTCGCAGCTTTGAGTATAATGTGCTTTTCTGCCAGGAATCAGCCTGGAAGTTGTGCAGCAATTAAATTGCTTGAAGTTTTGTTCAGGGTTGGATCATCCAGGGGATTTTTAAAGAAGGATTTTTTTTTTTTGGACAGTAAAGTGCCATATGTGCAGTTTGCCTTAAAGAATAATAGTGCAATGTGCAGCACTGACACACTAATGCAGTTCACTGTGATTCAGTTACTGGATACTGATTCTGCCTTTTCCATGTGAAGGAATAAATCAAAACCATGACCTTGTTTGTCAGAAAATATTGCACCTTGAAATCCCATTGAGAGTATCCATCCAAACAAAGGAAATTAAAAAGTATGGATTGTGACTTAATGCCTGTCCATCTTATCTACCATTACTCTGAATAATGACTTAACAATTACTAATAATAATTATTTTTTAGGGTACTGGTGTTGCTGTTATACAACAGTCTTCACTATATCTTTAGTGGAAAGGATGAGATTTTTGGAAATGCAGTCTTACGTGTTAAACTAGACTAAGTGGGTGCTGTAAGATTATAAAACTTTAAAACCTTTAATGTGGACTGTGTATAAAATGCTAAGGGGTTCTTAATTTGAAACAGGAAGAAGCAGCATTTACTCAGTCACAGACTGTTGTGGTCTGGCCCAAAAAAGGAAGTAAATGCATGTTAAAACGAAGACAAACACTCACACACAGCAGAACTGACGTGGCTTCTCTAGAGCTCTACCCATGACCAGTCACGTCGACAGTATGTGCCGACATGACTGGTGCAGGCTGCGCAGACATCAGCCACTATATGGCCAAGTTACACAGAACACGACATTTGTGAAAAAAAAAATACCAATGAGACCAAAAGACACCAAAAAGATCAACCGTTTGTAAAAAAAAAAAAAAAAGAAAAAAAAGAAAAAAATGTCCAGTGAACACTAATTAAATGGCCAAACTGATAAATTGGTCAACCTCCTATGCAGTGGGCGGGCACATATACACTTTATTTTTTAGAAATGAATGACTCCAAATGAGGGAGGACCTGCATTTCTAAAGTTTTGAAGATTATTTTTTTCTTAATCAGAATCTACTTAAAATTCTTGCTCATTATTCCACTATCGTATTATCAAGTTTGTTAAATTAACAGGCAAACACGGTGGTACTATATCAGTCAGACCAATAGCATGCTAATAGAGAGATGTTTTATTAGACTTAGCAACTTTAAACACAGCTGTTTGGTCTGTGAGGAACGCAACTATCTGTCTAGTTATGGGTTGTAGCTAAGGTGGCAGCACATGTTCCAATGTCTTATTTCCACTTTCTCCTCATGATGATAGCGGCACTCATTCCAACATTTTAACCTGCAATATTCAATGGCATTTTTCCTAAATTTCAGGCTTGTGTATCAATGCTGTTTTTAAAGCCAAAAGATGAGGGGATGCTCCAAAACTGTTATTTCAACCTTTTACTGGCTAGTTGGTTTGGTAGCTTGTTAATTCCACCAAGCTTTTATTCTAATGTCACAGTGGTTACAAAATAAACAGCCCAAGAAAATCTGACGATAGCAACGTGCTTTTCTACACCATGGCAAAAGCGATGGATGAAGCATTAAGTCATTACGTTTTACTCATGAGGTGGCTCATCAGCTAGCTAGTCTGCCAATTCCACCATGCTGAAATTCAACGCTAGTTACAGAAAATGTGGAATTCAGTATTACAGGACTGTCAGTGCCTATCGGTTGCAAAAGCCCAACAGCCAATGGGTAAATACCAACACTTAAATCATTACTCACTCTGACCAATGGTGTAACTTCACTGCTCACTCACTCATTGATAGACTTTCACATTTGTAGAGCTGACCCTGAACGCTGAGGTCCAGCCAAAAAAACTATACATGGGTATTTTATGAGGCTGACAGGTCAAGCGTGAACAGTTAATCTGTCATGAAGAAGAGTTCTCACTCCCAAATCAAATATCCATTGTTTGACAGCTTGATTTTCATATTTTTTACAGAACGTTATTATATACAGAAGCAGAAGGCTGAATAAGAATGGGTCCCTTACGCCAACAGTATGTTTCTAGCTCTGCTCTGGCTGGCTGTGTTTGCCCTCTGGCTCCCTGTGGGCTCCGAGCTGTGGACTTGGAGAGATAGAGGGATGGAGGGAGGTGATGGAAGTCAATATATGAACCCTTTTCATCCACAGTTGGGGAAATGGAGGCACATTGTGCACAAGAGAGGACTGTAACTGTCGTAATGGCAGGAAGGCAGAGCGAGGGCAGAATGATGGGTTTATTGTAACACTGCCACACCTACACTCACAGAGGAACAAAGCTATGATTGCTGAAACATAACTTCCATGGTGAGGAGAGCTTGAGACTTGTAAGAAAGTTATTTAAACCATATACCTTCACATATCCCTTTGAGAGCTTCTGGATCCTATGGATGATATGTATAGACATAAATATATGTATGGACATGAGTTTTGTGAAAGTGATCTTTATGAGTAGCCAGATGAGGCTTTTTTGTCAAAATATTTTCATAAGATGCAACACAAGTTTTGATTTCAGCTGGGAATGTATTTTCTTTTATGTACTTGCTGTGCTCACTGAGCATGAGCTACCAACCATAGTGTATTGATTCCCCCCAGTATATAAAAGCAGATCTGACCAGATGCTAGCTGGGATGATGCTGGGTTTGCAGCAACAGCCGCACTTTCAAAGCATGCTGCAGCACAGCAGTGAAATGTACAACAGCCACTAGGCCTCCATGTCAACAGATTTTGAGAATCTGATTATGAGAGTCTAACAACTCTGCATAGTACAAGGGCACTTCAGTCCTAAGAGACAGCTGTCAGATGGTTACAACTTTACCTTTCCAGTATTAATCCTTTCACTTCTACTAGCTGTAGATCAAGCAGAGCACTGAAGTGTCATGCTTGCATTAGCTGATTGGCATCAGCTGTTGCATAAGTTTTCAATGTGATAAAGTTAAATTGTTCCATTATTAGACTCACGTTTGACACTATGCAATCACAGCCCAGTCGCTTGAAGAAAATGTTGGCATAATACATTTCTGCAAACCACAAACGCGTTTAATATGTTCATTTCATATTTATCATATGAACATCTCCAAAGTGTTGGTAATGGTGGGTAGTGGATGGCTTGACATCTCGGTGAGACGTCTGCCAAGCTGCAGACCATGGCCAAATAACAACACAACTGGTTGTTTTTTAGAGACACATTGGCAGCACTGTCAGCCATAATTGCACCACCAAAATCAGCTATTTGAAGTGTTTTTTGTGCCTTAACAAAACCAGAAATTAACCACAGTGTTGTTGAAACATAAAGAAACATAGTCTCAACATATCTGCTTCATACTAATATACAGGTTTTACATATCCAAGGTTTGCAAAGACATAATGCCAACACTTTTCTCTAACAATTGGGCTCTGCAATCACTTTGATTGCCCTTATTACAGATTCTATTGGTACTTGTGTATGTACATGTTTCAATATTGTTGAATTAAAAGTGGACGGCATGGGGGTGCAGTGTTTAGCACTGTTGCCTCACAGCAAGAGAGTTCTGGGCTTGAAGCTTCTAGCCGGCTGGGGCCCTTGTGTTTGGAGTTTGCATGTTCTCCCCATGCCCGTATGGGTTTACTCCAGGTTCTCTGGCTTCCCCTCATAGTCCAATGACATACTGTTTAGGTTAAATGGTGACTTTAAATTGCCCATAGGTGTGACAGTGAGTGTAAATGGTTGTCTGTCTCTTTGTGTCAGTCTCGTGATAGTTTGTCAGCCTGTCCAGGGTGTACCCTGACACTCACACAAGGCCAGCTGGGATAGACTCCAGTTCCCCTAAGACCCTGAATGAAGGATACGTGGCCACAAACTTGAATGAATAAAGATGTGTTAGGGGATTTAGTTATCCAAGTCTAGTCGTTGCTGCTGTAAGCGTTTGGTAGGAATGGCCTATGTCTATTTCTATTTATTTATTTTGTTTAAAAAGGGACAATGCACATTGTTTAACATCAGCACTTGAATCTATCTTGTAAAAGTGTCTGATTTAACCATATTTTGCCATTTTTCATCTGCAGTCAAGTAAAAACTAAACAAAATAAACAATAATCTAACTACTACTCCACATTATAGTCATCCTTTTGATTGTCTGGTAAGTACTGTTTTAAAGATTTGTATAAAGAGTTGAGAGATGTTCTGCTCGTTGGTTCTGCATGTGAGTACAGTATAGTGTTCCAGGTTTATGCGGCTTGATAGATTAAGGTCAGTTGCCCAAAGGTACTTTTTCTATGTGGTTTCTTTCACTGAAACACATTAATATGAAGATATTTCACCACAAAATGATGCTAATATCCAAACAAATGTTGGTAAAAAGTCAACCAGCACCAAACTGTGTCACATAGAGAAGTGTAGCGCCCGACTTGAATTCAAACTGAGGACCGGTCATTTGTTAATGATCTGCTGTTGTCTTGTGCCCCCGCCACCCTCAGCTACAGCTCTGCCAACTCTTCCATCTGTCTCACAACTACAGACTGGTAACCCAGCACCCAGGGGTCACCAGTCAACCTTACATATGGCCAAGGACAATGGCTCCACAAATTGGTAGGGGTGTGTGTGTGCAGAACTGTTGCTCTCGCTCACACACTAACATAGCTCTAACATTACAGAGAATTCACACGTGACTTGCTTCGCCCTGTTTTTTCCCTCCCTTATCAGCTACCAATTTCAAAGCGCTGCAGCTCCACAGTTTCTTCATCAAGCAGTGTCTGATGAAGAATCATAATATTTACTTCACGAACACACACACACACACAAATCCTTTACACTTGTACATTTGGCAATGTCTTATCAGCAGCAGACAACCTTGTTCATTTACATAAATCAATAACCTTTTCGAGGTAAAAATGCAGAGTGTGAAAATGAATTTTACTTGGCACTTTGGAATGAATGGATATGCAATAAGGCATGTCAAGTTATATTGCTCATGCATATTGACTTATTCACAGACACACGAATGAGAATAAAGTCATACTTAAGATTAGAAAGAAAAGAGGGGAATAAAAGGAGATGAGAGACTCGTATTGAGCAAAGTAAAAGAGAGGTGGCGAGAGTGTGCTGCAGTGCTCCTGCATTACAATTGATTGGCTGGTTTAACTGCCAATGCTGCTCACTCTAGCTTTAAATAGATGGATAAAACTCTCTCTTTCCCTACACTCTTTCATTCGCTTCTCCCAGCCTGCTCCTCCTCACCCTCTCCATCCTGTCACTTTCTCCTCTCCTCATTTATTCACTTTTTGCTTCTCCTCTCCTTCCGTCTTTTCTCCTCTCCGCCTATGGATCTCATGAATATTTGAATCACGTCAGCTAAAAACGATTTCACATTTAGAGCATCATTGTCTCCCCAAATTAACATTTTTACTGTTTATGAGAAAGTGTTATCTGTATAATCATCCACATGTGATGCTTTCTGTACTTGTGTGTGTACGACCATAAACTCATTTACTCATTTGTATGTGTGTGTCTGTCTGATTTCCAATTTGTCTGTGAGTGGAGGTCACGCACTAATCCTAAATTGTCCTCCAATCCTGTTAACCAGATACGAGCCTCCTTTTTCCCCGATCCCTTCTATCCTTCTCTCCCTTCATCTCTCATTTCCTCGCGGTGATAAAGTCATTTTGCAGCGAAGTGAAATAAGATGGGTTTCCTCCAGCGCTGATAGATGGAGGTGAGGACAGGCCCAAATAAGCAGGCGATAGAAACACAGCAGATCAGACAGCTATCAGAAGGGAGGTGGACATTTCATCTCTCTGCATTCTGGAGAATATGAGAGGGCACACGGGCTTGTAATGTGCTTTTGTATCTGTGTATGTGTTTTACAGATCGTAAGGAAACAAATGTGTTGCTCGGTTATGAGAGATGCGCGCAGCGTACTATCTCTTCTCATGAGACTATCGAAGCCTCACCATCTTTATTGTGTGTGTTCACTTCCAAAGATAAAGAAAGCTCTCCTATATGCTTTGACAGCCCCAGATATGTTCAGAATTATGTATGTTAAGAGTTGATATGTGTGGGTGTACATTCATTTTTATAGATGGTTGTTGATATTACAGCGTTACTGAGAGCAGAGAAAAGAAATGCTCCATCGTGTCTGACTCGCTGGCTGATTTAACGCTGATAAACCAGCATGTGAACTGCAGCGCAGTGTGTGATCAGGTCAGAAACTAGTTGATGTTCACAGCAGACACCAGCTGTGCCTCAAACACAACCCATTAGGCCCCTAATGGAGACAAGGCCACTCTTGTTTTATGATGTTAGAAGCCACATGCTAATGACTTGTACATAACGCACAACTTTGATCTAAACACTCTGTGCTCAGTTTTAATTAACTTTGGATTTGAAATCATTTTTAGTTTGTTCGCCAGGGTGAGGGATGAGGTCTCTGTATGTGGTTTAAAACCCACTTTGTCTTTGATCTCAGCTCATGGTTGATGGTTTTGTTTCTTATAAGGGCTTTTATCTTTGTTTAATACAAATCTGGTACAGCGTCACCGTGTCCACCAGTCCAGAATCCACTGCTTGATACTGTCTTGTCTCTCACTTCATTTGTACTAATAAAGTTAACTTGTTAGTGTTCAGGAGCAGGGCCCCACCTCACATGTCTGATCACCTGTCAAGTCTAGCTCATTTAAACTCCCTTTACGTACGTGAATAGATTGGTCCGTGTCAAACATTGTAAACATCACTGCCCACATGCTTCATGCATCCTTTATGTTGACATAGACACATCCACTACATGCACTAGAAGGAGAATCAAAAGTCACTGACAACTAACAAGGCAATGGTGGCGGAGGTCATAATAACGCTCTGTTTAGTGTTGTAAGCAGCGGTGGTCTTTGAGGCCATTGAATACATTGCAACATTCAGACTGACAATTCCTTTCACATTTTTTTATGTGTGTTTTTGTTGTGTCCCGCTTGAACTACGCTAAACTGCCTCCAGAATCTGCGGTGGTATTGCTTCATTTTATTCCTATTCCTATGCTTTCGGAAAAAATGTACAAATATGGATGAAATTAATAATGAGGACAGAAGGCTCCGTCCATATTCGGTACACATATCTAACATTGAGCATTAATGAGCCCATGATACCTGCCTTCGTCGCCTCAGTGACTGACAATACTTTGCACTTGATTGCATGAGTTAGACACATAATCGCAATCTGAATCCAACTCAATTGGACCATGGCCCATCGCCAAAATCACAGAGCCTTGATATGCTTCAGGCATTTGCACCGGAGCCATACCAGTCCAGGATCATGTTTTGTGACGTCACGGTGCCTCCACCCCCTTCAGTGTCACAGCCAGCATTGACCTCATAGCAGTGGTCGTATTTCCCCTTTTCCTGCTCACTCTTTATTCCTCTTTGGAGCAGGCACAGCTGACCTTTCTCAACTTATTTCATCATTCTTTCATCCCTGCACTCACAGGCTTCACAAAATCCCCATGCACACACATCCTTTATCACCCAATCCCTTCCTCTACCTTTCCTTCAGTCGTACACAGCAACATGGCCCCTGTATCTCCCCAAAACTTGTATTCTGTACCATGCTGTAAACATGTTTCTGCTGAAAAGTTCGGCATTTCAACATGTGTACCCATGGGGATTTACTCGCTTTTGATCCAGCCTCAAGTGACCGTTTGAGAAACTGCAGTTTTTGGCACTTCCACGTTGACTTCTTTTTTACACAGCAGAGGTTGCTTGGATTAAATACATCGGTTCCAGGTATGCTGCCAAGGCCTAACCTCAAGACCCAGTCTTTTTTTTACTGAGACAGAGTATAAACACTTGACTCTGGTTTCTCAAGCATTTTCACCAGCTCCCTAAAATGTCTGGTTAACCTTCAGGACACTATTACAGCCATTCCTTTGGCACTGGTGCAGCCGGTCCACAGCAGCCAGACCGGTTAAAGCAAATAATTAAAGCCCTCGGCACTGGTCACCACAGACATGCCGCTTCTACATTTACAAAAACTATGCTCACCCCAGCTCCATTTAATTATGTTGACACTTTTTGATGGCCCGAAATTGACTCGGGCAACTAAACTAGCCATCCCTGACTGACCTAAATGGATGACTTATTTCTCCACATGCATCTCTCTTGTCACATTCATTCATCCATTCTCAACATCCAATACTTCCTCTTTTCATTAAACCTTTAAACTCACATTGTTGTGGTGTGATCTCTGCTGGAGAAAAGCTCTCATCACTCTATTTTACTGCCACTGTGTCTTTTTCACCTCCTCTGCCTCCTGTTTTTTGTCTTTTCTTCTGTCTGTCAAATGAAAGTGGGTTTGTGCTGTTAGCCTAGTGTGAAATGACACAATGCTCAGAGTCAATGAGCTGCTTTGATCTTTTGTCACCCTGGACACCAGCCAGCTGTGCCTGGCTGCCACAGCGATAATGTCACTGTGGAGATTGATTTGGAAGAAGATGGGGTCGGTGCCCAGAGAAAATAGTCCTCATTAAGCAGCTCACACCGCGGAAAAATCAACGTTTACTTCATACCTTTTACCATTCTTCTTCTCCGTCTTTTTCTCCAACTCATTATTTTTCTTCCTGCTTCAGTTAGTAGAACATAACAACCTGCCAGCTGGAAAACCAAAAGAACAGCTTGATGTTTTGCTGCATCAACTTTCAACTTCAGCACCACATTGTGCTGATTCTCCTGCTTTGCATGTTTCCTCTAACTTTTTTTGCACCTCTGAGACAAAGTTTATCCCTGATCTCTCCCAATAGGTCCAGATGCTACCAAGGACCCCTGTCTGAAGGTGCGCTGCCCTCCTCACAAGATTTGTGTCAGTCATGACTACCAGACAGCCATTTGCACCAATCACAAGCAGCCAGCTCACAGGTAAGAGCCAGTAATGTGACATTTTATTGACTCCTGGTTATGTGATCATTAGTCTTACCTGTTGGAGTTGTAACTGTGGCTCAGCAGGAAGAGCTTGTCATCCACCAACACGACTTAGTAATTGATCCATAGCCCACATGTCAAAGTGGCAGCACTGTGTAAAAGATATCATCAACAACAAACACAGATAAAAAGCATACTAAAATTTATTGTATCTCACCATGTTTTACAGCTTAGTTCTCGGAACACTCGAATAGCAAGCTCACAAACTTAGAAAAGGTCATAAAGTATCAAGATGATGTAAAATATGATGTTCATTATATATTTGAGTGGTTAAAGATGACCTCAAATGCAACATTAGGGTCAATTCAGCATCAGTGTTATCTACAAAAGAAAAACCAAACTGTGGTTGCTTTGATGCGAGAGTTTCTCTCTCCTTAAACATGGAATTATTATTAAATTGAAGTAAATGCCTGTAACTCAAAATTACTATGCAAAGTTGAACTTCAATATGCTACACCCTCAGGGCATGCTAGACAAATTACACCCAGCGTGCAATAAAGTAGCATTTTGTATTTTTCTGTTAGTACTGTCTAAGAATCCAGTCTGCCTCAGTGACAGACATACAGACTCATTCTTAACATCAATTAATTTTAATCAAACTATCTGTTTGCTCTCTGGACTCTGGCAGCACCCAATTTGTTTGTGTTTCCAACCTTGTCATGTTGCCATTTTTAAGGTTTTTCAATTTTTCAGTTCAGCAACCATTTCCCCCAAAAGACATTTGAATGTTTTTTTTTGTCTCTTTCTTGGGTGTAATTGATTTCCTCAAGTCATTAGCTCCTAAGATAGTTTGAATGCCTTTCTTTGCATTGCATTAATTACAAGTCCCATTTTCTGCTTAATATGTCAAATTATTCACTTAATATGTCAAATTATTCACCTAAAATCTACATTTCCCCAACAGCATCACTCACTGAAGCTTTGGACCATAATATTATATTATCTACGGGTTAAATTAGTTGCAGTAATTAGCATAACACGGATTAAGTGTCCTCTCCAAGGGAAAATCCAAACTTTGTTGCTTTCGAGATATTTGTAAACAGATGTTGAGAAATGCAGTTAATGTGCACTACGTTGCAGCATTTTTATCTAGGAGGTGATTCATCATTGTTACTCACTGCTAACAAAATTGAAAAACAAAAACTAAAGACGCCCTGGACACACTTTGGTATTACTGTTGCGTTTACTAAGATCCAGAAGAAAATTAATTTCATAAGAAGCTGTCATAACAAAAGTCCCAAGCGTAACATATACTTCTACTTGAATTTAACTCAGCACAGACTCCTTGACATCCCCTATTGGGCGATAATGTTTGGCTGCCGGCTTGGACATCTACATTAGCAGCAAGCTATAATTCAAAGATATTATGGAGTCTTGCAGTGTTAATTGGTGTGCACCCCTGTCCTACTGTGAGGGGGCTGTAGTACTGTCAAATTAGAGCCTCTGAAGATTAGAGTAACATGGAAACTCTCAGCAGGAGGTTGAAGTACAGTGGTATATGACTGAGAGAGACAGAGAGATCACTTCCTAGTTTCTGTGTGAGGCTAATTTATCTATAAATCGTTTGCCCACTCTTCTCTCGGTAGCTGTCCTTCTCAGTGAATAATTGTCGTGCATGCGCAAATTCCCCAGCCAAGCCAGTCCTGTCTTTCAAATCAATCTAATAACTTGAACACTTCTGTGTACTTCACTGCATTTATGCAAAGAGTACTTAGGAGGAGAGGAGGAGAAGTGTGGTATTTGATGGGGAGGTAAATGAAGGGAAACATCTCAGACATCAACCTAAAATTTTCATTGTGCCTTCATCGCAACTTATCTGCCAGCACTGTTTTATTTATAAACGCAGTGTGCATGCCTAATCTGCCGTGGCAATGATTATGACTCGGCCCATGAGTGTGACACTTCTGAAGAAATAAGAAAGCGGCTGACACACTGCCTGGGATTTAAGTGTTGTAGTTATACAGAGCGTTGATGTCTCACAAGAGACTGAATGATAAGCGCTTACTCAAACCTTTTTCTTTTTTTTTTAATTGAAAAAAGCATTTATATTACAGAAAAAAAGACTTAAAAGAACATTTTGTATTCCTTCTTGTTTTTTTTTAAATGACCAGTAACAGTGGTTCCACTTGGTCAATCCAGAGTAATAGTCCACTCTTATACATATATAAATGTATGTGTTTGCTCAAGGTATTTAATTCGCGAATAGAGCAGATAGAAATGTTGTAAATAAACATTCCAGTTGTAAGCGAGACTGTGTGCGGGAGTTTTTAGATTTTAGAGCATAGCTGTGAAAGAGGTTGAATGACTTTGGAACCTCCGCCTGGTCACTTCTGGAGCTGATGTTCATTTTGCATCATTTGTTGTCGTGACATTAGTTTCTCTGTAAAGAGTCTGTCTGGCTCTAATTCCATCTCTGCTCAATGGATCAGGAGGCACCGGGGTGTCCGTGAGAGCACTTAGATAGAAAATTGCTACGAGATTTGGATCAAATGCAATTATGCTCGTTATTGAAAAGGCCCCGATGGACCAATCAGGATTCGCTCTGCTTCAGCTGACCCTGACAACCAGAAACACTTTTAAAACTTTCTGCTTAGTAGAAAACTGATTCTGCGAGTTTGGATAATTTTCCTGCCTGTAAAGTTATTACTGCACTTCAGTCTCTCATACATACATTTGTGAGAGTAATGTTAATGTTTCAGTATAAACTATATGCATGGGATGGTGTCTTTGTTTCACCGACTACACTTATCTTAACCGAAGGATTGTTTACCCTCTCGCTCTCTCTCTCTCTCTCAGTGTGAAACCAAGGAAAGGCAGTGCAGGTCACAAGCACAGGCTTGAAGCTGGTGCTCATGGGAAATGTAGGCTCTGCTCAGGACTCCAATCAAGTCCTGTGTGTGGATCTGATGGACACACATACTCCTCCAAGGTGAGTTGTTTTTTCATTCATCTCTTTTTAAGTATCACACTCATCGTCCTCCGTCTACTTTTCTCTTACTTTAAGTCCGCCATTTTCCCTTTCCTCTTTTTTTTCAGTTAGAATTATTTATCAAAAATTCATTTTGTTTTCAACCATAAAAGCAAGGACAAGATTGCTTCAAAACATGCAACAGCACTTGAAGAGTTGCTGAATTATATGTTAGAAATATTTGAAATTATGTGTACTTCGATTTTTTAATTTTTCTTTTTAATGGTATTTTAATTGTAGTCATATATTGTCACCTTTTCACGCTGCTCCCCTGTCTTTCTCCTGCCTCCTCTTCTCACCCTGCTGTCCCGTTTTACCATCTATGTATTAAATCCTGTCCACCTCCACTGTGTTGAATTTGGCAGTACATTTCATTGTCAGTTATGCAAATGACCAAGAACAGGGTCAGCCATCAGAGGTCTTTCTAGCAGCTAAAAAACATCTCTGGACAATTTGGAAAACCTCTCCAACCTCCATCCTCTCATCTAACTCTAGGCCCATTTCCAGCCAATAAGCTCTGCCCATAATCTCATTCTGTGCTACATTAAATTAAGCATTGCCACAAACTCACAATGTCATTATGGAAGAGAAAACAAAGGAAAGAAGGAAATGAGCAGATGAAGTTCAGACCGAGTTGAGCAGAGAAATCAGGTGACTGACAAAGACAGAAGTGAAGCATTGTGGGTCTGTCCTTGGTATAACACACTGCTGATTCTTATTGACATCTACATTTATATTATTTTAGTTGCAAGGGGTGAAGCACAATCCGATACACATGAACCTCAAACAAATGGACAATATACGACATCTCTTGAGCTGAATCAAAGTTATTGTGACAGCAATATTGGCAAAGTAGAGCGAGCTATGAGCTTTCAGGACACCTGCGCATTGCTGTCACTTACTCAGTGTCATTTATTAATTGTAGCATAGTTGTGTCAGAGGAGACAGGATCAATAAAAAGCAAACCTTTGAGCGAAGGAGTTGAACTGAGGTCATGTTTACTATGCTGGGAGGCTTCTTGTACATCCACATATCATCTGTGTTTTTCAGCTCAGCTCTGCAGAAAAGACAGACATTTAGTGGTTGTTTCAGATCAAATTCAGAAGTTTCAAATCAGAAGTATAGTATAACAATCAATTTATTGTCACATGACAAGCCAATATCAGATGGCATTGTACATTTATGCAAACCACAGATATTTAACATCTGTATGTTATCATGTAGCAGAAGTGTTGAAACTTTATGTTTCTTTGCATTTCAGCAATGTTGGATAACATGTGGTTATGTTTAGGCACAAAAAATACTTGGTTATGGTTTGGAAAAGTTTTGGGTTAAAAAACTCAGTTGGGTGACATAATCACAGCTGGAAATGCTGCCAGTGTCTCCCCAAAAACTGGGGAGACACTTGTTGGTCTGCTGCTTGGCAGCTGTCTTGCCTGAGTGTCACGCCATCCATGATGCCCTCCACCCTCCAAAAACTAAGTCAGCTCACATGCATGTAGTAAGACCTATGTCACTTTGGAAATGTTGATGTGATGCATGTGGAGCGTACAAATGTAACATATCTGTGGTTTACAATGCCAACATTGTCTGCCAACGGGGCAACACATAAAATCAAGTAAGGTGCAATTCCAGTGAAATGTAATCCTATCAGTTCCTACGCTTTGTGCACTGAAATTTAATTACAATTATTTGATCATTTTTGCATCCGTCATTGCTCTTTTTACACTTCAGGCTGCCGCTTTATAACTGTCCATGCTTCCAGACTGCAGCCTTAATTTGTAGGCTGCAGTGTGTGTGTGTGTGTGTGTGTGTGTGTGTGTGTGTGTGTTTTTATTGCATCCCACATGATTGTGGTAATCCAAGGTCTCTAGTTTGGGAACAATTGAACTGTAGTTTTTGCTACAGCGATTGGGAGTTTCAACCCCTTGTGTGAAGAAGTCAGGACAAAGGCTTTCCTAATGACCTACCTGCCTGAGGCTTTGCTGAGGAGAAGTATTGAAGAAGAAACAAGAGGAAGAACAAAAGGAAGGGGAGGGCTGGGCGGTCCCTGTGGTCGCTGCGGTAATTTAGTTGGAGGGGTTCAGTTAGCTGGTGGAGTGATGGGTCCCTGTGGCCCAACTTAAACTCTGCTCACCAGTGAGCTGCTGGTCTCAAGCTTATTCATGTTTTATTATTACATTACATGCCTCCCTCATCGTGACCGCACACACACACTCAATATCCTATTAAGAGGACAGTGCTCTTATCTCCTGAGAGGCTTCAGCCCACTAAGTTTAGTCCATTACTTCCCTCCTCTTAAATCATCCCTCCTCTCTCCTCTCCTCTCCTCTCCTCTCCTCTCCTCTCCTCTCCTCTCCTCTTCTCTATTTTTACTCCACTGAGTCAGGTGTTAAAACACTGTTTCATCAAAACCACATTAACCCCTGGAGAGAGACAAACATAAAGATTCATGGGGCCTCTCAGTGTGCTGACAGTGACTGGGGGAGGTCATCCATTTCCTTGTGTCTCTCGCTCTCGCTCTCTGTCTCTCTCCCCAGACGGCAAATTCAATATGTTGAGAACAGGACAGAGCGCTGTTCTTTTGTCAACAAATTTCATTAAGCAACATTAGCAGCGCTACCAAAGAGGTGACAGGGAGGAAATGATGGATTTGAATTACAACATGGGAAATGAAACTGCTGGCAGGAGGAGGCTAAGCCTGTGTGTGATGATCTGTGCATGATACGTGTGCAGATGTTTATGCACAGTCATGGTCTCACCCTGACAAATCCTGTCGTCATCATTTCGCAAACAGAATTTACATAACTCATTTCAGATTTCATTATTCCTCTTGGAAGGATCTTGTAATTGGATTTTTTTCCCCCAACTAGTCCAAACAATTTCTTACCCCTCACTTACCTGAAATGAGATTTATGCTGTTAAATTACATTCCAAAGTAGTCCATCTTGCTTTTTTTCATTGCATTCGGTTTGTACTGCAGTGAATAATAGAATGTCACTGGGCATCTCTGTGTCTAATGGTGTGTCTACATGGCTGCCTAATGGACACATCTGTTCATCGAAGATAAATGACCAATCCTGTCTCAGCAAATCTTTCCCCTAATCAGCTCGACACAAAAAAGTTTGAAATTCAAAGTTTTTAGTTTGGTTGTAGTCACATACTTGGGGCTCTGTTATAACATGCTGACACATCCTGTAGAATACAGTAAGTGTCAAGAATTCATGATTCTTCCTTATCTGTGCTGTAAATTTATCTCATATAAAGCTGTTCTGCACTGTCATGAAGTATAGCAGATCTAAATATGAGCAGTCATACTTGATGCAGCATTAGCCTCAAATCATCCTGACTTTAGTCCTGTGGCCAACTGATGAGGTCATCACATAACAACACTTATGCTCCTTGTCGTCTCACACGGACACACGGAGACTGCCTCTAGCATCTGCGTGAGAAGCACTTTTTTCAACTATCTCTCAATGTTAACCCATGTGTGCCAATATTAGACAACTGATGTAGTATAAAGAGCGAGGAAGATAGGAAAAGACAGGACTTTCACGCAGGAAACCGCTGTTTGTTTCCTGTGTAAAACCAACAGTTGAAGTTGACTTATTTTAATGTAACATTAATAGATGCGTCTAACCATATTCCCTTAACAAATCAACGTATCCTCATACAACAGTCCGTATAATATTGTAAGAAAAATGCACACACAACAGTTTGTATAACCTATGGATTATGTTACATCCTTAACATAACGTTATTTCATGAAGGTAAAGTTACGGTGATTAGGTTTAGGAGAAGAATCATGGTGATGCCATACCTTAAAATGACTCAGAGCTCACTATAAGTTTACACAGTTCCCAACACTGGTCTTCTTTTGTGACCAGTCCACTGCCCCAATCTGCCTCCTAACTTGACCACATGGAACTGCTTCCTTCTTACTCCCATCGGTACATTGGTGCAGCCTTCCAAATTACGTGGGTAATGCACAAATTACTGTCTCATGATTACCGAGGATATGTACACATTTTGGTGCAATATTTTTTGAAGGAAAATGCACAAACAGCATTAAGAACAGCCGAAACAAATATAATTATTTTAACCCAAACCGTGTTTTTTTTAAACCTAAGAAGTTATTTTGCCTAAGTATTACTGTGACCATTTTACAACATAAGTTATGTGTTTTTCCCATGAGACAGTTGTGGTCTGCTTACGACACCAAAGGATGCCTTGAGCATCGATATCAGACAGTGAGGGGGCTTCCCATAATGAAACTCAGTACAACCAGGAAATTAGATCTACAATGCCTGGTCATTTCCTAGGTCTTTTAATGTCTATTTGTAGTCTGCAGAAAGGTAGCCGTGTTTCGCCTGGTTTAAGATAACAGATTTTGATCTTGAGTACCTTGCAGGGTCGAAATATTGCCTTTTTTTTCAACTCTAGTAAAGTATTCCACACACTCAATTTTATTCATCTCCAAGCCCAAGGCAAAATAACAGTGATGACAGCAGCTGGATTGTTTTCTTAGACTTCAGAGAGCACCTCCAGAGCCACAGAAGAGGTTATACAACAGTTTTTACTGACCAAGTATTCCCCGTGACAAGTATACGGATCCTTATGTGGAGTTCCCAGTCTTTGATTATATGAAATAACGCCTCCATTACTTATGTTTTTGTATTTTTGTCTTACAGTGTAAATTGGAGTTCCAGAACTGCCTGTCGGGTAAAACCATCTCAGTTAAATGTGATGGATTGTGTCCCTGTTTGCCTGGTCTGGATCTCAGCAAACCATCACATAAGAACGAAAAGGCTGGTGAGTACTGCAGCTTCCTCTCTGATAAGCACCTGTTTTTTTTTGTTTTTGTTTTTTAACAAACAGCTATCTCTTTCGTTTCCTTTTGACAACACACACAGCAACATCTGTGGATTTAAGTCAAATGACTTCTCATTTAGATTGCTACGGAGTTAGTCTTTCTTATGTCTATGTCCATTTCCTCTGTCGTGAGGCACTTTTGGTTCAGGTGGATGTTTCAGAAAACATGACTACACCACACACATTCATACACACACACACACACACACACACACACACACTCTCTTTCACTGGTAATCCCTCAAATTCTCCAGCGATTCACGGTGTTTCCATTCCTCTCCTGTCACCTCTCCCCTTACTCATGTTATATTCTTCCCCTCCCATCCCATCAGCCACACACCCCCTACCCCACCAGTTTTCTGACAGCTACAGGGAGCAGTGATGGAGTGAGTGTGTGTATCTTATTGTTTGTCATGAAAATAGGATTTCAGTAGATGAATGGAGAGATTCTAGAGCAGAAATACAATCTAAAGGAAAGCAGCACAGAAAAGAATGGATTGTCATCGTTACAGGCGTCCTCTCTCCCAGATGGGGAGTTTTGGGATGGTTTTTACTTAGGCTGCAGTGTGTGTGTGTGTGTGTGTGTGTGTGTGTGTGTGTGTGTGTGTGTGTGTGTGTGTGTGTGTGTGTGTGTGTGTGTGTGTGTGTGTGTGCGTGTGTGCTGAAAGTCTTTCTACCGATCTATCTATCTAGTTGCGATATTGAATATTTGGATGTGCTAAAACTCATCATACACAAATACACACATATTCTACCCACACAGGTCTTTCTAATCACTCTTTGATTAGGAGGCATTTAGAGGAATCCCGAGGTTCATCAGGCACATTTCATACAAACGAAATGTGTCTGATAATTAATGACGGCTCCCTCTTTATCTTACACTCTCCTTCATTAGTTTTAGGCTGAGTGATGGAGAGAACAGAGAGTGATTTTGTAACGGAGAAGTGTTTTACCAACTTGACTGCTGCCTAATTAATTCCCCTCCATCTTTGCTATACAGAAACTATAATTATGTGTTTGGTTTGCTGAGAGCTTGACTCTGGGAGTGAACAGCCTGGATGAGTTTGTGTGAAGAGAAAGATAATCTATTTTCAGATCTTGGACAATGTCAGTGTTCAGTACCACACTTAGTTTTACTTTCTACTTTGACTCTTTTCTCAAAGTTTTCTATTTAGACCTACGTTATTTTCCTGTTTCCCCTCTTTCCCTCTGGCTTGATCTCCTTCTCATGAATGTCACAGAAGTTTTCAGCACAGTCTGTCCTCAGACCATCAGTGAGATAGCAGGTCCAAATGTTTGTGCATTCAGAGGTAGCAGAGATGATAGAATCTCTCATTAGATCAGCAACACAAAATGGTAAACAGATGGCAGTAGGTGAGGAAGACACTGTGTGTGTATGTGTGTGTGTGTGCGCGCACGTGCGTGCATGTGCATGTCAGATTGTGTTCCTATGGTAACAGCCAAAAGATTGCAACAGTTCGGTATCTACGATCACTCCCCTATATTTACTGATAGCCACAAGTTCAAACTGCATATTCTGCACATTTATACCAGACTGGTAAATATCTGTCTTGACACAACACCTGCATCTTCTTCTAGGTTCATAAACTCCACTCCACTTTGACAGCAGACAGGGTGGCTATATTTTTCACACCACAGGAGTGGTTTGTTGCTATGTTGCTTTCACACTGAAGATTCAGAATGTCAGATGGTGTGGACAGCATGAAAATGTAAGCCTCATTTCCAATGCACAAAAAAACAGCTAACACTCGCAAACATTGGCTTTTTAATGCAATGAAAATGTGTACAATCAGCATTAGTGAAAACACAAAACCCGGGTGAGCGCAGTAATTTAAGCTCCTTAACTGGCAAGATGCAATGACGAGCTGACAGCGCTGTCACTAATTACTCTCCATCTCCTCCTAAGCAGCGCTAAACATGGATCCAAGTTAGTCAGCATCGACTTTAAAAAAAAGGGGGACTGAATAAGTAAGAGATATATAAAGAGAAGAAACCACTAAAACCACTGTTTTTGAAGATCTGAAGATCAGAACAACCCCCCCCCCTCTGAACCCCCCCCGCACACACACACACACACACACACACACACACACCCCAGCTGACAGAAAGGCAGACCTGTGTGCTGCAGCGGTTGGTCACTTTAATTCGTGTTGCAGCAAGTGTAAAAAACATATAAAACAGAAACATCTGTGTTTATAAAAAAAAAAGCGTGCATGTGCTAATTTAGTAGGAAAGGGGTAATACTGAGTCATTATGGATTGGACTATGGCAAACTAACTTTATGTCTTGAAAATAATATAGCAGCAACTATCAATAAAAGACCCACTAGGAGGCTAATAGGCTCTAAACTGTGACGCATTCCAACAAATCCATGCTGAAGTCAACTTACAACTGGAGTAGCTTTAGCAAGACAAGATGTGATGAGACAAAGCAAATGTTACAAGAAGGTCAATGGAAAATTTCGGATGCAAAACTTACACTCTTTCTTAGAGGTTCGTTCCTAAATCCTATCTGATGCTCTACACTAAAATTTGATCGCTGCTGTTCAAAGAAACAGAGCGTTCTATTTCTACATGAATTAAAACAGTTAGGTTTACCACACACTTACTCCACTCGGCGCTCTGCTGATTCCACTCCCCTGAGTGCCCATAGCATGGCCTTCTGCCCCAAGAGTGTGAGGCTCTGAATGACTGAACGGTAAATTCCAGCAGCGCTCTGAATTTACAAACAGCCAGAGAGCAGTCCGGCACTCAGAGTGAGGATTTCCATTTTTCCTAAGTGCCACCACACAAGTAAACAGATAAAGTAATGTGAAACCACATCCATGTGCTCATTAAGAATACAGGAGGTGAAACTAACCAAAAAACGTCTGCAGCTTAAACAAATAATTAGCAACACAGGCTAAATACACATCCTGGCTCCTACAAATAAATACAAACTGTTTATCATTTTTGGGTTGTATTATCTTTAATGTCACAATAACTGTTCCAAAGCACAATTGGGTATACTGGTAAATGCACATGGCTGCAATAAGAGAAAATGATGTTTAATGATATACATTGGTCATTTTCATCAAACAGTTTTATGACATATTTTAAAGTATATTTTGGTTTGGTTTTGAGACATTCCCAGTAACCTCATAAAATGTCACCCAGATAAAGCATAATGATGATGAAATTCATTTATATTTACTGTATGTACTGAAGTAGTATGAAAAAGGAAATATTCAGTGTAATGTGTGTGTGTGTGTGTGTGTGTGTGTGTGTGTGTGTGTTAGTGTTAGCCTGATTGAAAACACCTGATTTGACTTCACTGCAGGGTGAAGTGAAGTGTGTGTTAGAAATCAGTCCCACCTTCATTGACTCACCACTCACTTATGTAACAGATCCTCACAGTTCACTCTAGTCAGAGAAAACAGGAAAGTACCAATTCCAACATATTTTTTCCCCACAGATGTGTTGTCACACAACTGTTAAATACTAAAATAATAGTAAAATAATAATCTTAATTTAATAATAACTTCATTTAAAAAGCACTTTTTGAGATTTATTTTGCAAAGTGCTCCAGAGAGGCAGCAAAATAAAACAGACAAGTCATAAAATCAGCAGGTTCTACAGAAATAATTAGACTTTATGACATGTTTTGTTTACAATAACAAAAGTTCATTTAAAAAAGACTGAGTGTGTGTTATACCCATTTAAAAAATGTAACCACTTTACTTTGCTGTCAGACAACCCTTGCAGATGGGGAACTGAAGCTGTTACCTCAAACTGCATTGACAAAAACAATAATTATACTTCGCAGAACATGGGAGTTGCTGGTCTACCAGTGTCTCAATTAGTAGTTGTGTAAAGTGGTGAAATATTCCAAATATGGCCTACACTTCCAAACATAACTTACACTTAAATTAATATTGATCTTTTTTTGACAGCATTATATTGCGCATCAAATTCATACACAAATAAAATGGCATAGGGTAAATGTAAGAACTATATAATAAATAGGAAGTGATTTTAGACGAAGCCCAATCATACAACATGCTTTATTCTTATGTAGAATAGTTCAAATGTATATTTATCATTTTTGTATGATTAAAAGAATCTCTGATCTCTGATACTGGCATCACAGTAGCTATGTCCATTGTTTATAGTGTATTTCCCGAAGAAATTAGTTTTGTCATTATTATTGCTACTAGGAGGAAGATAACCAGTCTCTGCCATGAATGTCAACTCAACTGGAACAGTTAGCGAGTATGTACTGTAATATGGTCCGTGTCAAAGAAAGCAGCGTCCTCAGATTCAACTGACAGTAGAAAGCAATGAGGCACCCTGAAAAGAGCTTTTAAAAGAAATGAAGAAGAGGAAGAGAGGAAGAATTCAGACAACATTTAGGTGAATGTCTGTCTTCCCTTCTTCTCTCTCGCTCACACTCATTTCCTCCGTTCTGATTGATAGTTGTAGATGCTACAGTAAGTGTGTGCTGCAATGCTGTTTATTTGGAGTGTGGGGTGAATATTGTTTTTTATTTGACGGGTAAGAGTGGAAGGCTTCAAATAACCCATCTTTGGAGCACCTTTGCCTCAACCACACTAATAACCTTTATTTTTCACAGTGTTAGTGAGTGTGTAGGGAACGTGTCTCCACCTCTGTCTGTTGTTCATTTATTTTCTGTCTCATGCCTCCAATCCATCATTTTGCAGTGTTGGGTTTTAGTTCTTTGTCACATTTTTCTGCCCTTTCATTCATCACACAGAGAACCATGAGAGATGCATGTTTATTTTAAACCTTATCGTTGCTATTCAAATTGGGTCAAATTGGCACAAATAGATGCTGCGACGTCACAAGGAAGAAACTGTCTGGAGCTGAGAGAAATTAGAAAAAAATGTCAAAGACTGGGCCATAATGACACGTTAATTTTATATGTTAATTGCTAAATTTGATCTAATCTTTATTTTAATGACTAATTAAGATCCTTCTTAATGATCACATAAACCTGATTTGCTCAGAAAAATCAATTGCTGCTGTTTGCCTGTTTGTCAGTGAAGGTTAACACATTGACACAGAGATTTAATTTGATCTGTCATTCACCCCTGAGGGAGCACCGCTGTGACGCCGAACATCATCACTCTCTCACATAAAACAATGCCTCGAGCTGACACAAAGCAATTCGACTGGTGATCATGTGTAAAGGCCTCAGTCCGTACTGTTTGTGGTCAAAGAGATTTTTTTTAAACAATAATTTCCTCTCAGCCACTGCTGAACAAAGACATTGACAAAACAGAGAGAACTGTTAGAGGCTGAATGGGCTAAATCCCCTCGCTAAATTAAATTTTTCCTGGCAATTCTGTCTCGCAGCTCCACAGAGAGCGCATAGGAGGACAGATTGTGCTCTCCTCTTTTCTGCCTCCACACTTCCTATCCTCTCCTAACACATGCCAATAGCTTAGGGAGTGCTGACTAGTGTGAAGTGTCTGTGGAGCATTTTTAGTATGTCCTCTTGAGACTTGAGGGAAAAAGAACTGCATTGGTCATTTGTTCAAACGCCCAAAACAAACCATGTTTACAGCTTTCTGACAAGCTACCTCGTGTGGCCAGGGCGTTGTTATGGTGATGCAAAATCTCTCAGAGAGGATGTCAGGTGGATGGCTGAACATACAACTTTGGCACTGAAGACAACTGCTTGCCTCTTTTCTCCCACCAACAGTCAATGTTTTTAGCCATGGCACATTCGCATCATATAATTTAGGCCATAATGATGACCAGCTGAGTGTGGAAAATGGTTTCAACAAAGGTGTCAACAAGTCGCCAGTAAAATGTCTTAAAAGCCATCTAAATTATAGACGGTATAAAGAAAATGGATATAGCCTCCAGGTCTGAAAAATGAAGCCAATGCAGAAGTGTCTTAAACCTGCATTCTCTCCAATGGCCAGCAAAGGCTGACATCACTGGTTGTAAAAAGTAGTCTGATTGTGTCTATAAGAAAATTACCCTACTTCTCGCTTGATTTATTACCTCAGTAAACATATTCCTAGGGCTCTCCCAAAAACCAGTTGGGGCATCTAAGCTTCATTGAGAAATCATAGCTTCCAGGGGAGGGGCTCTCTGTTACTGTGCAGGTCACAAAAAGTATGCCTTGCAAGATGTGTTTTTTTTTCTTAATTAATTGAGGAAAATGTTTTAAGATTAAAAATCTCTTTTTCAGGAGTGTCTTGGGTAAAACAGGCAGCAACATAAGCTATAGACAGACAGCATATAACTAAAAAAGCTATAACTTTTCAGGTAATTTTCCACGCTGGCTGTAGATTTGCAGTATGCCAGTTTGTTATATCTGGCACTTAACTTTTTGGAGGTCATCTTTGTATTTTAAAACTACTTAACATGCTTAACATTTTCAACATCTTTTTAGTACAAGTCTGCCAATACAAAACTGTCATATTCACAAAACTAGGCCAATCATTAAGTTTAAAAATGTTTATCTGCAAATAACCAATAATTAATTTGGTGTATAATGAATTATGCTGGATTAGCATTTCATAATTTATGGGCTAGTTGGGATTTTGGCATAATGTTGCAGAAAATGGAGCATTAAATACTTATTTGGACATTGACTACCATGGCAACATTGAAGCTTTGAAGCATTTTGGTCAGCCCAAATCAATAGTTGCAGGTCTTAATACAGCCTGCAAATATGATCCCATTTAGAGTAAAACAGACCATAAAGCAGGGTGTGCGTTAGGGCGTGGTTACCTTGTCATTGACAAGTTGGGCGTGTAGTTTCTTCAGGTTCTCAGTCAGATCCACTCCTCGCTTCCCTACAGCTTTACTGTCTTGTCCAAAGATGGTCCCTTCTTGTTCCAAAAATCCAAGATGACAGCCAAAAATGCCATACTTCAAAGCGGTAATCCAAAAGAAAAAAAAAAGGGTGACGTCACAGTGCTGCATCCTGTTCTTTATCTAGACTATGATGTAAAAAAGTAAGTAACACCAAAGCAGCCAACTCAACTACTTTAAAAGAAGTTTGCACTGTCCATCTTCATCTGGTTTCACTTGTTTGTAAAGTGCTTCAAACACTAAATAAGTGATACACCAATAAAAAAAAAAGATGCTAATGTAAGCTGTTTATCTGGTACGACTGCAAAGATAGAAATGGAGTTATCCTCTTCAGAACAATGCCCAAGTCACAATGACAGGAGACTTTCCTTTACAGCCCTTGTTCACTTGCACAGTTGTTGCCGCTTAGGTTGCCTCATTAGCCATCTGCACAGGGCTTATTGAGACTTTGAAGACTATCTTGACTGACACCACTAGAGTGGACTCATGTAACAGGCTTTTTTCAAAGGAGACATTTTGACATGAGACAATAGGAAAAACACTGGTGTAAAAAAATACATGAATGATTGATGAATAACATACAAAATAATATCATGAGAGTTTTACCTCAGAGGTCATAAAACTCAGTTGGAACTGTCTTGAGTCAGTCTTCGTCTATTATAAGTGTTTGGCTCATGCTAATAGTAAAGTTCAAGCACGAGAATATTGTTTACAACCAATAGCTGCGTTCTCTCCACCACAAAACAAGAAGCAGCAAACCAGGTAGACAGTAAACATGACTGGGTTTCCGGTGAGCCGCAAGAACGTGATTGATTTTAATAGTGTTCCCAAAGTCTTCAGTGTATGGTAAGCATCAGCTGTTTAAGTTTTAGGCTCCTGGTATTGTGTGTGTTGACTCACTGTCATACCTTCATGGCTTACTGGACACTTAAACTGAACAGAGCTCTAGTTAATGACATTAGTCATAACTATGTTTTGGAAGCAAAAACAAATTCCTTTTTTTAATTATTGTTTGGAAATTGTCTGTGGTTGGGCATAACTACTTCATAATCAACACTAACTGAGCTTAACCTTCATAAATTGTTGAGGAAGCAAATATTTAGTAAAATGAGCTCACTTCCAAAAATAGTTTCACTTCTAAGTTTAAAACTTCTGTTTCTGACTCTCTTCTTTGCTGATGTCTCACCTCTATCTCTACCTGTCTCGCTGTCCGTGCAGACAGTGTATTACTGATCATTATCTGAGCTAACCTTAACTCACTGCCAGAGAGATTGTTCTGGAGAGCTGATAGCTTGAGGCAAAGAAAATCAAACATACCCTTGTATCTTTTTAATGAATCTGACCTTCTATCTTCCTCATATCTCCTATCCGACTGTCTCAGTCCATTTCTTTCTCCCTCTGTTACCTTGTTAAAAAAGTGTCACCTTTCTCCGCCGCTTCCTATCGTTCCTCTCTCCCTTGCCATCTGCCTTTCATCTTGATCTGATCAGACCATGCTCCTGATGTCTCAAGGTGATCACCGCATGCTTTTCCTCTGTCTGGATTAAGAGCCATTTCTTCTCTTTTATATGACAAACTCAGTTAATCATATATAAATGATAAAGGAGGCTCATGTCGGGATACAAAGTCTCACTTTTCCTGATGTTTGGAGTTATGTATCAGGTAGTCTGGAGGACTCATTTATCTCACGACCTAAACCGGCCTGGAGGAACTGCCACTGTATGTAATTTGGCAATGTTGCACTCAATCACCTCCTCACACAACCACACCATCTGATGATGGAGCTAGACTGCTGCATATTTGTGCCAAACTTATAGGAAACAAAGAGGATCTCCAATCATCAAAATGGACACTGATTGTAAATTGAATTTCTGTCTGTCAAACAGTTTTGACAATTAATAAATGATTAATTGATATGTCGCATTTTTGGTTTGGAGATTTTATGCCTCGTTAAACTGGGTGTTTTCATTACATAAGATAGATTTTAAGTAGCACTATGATGAAAAAAAGATTACAGAAGTTACATTTTCATAAGATTCAGCAAGAAAACTTCTAGTTGTAATACAAATATACATAGCTTCAGCTCTTTATAGCTCATCATTAATCAAATCAACAGCAGCTTTCCCTTGCCCTGTAACATAGGTTTTTAATCTGTGAGGCGCATCTTGCCAGGCAAGCACTGCAAAGTTGAAGGGGAGGTGTGGAGGGACAGACATGAGGCAAAGATACTGCATGAGGTGAAAGAGAAATAAGTGAAAGTTAGTTCATTTAGCTTGGCTTGCAGTTCCACTCGCCTACCAACAAGTCAGCTATAGGAGCTGCAGCAGCGGTCAGCTCATGGAGGCTCTCTAAAACCCGTAGAGAACGATTGCTGCAATTTGCATCAAGGACGACACTCATCTCAGAGTCAAAACCCAGTCAAATCTGAACACACAGACTTTGTATATATTTCACATGATATACACATTATGTTTGTTATGACTCACACCTTCCAAGAATATCATTATCCCTTGTCTCGCATAGCCAGACCTGTCTCACTGGAGAGAGTGCTGGCTGAACCCATCATAATGCTGCACTACAGGGGAAAATAAAAAAATAAAAAAGCATGACTTGTTTACATTTCTTTAAACCAGTCACAATAGTTTTGGTTTGGAATAAGTGCGGTATGCACCCTTAGCAAAATAGTGTCAGGAGGGAGTCTGTTTTAGTGGAACATTTGCACATGGGGGGCCAAGCCATGGTGTTAAAATGGCTAAATCCCTGTAAGAGAAAATGTGACATAAAACTTAAAGAAGTTGAAGGTTGCATAGTCGGAGGTTGTTGTTTTGTGCACAGCGTTAAAATTGAATGTGGAGAAAGGTCTGGCTATGTAAGACACATAGCAAAGGAGATTCTAAAAACAGTCATACGCAGGGAGAGGAAGATGGGGAGGTGAATTCTGTTTGAAATAGACAGCCAATGACAGGCTTAAACCCACTACATCTTATGAGCAGACTGTATTATCGCAGGTATGCTGTTGTTTCTCCCCGCAGAGTTGAAGGGCTGATATTGCATATAGGATACTTAGCCAATCTGAGGTTCTTAAGATAAACTATGGGGACAGTAACACTCTCTTAAAATGTGTCATGATAGTTTCTTTCTTGTAACATTTCTAAAGTGAATATTTAGGCTTTCTCTTCTTGTTTGTTTTTATGGACTTTTTGGGCTCTGCTACTGACAAGATGACTTAGCTCTTTGACAAGAAATGCACAGTTGGTAACAACAACATTACACAAAGGCTCTGGCTTAAGAGCCCTTGGCCCGCTGGGCCTGAGAGGCCCGTTTGGTAATACACCCATGCCCATGTCATATTACCCTTTCTCATCAACTCAACAAAAAAGCCCTCCTCTAGCCTGTATTACAGCTCTGTGGCCTGAAATTATCAGATTAGTCTCTGTAAGTCTGTTAGTAGAAGCGTACCATATACAACAGAATTTATTGTATTGTATTTTGTTTCTTTTTCGCCAAAAAGTTAGAGGAAAACTTGACATTATAACTTGTGTGCTGGCTTGCAGTTTAGCTTTACTTCAGCTGGTAGTTTATGTGTACGTCAGTCAGTCTGTGCAAAACTGATGGCTTGTGGGTTTCTTTGGCTGCCAGTTTCTACTGTTCTGAGTTTGCAGACATGAAAGAAAGTAGAAGGGAGGAAGTGCTGGTTGAGAGTGAAGGAGGAAGGAAGGAAGATGGATAAGAAGGTAATTCCCAGCCATGATTCAGTGTTTGATATTTGACCTGCAGCTCTGATCGATTCTTCTTCTCCTCCTGAGTGAAAGCAGCCAGTGTGTCTGGCTGTCTACCACCACTTTATCTTTGGTAAAAATTCCCAATCTATGATGGTTGGAAGTGGAGCCAATACCATCAGATCTGGCTACTTTAACACGATATATCTTTCTCCGTACATATGAACATCTTCACTGGCACAATTAGAGAGTAGCTGTTTGGCTCAAGGATACATCACTTTTCACATTTGAAGGGGAGGGATTTTTTTTTTTTTTTTTTTTGAGATCTTAAAAATGGCAACTTCTCAGCCAAAGGCTGTTTTCACTACTGCCAGTTTTAAATCACCATCTTGTGAAGCGTTAATTCAACAGTTATAGTTGCTGTTAAAACACAGAAAAATCACAGACTCTAAATTAAGAGATCCTCCAGTTCTTTAATCATCTGTCTCTCTCTTGTTGCCTCGTCTGACTTTTTTTTTTCTTTAGCTTTTTCTGTAACACAAAAGACTGAGTTATAGTTACAGGTGGCTGCCATGGCGAAGAAAATAGGTTTACTCTTTATTTTACTCAATGGTTGCACCAGAGCCTTGTTATATCACTGCTTGGTAATAGTCTGTTTTGCAATATTGCATGAAAAAAAAAAAGAATGGGCTTTTTGAGAATGCATCGCATCATAACTATGAACTGAACAATAGCCAAATTAATTAAAAATTTTACAAAATTAAAATCTGCTTCATTGAGCATAACGCGAGATATGTGTACAAAAAGTTAATTAATAATGGAAACATGTTTTGTCAAGTGAATAATGGTAGAAGCTTTGCATAATCAGCCACACATATTGTTCATTTAATGCCGTTGTTTCCAAGCTTTTCGCAATATTAGCCCTTAAAATAAGCAATATCTAATGAATCCCCCCATATCATATGTTGCATAATATGTACTGTTAGTTGTAGCAGGTCTAAAAAAGAGGGATTTTCTCAGGTTTTTGGTTGTTTTATTTGAATTAAATTTTAAACTATCAGCATTACAGCAATGAAAGCAACTCTTCTTTTACTGCTTTCATGCTCATCATCTCACAACACTCAAGATTAATTTTATGACTCTTTGCAAGAATACCATCCCTCAGGCGGGGAAACACTGATGCAGTGTAGAGTACTTGAAAAGCAGATTTGGATAGTCTTATGCCTGTACACTGCAGGCATACACTTTATATCTGTTTCCTTTACTCTGTACAACCTGTCTGGAACCAACATGGACAACATGACCAAAATAACATGACTTTCAAATTGAAAATAAAGCTAACTGTCAAGTAGTTTAATATGCATATGAATATGCCAGGACTTGTGCTTTAAAAGAATACTTCATCCTCCAGATGATATCAGTCACTCACGCCGTGTCACACTGTATTTGTAAAAAGAATTTTGTTTTACTTGCCTGCCTCCATGGTGAACAAAAATTCCAAAAACTGAGAAAAATTGTAATGTGAAGTCATAGGGGACCATGTTTAACAGCAAAACTATAGAAAAAACATGTTTACAAACTCTCACATAACTCCTGCAGTAAATTACATGTCTCATTTATCAAGTCATATGCTCAGTACTTACCAAACACATCACTAAAATTTTTACCAATGAAAACTCCTTCACAAAAACAGTCTCACCTACAGACAAGAAGTGTGCCTGCAATATTCATGTAGAGATTTTTCAAATCGTAAGGTTTTTGCAGAAAATGCATGATGGTTGTAAGTCTTGAGCATATGACTGCATGAATGAGACTTGGATTATACTGCACAAGTTGTGTGAGAGTTTGTTAACTGACTAACTGATATAGTTTTGCTGTCGCTAAGTGTTGCTCCCCATGAAATTCAGTTCAACACGAATGGTTGCCTTTTTGGATTCTTTCTTCACCATAAAGGCATACGAGAAAAAGTTTTCCTCTGAATGCAGCTTGACGTCCGTCCATCCATCCATCCATTGTCGTCTGCTTATCTGAGGCCGGGTCACGGGAGCAGCAGGCTAAACAAAGCACTCCAGATGTCCCTCTCCGCAGCAACGCTCTCCAGCTCCTCCTGGGGGACCTCAAAGCGTTCCCAGGCCAGTCGAGATATGTAATCCCTCAGACGTGTTCTGGGTCTGCCTCGGGGCCTCCTACCAGTTGGACGTGCCCGGAACACCTCTAGCAGGAGGCATCCTGATCAGATGCCCAAACCACCTCAGCTGGCCCCTTTTGACATGAAGCAGCATCAGCTCTGCTCCAAGCTCCTTCCAGATGACTGAGCTCCTCGCCCTATCTCTAAGGCTGAGCCCAGCCACCCTGCGGAGAAAACTCATTTCAGCCGCTTGTATCCGCAATCTCATTCTTTCGGTCACTACAAAGAGACCATACCTGAGTGCTGGAACATAGATGGACTGGTAAATCAAGAGCTGTCCATCAGCGTAACGTGAGTAAGTGACATACAAAGGATCACTTGGGAGAGAAGTATACCTTTGTTTCTTTAGGTAGAAAATCAGTCAAACGGCATTAAAATCGTGAGCAAATGTGGCTCTAATTTCTGGCTTTGGAGTAAAAACAATCTTGGCTCCAGCCATGACCCATTTTTTCTTCTAGTCAATCTTTGAAGTGTTGTTCTGTAAAGTGATTCTGAGACACTTGATCAGGGTTTCTACTGACAGCAGTAACATCACTTGTGAGTCCAACATCAAATCCAGCTCTGCTGTAACAGTGTAATCTTTGTAACCGCCTGTGGACGTGCTTTGATGTTTGTTGTGTCTGACCCTGTTGTGGCTTGGAAAGAGACAGAGAAATAGTTTACAGGCCATTTTATCTCTGTGTGTTGTGTTCTTCAGTGTGTGAATGTTTTCAGCTGCAGCTTTCAAACTCATTGCCCAACAAAAGGAGTCCCTACGCAGGCAGCAATGTCGGGCCCGTCCGAAACAATTTGGGTCACACTGAGAGAGAGAGATAAGAGGGGTCCATCGAGACTCATTGTGGGGCGTGGTGCAAAGTCCAAGAGACTCAAGAGGAAAAGAAGGAAAGAGCGGTGGAGACAAAAGTAAAGAAAGTGGAGGAAGGCGGAGAGGGACTGAAGGAGCGGATATCAAAGAGAAAAACAGAAACACTAAATCTTTGGACTCTATAGGGGGATGTGCGAGGGGAGAGATGGGAAATGAAGCACTCAAAGCAATTTAAGTGAGAGAGTGAGAGAAAGAAATAGAAGAGCCAGGCATATCAAAGTGGTCCTCTAAGTCTAAGAGAAACTGAGTTAGGTACAGCCAGGTGTGATAAGTGGCTTCTATTGAATCTCGGAAAATTGACAGAGATAGAGGAGACAGAGAGATTGGAAATGAATAGGCAATACAGGGAAATGAGCAAGAAGTCCTCAAAGGCAACAGAGACAGCACAAAGACAGAGAGTGATTCAAATGGCAGTGAGTGAGAACAGAGGAACACAATACGGGGAAAACTTAGTGCGGGGATGAGAGCGGCCATATGAATGAACAGGGGGATAAAGCAAGAGCAATATGCTGCAAAGTCTGCTTCTGCCAGAGGAAGAATTTTAATTAGGAGGCGAAGACGGATAATGTTGTGGCTGTTGGTATTTTGCTCTCTCTTTCTCCGTTCCAATCCATGGAAATAAAGAGCACTTTCAAATGTTATCCGTCTGGTCCTGAAGGGTTATATCACACACACACAAACACAGACCACCTTGGGATTCCAGAGGTAATGTCACATGGATATCCAGCCAGATAAATGTTATCAGTCCTCTCCTCAGCTCCAGTCTGTTACCTGGGGGTGTCCTCTGTTTTATAGCACCTGCAATAATAGCACATTTCAAAGCTATTACTTGAAAATGTGTGTGTCCTTCAGTGTGTGTATGCACATGTTTGCATTCATGTTAAGATGCAGGACATGGTTTTGGAAAGAGAATGAGGAGCGTGACGTGACAAAAACAGAAACCTCTCTCAGCCTTAAAAAACTCCCATTGGCTCTGTAGAATGTAGAATGTGTGTGCTCATGTGTGTGACGTACTTGCACCTTCAGACGTCTTAATCCACTGACAGCAAAGTGTGACCCAGGTCTTCACACAGGGAACAATCTGCTCTGTTCTCTCTATTAGATTAAGTGTGTGTGTGTGTGTGTGTGTGTGTGTACTTGTGCATACACACACTCCACAGTTTTACACAACAAACTGAGGACAATTTCGAAAGGTCTTCTTCAAAGGCCTGTTCAAGGGTTAAGACTTGGTTTTAGGGTTCAGGTTAGCATTAGGTGCATGCACACACACACACACACACACACACACACACAAACACAAACTGAACTCACTCAACATGCATTGTAACAATATGCCAATAAGCCTTTTTGTTTGTCTGTTGTGTCAATTGTTTTATTTTTACACCTGTATTTTCTTCTATATATAATGTTGTCTCTGTAATGTTATTCACTTGTTTTGTACCTGCATCACCTAATTAAAAAAAGGTTAGGATAGTTGTGATAATGGTTGTGGTTAGGCATTTATTTGTGATGGTTAAGGTTAGGGTAAGGAGGCTAGGAAATGCATTATGTAAATGAGGGCCCACACAAAGATAAAAACACAAGAATGTGTGTGTGCGTGTGGGGTGTGTGTGTGTGTGTGTGTGTGTGTGTGTGTGTGTGTGTGTGTGTGTGTGTGTGTGTGTGTGTGTGTGTGTGTGTGCGTGCGTGCGTGCGTGCGTGCGTGTGTGTGTGTGTGTGAGAAAGAGAGCGAGAGAAAGAGAACAAGACATTCTCATCCCAGCTCATCAAATACTGCCACTTTGTCTGTGGACCTTCATAGTCTAAATGCAATGCGATCAGCGCCTTCCTCCATCTGTTGCCGGTGTTCCTGGATGACATGTCATTTTCAGCCCGTTGTCATTATGAACTCATAAAATACTGTTGTTTTGACAATGCCTTTGGCATAAGATCACAACACCAAACGCCACCTTTTGCGTCTGCATGAAACATTGCTGGAAGGCATCAGGTGAGAACGCGGCAGGACAGAACCAGTCAAAGTTATTATATGCCAGCAGATGGCTGGATGGCACCTGCCATGTCCGCATGATTCGTGCACAAGTGACATCATTTGAGAGTGCAGCCAGACAGAATCTGTCACATGCATAAGAAACAGCAGGATGGCATCAGGTTGCAACACTGTCCGTAATGACGTAATATTAAGAGAGAGAGGGCACCTATGAAGTGGGCTGGAGGGGTGCTGGATAGGTCCAACAAACCCTTGACTTTTATGCAGGAGTCCAGTGTTCGCTACCCATCTGAATGTCATGTTTTTTTTCTACATCCTACCATGAATCTCCTTCCCCATATCCTAACCATCCATGCCAGTATGTGTGTTTGCTGATGTTGCAGCGCTGGTTGCCATGTGCTGTTGTTGCCTAAACATAACCACATGCAGCGTCATCCCACCATGTAATTGTGTTGACATCACGATAGCAGCATCCCAGAACGTAAATAGTAGACTCAGAAGGATACCTAGAGCTAAATATGTAGACACAGAAGTCCACTGCAAAGCCTCAGTATGTGATGACTTGGGATGAGAACATGTTGTCGATTTACGCTTGTTATATGTATTGCGTACACTTACATTTTTATAGGATGTGTACTCTTTCTGCTCATTACATGCATACAGTCTTTTTCAAGATAAACTTTTTGAAATAAATTTTCTTGTGAAACGAACACGTGGAGGGATTTTGAGAAAAACATCATAGTTTCGCTCAACATTTACATGGAAAGCAAACAGCAAACTTCCAGGTAAAAGTCCAGGGTTTATTTGACCCATCAGCCTCCACTCCCTCCCGTCCAATAAGGACATCCTACCTCTTAGTATTGAGGTTGCTGCTTTCAACATTACAAACTGCCACCACCCAGTGTGTGTCATATTTCCACGAAAGGTGCCTCTTTGCATCTTTGTCCTATGCCAACTTCAGTGACAAAGCAGTGATTTTGATGAGTTGGGAGTGAGAATGAGACAGTGAGATTTTAGATGATATTGTCTTTCTCGCTGTTATGTCTGTAGAATCCAGTGTACTTGCAGAGGGTTTTTTTTTCTCCTTTTGTGATTTTTTACACTACATCCAAGAATTAGAAGTCATTCTCAAGATAAATGCACTGTGATTTGTATTTAAAAGTGTCTCTTTTAACACTCAAACCCTTTGCATGTTTCATAGCAAACTGCCTCAATTCTGAAATCAGAGTGCCACGGGAATCTTAACAATCTCCCTCTGCAATTTCTATCAGCAAAACAGGAGAGCTTTTGGATTGGAAGGCTTGGCACGAGGTGGAGAATGGCTTTTGTCCTTCAGGCACATTTATCAAGCACTCAAAAGAAACAGAAAGGGGAAAAATATTCGCAGGAGAGAAAGAGAAAGGAAGATGAAGATTGACAGACAGAGAGGCAGAAGGAGACAGGCGGAGGCAGAGGTCTGTTTGGATTGCAGGCAGACCCTGTCAGTCCCACGGGGCTGACGGGATGAGGGAATTGTTAGGCAGCGACAGAGGCTGGTTTATACTTTTAATTAGGGGTATCATATAGTTCACTTTGTGTTTTTTTTAGGTAGTAGCACAGAGAGAAGCATCAACATGCTTGACGGTATGCGATCCGCTTTCTTTTAAGTTACGCAGCCCCGAGACTATGATCGTGCATAAAAACACAAACAGATTTATCTCCAGCGCGGATAAAATGCATCAATAAAGTGGCCTCTCGCTGCAAGATGACTTTAGGGATTTCTAACAGACCTTTGTCCACTGTGACTGAGAGTATGTAGTGATAAAATCAATCACCAGAACAAGAACACTAACTGGTAAACAGATAGAGATGACAGCAGATAAGGAAACTCAGTATGTGTACTGTATTTGTGTGTTTATGTTAGATTGGGTTCCTATGGTAACTGTCAGGAGATAGCAGCTGTTCCGTATGTGTTATCACTCCATTGTGTTTACTCAAGGAGAAGAGCTGGATGAGGAAAAAGGGAAAGTACACAGCAGAAATGAAATGAAAATTTGATAAGGAGCAAGAAAAGAATTGTTTTTTTTCCTCTGATGACAGCAGTAGATTGACAGTTTCCCTTCTCCTCATTATTTTGTGTTTGTGTGTGTGTGTGTGTGTGTGTGTGTGTGTGTGTGTGTGTGTGTGTAGCTTGCACTGACACAGAGCTCCACAGTCTGGCTGCAAGACTAAAGGACTGGTTCGGAGTTCTCCACCTCGACGCCAACAGAGACCTCAAATCCTCTGACAGCTTTGACTCCGCCACTGGACGTGAGTACATCCCCCTACAATATGTCCCTGTGTGTGTGTGTGTGTGTGTGTGTGTGTGTGTGTGTGTGTGTGTGTTGTGTGTGTGTGTGTGTGTGTGTGTGTGTGTGTGTGTGTGTGTGTGTGCGTGTGCGTGCGTGCGCGTGCGCGGCCCTTTTCACAACAGCCATGCTTTTCAGTCCTCATGAGGGCCGGCGGCGATGTTGACAGCGACCCCGCTCTGTTCTCTGTAATGTCAACATGTCTGAACACATGTCAGCTCTGCCACTGCATACACACACACACACTCAGATCTCAGTGTGATACTTGAAAAAGATGAAAATCTAAGTGACCTGGACATGTTCTGCTGTTTCAAAAATGTTCAACTTCAACAATTCCATTACCTTTTTTTCCCCTCTCTGTCTATTTTCTCCTCCAGACTTTGACACCAGCATCTTGCCCATCTGTAAGGACTCACTGGGCTGGATGTTCAACAAGCTTGACATGAACTTTGACCTCCTGCTGGACCAATCAGAGCTGAGTGCCATCTACCTGGACAAGTATGAGCTGTGCATGAAGCCGCTCTTCAACTCGTGTGACTCCTTCAAGGACGGCAAGCTGTCGAACAATGAGTGGTGCTACTGCTTTCAGAAACCTGAGGGTGAGGAGGGAGAGAGGGTGGAATAAAGAACTGATTGTGGTAATTAAATGTTTAAATAAGAAGGACAAAAGCAGCGAGGAAATACAGTTTAAAAATACAAGTGGTACTAAATGTGGTGTACAGCATACCAATTATCACATAATAATAACGTAATTTAAAACATAAAACCAAAGGTCACACTAAGGGGGTAATTATTTGGTACTAAAATGAATCAAAACCACCTCAAAAGCAGCAAATCATGCCTCAGGAGTGTTTTTTTCTACAACACAATATGTAACAGGAGGACAAGCAACGAAAGGTTTTAGTCCAGTGTCTTTTTGTTGGGATGGTTCAACATGTTTTGCAGATGACTTACTGGTATAACACTGAGCTAGCATAATTCCCAACATCCCATTTTTCTGTTCAGTGAAGAATAACTTTGATATGTTGGATACATTGATTTTCAGTTTCACCTCTATTTAATTAGTATACCCATCATGTCCCCAATTATTTTCTTGATATAGCTTACCAATCAAACATTTTTCAAGATGATTAGCACCTTTAATGTTTGCTAGTGCAATTCATTATGACTGAAAAAGTCATAATGAAACAATGAGATGTGAATAGTTAAACAACGTAGGACTAATTCACACAAGAAATAAAGTTGATGGGAATTTAATAAAAATGTAACACTAAAACCAACAAAATAATTATTACAATTACAAGTACCAATTGTCTGTAAAATGTGCTATTTGTACTAAAAACGTGGTCCTTCGAGAGCATAATGGATAGAGAAGGATACAGAATTAAGTCAGGCAGACACTGAAAATCAGTAGTCGATGTGAGAACCGAGGCAATTTAGGTAGATGCATTGAGGAATGAAAGGGTGACCAAAATAAGAAATCAATGAGATGTTAAGAGTAGAGACAGAGAAAGAGCTGTTTAGTCAAATTATGCTGGTAGAAAAACAAACTGTATTAATGAAACTGTTTTGTTTGTTGCTTGGTTGCAGGACTGCCCTGCCAAGCTGAGAAGAGCAGGATCCAGAATCAGAGTCGAAGGAAGACCCTCATAGGTTAGTCTGGATGATCGATAGCTGTCAGTCACAGACTCTTCTCTGAGGAAACTAAGATGGCTACATATATACGAACAAACCAAGCCCTGAGGAAATACGGCAGTCTTTGAAGCCAATTTGTCATAGTGGCCAAATCGTGTAATTACAACTTCAGGGCATGTAACGTGATGCCATTGGGCCCACAAGGACTTTTTTCTGCACACTGATATTGGGAAACAGATGTGTAAATGAGTAGATCGGAATTTGATCAATTCTTTCTGATAACATTTTGAACCGCATAATTAAATAATTTTATCTCCATTTAAGTTAGCAGAGAGCTGAACCTACAGTTGGCTACTTGGCCAACTGTAGGTTGAGAGTGAAAGTCTCTGATGCGCTTCCTCTATGGGCCAAATGATGCAAAAGATTTGAGTTATTTTACACCGGTGAAGTCAAACTTTATACATTCTCGTTAGGCAATTTTCATAAGAATGAATGGCACAGTGTCTCCAATGTATCCAGTTATCTTAATGCATCTATGGAACAAACACACACACTTGCATGAAAAATTGTAGCTCTTTTTACAATAGTTTCCAGCAGAGAACATAAATCGGTTGCATTAAACACTCCAAGTGTACAGACACACACATACACACACTCTCTATGAAGCTCATCCTGATATTTTGTACACATGTCATCTGTCCCCTCCGGGCAGATCGTTCAGTGTTTCAGATCACAACAAAACAGCTTGAAAAATGACTGGGTCAAATGAAGGTAACGGAACTAGAGGTGTGTGTGTGTGTGTGTGTGTGTGTGTGTGTGTGTGTGTGTGTGTGTGTGTGTGTGTGTGTGTGTGTGTGTGTGTGTGTGTGGGTGTGTGTGTGTGTGTGTGTGTGTGTGCGTGTGCGTGTGTGTGCGTGTGTGTGTTATTGAGAGTGATTGCCTCCCTTTAAAGAGGATGTATGCCTGTTGTCCTGCAACCTTCACAGCAGTAATTGATTGTTGATCTCCCTCTGTGAATACACAAGAACTTTGGTCACAACTACAAGACATGCAACCTCTGCTGAGGTGGGATCAGATTTACGCCTCTATTGCTGTCAGTTAGGTGTTTTCCACCCTCTCCCCTTTTTTCATATCACTGTTTACCTTCTTTCTCCAACCTTTCCCCCATCCTTTTTTTCCTTTCCATCTTTAGGGTCTTATATTCCCCGTTGTACTGACGAAGGCTACTTCAAACCAACCCAGTGTCACGGCAGCACCGGCCAGTGTTGGTGTGTGGACAAATATGGCAACGAGATTGCTGGCTCCAGAAAACAAGGCAACCCCAACTGCGGTAAGACAACAACATGCACACACTAACATGTTCACTCATTGCTAAAAAAGGACTTTGGTTGTGTTGTGTTGCCCTAATTCGCTCCCAACTGTCTGGCTGCCTTTCAGAGGTAATGCTCTGATGCAGGTGGACTGCTGTGCGTTTGTCTTTTATCTTCCTTTGTAATATGAGAGCTTCTCTTTAAAACATAACTTACCACTGAAACACGAACAGCTCCACAATTCCAACTTTGTTCTATTTTTTTGCTCAGTATCTCTCCCGGTCTCTCTTTATCTCTACCAGTATTTACGCATCAGTGATCATTTAGGAAATAGATAACATTAGGCATGCCTCTGGAGCCAGTCTGGCTGGTTTACTATCAGTCAAATGTCTGATTCTATCTGCTTCTGATATTCTGCTTGTGTAGCTTTGATAAAACACCAGCATCTTGCAAGTCAAGTAGGAAGATCCGTCACAGTTGTCAGCAGAGAGCAGTGTCAAAAGATTTGTTATAATACATGAATTTGTAGCAGTGACTGAGTTGCACCTTTTAGAGGAGAATAAACATTTAAACTGCAGGCTGATGTCGGCATCCAAGAAGATGTGTTTAGACAAATAATGTGCATAATTAAGTGCTTATATATGTCAAAGTCATAACTAATAAGCCAGTGTTGGAAATTCAAAAGGAATGGTCAAAAAGCCAATAGAAGCACTTTGCTGCAAATCAATGGTTGAGGGATTTCTTTGTGGAAAAAAGAATAATAATTAGGAAGAAAGAATCCAGGCAGATATACTGATTACCAATCAAACAGCCAACTCACAGTCACAGATTACAGCTCACTCGAATGCCAGTCTAGTCCAAAGCCAGTAATTGCAGCTTCCAATATTGATGAGGTGTCTCTCTGGTGCCCGCACACGCGTGCACACACACACACACACACACACACACACACACACACACACACACACTGACAGCAGCAGTCCTTTGTCTCCGGTCTAACAAGCTCATCTAACTCTGGCTGAGTGGCCTCAGGCTGGAGCAGACTGGAGTTCTCCCATTCGGCCTTGCATAAAACAAACAGGTAGCAATGCAGCAGCTCTCTGCTCAATAGCCTAAACACAAGGACAACCAACTGATTTTAACACTGTGAGTGCCACTCAGCCAGAGTACACTTGTACCCAGGTGTAAATAGGCTGTTTTGAACTGAACTCAGAAGGATTTTAAGGTCCCAATTTCACAAAATGCTGGAGGCAGCAGCTGAGATAATGACTCCTGTTTCGCACTGTAGCTACAGAGAGTTCAACATTAGTGCCAAAAAACATTTTAACAACAAATTGTTTACTTGGTAACTTTATCAAACCAAGCTTAGCCAGACACCACTGAGGCTGGTTAGTTAGGCATCCCCTTGACTGTGCACTGTGTTGTGTGAAGTGAAGGAATGATGGATGGAGGGCTTGTGTCTACTTCCTTTTCTCCTCTCCTGTGCTGACTTACTGTCTACATAGGAGAACAGAATATACTGTCCAGTCATGGCTATATGAAAATACAAGCTGTAGTTGACTCGCAATGAAAAAATAGTTCCCCAGGAAGTGCAATGAGCTTTGAAGCCAATTTTTGTAGTGGCCAAACAGTGGGATCAAAACATCTAGGTAGGTTACCTGATGCCAGTGGGCCCCAAAATACATTTTACTTTGGACTTACATTGGGAAAGGGACATCTGTTAATCAGTGGACACATTCTTTGGCTGCCACAACCCCTGTAAAAAGACTTGTTTTACTATCTGCATTTCATCCATTCAGCACAATAACATTACGAAAGTCTTGAAGAGCCATATGATGAAAACATTTCATCCCCATTCAAGTCAGCAGACGGTTAATCCATAAGCTTTTTCAAAAGTCTTTAGTGCGCCTGCTCTGTGGGCTAGAAGATCATAAAAATTTTATACCTGGAAAGTCGAATATTATTTGCACCATTGAAAAACTGTCATAGGAATAAATAAGGCCCAGCCTTGAATGCTGTATCCTGTTGTCTTTATACATCCATGCTAAAAGCATATGTATGTTGGCATGCTAACTTGTTTATTAGGACTAAACACAAAGCACAGCTGAGACAGAAGGGAGTATCACTACGTTTTCTAACTTATTTTCTTTTTTTCCTAATGAAAAGTTAAGTTCCCACATGCCAAATTTCATGGTAATCCATCCAACTGTTCTTGTGACATTTCATTGAAAGCCACAACTGTCTGTCTCTTGGCAGTGCTAGACAAAAAGTCAGGGCATTGTCAAAGTCTGTAGGATTCTTTATCAGAACACAAATTTTTGCCAAACAGGAGCTATTAATATAAATTTATTTAGTTTGTGCAGAGTACTGAGATAACAACCTTGAGCATGTTTCTCGTGAACTGCTAACACTATAGCATTTGCCTACAAAGAGGGCAGTGTTGAGGCACCTAAACCAAGACCAAGTAATGACCAAGACCTGAGTGTATCAAGACTGAGACAAAACCAAGAGCAGTGCCTTTGTTTTCTATGAGCAAACAAATGCATCACTCTGGATAAGCAAACACTCTAGATCTGAAATCAAGTTAACCATCTAATCTCCCTCCTTTTTCACATAGGAAATGTAGTTATGTCACTGCAGTCGTGATTCTATCTGGTCTTGAAATAAAATTCTTTGTCTGAGACTGAGACAAGACTGATTGAAAATACTGTTGAGTCTGAGACAAAACCAAAAAGTGTTCACAAGACCGGTCTCGAAACCAAGGCTGATCTTGAGTACTACAACACTGCAGGTTGACCATGAGCCACTAAACCCACGCTGTTACACATGGATCTTTCCGTGTTTCTAACACGCTCATTTGTGTTTTGCACCTCCCTACAGATGAGGACCAGGAGACATCGGGGGATTTTGGCAGTGGTGGTGCAGTCATTCTCCTCGACGACCAGGAGGAGGAGCCATCACAGAGCGGGCGGAGCCGGCAGAAGAAGAGACGGGGCCGGATTCACCCCCGAGGAGCCATTGAGGACGACGAGGACGAGGAAGATGATAAGGATGACGAGATCGGTTACGTTTGGTAGCTCCGCTCCATTTTTTTTTTCTGCCATCAGCCGACCAGGAAACTCCGTTAACTCAGCACAGATCTGAAGCCATTCCAATGTCTCCTCCTCCAGTTACTTTGGCAGCAGTCCCATCTTTTGGCTCCTGAACTTGCTCTTGTGATCCCTGTCCCTTATCCACATCTCTCTCTTCAGTGAACCTCATCTGACCTGTTCCTTTTCAAGTGTTTCGCTCTTTCCTCAGACGGAAAAACTATTAGATTTCAACAACAACTGTCAAGACCCTGTCAGAATTCTGCTCAAGCTGTCCACTTTCTGCCGCTAATCTTTAACCTCTTCTAACATGAACTCACTTCTCTATAACTCCCTCTATCTTCCTCCTATTCTGTCTCTCTCGCCTATCTCTGTATGTCCGTGTCAGAGCCTCTGGTCAGTCTGTGAGCCCAGATACATTAGCTGATGTACTGGATGTAAATATGTTTCCTCCAGGAAGGGCAGATTGTGGATTAAACCCTCCCTGTGCTTCTATCAGCGATTTCATTCTCATGTTCTGTGTTCCACCGTCGGGCTCCTTCCAGTGTTCAAAGATGTTCCCACAACACGTTCCCAGGCTCTGAGATGCTCCCTCTCTCTCTCTCTGTTATTTCATGGAGGATTGTAAATTATTTAATTGTTGATCTTGAATGTCCCAGAAAGCCCAGGAAGCAATGAGATTAATGATGTATTGTCGTTGTTGTTGCATGTTTCTCATCGTGTTTCTGTAAAAGAGAGATTTACCTGGCCAGGTCTAGCTCTATGCATCTCAAACAGAAAGTGATGCCTATTTGGCTGCTACAATACTTTGTTGCTATGTTGATGCTGTCTAGTGTCTTTTTGGTTCTTCTCCCAATCTCAGGAGGTAGGAAGTTGCATTGCAGAGCGATAGCAGTTGTAGAAAAGCGAACTGCAAGGCCTACAGTCCAAATCTGCGGCGTTTCAGCCAGCTATTCTTTTAGTAGTTGGTCAGTAGGGCTTCTGAGGCTGTTTGCCTGTGCATAGACACTAGAGGAAGAAGCTGCTCCTGAGCTGGGAGGACACATGAAGTCAGGCGAGCAGAGAAGAGGCTCTGTTCTGCCTCCCAACACTGGATATGTTCGTGATTTAAAATTGAAAATCCTCACCATGTCAACTAAGTGAATTTTTATTTGTAACTTTGAAAATTTAAGTAAAGTGGCACTTTGGGTGTCTTTTGAACCTTACAGGTCTGTGTCCATGTGTCTGTTGTTCTCTGAATGTACCATTCTCCGCACACACCTCACATTTCATCTTATTTCACCAAATCATGATGAAATAAAAACACATCTCTTTCCTCACTGTGAAACCACAAACACATTTATATGAGTTTCTCATGCTTTTTGGTTTTTATTTTCTCCGAAGCTCAGGTTTCTCTGCAGTAGAACAATCAAAGCCCTCCATCAATCCTGACCTTTCCCAACCTTGAGAAAGCAGCCTCTCCTCTTAGAAGCAGACATAAATGGTAGCAGCAGAAAATACTCTTATCACTTGCCTTTGAGAGAGGAGAATCACATAGCCAGCAGTGCCCAAAAGAACATAAAAGCTTAATGAGTGTTTTTGTAATATCACTGGTTAATGGGACAGCTGACCCCACTGGCTTGAAACAGCCCGCTCAGCACTTTGAAAACACATTGTACCAACAATCGGAGGCTAAAAGGACGACCAAATCTTCTAGCTTGAAATAGCCTATTCAGCAGTTCACAACACACTCTGTCAGATACAATAGACAATGGGCTTAACTATGTGCATCAAATTATGCCAGGAGCTGTGGAGGTTGTATAATCGCCCAATTCTGGGACCCTGGCTAGTGCAGCATTTTCCTCTGTCATCAGGCTACATGACAAAAGCAGGAAAAAAATGTCTCATTTGTCCATCCATCATCACATGCAGTGTCTGCTGTATTGTTTCAACCTTACTCTTTACCTTGCATGAAAAATAGGCTTGATTTTCAGCAGCTGCTTCTTTGAGAGTTGGATTCAGATTCCTTTAAAATTATTTTTGTTTTATTCATTATTATTATAGACAAACTAGAACATCAAAACAACACAAGTCTGTAACAGTGTGCCCAAGCTATTTAAGGCAGTGATGGCTGAGCTCAAAACTCCTCCCAAAGAAAGTTTTTTTCAGAGTACTGTATCTGTATCTGCAGTCCGCAGGGAGGAGGGTGAAACGTGGGTTTAGGGGCTGGCAGGATTTGTGTGCTATGGTCAGTGCTCTACAAGTGGTTGCAGTGTCAATAGGGTTGGCAGGTTGGGAGTGGGGAGTCCAATTATTTCAGGAGATATGTTGGTGATTTTTTAGGATCTTGTTTCTATTGCTAAGGGTGAGCACGGTGAAATAGCAGGTGGCGCGGTACAGGAGGATGGGTTCAATAATGCTGTGATACAGAAGGAGCAGGAACTGAGGTTTGACTGCTAGCAGTGTGTTTCAGGATGTTTTTCCTTTTCCTTTTCCCTTTTCAAAAAGAAAAAGTGAGAATAATGGCTATCCCGCCTCTAAGGAAAAGTTGGACCATTTTGGAATGTCTTGCCTATTGGGAGTAATTTAAGATCCATTCTCATGTTTGTTCATTAAATTTGAAGCCACCTGCACCATCTGATTCAATTAGATTAGCACAAAGACATGAAATGAGAAGACGGTGAGCCTGGCTCTGTCCAAAGGTCGCAAAATCAGCCTGAACCTCTAAATCTCTCTAAATTATTACATTTTCTTTATTTAGACAGGCTAGCTGTTTCCCAAATTTATGCTTTGCTAAGTTGGCCTGTAGCCTTATATTTCCGTGGATGTATGACAATAACTAGATACCTAGCACTAAGATGTTCTGTGGGTTTGCTTGCCTGATGCATGTGCCAAAAAAGTTTCCAGATTTACTTCCATGATATCCGTGCATCTGAATACACACAGTTGTATTTTGCTTGCCAGCCCCAGCCGCAAGTTCCCACATAGCTTATACACTTTACATTGTGATGGCCTCACAGAATTTTAAATCACTTTAAATCAGTGTCCTGTCAACAGTTTCAATATATCTCTATGAGGGAAATGCCTTTTGGGTCACAGGGGATTTTTTTGCTGCAGTACTGCGGTTGGCTACTGGGAAAAATTGGACGCAAAGCTGGTCAACTTTCTTGAGGGCCTGAATATGTCATGATTATGTTCTGCAAACTCTCTCAGATGTCAGTTCATTTAAAGGAATAATGGAAGTTGCTCCCATAATTCAAAAAAGGTAACATGAGGCTAGGAATAAGGTTAATGTATTCAAAATCCCAAAGTACTCACAATTTGATGGCAGTTTGTTTTTCCACATTACCAGCCACTGCAACACACATCTATTGTACAGCAGTTCTTACCCACAACATCAGTGTCCTCTCTCTCTCTCTCTCTCTCTCACACACACACACACACACACACACACAGACACACACAGACACACACACACACTCATTATTGTTTCTATTTCTTTCCGCTCTCCCACTCACTCTCCTGGAGAGAGTTCCATCTTCATCTCAGTAAGGGAGATGCGTGGTTGTGTTTTATCCTCAGGGCACTTAGTTCCTCTGTTTCATTTCTCTATTGGCTGCTTTTTTATTATCCACAGATGGCTTCCCTGTCAGGTGGATCCTCCCATCGGCCCGGGGTCTCCATGGAGGCCGATGATTGGCTGCGAGTGGGGGGTTTACGCAATTGGTGGTCCTTTTTTGGAACAAAATGCAGCAGCTTGATGAAGTTTGCCATTTTAATGTGAGATGATGCTGCTTGCTCTGAGTTAATAGTGGGCTATTAGAAGGCAGTTTTACCTTTAATTTTAGTCTCTGGTAAATCATTGTATCTAACAATTTTTAACTTTCAGAACGCACACATGATGAGGTCCAGAACAATGTGAGCTTTGATATATATGTAAGTAAAAATTAAAACACATTGCACTAGTCCTCTCCAGTACACCTTTCTCTATCCTGCTTTCATTGGGGTGAATCAGAGGCAGCTCCTGGTGTCAACCCTACCTTGTCAAATACTGGTGCTTGGTCAGATGCCCAACGGTGTCAGATATCAACCCACAGCGGCACTCTTTAGCGGCGGTATGACATGCCCTGGGGAGCGGCATTTGTTGACATTCTGGCAAAAACTATAGTATAAAGAGCGAGAGAAAGTCTGCATAGAGCGGGTGGGAGTGAAGGTGGATGGGTCAACCAAACTGCAGACTATCACCTGGAGCTCGCTGCTCAATCTCCAAAAGTCAATAAGGACATTTTAATGATGTAGTTTGCAAGTGTGTGGCATACTATGCTAGTGATGGATGTGATGTGAAGTATGTCACGTGACATTAATTTTGATACTAACAAACAGGCTTATTTAAAGCCAGACCATGATGTTTCTTTAGCAAACCTAACCATGTGCTTTTGTTGCCCTAAACCTGATGCCATGGCTCCAGACAGTTTTCCTTGTGGTCCTTTCCTGTCTTTTGTGTTTCCTTTCCTTGTTTCCACCTCCCCTGTGTGCCTGTGTGTTGTGGGCGTGGCTTTCCCTCACTTGGCTCCTGATTCAGCCTACACTCCTGTCATCAATCATCTCATTACCATGCAGTATAAGAACCCAGGGGCATCGCTCACTCAATGCCAGATTGTTTCCCCAGATTCAATGGTCTTAATGTCTCGGCCGCTCTGTAGCTTGTAGTATTTTCCTTGTGGTTTGGAGTCTGTTTATGACCATTTTCTCCTTTGCCGTAGATCTCCAGCTTCTGCCTCCATACCATCTCACCACCTCCATCTGAACCACCATATCTTGCCAAGCAAGCCCATCCAGTCATCTTCCTGCTTTTCACAGCCCCAGCCCATCCCAACTTCTCATCTTCCTGTCAGACCTGCCTACCCCTGTCATCTCTAGCTTCCCACATTCCCCCAGCTATCTTCCCAAATAAACTCACCATCATCATTTACCCATCTGTGTTGGAGTCTGCTTTGGGGTCCAAAAGAAGACTAAGCCCTAACACCTAATGATTCGCCGTCCCTGAACGTTCAAAACTGACACAGAGAGGGTACTTGGCATGCCATATTTTGACATGACGAGCCACTGACCAAATTTGAGTATTTGACAATTTGGGAGTGCCATTGCATTGGTGGAAACAAGCAGTATATAGCATTAAGCTATATCATCACTTTAGAAGTTGACAGAAGAAAGAAAAGCATTATAAGTTCTTTTAAGTTGTGTTTCTGGCAACCCAAGAAATCTGGTTCTTTGACTGCTCGGTGCCGCCCTATACAAGTCACAAACTGTTTCTGCCTATCGTTTGGTGCTGGCTGGGTAGTATGCAGCTATTGCTGAAAACTACACTGGTGAGAGCATTGAGGATGAAGCAAAACAGCAAGGTTGCGGACCATAAAACCCAAACAAACAAAAAGATATTGAAACGCTTCTTCATGCTGAAGGAATGTGCAGAGAGTGGAGATAATAAACTGTTGGTTTGTTAGTGTGAGTCATTTGATCCATAATTAATATTAATTATTAATTACATTTATTCTTGCAGCTTTTAAACAGTCTTCACTGCAAATCCATCTCCTACAACACAAAGCTTTAACTTACTAACTTACCAATTGTATCTCCTTAATATTGATTAGTTTAGACCACTTTACCAAGTTTAGACCTGCAAAAGGAGTCTGCTCACAGTTTCATTTTGCATGCCTGCCCAGTATAACTCAGCCACGTTCCAAGATTGCCACTTTAGCAGGTAAAAAGTGGCTCTTCGTAGTCCTCAGGGTCCAGAGTGCTGCTGGCTTTTCCAGGTAGTTTCGTTCTAGCTGTATGATCAAGGACCGATTTAGACCCTCAACCACAGGGGAGTGCAATTAACTACCTGACAGAAAAGAAATCCAGCAGTGCTCCAGAGCCTGAGGACCAGATTTGAGGATCACTGGTCTAAAGCCTGCCTATGTAATTGGCAGAGACATTGTAATAAGTAGGGATCATCTCTCACTAATCTGTCACAGCCCACCACTTCCACTCACACTCTCTTTCATGCTTGGCTGCTGCTGCACCAGTCAGCCTGGTGAGCGTCTGAACAGAACAGACCCCCTCATGCCCCCCGGTGGAGGTTTCCTGGATCATTCGCTTTGATGTGGTAACCAACAACACTATTCCAAATTTGCTAATTTAGAGAGAGATCGTACTGCTCTTGTTAATACTCTGCCAGTGAGGTCCCTCTGATAGCACTAAATTACTGGGTGTAGCCCTCTGCTAAATAAATTAAACCGGAAACAACTCATAAGCGGTTCCAGTGGCTTCACTCCTGGCAACAGTGATAAATTAAATTGGAACTTTCAGGTAAGCAGTCAGGCGAGACCAAACCACATTAAAACGAGTGTCACATTACCCTTACACAAATAAATGCATTTACCTATTTGGGTTTTCTAATTCATTTTTTTACCATATCTGATTGCTGCTACTCCACCTTGTCCACTATGAACTCTAATGCTGTTGTCACTGTGTTTCTTCCTGAAACAAGTCATTATTTTTCATGAAACACAGGTGTGACTTGAATTTATAAATACACTGTGTGACACCAGTGCCCTCTGGTGGTCTGCGCCTGGCTTTGAGTAGAGAGCAAGTTCACGCCACAGTTGGTTACATAAGCTTTTTAATCAAAAATACTGCTCAGAGGGGTGTCCTGGTGGCTTAGAGGTTTAAGGCACAGACCATATAATTGTAATGCCCCTGGTATGAGTCTGGCTGTGGACCTTTTTTGCATTTCATTCACCATTTTTCTCTCTCTTCTCCCCTCATTTCCTGTGAACTCTCCAATGAAAGTATAACACGCCCCAAAAAATACAGTCTAGGACAGCAACATTTTATTTATCATCACTGTCATTGTACAATCTCATTTATTTTTGTAAATACCTATTTACAATTGCATAAATGTAGTGGTTAACATGGACTTAAACACATAGTCAAAGCATAGGAGTTAAAATTTGCATAAGAAAGGCACTTTATGATGATAAAAGACACCACAAAGAATCGACACAGACGTTCGTTTTTGTTTCATACAGTTTGTTTCTTGTAGAATCAGAGGTTGGAAGTGAAGACCTCCTTGTCTCAATTTTGTATAAAAAGCTTTGGGATATGGCTGTAGATTAAAGGCACTGGAGTCAAATGTTTACATAATGTTTGCTGCTCCTCAGGCAATTTCATGGTTATCCGTTTATGGTGAATAAAGAGCAGATTTGACCTCTACGCTCGCAGCAGCATCACTGTATGTTTTTTTGAGGCTGAATAGCTCCATATGGGTCAGATGGAGCTAAGAGCTGGTTGGCGTCTCGTCTTACCAGCGATTACTCTGAGCAGCAACATCTAGATCCATGATTCGTGGTAGTCGCCCACTAGCACCACCCTCCAGGTAGCCAGGCTTCACTGCAGGTGTATCTGAGAGCCTCCTCTTGCTCTTGTTCAGGTCTGGAAGGGAAGATGAATAACTTAATCATTTTCATAAGAGGGGGCGGGAACCACCAACAGCGTTAGCACATGGAGAAGCAGATCTGAATCCAAGCATCAGATTCTCACCTGAGATTGCCAATAACATCTTGCGTCTGGCTCCAAAGGTGGAGATGCCCACTTCCTTCAGGTCTTCATCAGACAGCGTGAGGAATGTCTGGTAGTCAATCTAGATGAGTACAGATAGCAGTTGCATCATAGTGCTCATTAATGCTGCATAAGGCTTTAGGCTGGGGGACATGAGTGCGTGTACTTGTTTGTTTGTGTGTGTTTCAGGCTCTGCGGCAAGTTCGCCTACGCAGCCAGCCCAGCAGTGTGTTGCATGTTTGAGTGATGATGAAAATATATCTTCACACACTAATAACAGTTTCATTTTTAGTTTGTCTTGGTAAATGATTCATAGCAAGTCTCTACATATGTTTACCTCTTGTTGTTCAAACACATCAATGTATTTGATTAAGCCAAGTTGGCTGAGCAGCTCGGGCAGGTCATCTATTGTTTGGGGGGAGGGGCTCCGCTGACTACAGGTTGATGCCCTCCTTGATGAGCACACACTTTCAAAGTAGCTGCTGCTGCTCGGGAAGCTCTCCGCTAGACATCAGAGGTCAGAGTTCAGAGGAGAAGGTTAAAAGTGGCAGAGAGAAAGTGACCTACTTTGTTTCGTCAAGCTCAAAGAGACCTATTATGCTCATTTTCATGTTCAGACTTGTATTTGGGGTTTCTATTAGAAAATGTTTACAGGAATTAAATGTTAAAAATAAATCTTTCTCATACTGTCTGAAAATAACTCTGCTGAAATAACGTCTGTTTGAAGCACTCCATTTAAGTGCATGTGTCTTGAAGGCCACCTTCCAAAAAAGGCCAAGTCTGCTCTGTATTTCTAGTATATCTGCCGCATGTTGGTGTCTCTCAACTACCATTGCAGCTAGGGGTATGACTGTAACAGAGAATAGCTGCACGTTATCCAGACAAAAAACATCAATTAACGCTACTAAACACAGCTAACATGTTCCAACAGGAATGTTATCTAAAATTAGGTAGAAATTAACCACATCATCTGCCAATATACATGTTTTCTTGACGTTAGCATGCAACTACATGTAGCAGTGTAATTGCAGCTGGGAAATGACTGTAACAGAGAATAGCAGCACTTTCTCCCATTGAAAATCACCAGTATAAGCTTCAAAACCAAAATCTTCTCAACCAGACATTGTTCCAATAGGAATCTGACACAAAATCAGGAAGAAATTAAATACATTGGCGCTCAAGACTACATTTTTGCCTGGCGTTAGCATGTAGCTACATGTAGCAGTGTATGTGATGTAAACATTTGCAGCGGCGTGCCTGGAGCAGATGACTGTATAAAGAATTCAATTACAAGCTGACATCAGCTTGTTGTGAAAGTAGGAAAAACATTGGAAATAATATTTAGAACGTTCTGAAGCCTGAGGTTTATATATGCTTTCTCATTATATGAAACTTTGATCATTTTAAATATAAACACCCATCCCTGTAAAATTATATATTTGACAGAAAAAAAAGGAAAAGCATTAAATCACTTACAGTGTTTGTCATTTCTGCTTTTATTCCCTGAGGATGCAAATGCAGGGAAGGAGCTGGTGGATGAGGAGAAAGAAGATGGGGGGGAAGAGGGGGAGGAGGAAGAAGAGGAGGAGGAGGAAGAAGAAGAGCCAGGCAGGGATGAAGTTGTAGATCCACGTCTGTCCCTCCAGTTCTCACAGTCGCTCCCATTACACACTTTTCCCATTTGAGTTGCCCATGACTATAAGGAAACAGAAATTGTAACGACATTAAATATTAAATACTGTTACTTTCATCTGTGAGCATTTCACAGAAGCACCTTGTACTTCTGTCCCATTCTTTCATCTTTCTTCTCTTTGTCAGTGCTAGAGGTCATAAGACAAATGGTTACAAGTGATCACATATTCTCTTGCATGGGAGGGTTTCAGAAGATATAAGACATCCTTAGATCCAAAGATTTAATAAGAAGGCTCATTTGCCCCTAATGGCTGACCTGATCGTAGCACTCTCTTACTGGAAATTATCAATGCAGCAGGCATAACCAATGCTTCCTCCCAGCTGCCTGGGTCTCAGAAGAAAATTGAACTCATTGGAGGAATGCCTCTTGCTCTTATTAACCTAAGTGAGTCAGATTCTCCATCACTGGCCACAGAGCAGTCAGAGAGCGGCTGTTTAGGAGGCTTTTAAAGAGCCAGAGAGATGAGCCGAAACCGCTCAGGTGAACAGGTTGCTGAGGAGTGGCTGTGTTGACTGAGGCGATAGTATCAGACCCCAGGTAATTGGGCATACAAATTGGCAGTGCTTACCACACAGTGAGATAAATGCTCCAACTGCTGGAGAGCAATACCAATAAATGAGACTATGCTAGTGGGCCACAATAGGGGGTGCTTGTTTTACTGCACTGCAACAAAAAACTGCTTTGGTTAGCTCAAAAGTATTGAGCAAGTTCAGCAAAAGTGAAGAAGTTTAGCCTCAAGCTAAAATTAACAATTAGGATGAGTTGGAGGTCTATTTTTTATCTGTTTGTTAAACCAAATATTAAAGGGAAAGTTCACACCTAACTCAGCATTACATATTTTCCTCTTACCTGTAAGTGCTATTTATAAATCTAGATGGTTTAGATGGCTAATATCTCCAACACTCCTCAACTCACACCAAAAAAATCCAGACCGATAAATAGCACTGCAGGTAAGAGGAAAAATATGTATGTTTGATCTTGGGGTGAACTGTCCCTTTAAGTTAGCATGATGCTCATTTGTACCTGTTGTTGGTTATTGCTGATGCTCAGGTAGGGTTTGTAGCTGCGTCGGCTGATGTTGCGTAGCTCCTTGACGGCCTCAGCTGGCATGGACTTGGAGAAGCCAAGGCCACTCCAGGTGTCTGTGGGTGTCTGGACCTCTGTGACCACAGGCTTCCTCTGCATAGCTTACATAACGCATACACAAACACACACAAAAGGAAACAGAGACTTAAAACCTGCCTTTACTAATTTCTAATTTCCAGGGCACTTGAGAGCAGCTGAGACAAGCTCATCACCTTGTGTGTTAGCTAGTATTTGCTGATTTACATAGATTTGGGTAGATATTTGCATTTGTTTTGGAGTCGTGATGAAATACACAAAGTTGAGACTTGAATTTGATCACTGAGACAAAAATTCTAAAACTGTGCAGGCTAATTTATGAGCCAGTCAAGTTTTCTATTGGATCTTACTGTCATCTCAAGAGTAAAATTTCAGACAAATAAAGATCAGTGCAGCGAGAGAGGGGAAAAAAGCATTTTAAGATCTTGAGTTAGGATGGGATTGAGACAAGAGGAAGGCTATATCTCAGGAGCTGAATTAAAGAAATATAAGAAAACAGTCACAATCTCATATTGATCTGGTGGGACAAAGAAGAGATCTTATTTTGAATTTTTCCTTTCTTTTGAGTCTTCCAGCTGTTTTGCTTCACCCAACTCCTAACAAAAATATCCAGCTCTTTAGCTATTAAATATTCCACTAAGTTTACCATTAGTTGCTGACTTTGTCTGCAGTAAGTTGCTGTGAAGAAAGCATATAATAGTTTTTTTCAGAGCCTTTTGCTAAAAACAGCTGCCTGTTGCATCTTAAGACAACACCAATAAAAGACACTTAAAACCAAAACAATAAGCTGAAAGATGCTAAAATGCTCTGAAGTGTTGCGAGAAGGGGCCAAGTCAAGTGATAATTATATGGATTTGTCACTACTAGTGACACCTAACACATTAAATGGAACAATTTGATCCATTAACCGCGCTGAACTATGGATAGCAGTTTTAAGAGGAATCCCACCTAAATTAAGAATTTCAATATGGTATTTCCATAGCCCAAAAGCTGCTCCCTAAATAACAAATCAGAGTCTGATTTTGTGGACTCACAGAATGATATTTTCATCTTTTATACCCAATAGAGCTTTGCTCTCTTGTAGTGTTCTTGATTTTGAAAGAAAATGTGTACCCATTTACTTAGAACATTCCCTTGGGTGCTCTCAATGTCAGCTACATCTTTCCCGAGTCATTATCTATAGAGTATCTGTAGCCTTTATACTTATGACATCACAAATTTCAGCTTTAGCACTCTTGGGTTTGGAGAGATTTGTTCATGTTGACCAATGTTCTTACTGATATTTGTGGACTGTCTTACACTATAGGAAAAACCTGCTTGAATTTCAAAAGGGAAGGAGAAAAGAGAAAGATTTCAGAAAGCTATCCTCACAAGCTGCACTGTGCACAAAAAAGATTCGAATTCCCACTGATACTTTTTGTAGCACACAACAATGCATACAGCTTCAGTCCGCCAATCATGAAAATGCATTGCAGGTTTTCCACATTTGAGTCTGATAGTCTGAATTGGACAAGCTGGGTTCAGGTGTTAAATAATAAATCACAAATAGTGCCTCGCCAGCATGTGGCATACTTAACAGAACTCATACTGCTGAAACTAAGACAGATACACACTTTCGAATGACAAGCAAGTGACCCTGGGCCTCTTCTGGCAGCAGAACAGGATCCATGTGTGAATGTGTGATAAAAAAAAATGAAAAGAACAACAGTACTCAAAGGGTGTGATATCAATAGGATTATAACTGGTGGGCTGTCATTTGTGTGCTATGTGTCTGTTTGTGTGAGTAAATGTCCCATTCATATACTGGCATATGGGTGTCTTAATGACTGCGAGGCAGATGGCCCATTCAAACTGCTAATTCATAATCCCATAAAGCAACACTAAGGGAATTTAGTACCATTTGGCTGCAGATCTTCCCAGTATCTCTCATTCTGCATGATGGATGAGGTACTGTTTCCCGTGTGTGTGTGTGTGTGTGTGTGTGCGCGTGTGTGTGAGTGCGCAAACACAATTGTGACTTCATGCATGTGTGTGTTGTCTGCACTGTGTATCTACCCCATGTGAATTAAGTAGGAGTGCCAGTGCTACTCTATTATAACTTTGGCACTGTGCAGCCCATAAACAGGCCCCCTTCATCAGTTGTCTTGGCAGTGAGCAGCACTGAAATAGGCCCCCTCTATCAAAAGCCTGCCTCTGCTCGCGATATTAATGCTTTGCCTCCATAACATACTTGAATAGTCTAAATGGGATACTTCATCCTGGATAATCATATGACATTAAATCATCTTTTCTCAACAATATGACCAAAACTTGTGGGCTTTTACAGCAAACAAAATGGTCCACTTGATTTAGTGTTGTTTGAGGAGCTGAGTTTAAAGTGCTTTTCCAATCTGCGTCCGGTTCAGCTCCAAAAACAACAGCTTGGTGGTGTATAGGCAGCTGTTTGATGAGCAAAACAACAATATACAGGAAGTATTTGTGTATGCCCAGCTTTTCTAATATATCTATCTGCAGTACACAGCAACTATAGATCAATAAAAGAAAAGAAATGTTTGTTTAGCAGTGCCCTAATTGTTGCTGCAGAAGCCTGTGCAGAGCTCTTGAAACCACAAGGCAGGAAAGAAATATTAAACATTTAGGAGCACTAACCTCTGGTTGCCAGCAGTTTCTTCCTCTCATAGTCATAATCCTGCAAAGTACCAACAGGAAATAGAGTGGGTAAATAATGCATGAAATTGAATTATATTTTCTCAGGTTACTGAGCACAGGCAGGAAGGGGGGATGCTAACACTTCCTGCTGCTGTGGCAGTAAACTTGTTAATCCTCTGCCAGTAACCTTTGAGAGTGAGAGATGACAAATAAGAAAGGAAGCAAACAAACTCAGAAATCTATTCTCAAAATCAGATTGCACCAGGGTCAGGGATGTGCAAATCAATAGGTTACATAACATCACAAATACAATGTTTCTGTTTTCAGTCTAACTTGTCATCTACAATTTTATGTACAGAAGTGTATGGCATTAAATCATTTCTCCTCTTTCTCTCATGCACACTTCTCCTCCACAAGTCATTAAACATCTTCAGTGTCCCAAATCTTTCAGTGGTTCAAGACTTTATTGTATTTCGACTGAGATTTAGTTTTAGCCAAATAAATTTTTCCATAGATGCAGTGCATCATCCCTTGAGAGATCTGCAATTCCTGTTTTTCCTCACCTCAGCCTTGGATGAGTCAGCGCCAACATCCTGAGCCAATGCCACATCTCTCCTCAGGCTGTTCCTCCGTTCACTCCTGCTTCCCTCTGTCTCTGCGTTCAACAATCTGGCACATTCAGGAGACACACGCACAGATGGAAAGACAAGGTTAGGTTAAGCTGTGATGGCTCTGTCCAACATTTGAGAGGTTATCAACATGTCATTTCCTGAGAGAAAAAGTGGCAATACTATGGGAGGGTTTTAAAGAAAGGTTCATGATGCTTCGTCATTATGAATGTTATCAAAGGAGAGCAGTTCCATTAAAACTGCACAACAAAGAAAAAGGAAGGACAGAGACACATCAAAAAAGAAAAATATAGATCAGGTCAACATGGTTTATTTTCTCTGATTCAGTTTAGGTAACAGGAGCATGCAGGTGTACTTGTGTGTGTGGTAAAAATCTGTTTACAGTCATTGTGGGGACCCATGTTTCATCTGAGGGCAAAACTTTGGTCCCCAAAAGGTCAATCACTAATTTTTAGGCTATGGCTTGATTTTGGATTTTGTTTGGATTATACTTGAATTAACAGCACAGTAAGTCATCAACAAATTTAAGGTGTTAATGATTTAGTGCCATCTAGAGGCAAGGTTGCACATTGCATCCCACTGTAACTTATCCTGTGTGTCAGGCATGTGGGACAACCACGGTAGCCAACGTAAAAATGTGAATGGCCTTATCAAGAGCCAGTGGTTTGTTTTTTTTTGTTCTGGGCTACTGTAGAACAATGTGACAGACTCCATGCAAGAGGAAATGCTCCCTTACGTAGATATAAACAGCTCATTCTAACGTTAACGAAAATACAACAGTTCTTAGTTTCAGATGATTATGTACTCATGAAAACATAGTTAAGAATTTTACTCTCCATTACTGTTAATATGTACCCCTAAATCTTACACACTAGATTTGTAATGTAAGACAACACAATGACCTCATAAACCACAAAAACAAGTTTTATTTTTCAGTGAATACTCACCTGTATGTCAGTGCCTGCCCTGTTGAATGGCGTCTGCCCTGGACGAAAACCTTGGTAATTTCAGGACCCTGGAGACTCCCCCTCCGTCCCATTGACGCCACCCTGCTGACGCTGCTCACTGCATCACATGCCTCAGATGATGTCACCTCCGTGACCTTAGAGCTCTCATCCTCTGATTGGCCAGACTGGTCCTCATTTTCTAAGATCTGAACGAGAAAGAATAATTCAGTGCTTGGTGTTGATTTGTATCCATCACTAAGTATTGTTTTTTTTGCTGATAAAAGTTTCACCATAAACTATGGCAAACCTTCTCTAGTGGCCGGCTGTCTGCTCCCTTCAGTCCTGTCCTTCCCTCATCAGCGTGAGGGGTGAGACCTGGTGGGGGTGAGGGGCGAAGCTTAGTCACCACCTCTGGAGATGGAGCTGCCAAAGAGCCTGATCAACAACAGGGGACATGATAGTGAGTAAAAGAGTTGACTCAGGGCAGCCAAAAATGGTAATGGAAAAAAGGGTAAAAGTACTGCAAATGCAGCATTAGGTGTGAACCAGAAGTAACATGCCATAACAAAACTTATCAAGTTTGGTTTATGTATGCGCTACTGGAGTGGTATAGAGATATGTGGAGATATGTAATTGAAAATTTCATTCATTTAGACTTTATAGATGTATAGGGTATAACCTAAAACTAATAGATATCACCATGAAACTTCCTTAGTTGATTACTAGTATTAGGTTTTTTTTTAAATAACAAGTTTTCTGAAATTCAATGTTAAAATATGTAAATTAGGTTTTACCTAATTAAATATGAGTGCTTTGCATAAAATTTCCATTGCAGAAATCTGAACTGAGTAAACACTGAAATGTGGGTTTGGGATGTTTTCTTTCCAATAGCCTCAGACAAGCGGGAACCTCCAGGGCTGAAAAATGAAGCCAAAAACTGCATATCCTCTGATGGCTACTTGATGCTGGCACCAGAAGCGAGTCAGTCCCCAAAGACCCCTATGTTAAAATGCCCAACTTTACAGCAGAAATAAACATGTTTACAGCCTGGTACAACATTTATAATTATGAAGGCTTAACGTTACATATAATTTAGGGCATGAAGGCTTTGAGGCATAAACACAGTCTATGAATCGGGTCCCCCTCCACGGCTCCAATTTCTCATCTAAATAAAGTCACTTCTGGCTCCAAAAAGCAAGATGGTGACAGCCAAATAGCTGAACTTAAGGCCTCAAAATGCTAGTCCACAAACCAGCGGGTGACATTGCGATAGCTACATCCATTGTTTTATTTCCAGTCTATCTTATCAAAGAAGACATTTCATGAAAGCAAAATAGCCCAAAATCCCAAAATTGAGCAGTGCATGTTTCCACCTTTAGTTTCTGTCTACCCTTACAGAAGAGTTACAATTGCTCTTATTGTTACATATTTTTGGTTTCCATTTTCAGTGTTCACATAAGTGTACTTAAAGGTGTTTGCATTTTCCTCTTCCTTTTATCCCAAACCAATAGAAGTCATATTCTGACAGTATAACATATTTCAAATTATTCTGATTGTTTATGTTTTTGCTTGAAAATTGGTGCAATCTATTGGATGCTTTCATCACATTCATCTCAGTGTCCCCAGACTTGATCTGTGGGAGGGAGGGACAGAGTGGCAGTACACACTGCTGTCTGCCACAGTTGGCAAATTTTGTCAATTTTTAAATTCTACACTCAGTGGTGTTCCAATGTGGAGGGCGGTCAGACAGATACAGACATGTGTCCATGCTTACCCTGCTCAGAGAGACGAAGCTGCTGCAACAACATGTTGAGCCAATAGTGGGTCAGTCCACTGCTGCCTAGCACAGGGTCAGGGGTCATTCCAGTTACCTTGGCAGTCTCACAGGAATCCAACCCAAGGAGCAGACGGCGGGCCTCATAAAGACAGGAGATGTTTCTTTCCAGACCTTTCACGACCACTGACTGATAAACATACACCAATACAGAATTTGACATCAGTATTCAAAACACCACAGCATGTCACACTACAGGGGAGAGTAGTTTTGCATTCAAAATGAAAGTGAATGTTCAAGAAATATTTCAATAGACGTTTGTTATTTAATCCAATGTGTATGATGTAAGCCATCACAAGGTATAGTGTTGACCTAGATTGAAAGTGAATTCAAAAAGATGAGAGTGGTAGCCAACAAAACAGGGGATTCTAACAAGGACAGAGCAGCAAAGCTACACTGATAAAGTTGTACCTTGCTGGTCTGCTTTACTTTGGGCTTGACACTAATGAAGACTCCCAGGTTTTGCATCATCTGAGCCAGCTTACAAGGATCTGCCTCCCCATCTTCACGCATGTCAAACATCAAACACACAGGCAGACAGTCCTAGATTTGCACATAGAGACACAAAGATTGTAAAAAAAACAACAGATACACAAAACTAAAAAAATACATTTTGGCATATGTAAGCAAACAAAAAAAACAAACACATCAACTTGCTACCTCTCAGGATTTAATCTTTTGAGAAGTCCCTACAAAACAAAAACAAAATGCGTTGCTGTACCATGAGCTGCTGCCGAGCCAGACACACTCCGTCAGGGCTTCCCTGGATGAGCAGTGAGGAAGGGCTCTGAGGAGCGCTGAGGTCTGGTAGGATGATCTGGGTCTGGGTCTGGTGCATGACGCTCAGGAAGTGGGCTCCATTCTGCCCCAACAGGAAGAGATGCTGCTGGGAGGTGACATCCATCTGGCTACTCACTATACCGCCTGTGACCTCTGACCCCAGCAGTAGATCCATTAGGATGCAAGTTGCCTTCTGTCCGATGACGAAATATACATATGATATGATATTATACAGTATTTTGAACCTATTATAATGTGTATAAAGGGTGAACTGGATGAAAATATTCGACACTAACTTTGACAGCAGCTGCGTTGCCCTGTAGGCCCCAGACGGTGCAGCAGCTTTCGTAGAAGTTGGGTTGTGCCTGAGGATGTGGTGGCATAGCCCTGAAGCTCACACTGACCCCCAGAGTCTGCACTACCTGCTGGATGAGAGGGGAGCCTGCATCTGGCAGAGCCTGGGGCACCAGGCTGACTGGGAGGTCAAAGGTCAAGGACAGTGGCTGCAGGTCCTAGGACAGGGAGGATTGGGTAGAAAACAAGGGAAAGAGCATGATGGAGAAGAGGGGAAAATAAAGAGATGTGAGACAGACAGCAGCTTTTTGACAAATATACCTGTCTTCTTTGTGCCAGCAAAACTATTAATCATATTATTGATCACTGCATCTTGACTGGAGTGAAGAAATTGAGTTTTGAGACAAATAAAAAAATCTATCTTGAATAGTTTCTGCTCTGACTGTACATTGACTACTCACTCTTATCCTCCTCCTTGCTTCCTCCACTCCCTCTATGGGCCCAGCGATGGAGACCTGCCAAAAGTTGAAAAACAAATGAATATTAAAAAGGTGCACGAGAAAACATCAATACACTTGAGTATTGCGATATAATGCTTTGTGATACTGTGTTGCTTCTTAAAATGACTTTTGACTTTTGATTTTTAATAGTTTACATTTTTTATTTTTTTAATTTGTTTACCTAAATAATCCTACAAGCACTTATACTAATTTATCTATTGTTTTACCTATAAGGGCAAATTATAATTTCTTTTTTGATATTGCAAAAAAATAACAATATTTGCTGGCTGTTGCAGAGACTGTGATTAACACAACTGCAGATCCTACCGTTCTGACTGTATAAAAAAGTAAACCTTTTTATGCATATTATGGTGTGTGCCTTATACTATGAGAGTTTTCCTAAAATTAGATTTAAAAAAGTCGCAATATATCACCTTGCTTTCAGTGTGCAATTTATTGTAACATTTAGAATTGTAACCCCTGTATCATGATACTTATCATATCACTAGATTGCTGCTGATACACAGTCACAGGCATGTATACCAAATTTTGGACTCTATGCATAAGTAGTGTCTGTGGGCATCTTGACAAAAAAAATACAAAGGCAGCTTGCTTGCTTTCTCTTCCTTTCTTTCTTGCTTTTCTTTTCTGGAAACCTAATTTCCCGTTCTTCAGCAAAGACATTGGTGCTCCGGCAGCATGAGGACTAATTCACTCGGCTCTTGCTGCATTTAGTGCAGGAGCAGATCAAACCATTTTGTGCCTTTAAGAGGTGAGATGAGCCACAGCGAGCATCCTCTATTCCTCTATTCTTTTTAGACAAGGTTTAATCTTTTAGCTGATTCATTTAGTCAATGTAATTTCATTTTGGCACTTTTGCAAACAAAACCAAAGTTTCATCCCAGGCTTTTCACGGGCCCCGCTCCCATTGGAGTCCTGGGTAATCAGTTCCACTTTTCCCTCACAACAACACCTCTTCACAGCCCTAATATTTAAATAAATTATTTTCAGTTTTACTGTCAAAGCAGCCATTTTTGGCTCATTAAAATATCTGCTTTAGTGTCTCAAGCATGACAGATTCTTACCTGGTTGCTTTTTTCTCCTGTACCGATGTGTCTGTTGGAGTCGGGGAAATGGATATGACAAGATGTAACCTCCATCACCTTTTTGATGTTTCCACCGCCTTTCCCAATAACGTGGGAGTGCTCTGTGTAGGCCACGTCCATCTTTAGAGTCACCTTGTTTACCTGGATTTCATGTAAACAGTCATATCATTTGTACATGTGACTTTTAAATTCTTTGATTCAACATGAAAAACATCCAGTATTTATACACACAGCAGCTGCAAAGTGTCTTCTTCCTTCAGGTACAAATAACTTATTAAATAAGGAGGTGATTGCAAAGTTGAAAACATGTAAAAGCACTTTATCATCTGTATATTGTTGACATAATTGTTTAAAACTAGTGTGACTCAAGCACCACAGCCCTCACCCTGGTTTCTAAGACTTCTAGTATCTTCTTTTTGGCTTCCAAAACATTGGCTCTCTTCCCCTCCACCTTCACATGTGGATCTAGATGAAATAAGAGGTCAGTTTATCTTGTATATATCTGAGTATGTTACAGTAATCAGGAAAAAAATCTGTGGAAACATAGAAAAATCTGCAAAACAGGAGGCAGATGAAACAAAGAGCGCTGATGTAGTGTGGTTTCACCTTTCTTTGACTTGGCTCCAATCTTCAGCTTGGATGGCCATTTCACCTGAGTGTCAGTTTCTCTCATCACCTGAGGAGGCACAAACAATAGGAGAAAGTGTGAAAAAGAAAGAGATGGAGCACTCATTGTATGTCACATAAGCACATCCAGACACACAGCAGATCTGTTTCAACCTCAGAATACAAAGCCTTTTTTGCGTTTCAAAGACTGCAATTATCACCTCCATAAAACCAGCAATCACTGGATGCAGAGTATGGAACAAATGTTCAAATGGTGACAGGGATGCTTTCACTGATTTGTAAGCTACATTTAACCGGGGAGGTTCTATGCGCTGATAATTATAGGTGGCTTTCACTGAGGAGAGCAGATAGATTTTCTTTTGGTTTATTATATAACATGTTTTTAGGTGTGAAGTTCAACTTACTCTCTCAAAAAATTCTTCTCCTGTCTCTCCATCTCTCTGCTTTGGAGCTGTAAGACACGCAGAAAGCAAAGATAAGACAGATATATATTTAGTCAGATTTATTAAATGAAATTTAATGAAAATGTTCTGCTACAGGATATAAGTCCTCCTCACCAGATTCATCAACTAAAACAAAGCAAGCAAAACTTCAGCAGGTGGAAACACAACATGCTGTACAAAGTATGAGGTACAAGTTTCAGGCACAAACCAAAGCCATTAACTAGAAAATGAAAATAAATAAATGGAAATAATGAAAATTAAATTAAATTAGATTGAGTTTAAATGGTCAAACAAATATTACAACAAACATGTTCAAAGGAAATAGTCACAAATCAGTTTTAAAATTGTCTTATAGATACTTTGCTGACGAGAATTTTTACAATCTATTTTTGAAAGAGATAACTGAGGGAGCCTGCACTACATCCTCTGGAAGCTTGATACATGCTTTTACTGTGCAAAGTGTGAAGTTTTTGCTCTTTACAGAGCAACACTTTTGTGGAAGTAATTTTAAGGACTTTCCCCTTAAAATACATTCCAAAAGTGGAGAACAGACTCAGCCTAAATATATATTCTGTGAACAAGCTTAAAGATAAACACGTTTCAAAATTCCAGCAGTGTAATTTATCACGTCGTGTTGGTCAGCAGCACAACATTCCTCTGTTTACAGCACAAGTGTTCAATATCAAGCATGTGTGTAAAGTCAACATTCAAATGTTGACTTGTCTGAAATTTGCCAAGTGACTGGAACAAGAGGTTGCCGGGAACATAAACAATTTTAAAAGGCCATCGCTCCACGGTGACATTTACAGGGTACAGAGTGGGGGGGCAGGAACGCCCTCATCACTATGGGTTACGCTGGCCGGAGCTGAGGAATGGGAAGAGAACAGTGTGGGGTGGAGGGAGAAGGTGGTGGTTGTGTGCGAGGAGGGGGGTGGTTGACCACAAATTAGCCTAGAGACAGCTAATCACATCAATGGCATCTGCTGACGCAAAGACCTCCCACTTGACCAAAAAATTAAATAACAACTGCAAGATCAAGAAGGAATGTGTGAAAAAAACAAGAAAGAGAAAAAAAAAGAAAGTGCTCCTCAGCCTATCAGAGTGAAGTCTCAAGTGCAGTCTGACAAGTTATCACCTACAGGGATGAGATACACTATTTACTGCCTGACTGACGTTGCTCAAACAGCCGCAAAAGCCCCGCATGCACACACAGTCACACAGCCAACAGTAATCGGAATTCACTCCAGCTCTCCCATCAAGAGTCTGCATGAGGACAAACAGACAAATATCTGACTGCAGCACACACTGAAAGAGTTTCCCCAGTAACACAGGGGAGGCATTTGTCATAAACCTGCCAAGCAGCGATAACTAACGCAGGCAGTTACCTCTGCCTCCCAGACAGGAATGATAATAGCAAAAAAGACTTCTGAATGCATAAGTCATTGCGGGTCATAAATCACGGTGATACAGCAACAGGAGTTTAGTTAAACTGATGGTGACAACAAGGACACAGCCAGCTGGAGGCCCTGACAGGCACACAGGGTCAGGTAGATAACAGAGGTGAGCAGGAAGGGCACACAGGGAAGCAATGATAGACATCAGAAACAGAAAATCTCACAGCTTATAAAGAGAAATGAAGCTGATAACGGTGCCGGTGGAAAACGGTGAAGTCCAGGTGCATAGTGTTGACAGTGATATGGACATTTAACATCCATGAAACTAGGAAAAAAACATCGTATAAAGCAGTGGTTCCCAACTGGTCCAGCACAGAGGTCCAGATTCTTCCTTAGTCATTAGTTTAAGGTCCATACATTAGATAAATTACCACATAATCAATTTGATTTTGCAAAATATAAATAACACTTCGGCTTAGCACACAAAGAAATAAAACACATTGATAGAATGAAGCACTTCAAAATAAAAGTTAAGTGCTGAAAATTCACTGTACATCACAATTAACTGTGTTTTTTTGTTTTGTTTTGTGAATGAAATATAGATTATGACATTTGACTCACCATACAACATGTTCTCCAGCTTCTTCCTGTCAATCCTGAACCTCTCTTCCACCCACTCTGGGTCCAAACTTTGCCCTCTTGCTTTTTCCTGCCCCTGCATAGAGCTTCCACCTCCTTCCTCCTCTTCCTCATCCTCCTTTTCCTCAACTTGGGCCTTGCTGGACTCAGGCTTTACTGCTGAGCCGGGTTCTATGCTAGTTTCCAAGTCAGGCTGCTGTAGTGCTGTAGTGGCCGTGACCGGAGAGCTCTCCTCGGTGGTGGTGGTGGCCATAGCAGGACTGAGCCCTCGTCAGTGTTTGTTTGAGGATGTGTGCATGTGTGTGTGACCAAGGAGACCAGCAGGGAGAGAGAAAAAAGGGGGACAGAGGGGCAAGAAACACCCCCTGTGCCTTTTCTTTAAATCCCCCGCCCCCTTCACTTAATTTAGTACACAAATCTTTCTCTCTTCAAGCTGTTTGAGGCTTGAAGTATTTGCTGCTATGGCCTTGCAGTGCACAGATGTATAAGGAGAGTCACGTCTTCAATATAACACAGGCCATGTCTTCTCTTATATCTGAGGGGCTCCAGACAGACAAACAAAATCTACAACTTCAACTGAGGCTCTCTCTGCTCTCAACAAATCCTCTGTAATCCTCAGTTCAGTGTCCACAGATTATGTGGATAGATAGTCAAGACCTATATTAAGACAAGATACACATTCACCCCTCTATACACACACACACACACACACACACACACACACACACACACACATCCTGAGAAAGATCCTCACACCAGCACACACACAGCTAACAAAATAAACGGGTCATCCAGTTGGGTTCCAACGCACGTCCGTCCATGTCTGCCCTCCCTCCTGTTCCTCTGAATGAGAAGTGCGAGGGCTTGAGATTCCAGAGGTCGGGGTGAAGGGAGTGGAGGGGTGTATCACAGCAGTGAGTGTGTGGTGTTTGGAGGGGGGAGCTTTGCAACAATGCTTGGGATATAAAAAATTTCAAATAGTAGTGGAAGAAAATACTCTGTTATGCATAAAAGGCCTGTTTTCAATACCTGTGACATAAGTCAGCAAAATGTTCTTAGAGTATCAAAGTATGATTATTTATTCTGCAGAAGAAAAAATGCCCCTTGTGACTGATATGTTATAATAATAAATATATTATGATTGTTATTATTCTTCTTCTTATTATTATTATTATTATTATTATTATTAGTAGTAGTAGTAGTAGTAGTAGTAGTAGTATTATTATTATTAGTATTGTTATTATTATTATGCCAATAGCAGCATTTTTAGGGGTTGTGAGATTATAAATGTGGGGGGGATATGAGAAGACAAAGGGTTACAAAAAGTCCTGCTGCTCCAATATGTTGGGGTTTTTTTCTTTTCTTTTTTTTTAGTTTCCAAACTTTTCTTTTTATACTTCATATGTTGAACTTTAGTATTTTTTTTGGAAATGTTTTGCACTTTTCTTCACCTGCTTTACCCCAATACTGCTCCTTAATTTGATTAAGATCTATGAGTTTAATGCACTCAGACTGGCTTCAAATCCATGTCGTATCCATGTTAGTTAGCACTTCTCCTTTTTTCCAGGTAATGCATCTACCTGACAGATGTGGCATATCAAGATAAGGATTAAACAGCATTATTCTACACATGTATGCTTTGGGATGGTCACAGTAGAATGTCACTCTATCCTGGAAAAAGGATCAGTGCTAACTAAATTTTAAGAAATTTCTGACCAAAAGTTGAGAGAAATGCATCGACTGACTGCATGAAAAAGTCTTAGATGTTGCTTTAAACCTGTGAAAAATGGAATCACAATCAAGAGCTGCATTTAATTTTCTGTTCAGTATATATGCATGCTTTATGATATTTTTTTTTTTTTAGATTTTTTGTTGTCATTTGCTCTGCATTTATGTCTTGATATGTTTACATGTTTTTATTTTCAGTATAATTTTCTCTTACAATAATGTTTATGTTATGCACCAAAACCCCAAAGCAAATTCCTTGTATGCGAAAACCTACTGGGTAATTCAGTGGATTCTGTTTCTGATTTGTAAAACATTAGATAATTTGACCTCTTCGAGCCTTGATCTTATCAATTAACTAAAACCTTCTGAGAGGTTTACAGGGGAAAGCACTGTCAGGTGTAACTACTGCTCGAGGTGCAACTCAAAGACATCCACACACTGTCTCTCTCACCGCTGTAATATTTATTAATTTTATGAGTAAGAGAGAGTTTTCTCGTTCTCATTCAAATGTCTGTAGTGTACGGTAGCTCTGTGGGAGCATCCTCAATTTCATTGTACCAGTACAATGAAGAGACTAGACTATTCTATTTTCACTATTCTATTCTATGTTGCACCTGTCACACGTTTAAATGTTCAGAGGCTTTTTCAGTTTTCTGAACCCAAAGACATCTGAAACGACAGTACTCTCTCATATATATAGCTATTTATCAACATGCTGAAATGAAACAAATTTGAAAATACATCTGAAATAAGCACTACTTTTCAGTTAGGCTTGATATTTTAGGATGTGTTGTATTTTATAGGTCTATCATATGTTTTTTTATGTAAACACTAAGAATGGAAAGTAACTATAACTGTCAGATAAATGTGATAGAGTAAAAGTAGCATCGAATGAAAGTGCCCAGGTAGGCAAAATGACCTGGCCCAGCACCGGCCCAAACTCAGAATGCTGGAAGGAATAGGCTTAAGTGCATGTGTCTGCCTGAGACTTGGGAAAATGACGACCCAGAATAGGGCCAAACAAACTGGCCTGATTCTGACTGCCGACATGCCATCACTGGGAGGTGAAGTGGAGAACAAGTACCTCTAAATTGTAGTTAAGTAAAACATAATGAGGAACTGTACTTAGTTCCTTTCCACCACTGCCTTCAATAATTCTCCCCTCCATCACTATGATTGCACCCACTGGCTGGAAACCCATTTATTTGTGAACAAGCAGACAACCAGAAAGTCATGAACTTCAGCGACGGGGGAGCAATGGTTCAAAAGTTACAAAAAAAGAGCAAATTAGATTTCAAAAATTGCTTAGCACTTATTAAGTCCCCTCCCTGCTTTACAATTCCCAAACTTGAGAGCTCGAGTACAGACTGAAACATGGGTAAAAACAAACTGCTCAATTAGTCAGCTCTTGTGGGACTCTGTTTCCAGCTTGTCTCGGTGTTTTCCATATTGCCCAGACAAATTTGGCCCCAGGCGAATCAGCAAACATTATTTGGCAGTGCAGAGATCTTGCTAACATTACAAACTACTGCAGGATAGACTTATTTGCCCGAGGAGGATGGTAAGTGAAAGACATGATGACTGTGTCACCATGGAAACTGGTCAACGAGTGAAAGTTTAATCTGACTTTGCAACTGCACATCCCTTCCCCCCAACCCCCCGTTCAGCCCCGTATGACTGGAAGAGTGTGTGTTTCCAGGAAGAGTCGGGGTGTGTGTCACTGTTTGATCCATGGGCCGACTAAAGAAAAGCCAAACCATCCTGCAAAGTGACTGATGAGCTGTGTGTGGGTTACTAAATCAACTCTTAAATCCATAACTGAATCTTTTATTCATCTTAACAGACAGATAGACAGATAGATAGACAGACAGACAGAATCTCTTCATTACCACAGCACCTCATCCCATTATAAATTGACACTAAAAACTTTGCTGGCACTATAATCCTGAGTAACTTTAACTCGATGTGTCCTCAAGAAATTGTATGTGAGAGAGAATTGCAACAGAAGCAAGAAGTCTAGAAATTAATGTCAAAAAGTTGGTTAATTTTTAATTAGACACCGCCATAAACCCCAGTGGTCTTTATGCCGTATTCATGACTATGCAGAAACTTCATTTAAAAGTAAAATATTGCTTCCCTCTGTGAGCTGGGTCTCTACAAATTATTGATTTTCAGGATTCAGGTATTCGATGCAAATTCCTTCAGGGTATTTATATTTTAGCATTGCAACCATCACATTGTGAGGTGTGCACTAGTTTCGAAATGTTATTTTAAAATTGCATTTCCTTGTTTATGAAACCTGTACCTTTAATATATACCTCTGAGCCTATATTTTAAAAAGGGGTAGTGTTGTGGTGTATCCGGAAGACTGACTCCTCTGGTGAGTTAATGCTCTTGTGTTTACTAGTTTTTAAGTAGATACTGCAAAGTCAATTAATTGCCTTTTCTTTACATTCTTCTTGCCATCAGTTTTAAACTCCACAGGGTCCTGAAAACTCTGCAGCACACAGGTCAGGAAAAGATTCTGCTAATAGCCTGAGAAGCAGCCAGGATTTTAGATATAGGCCTATTGAGGCCATGACTTTGAGAACAGCACATTTGGGCCTGGGGGGTAATTGGGCCTGCTTATAAACTTTATTTTTACTTTTTTTACATATAACAAAAGAACATAATACAGATTCCACATACAGAGGGTAGTATGCAAATGGAACAATAAGCGCAATAACCAAAGACCAAGTGGTATATCACGCAAGACAAAAATAATGGAAAACATACAGATGTTAAGTGTTGTGATAGCCTTGCTGTCAGTCAAATTCTAAAGTAGTTCACATATTACTTGACATCCCTGAGGAAAACACCAAAATATGTTTTTTATTGATATAATTTACATTCATGGATTTAAAAAATCCAACACCATTATCAAATGAGTTTTTTTTTTTTTTCAAATTTCCTTTCTTTGTTTTTTTGAAGAAACCACACATCACATTTTCCCATAATATTGTAAACCATCTATTTGATCAATGACAAATCTTTTATAGGTCTAGCTGGAATTTGTCTATGTGAAAACAATGCCAAAGTAGGTGTAAAATGTTTCTAAATGTTACAGGATGAGCATTACTGTTTATGTGTTAGAAAATGGATTTTTGCATGAAGACTGGCCGGGTGATATTTATTAATAATTTTGAAGGACACCTACTTAAACTTTATCATGCTTAGGTAGTTATGAGGAAGCATCCAGACCCTCTTACAATATACAATATATCATAAACTGATTCCAATATGATACATATGATACTGATATATATGCAATAAAGACAATATCTCTTTTAAATTATGCCACTTATGGCTCTGTTATTATTATTTGATAATAATAATAATAATAACTTTATTTATATAGCACCTTTAAAAACAGAGTTTACAAAGGGCTTTGGCAATCAAAACAAAACAAATAATGCAAGATGCATAATTTCAATATAAAATAATACAAAGGCAAATAGAATATATAAAACGTAAATTAAAAAGATGGAAGAAGTAAATTTAGGGATGTTGTAAGAAACAAATATTTCCTAGACTTTACTTCAGGCTGCCTGCAGTTCTCCTCAGCACCAAACACAGGCACTGACACGTTGATCTGCTGTGAGACATCACACAGTCATTTCTCATCACCCCGCGTGGTGTCGCTGTCAACAACCTCAAACCACTATCAAACTTTCTCGGTTGCGTCACTTCCGGCTTGGTCCTCTTCCGACACATCTCGTGTTTTTATTTACCTGAGTGACTCTACGACGAGAACCGGCTGCAGTCGTTATTCATGGGGCCAGACGAGCCCCCGAGGACACTAAACATGCTTCACCGGTGACACCTCTTTAGATAAAGCTTCTTTAAAAAACGAACCATGTGGAGACTTCAGGGTTTTGTTGGCAGAGGTGAGAGAAATGTCACGGACACATCCCCCCTCTACGTAATGCCATGTTGTGTCGCTTTTATTAAGAAATAAACGCCGTTCAACGTGATTCCGTGCTAACATAGCATTAGCTGTTTAGCTAACAGCTAATGTTTAGCTAACCGCTAATGGAGTCAGTTTATCTATAATAACTAAAAATACTTTCCCTAGTTTTTGCTCTGTCGACTAACAACGACTACCGGGTTATTTTGGGCAGTCAGTCAAGTTAGCTCGTGTTATTGACCAACTGGTTTCTGGACCCAGAGACTGTGTACGGCTAAACTGTAACTGTTTAAACACATAAACAAACATGAACATATATTACTTTGTCATTTGTTAAGTGTCAATAACGCTTCCTGCACTAAACACCTGTGCACGTGCTATACAGACACCTATATCCAGTGTGTTATTTAGAGAAATGTAAGTTTAATGCATTGTCTTTTCCGCATATTAGTTTCAGTTTGTTAACATTCGTGCTCACATTTAACCACTAATAAATTCAGAATGTACAATAAAAGAAGTATACCTATATCTAAATATACAAATTAAAAATAAATAAGAAATGTTGTATATGTTATTACTTTTGTGTTGGCGGGGATTGACTTATTTATTAATGATTCACATAAATTGTTTTTGTGTTTTACGGATATGTTGGGAAAATTTGGCAAAATTAGTACAGCACTGCAAAACTATTTGCCATAATGGCATTTCATTTCCTAAAAGTCAGTGTACACATGTTAACCAATCAGATCATAATAGCTGGGTTCTTACAATTTCTGCAAAATGCATTTGTGTTAGGTTAAAAAAATAGAATTAGTTGTTAATTAGGTAATATTTCAGGACTTTAATACTGCAAAAGTGCAGCTGCACATGTTCTGGTACTTATTTTATATGCCCCATTGTTCTACATAATTTCCCAGAAATTAACAGATTAGTCGTTTAATTTTTATTTGAAAGGTTTCTAAAAACCTTTTCCAAGATAATCTGACAGATGTGGCATGTCTGATAAAACAGCAATACAAATGCATAGGTTTGCATCGTACAGTAAAGCACACAGTTGACGATTAATAGATAACAAAGTTTACAATAATAGGACAGTTAGTTCTCTCAGGGAAATTCCTGTGGAAAACAACAACTGATTATAAACTGCTAAAGTGACCAAACTGAAATAACTGTCTAGGATCTTAGTCTCTTTTCCTATTATTCTCTCTACGAAGTTTTCTAGGAATTTAATAAGAAATGACACACTGTGCTCTGTATGTCAAGTAGCTCCTAGGAACCATGTATTCCCTGAAGTTTGAACACTGGACATTAATGTCTAATTTCTGCTGTTTTTGTATTCTCATCACTTCTCAGTTCTGCATCGATACCATGCCAGCAACAACCCCCTGCGCCTCCCCCAGAACCAGGGGCAGTCTCAGGGACTGGGGGAGGTTGAGGTCATCAACAGCTCAGCTGTCCTCTCCACCTCTCGACACTCCTCTGACGGCAGGTACTGTCACACCTCCATCGTTTTCTTTATTACTGTTCAAACTTTGTCAAGGTCTGAGAAGAAAAGCCTAGAAAGAAATAATAGAAAAGAAAACCACTGAGCGTCTCACTTTGATCTTACGACTTTGGCCTCAAGCCACTGGCATATTATCAGCTGACGTAAAAATATCCTTTGAATTAAGGTCAAACCTCAGTGATTCCCCTCATCCCATTCCTTTCTTGTTCCTTTACCCCTTCTTTGAACCCGTTCTCCTCTTGGAGCGCTCACACTGCCTCCCCTTTCAACTGTTTGCATCATCCAGTAGCATCTGCTGTAAGCATGTACAGGGGTGTTCGAGGGCACAGAAACAAAGCCATCTGCCTGAAAGATAATATTTCTGTGGTGCCTCATTACATACTGGAAATAACAGACATATAATTGTAGTATTTTGTTTGTGCTATTTTTTTTCTGTCAGCTCACAGAAGGAGGAGGATGACGAGAAGAGGAAGAAACAGAGGACCTTTCAGTTTGGCTACGCTGAGCTTCCACGTTACACAGCCCTGGATGCTGTGGGATGGGTATGACTTCTATTTTTACAGTTTCAAAAGTAAAAGACCTTTCTTATTTACTAATATGTCCAGTATGAAAAAAAGATACAGGCAGTGAGTGGAGTGTAGCTAAAACTGAGCTAATATGCTCTCTCCTCCTTGTTTTGGTTAAAAGTCTAACAGCACAATTCTGGATTAGTTGAAATGTTTCAATTGACTGTTTCCAAAGGCCAGTAAAAAGAGCATTGAAATGATTTAATCAATTTGAAATAAAAGTATAACTATGATGACGTCATGATGATATTTACATAGCAAAAGAAAACAAGCATGTTATGACTGTAACAAATCACATTTAAGCTGACTCTCCACATGTTGGTACCAGAAGTAGCAACGCACATCTCAAGTTCCCATGACAGCAGTGACGGTGATGTCTCTCCACAGGGTGCTGCAGCGGTTTTGTTCATGCAGATCTGCAGGAGGATCCACTCCCAGTTCTCCTCCAGCACTGAGCCGAGTCCGATCCCTGGAGCCCTGACAGCTCGCTCCAACCTGCACAAGTGTGGCTACCGCATTCTGCTGGAGATTTGTAAGTCCATAACGCACTATTGGAACTAAGCAATAAGTCCACTCACGGTTCACCATTTTCATCAACTAAGAATATCCTGGTTTACATAACACACTTTTAACCATCCCCTCCTTTTCCTTTTAATCGCATGTAATCAGAATCCTGACTGTTTTTTTTTTTTTTCTGTTTGTGTGCGTGTCTGTTTGGGTTCCCCAGTGTCCAGACGTGATGTCCTGCCCAGAGGGAGGAGTGTGTTGTGTCTGCAGGGGGTGCCAGAGAGACAGAATCAGGATCAGTCCCCGGCTCATAGCAGCAGCAGCGGCAGTTCAGGTGACGCCAGTGTTCACAGCAGCAGTGAGCAGGACCATCTGACTGCTGACTGCTCCATCTCTGACCAGCAGAGGACACTCCTGAACCATGATTCTCCTTCACCTGGTTTGTTCTGCGCTAATAGTTGAAAGATGTTTAAAATAGTATTTTTATCACATTTTTGTTGGCCTAATGTTTTATGGAAGCAGGAAAATAAGACTTTTTCCTTGCCCCACTCACAGAGGAATCACTTCTGTCAGCATCTCGTCCTCTGCAGAATGACGCTGACCAAGACATCACAGAAACAAAAGATGCTAATGACAAGGTGAAAGTCTACCCATTTAAAGAAAACAGTATATATTTTCCTTATCCTTGCAAATTACTGATTGACTTGGTATTATGATTTTTTTCTCTTCTGTGTTTTTAGGACATGTTGTCAGATGAGGAAAGGCTGGCAGGAGCGGCACTGAATCTCAGACATGTGGGAGAAACCAGCATCCCTGTTATCCTTAACATTATTGGTAATGATTTATTGACACGATAACAAGCCAAATATTTTTCACACATTCGTTTCTACTCAAGGCAATTCTTCCTCTATTGTCTTAATGTTTTTGAAAAATTTGATAATTTCTCTATATTTTTAGGTCTCGAAAGTGCCAAGAGTGGGAACTACGAGGAAGCTTTTACATGTTTTGCGGCTGCAGCGAAGCAGGGTTACAGCAAGGCCCAGTTCAACCTGGGTGTGTGCTATGAGAAAGGCAGAGGAGTCAACAAGGACAAAGAGAAGGTGAGAATTCAGGCAGCGTGCTTTTTTCACTAGTGCTTCATTATGCTGAAATTAGCATATTTACTCTTCTGTCAGAAATCAGTCTGAATAACACTCTACCTTTTCCTCCCAAGGCTCTGTATTACTACTGGCAGGCAGCAGTTGGGGGTCACAAACAGGCTCAGTACCGCTATGCAAAGCTGCTCCTGACCAGCAGGGCGCACCAGAGTGTAGAGGAGCTGAACACAGCCATCAGCTTACTGGAACAGGCTGCTGCAGCTGGACTTACCAAGGTGGACATCATGACAAAATCCTATTAATGTTAATTAATTATTTCACAGAATACTTTTGCAACTGTAGTGCCAGTACATTAAAGTACTGCAATACTTAAAATAATATTTTCTCCAACAGTGCTTTTCGACATTACTCTTATCATTTTATGAGACATTCAATGTACTCTATCCTGGTCACATAATAACTTTTGACATGTCACAGTAGGAAAAGCTATTTATAAGTCATATAATGAATATTAGATTATTTCTGTATCGCTGCTTCAGTCTCAGGGTCCTGGTTTCGAGCATGCTGCCTCACTGTCATGACTTATTGGGAGACGTGAATAGAACAGAGCCTTCATTAATGTTATTAGTAACGCTTGCTCTTCTCCTATTATGAAAAGTCAAAATGCCTCCTGATCAAAGGATTACTATACTTGTTAAAAAGAGATGGTGAAAAGTGCCACCGTTAAGCCATGAAAACAAAACATTAAGATTTATTTTCCATTTAGTTTTAGAAAATAAAACCTGGAAAAAGGTATATGTCTGTCATCTTAAGAACATAAAGTTCGTCCCACTGTAATCATCAACTCAAAGTTTATGACCTTTTTCAGATCAATTTGAGAACCAGGGAGAAAATAAGATGATGAAGTAAAGTAATACGATGATGTTGTGTTCAATTATAAGCGTTTGGAGCCTGATTGTGGCATTTTGATGCAACATTGCTCAATGCAATTATCTTTTTCATGATGGCAGATAACCAATTAGAGTATAATTACCAGGACTTGCTTTCCAGTGCTGTAGGAGTTATCTTAATTATCAGTCAGAATCAGGTTTTCACATACAAGGAATTGGCCTTGGTGTATGATGCATAACATTTAACAAAATAAGAGAAAATAAAATCTAAACGCAAGTAATACAACAATCAAGAAACATAAAATAATAAAAAAGAATGATGATAACATGGGAAAAAATGTGCACAATATATCTGTTTTAAAAATGAAGAGCTGTACAGGTTTGTGCAGGGATGTGCAAAATATGTTCCAAGGAATGTGCAAAAAGTGACAGAATAGAGTGTAGGGAATATGCGTGATTATGTACAGAGATGATAATGTAAAGGAAGATGTGCCTAAATGTAACACACTGTGCAAGATGTGTCAACAAGTGATCAATGTGCAGATATTTTTTTCATGAAATGGTTTGGCCATAAAACATAATGAATTATGGAAAATGACCATCAAAATTCCCTAAAGCCTAAGGTGACCGCTTTAAATGTCTTATTTAGTCCAACCAACAGTTCAAAACCTTAAGATATTCCATTGACTATCAGTCTCAGTAAGGAGAAGCTTAAACTGGAGAATGTTAGACATTTTTGCTTGAAAAACAATTACTGGTAATTGACAATCAAAGTGTTTGCTTTTCAGTTTTCTTAATCAGTCAATCGACTACTTGATTAATCAAGCACTCGTTTTCAGTTGTGATGCTCTCTATTTAGCTTTGATGTAATCATTGAGCCATCTATTTAATCACTGGCTTTTGCTGGGTTAGAGCAGGTGTATGTATCATTTAGTGCTCGTATATCTTTACAGAAGTAAAACAACTCTGTGTTCCTCTTCCCCTTCAGGCTCAGGTCTGCCTGGCTTCAGTCTTCTCTCAGGAGCCGGTGAGAGACGGGAGCAAGTCCGTCCAGTACCTGAGGATGGCAGCAGAGAGAGGAGTGTGTGCCTTCTAGATGCTTCTTGTGTTTTATCTGTGGCTTTATCGCTGAGATTTCACCTCAGCTCCTACTGTCCCACCATCTCATTCGTTGTGCATGAGGCCAATCTACACCGTCTCCTGCTTTTTGATGCTCACAGCTTATTTGTAAAACATCCTAAATTACACATATTTGCAACTGTCTGCTGCAGTTGTGTTGACGTACTGACTATCACTACATGTGACTTTAGAGCATTGCTAAATATGCTTTTCTGAGTCACACAGAGCTGTTATGCTTGTTTTCATAGTGGCATCTTCAGTCCTCTGCCATTAACCATGTCTGCTTAAATTCATGGCGTTTAGCGGTTTAGAACGTGTAACATTAAGCTTCCTGCCTGCCTCTCCAAAGATGTCGCCAAATCAAGTTCTTGTACATATAGAAGATTTTTCCTGAAGTTCAGATAGACAAACCCACACATTTAACTTTGTTTATGTGTGCAGGATGACACCGCCCTGCTGTTCCTTGGTCAGTGTTTCGAGAGCGGATTTGGGGTGCAGCAGAATCTGAGGACAGCGATTGAATACTACAAACGAGCCGCTCTAGCAGGCAACAAGCAGGCAAAGAGCCTACTGACGCCTCCTAAGGATAGATTCACCAAGGGTAAGCACATATGGCAAATTTCACATTTGTATTAGTCATTGCATTTTGTGCAATTGTCAGTTATGGCACTGCATGTGACGAGCTTTTAATGAGCCAAGACAGCAGTGATAATATCTGTGAAAATGAGCAATTCATTTCTCTGCTGTGTCCCGCTCTTCCTCACCAGAAGATGCCGTGCTCCGCTCCATCCGTTCAGCTCCATGTTTCTCTGCAGCCGACCGGTGGCTCCAGCCGCAGCTCTCCTCTCTGGCCAGTCATTCACCTCCCTCCACCAGCCGCCCCATCACCCTTCCATTTCTGCCTCACTCTTGGAGCACCGGGAGCCTGTGTGTCTCTCCTGTCCTGTCCTCCATGCCTCTTAACGTCCATCCCTGCAGCGATGAGGGAGGAACCTGCCAGTGGACTGTAGGGATAGGTGTATAGGATATCCTGAGCCCGCACAGGTCAAGCCAAGGAATGTATTTCATAGCATGAATGTGAGAAGAAAGGTCAGAAGTGTGTAAGGTATGTATGTTTATTGTGAAGTTTAGGTTAAAGTAGATTTTATACGTGTGTAGACACTTAAGTATGTTGAGGATTTTTTATATGTCTGAGAGAGTGGTTGGATTCAAGGTCTTACAACATTATAGAATGAGATATGGAAGCTTTTCTATATCTGTTTCTATACAGAACAGTGTTTTCTGTGAGACAATTTCTCCTGTGAGAAACGAAATGTGTTCTGGGTGCCTTTGGGTGGGTTGACAATCTTAGATGTTTCTCTCCCTACTAATGTTGGATTAATCACTTGAAAAAAAGTTTGGTATAACTGTGTCTGTTAACTATATTGCATGGTTTCACACATCTGAAACTGACAAAGTGCTTTAAATTAGTGTCATGTTTAACCTTTAATGATAAGGCATCATTGTGAAAGAACAATTTCAGAGGAGATCAAAGGGAATGTTTTCTGATAGCCCAAACTGTTAAATACACCAAAGTGAGTTATAATGCGCTTTGAGGAGGATGTTGTACTGTTAACGCACAAGCTAAGTAAAATAATAACAATTTAAAAAATCCCCTCTATTTTTGTCATCAAGCCAATGATAACAGGTTCATCATTATTTAAAAACATGAATGAAGACTCACAATAACATTAATGATTAATAATATTTTCATTTTGAGTATTTGATTTATAAATTATGTATCTTTTATGCTGCGTTACATTTACCTCGGAAGTTGGAGGTTGAAGCTGGGAATAACATCACACCAGAATTGATTGCATTGCCTTACACCAAGTCTCAAAACGAAGATGTTGATTGAAGATGTCGTTGGCAATACCAGCTGATAAGAACACATTAGGGGCCGAACACACTGAGACGCTAGAGAAGCTCCGCCTGTTGGGCGCTCCTTTCTTGCTCTCGCTCTTGCTGCTGTATGACATGTTTTTCTGGGGGTTTTGGGCACGCATAAAAGTTAACATTTTTTCAACTTTTCTGCTCAAGCCGCGGAGTCACACCACTTGTCAGTGTCACTTTTTGCATGCACAGGCAGCCCTGCATCACAGGTGCTCCAAGCTGTTTTTCCTCTTTCCATTTCAAGGTGTTTTTGGAGCAGTCGCGCCTGGCAAGATGCATCTAGATGTGATCGCCCCTTTAGGCTTTATTTTGCACATACACATACTGTGGCAACATTGCCACAGTACTGTGGCAGTACTGTGAGTATGACCATTTTAATAAGACACAGATAAGAAAGAAGTGCTATTAAATGACTAAAGCTTTGACTACTGTTGATGCTCGGAGCAGAAAACTTGGATATTGAGCTTGGGGGTTTTTGAGGCTCCTCCAACTTTCTGAGTCAGAAAACCGACCTCAGGGGGTGTTCCAGTTGAAATTTTCAACTGGGAACTTGGAAATTCCCACCTACCAGTGCAAATGAATCGCCCATTAGACACCTTACGACTAAACAGCAGAGTGACCAAATTTAAATCAATTTTGAAACCTGTAGCTGTCACATTTAATAAAGCACTTGAGCACACCGTTTTGGTAATATACACATTGATACTTATGATATAACAAGTTGACAATTCCAGTTTACCTGTTTCTGGATTTATTGGCAAAATAGAAAAAACTGTTGCAACTGTCCCTGGTCTCCCCCATTCCAAAGAGGAGAGAGTATTGTAATCCTGCATTCACAAAAGCTTAAATTTTAATTCAGCAATACAGTAGTCTGTACGTGTCGTCTGTATGGAAATAACTTTATAGAGGGTAATATCGTTAGTTTTAGGACCACTTTGAGTCAGTCCTCATACAATATTTATCAGCAGAGAAATAAAACTGTGTTTCAGGGGCAGATGTGATCATCGGTGCAGCACTATAATACTATTCATATTTCTTCACACTATAGCATGACGTAAGACCCCGATGATGTGTGATTTCATTACCTGAGTTGCAAAATAACACCGGCAGATTTATTATGGTTGCGTCTTCTCCGTGCGCCGAGCGTGCTGCGTCCGCGGCCGTGATTGGCCGGCTGTGCTGAGAGCTCCACAGCGCCACGCCGCTCCGGGATCCTCTGGTGCAGAGAGAAAGCGCAGCTTGGCCGCCAGCGAGCACCGAGCCGGGCTGGGAGGGCAGATGATGTGATGTGATCCAATACGGGCGGCCGGCTGCAGCTACGGGCGGACTGGCACTTAAAAGCGGCTGTCGACCTCGGCCCTGCTCACTACTGCGTGTGTGTGTGTGTCGTCGTGGGAGCGGAGGCGCAGAAGCCCGGAGGCTGACCGAAGCGGTGAGTGGATGTAAATAGATGCTCTAGATGGGATGCGCTTCTCTCCCAGTGCGGCGGTGGTGATGGGGCTAGAGAGAGAAATGGGCTGGATGCTGAAGATTTACTGCGTCTGTTCGCGACAGCTTTGCTTCCGCAATAATGGCAACTCCACCTGTGTATCTTCGGCGTTATGGTGCATTTAAAGACGATCTAACGCTGTTTCTGATACACCAGCAAGGGACTTTATTGAGGTGGCAGCAAGAAACGAGGGGCTAGAATACTCCACCCATGACATCATCGACTTTTCCAAGTTCACCCCCCCCCCAGCTTTGTGCTTTCATCTGTTGCATTTCATTTGTGAGGCAGTGGGTGCAGTTCAGAGTTGAGGCAAGAGGCCTGCCATTGCAGGGAGTAAGTTGATAAAAGATGGTTTCCCCCGACAGGCCAAGATCTCTGTCAATACCTGATGATGAATCCCTAACGCTGTTGTGGAACGATACAAATTTGATCCGTCTTTATAGGGTGACCTTCAAGTGAATACACTTGTCTGTAAATCTGCATGCAAGTTGAGCAGACAATGTAAACACCCAAAGCAGATAAGGATCCTGTTTTGGCACCTTGCCCCAAAAATAGAGAAGAACATTGTATTTTGTCTGTCAACAAGTTTTATTGTCATAGTGCGAGTAAATCTGTAAGAGAGGATGTTACTTATATGATATGTGCTGTTTTTTTTTTCATATATTGCTGTACATTTTACTGTCATGCAAGTGCAAGGAAGAGCAGCAACAGAACCAAAAGATTTGTTTATTGATACATTTTATCAGCATGCAGTTTGCTCTTGTCCCGTGACCAGCTGCTAAAATCTCGTGCATCTCATGAACGACCTCCACTGTTGAGAGCACAACAGATTTATTGAAGACAACAGTTTAACTACCTCTGTGTGTGTTGACTGCGCCCCACTGTCCTGCAAACTGCTGTGTCATTCTCTTCACTTTCTCCCTCTCTAATAACCATCCTCTCTCCTCCCCACTCCGCTCACATCCTCTCTTTGCCCCACTTTGTTCAACTAATGGAGATCTGGCTGCATTGTCGAAGGGGTGGGGGGGCAGAAAGAATAGGACGATCCAGTTTGTCTGCAACTCAGACTCAATAATAGTAAAAAATAGAAGAAAGGGACAATAGGGAGTTGAAATGCTGTTTGCTTATTACTCCTTGACTGTTTTGAGGGGCTGTGCCAGGATGTGTAATTCGTCCTCTGAGTCATGCATTATATTTGTGTGATTTTCAGCTTCAGTGGCTCAAGGCACAATTTGAAGCTGTCTGGTGGAAAGCTAGCATCACCACACTTTTTAGGCTTTTAGCTCGGTATCAATGCATTTTTTAATATTGAAAAGATTTTAGAAGCCGCTTGGCTCAGTGCAGGTGGTTTGTACTTGTTGACACTGTTTGTGTCTGATCACAGGCCTGGAGTGTGAGCGCATGCAGATTCAGCACAAACAGGTTGTTGTCGTTGTCTGGCTCAGTGACAGAGGGACAACACGACAACCACCCAGGGACAGGGGAGCTGATAGGGGCCCCACATGAACAAAGTGCACTGCCCAGTGATTCTGCTCTCTCCAAAAATCCTGCCTCTGTCTTTTCCCAAGATCTTGTCGTGCTTTAAAATCTGCTGCGTATGTATTTTCCATGTTTCTGAGAAAAGGCGCTGATGATGACTGCAGCACTGTTTGAGGTGGCAGGATGTTTATACATAATGCTTGCGTGCCTGGGCATGTTATTCTACCTGTGTCTGTGTTCAGTTGTTTAGTCCTAGCTTCCCACAAGGTTGTATCCAAATTAGGTAATTCAAAAACAAAAGTGACAGTGATGCAACCCATACATGTGCTGTGTCTTAAGGTCACAATGACTGTCTGTCTTTGTTGCCATCCATCTGTCTGTGTTCTGCATCACAGGGCTGATCCACCCAGAGATAAAAGAGACACGGCTAGCTAGTTAGCAGGAGCTGGCTGCCACTTCTCCTCCCAACAGACTGGCTTATTGCTCAGCCCCGGCTTTCAGTCCTGGATGAATACATTGAGGGTCTGACTCACTCCCAATAACATGCAAATACAACCCAGCTTTATGTCTTTGATGCCGTGGTTTTTTAACACTTCAACAGTGACACCTTATGTGTAAAAGGGGGCGTGGGGCTAGAGAGGAATCTGCAACATAGTGTATCAATAAAAGCCCCTAACACTGAGCTGCAGCCAGAGAGAGCAAAGAGCAGGATGCTTTTTATCAGCTTCATGTTCAGTTGTAACATCAGAGAAATGCAAATGAGCGACACAGCACTGAAAGTCTCAACGTCTCAATGATGTCATCATTATCCCATCTGTGATGATGTCAGAGACAAGCACATAGAATACATTTATTATTAGTACAGTGCAGGATACAGAGAGGCCAGAGAAACAAAGCTTTTAAAGATAAACTAACCAAGTGACCAACCATTTGCCAGCCATAAAGCTAAGTAGGCCTAAAAGAATCTTTCACCCACAGGAAGAAGAGTGTTATTGTACTCTGACTGATTCAGGGAAAATAGAAAGTGAGACATTTCTCTAACTGTATGTATTAAAACACCTAATAGAAAAAAGTTTAAATGGAAACTTCAGTATTTTTTATCAGAGAAATGAAACGTTTTTGTTAACCTTTCACTGATCTGGTCTGTTTGTAGTGTGTGTGTAAACAGCTGTGCGTTCCATTACCCATAGTGCCATACTACTCAGTATGCCAGAATATCCCAATGTCCCAACACATAGTATGTCAAAGGCAGGATTCCAAAATTATCAGGATGTTCTGCTGCATCCTGTTGGATTTTGCATTGGCGAGCCAGATTGCTTTTTTGGCTTTTCTAATTCACAATCCTACCCTACCTTATGTAAATTTTACTGTTGTGAATATGTTAGAAACTACAACTACTAAAGCTATGATAAGAGGAGCTCACCGAATTGATCTCCATCTCTGGCAAAGTCAGAAAATGGGTTTTGTTTTGTTTCCAAGGTGACGGATATATGCACAAGAGGGTCGAAGTTTAGGGTGCAGGGAATGAGGAAGTATTATGTGCATACTACCTGCAACAATACATACTTTGTAAGGGCAGTCGCAGTACATACTAAAAATAATAGGAACAAATATACAATTTAGTAACCATGCCAAGTCTTGCTCAAGGAGAAGCCTCGCTCTGAAATCTTGCAGACATTTCCACGTTGCCAAAGTCAGCTAAATATTCAGACATGACATTTAAAATATTTGAGATAATGCTAAGCCATGCTTTCTGTAATCCAACACAACAAACTCTTCCCGACACTCCTCTCTCCAACTCTTGCTAATGTTTGCACTGTTGTTTTTTGTGCAAGTCTCTTCTTGTGAGATTTCAAAACTCCAACAGATTCAAACAGATTTCAGAGTGAGAGTTCAAATTGACGAGCAAAAGGTTAGGAAGAACGTTTAATTTCTGTGGTGTTTTCTATTATGTTTTTGGACACTTACAATAAAAATCTGATCCTGTCAGTGATTAAAAACAAACACCTGGATGGATTTTGGCAGCACACAATTGTCCATAGGCAGCTGGACCGCACCAGTACCGCTGCAGTTTTCTCAGCACTGGATCAAATTGAAATATTGTTGTCTCCATTGGGCACTTAGTCACAGAAACATGGTAAAACAGGGGTCAGGTAGAAATATACTGAAGTTTACTTTCAAATCCATCTAGAAGAATCCTTATCAAAAATGTAATGTTTGATGTTATGTGTTTATGTAAAAAATATAATTATATTAATATTCATATATGGTTGACTTGTATATTAGTTTTTTTACAGTGTTTTTGTCAATATTGGTATTGGCCATAAAAAGCATCAGTACCAGTATCAGCTGGACAAATACACTGTTACATGAGTCCTAACGGTGTGTCTCTTCTCTCATCAGCTCTATCACAGCAGTGTATTTCCAGTCAGCTATGATGTCAGTACAAACTCCTCCCCTCTCCCGCTCCGGCTCATCCCCGTCTAATGTGGGCTTGGCCAATCGCAACGGATCCTCTGCCACCCCTCCCACCTCCCTCAGCCTTCGCTCATCATACAACCAGCTGCTTGGGCGAGACGTCATCAAAGAATCCATGGAAACTGGAAGTTCGGCCACCTTGCCAAAGAGCCGTCAAAGGTACGCAATGACCAGTGTGCGGAGCGCCATGGGCATAAGTGACAACTTGGCTTTGTCCTCTAAAAATCAACCTGTAACCAGAGGGAGGGGCCTCCCCACAAAGTCCTCCTCCAGTTCTGCCCTCTATTCCTCCTCATCTTCCTCTTCTCTGTTCAATACAACCAACCCTAAACTGGCCAAGAATGGGGCCAACATGCAGAGACGGGCCGAGAGTCAGCAGATGGAGCTGAGCAGAGCAAATACAGAGGGCAAAATTCACAATGATCTCATCAATAACCCCAGCTCTGATTGGCTAGAATTTGGAAAAGACAACTCCCACCTGCCCCCGTTCCGTAGACGGACCAAGAGTTTCTTGGAGTACCATGGGAAGGGCTGGGATCTGGACCTCAATTGGGGAAACAAAGAGGAAAAGGAGCAGAAGAAGCAGCAGCCATCCCCAGAGAAGGAGCAGGCCAGCCCTGTCAAGGAGAGGGAGAGTCAGAAGGAGGAGAAGCTCAACAGCAAACAGAGCTGCCAGGAGGAGAAGGAAGAGGTGGAGCCAGTGGTGGAAGAGGAGGAAGATGATCCCACACCTACACCGAGGCAGCCCTTGCTACCAGTGGTGGTGGAAGCCCCTCTTTCACCCACCTCCTCCTCTTCCACAGACAGCCCAGAGTGGGTGCCAGACAACCAAAACCACATCCAGAACCAGGCTCAGGTCAGGGAGGAGCTCTGTGCCCATGTTCAGGCTAGTCCACGCAGTCCTGCAAAGCCACCTCGAAGCTCCCAGCCGCGGGTGATAAAGGTCGAGCTGCACCCCAACAATGAGAACCAGTTTCTGCAACAGTACCCGCCTTCTTCCCCTAAACAGAATCGAGCTATAGAGAGAAACACCCCTACCAGGAACAGAGCACCCCCCACCCTGCCAGATCCTGAACCAGAGACCGGACTCCCTAAAGTAGGTCTAAGAATGGATCTGACTCCTGAAACTCCATCAGAGGATGAAGACTCCAGTTGGACCACCCTCTCCCAAGAGACACCATCTCCTCAGACTCCACGGGAGACAGGTTCGACATGTGTGATTTGTCTTTTTATCTGATCTTCCTTTTCTTTTAATGAGCATATCTGTGTCAGCCTTTAATCATGTCTTCATTACACCCTCCTTTCATTCCCTCTCTCCCTCCTTCTGCCTCCTACAGACTATCTGATCTGGAAATTTACCAAAAGCCTCTTCTTAGGCAAGCAAGTAACTCCAGCAATAATGCTGGAACCTTGAAGGCCCCTGTGAGCCACCTTATGGCACAGAGAGCGATTAGGATGGACAGAAGGGTAGGATACTGCAGAGAGCAGGGTGTGATAAAGGAAGGAGTAAAGGGAAGAGAGAAAAGCAGAGCTGCATTCAGTGAGCGATGATTGCCAAGGAAGGATGACAAAGCAATAGTTGGAGACTGTGAGGGAGAGAAATATAAGAAGGCAGATGGGGAAAAAGAAAGCCAGGAGAGAGAGGAAGGGAGAGATGCTGAAACCCACTGGGTCCAACTACAGGGGATGAGCCCTGGAGTTGCTATGACAACAGAAACTAAGAAGGGACAGGCTGACCATCACTGAAATTTACCCTGTCCATCCCTGTGTGTGTGTGTGTGTGTGTGTGTGTGTGTGTGTGTGTGTGTGTGTGTGTGTGCGTGCTTACAGCCTTTTGTATGTATGTTTGTCACGATCACATGTTTTTGCAGAGCCTTCCTGCGTGCAAACATCCATATGTATGTGTTTGTGTTATACAGTCACACAATATGTTTTTGTGTATCACTGTCATCCAGCAGCAGATGTATGGGGTGAGGGGGACCTGCCCCCAGGCTGGCGGGAAATCTCAGACTCATCAGAGATCTATTTCTGGCACATCCCCACTGGCACCACACAGTACCACCGACCTGTTGCCTCCGGCAACCAGCACACCTCTCCCGACAATGAGCCAGAAGCTGAGCGCGAGCCACAACAGGAAACGCAGGATTCCCTCAAGCCACCCAATGAGGTGAAACCCACAGACCTAACACATCTCATGGTCAAATATTTTTTTTATTTAACTTTATGTCTGCAAAGCTGTAGATACAGATTTAGATTAGATACAGGTTTTAGACACAGTTTTTGAAAATCACACATAAAAGCTTTGCTTTGCTTTGGTGTTGAGAATTGACGAGAGACATGAAAATAGAAAAGAAAAAAATACATTAAAAATGTTACCATTTGTACTGTTAAGTACTATTTGAAAATGTGTGCAATGTAAGTATTGTAACTATATAATGTAACTATGCTCAATCCCAAGAGAGAATTTTATTATGCTAAATATTAATAATAGAGAGAGAGAAATAATTTATTTAAAAAGGATCTCTGCACCTCCACATACGCAGTTTTGTGAGTAAGTTGGGTGGCAGTGACATTTCTCCTACCCTCCTCTATAAGATTTTAACAATGGGACTGAGACCCATAATTAGATTAAATAGATTAAATAGGTGAAAGCAGCAATAAATTTGGTTAATTTACAAAAAAAGACACTTATTTGTAAAATTAAGCATTAAAGTTGAATCTTGTCTTGAAAATAATTGGACAAAACAGTCTTAACTCAAGGTCCTTTGTCCTGTGTTTTAAGTGGTTTTAACCGTATCTAACTGTCTCAGTGAGCCATCTTCATGGAAACTTAGCAGACTTCATTGGATGATAAAGACTGAGATGTGATTGAAAGCTCTAGAAAAAGTTAAGATTATTTTGTCAAACATTTGTAAAATTAGTTTACAAAAGCACGATTTAAAATAAATTAAAGTAGCGACATGTAAAAAGCACATTTAAACACAGGTTAAAATGTTTTCTGTGTGGTCTGGGAAGAACCTCTATTATTTCAAAGGTTGATGTTATAACTGGCTAATGTACAATACTATTCCAACTAAGACGTCATTACCTGTCTATGTCTCTGTATTCGGATAGAAGACCAAAAGACGGCTTGGTTCGGTTGAGGGGAATAATCTTAAATTCCAATAATACTGCATTTGTGTTTATTTATAATTCAACTGGGTTTTTTAAGTTGAGGAAATTAGCACAGACTACAGCTAAAAACTACAGTTTTAAATCTTAGTTATGATGTATAGGTTACAGTGCTTTGAAAGAAACCCAGCTGCCATACCAGACTTTTTGTCCTACTTTTTCCAAATTCCCCTAAGCAATAGCTGGGAACTATGATGTACCTACCTGTGGGATCCCGGACAGGTTCAGGAAAGCATAAAATATTGAGGGCTTTGATGGGCAAATCAGAAATTTTAAAAAGCCAGATTTCAAGTTATTATTAATTTACAAAAACACTGTGTGTGACAGTCCACCTTCTCAGACATTTCAGTCATAATTTTTTTTTTGCCAAATAATAACATGTAACTTTGGGTAAAATGTATCTTTTTTCACCACATTATCTGTGTTTTCCTAAACGACAGTCAGATTTGAGTACATCCCAGAAAACTGTTGATGAGCACTGATGTTCCCATCGTCCTCGGTCTGTCTCTGTTTCTCTCATGCTGCATCTCTCTCCGTCTCTCTCCCGCAGCGCCCCAGCAGCCTGATATCTGACAGCTCTGTGGAGCCGGTCCCCTCACCCTCTGGCTCCTCCCCCTCCCCCTCCTCCTCCTCCTCCACCCCCTACAATGATGTCACCTCTTCTGGACCAAATCTCAACACCAACACCTGTACAGCCAACGTGAGTCTCATTTAGCGTTAGTGTTGGTGTTTTAGAGTGTTCACTTGTTGACATCATTTCTCTCCCTCTGGAGAAGTTCAAAAATATTTTTGGTGATAGCAATTAATAGTTTTGTTAATGAATTTAGGCCTGAATGGGAATGCTGCAAATGTGCTTCAAAATTCAAAATGCAACACTTAACTATAAACTCTTAAAAACATAGCAAGTCATACTGTTACATAAGATGAAATATTCCACAAATAATTTGAATGTGAAGGTGGCATCACATCTAGCTTTTCTAGCATTTTTATTAGCTGTTTTATCTCAGTAGCACTTTGCATAGCTGTCTTTAGACTGTATTTCTCCCTCAAAGCTTGATGGTGTCATCGATTCATATCTTTGCTTTCATTGCTGCATTTATTAGAATTAAATGAGCACATAGTAATCTCAGTCCAGGTCAGTCTGAGGTGCATATTCAACAAAGATAATTATCTCTCATATGAAGTTAAAATGAGTATTATTCTCTTTGGTTATTACAAAGAAAATGAGATCAAATAAGTTGGTGAAATCAATATTAGAATCTGCCTGTTTTTAATCTCCATCCCCTCACAGCTGTCTACCTCTAATGTTAGTCTCTCTTTCTGAATGTCTGTTTTGCTCCAGGAGCTGAAGGACTATCCGGTCTATCCAGATCCCAGTCTGAAGGCATTTGAAGGGGCTACCCTCCGCTATGCTTCACTTAAACTCAAGTAATACACATAGTCTCTGCAGTAAAGAAATATGTATAAATTCTAGATTTGTGTGTTTTGATAAACAAGTTTGGGAAATATGACTCTTATGGGACAGTTTGTCTGATGTTTCCCTGCAGCCCCCCAGCCCAGCTGGAGACAGTGGACCTTAACAATACCTTCTCTGATCCAGAGGCAATGGTAAGATCACAAAAGCAACATACTTAAAGGGACAGTTCAGCCCCAAATCAAAAATAAATAATTTTCCTATACCTGTAGTGTTGTAGTGTGTAGAGTTTCCAAGTGATGGAGATATCGGCAATTGAGATGTCTGCCACTCTCAAATATAATGGAAGTATATGGCACTTTGCTTTTTGTGCTCAAGTGCCAAAAAATACACATTTGAAAAACTCAGTAGCAATGTTCATGCTCATGGACACAATGTGTGTGATGGACAAAGTTATTGGCTGTTACAACTACAAGCCAAGGACCTAAACTGTATATAAGTGAGAATCAAAATATTATCACTGTAAAATTTTACAAGCCAGTGTGGTAAGTAGCCAGTTTATTCACTAAAGCATCCACTGACTTTCAACACCATTTGGGTGCTACTTAAAATTAGTACTTAATGACACAGCCTGCCATCTATAAAGAGCTGTTGGCAACATTTCTAACATTTAATGAGCGCATATTTCCCAGTTATTAATCCAGTCTGATCTATTTTGTTGAACAAAGCCTTTAGCAAGTCATGTATTTGTCAATGAAGGGAAGTCACCACGCTCTGTTTGCAGTGACATAATGAACCCGCTCACCTTCTTACCGTCCTCTCTCTGTTTGTTGCAGTGCCACTCAGTGGTAACTCTTGGAACTGAGCCATGGTGGATGTGTTTAAAGCCAAACTAGTTTTTCCACAAAGAAAAGCACATGTACACCTCTTTGATCAAAGGCAAACTTCACCATTACTGCGAACAACATATTTAATTTACCCAAAATTAACAAGTTAGATGATGAATACTCACTTTGTACAAAAAGGCAAATGTTGCATCTTATTTTTAGATTCCAAAACCAAAGTACCATGCAAGTTTATTGTTAGGTTTGGATTTGTTCTTTTCCCTAGAAGAACAATATTAAATCACAAAGGACAGAAAAATAAGATCCATACATGCTTTACTGATTAAAATTCAAGTGAAAGAAAATCTTGAGATACTGAGATGTCTCTGAGGAACCCAGAAACTCAGGGGAACAGTGTGGGAATTCAGATATGATCTTCTGATGTGTGAAAGTTTAATGAGGAAGAGAGCAACAGAGAATAACATGGTCAGTTGGAGAGAGAGAGAGAGAGAGAGAGAGAGGAAAAAGGACACGAGTGAGGACAGTAAATGCTGCTAGCCTGAGGCAGTCCACACAAGCACAGACACACACGTTCACACCTACACACAGTCTTTCATTTTGCATGTGTTGTCTTCCCCAATCAAACCTCTCTCAGTTATTGCTCTGACTCTGGCTGGCTTGTGATGGTACCGTAATTGTCGCTGCAGTCGCTCTCAGTCGTCAATTATGACCCAATAGAAGTGAGTGGTGCTATATTTTTCTGCAGAGACTCTGCTCTCTGCCTGTATTTTCTTATTTTCTTCTTATTTTCTATGCTCAGGACATTTATGGGCATGTACCCCTGCAGCGTGAGGTTGGGGCTATATAAAATGGTAGTGGCCAGGTGCCAGACCGTAAACAGCAGGCATCCAAGAGACACAGCACCGAAAAAGATGCAAATAAAGCGAGGCGAAATGCCAAACAAAAGTAAATCTGGGTTTGGCCTTTATTTTCTACTTGGCTTTTTACTTATCTGCTGTTCATTTTACTTGCCCTGGCAAGCATTTAACAAATGGTAACCATCGTTTTTTTGTAGTATACCTTCAGATTAAAGTTCATTTGAACTTGGATCTTGTTTTTGCACATTTTGCCATGATTTCTTTGAGCTATGGTGACAATCTACTTACTGATTTGATTACTGAGCTCTTAGAGAGTGTCGACATTGCTGTAAAGAAGTCAGACAGGGCAAAAAGCATGACTTACCAGACAGGTTTTAAACAAACCCACAGGTTAGCCAAGTTTATTTGGAATCAAATTATTAATGGGAACAGTAAAAGTATTGCCTAAAATGTGTGTTTTCAGAGTGACATATTGATTCAACTTTGGCCTTCACAACTTGCCTAAATGTGCACACAGTGAAGGATGATTCTTCAAAGTGCTTTGAGAAAAGCTGGCTTGTTTATAATCTGTCTAATTGATTGACTTCCCTTATTTCTTGCCCCAAGAGACTTTATTGAATCAATGTCACCTTGGTTTGAAATCTTACCAATTTTATTGATAACCACAGTATTCTCAAAATCAACAAAATGAGCCAAAACTATTAAAACAAGATCTGTTAAAAGTGAAAACTAAATCACCTAAATGTGTTTGTTGTGTTCCTTCCAGTCATTTCCAGTGCGATCTCTGGGCTGGGTGGAGATGGCAGAACAAGACCTGTGTGAGGGGAGGAGCAGCGTGGCCGTCCACCACTGTATCAGACAGCTGTCCTACTGCAGGAGGGACATACGAGACTCCGCTGGTGTCTGGGGAGAGGTCAGTGTGTCATCACAGACAGTAACATACAATATATACTATGTAGCCTCTACGGCAGTGGATGGGGTCCCAGCTTTTTGGCTTGTGAGGCAACTAACCTTTAAGCAAAACATTCCTTTCAGGCTGAAAGCCCAATTTGCACACTCTTCTTATCAGTGGTGGAAACTCGTTAGTAACGTAGCCCAGCTGATTATCAGAACAACACTATTTCAAATGAAATTTCAATCAAGTTTGTCAATTAACAGTTTTTCACTCTATTTTTCAATTCACGTGCATTTTTATCACCGCCATTTTCATCAATTAATTTTGGCACTCTGACTCTTGAGGCCACTTTATTTAAATCATAAATGGATATTTTGTGTTGTGAATGATCAATGAAAGATGGGGAAAATTATGAAACATTACTCTGCTTTTGGTCATGTCCAGACTGTTTTCATCAATTTAAATTAATGAAAGCGCTTTATGTTTTATCATGCTATTTTTTTATTTCACAACTGTTTTCTTTTTCCTTTCTTTTTTTATTTCACAACTACATTGCCCTTTTTCCAATATACACGCAATTACATCATCTCCATTTTAACAATTAATTTTTGTTACTTTCACTCCTCATTGTGTTTTTCTTTATTGCAGTTGGAAAGGCTAGAAGAGTTCAAACTATCAGTTATGTCACATCAAAAAGCCAGAAAAAAACAAATGCAATTTGTGTTTCAGAGATGACTTTTGTTTTAATCATCTTGTAACCCCATGTTGTGAACCACAGCTATAGTGCATCTCTGTTTGTGATCTTGTGCAATAACTGTACATGACATACATTAATATCTTTATGAGGTGCAATAGCATTTGGCACTATGCACAAATAGTAGCTTCTGATATGCCACGTCTATTTTTTAATTATTTTTCAACTTTCTTTTTTTATTATTATTATTAATATGTATGGCAGGTGCACATTTGTGTGTATGTGCATGCATGTGTGGAATGTGCAGTTGTGCACAAAATTTATTTGTATAAGCCACAACAGCAATAAAGTCATTCAATTGATTTTATTCTTTTACAGGGTAAAGGGATGCTACTGGTTCTTCAAGATCGCATGTTGACCCTGGTTGACCCAGATGATCGCAGCCTGCTCCACTCTCAGCCAATCAGTAGCATTCGTGTCTGGGGCGTCGGCAGAGACCACGATAGGTAGGTGGACATCACACATCTTTCTCCTTTTATTAAACTTTTTGGTGTTGTTGCTGCATTTTGTGGCATTATTGGCTATTTTATCCCACTGTTTTAGCTATTCCAAGTGTCATGTTTTTTTTCTGTTGCACACAAAGAAGAACACAAACACACAGCCTCAGACATGCACATTAGTGTGTGCAAACACACAGCACATGCAACACAGTAAAATGCACGTTACATTCTGGCTGATTCAGGACTTTTATCTAATCGTCAGAGAACTGAAGTCAGCCTCATTAATATTCAATGCATATTTGCGCAAACTGCATTCAAAACTCCATAATTACACTTATTGCTCCATGTTTATGCTCCAGACAGAGGACCTATGGGGCCCTCAGTCATTTGGCAATGTCCCATGGTCTTAACCTTTCACTATTGAGCTGACAGTGTGCTGAGGCTAGCACAGCTGCTAATGGGGGGGGCAAGCTAAGCCCTCATTGATATGGGCCCCTCAGGATTTCCATTATCCCACGGAGCAACCACTTCAAACACTCACACAAAGCCTGAACACATCTGGAAACATTAGTGCTGGTGTGATATACATACAAGCATGGATGTAATATGTATGAGGCATGTAGTTGTATTTGCATATGTGCATATACATTTAGCATACAAATAATATCCTGACACCAGTAAAGAAGTCTTTTAAACGTCTCTTTTCAATGCAAAATGTTCAACCTCTAAGAGCTCAGAGACTTTGGGAGATTCACTTTGGAGATGTGTCACACACAGACCGTACAAATGAGAAGAGTGGTGGAGGTTTGCAGTCCAAAGTAACTGTCTGGTCCTGACATGTGTAATCAGCTGTTAAGGGATTGGGTGAAAATGGAGTTTAAAATAGCATCTGTGTAAAAAGACTTGACCCCACTTCACTCGCCTGTACTCGCTATGACTTATTTCTCTCTTCCTGTCTGCATGTCTTTCTACCAATATCTTATTTCTACCTTTCTCTATGTTTTTTGGGTGCTGCCATAGTCTGTTTCACACAGTGAGTGATGCTGTGGGATCCACTCTTCTTCTCTCCTTCCCTCAGCAGCAGTACCACAACGTTAGCTGTGTGTGTGCGTGAGATAGATAAAGAGAGGGAAAGAAAGGAAGAGAGTCCCTCCACCCTCTTCCGTCTCAGAGGATTGAGAAACTTTCAGTGGCTGTCTCTCTCAGCGGTAATGGATAAAGCGTGTAGTGCAGGGAAGAGGGGAGGGTCGGCCCAGGCTCTTATCCTTCTTTCTCTCACTCCATCTCTCTCTCGCACAGCATTACAGCTTCCACTCTCTTCATCCTCTCCTCCCACCAGCACTTTAAAATCTGCAGTCTGCACTCTTGCGTTTGGTTTCAGGCTCATGACTTTGGATGTATTATAATTCCACCCTGGCTGGGAGCGTGTGTGTGTGTGTGACTTAGAAGATATTTTATGCTCTGAGACTGCAATGCCCTTTCAGTATATGCAGCAAATTGTTTTATAGGTTCCCGCATCTGTGGAGGGAAGTGTGTGTGTCTCAGACAAGAACATATGTGGAGCTTGGAATAGCTGTGTCTTGCCACTAGAGTGCACTGTATTCAAAGTCTATGCAACCAGAGAGGATGATATTGTGCAACTCCCTACATAAAAGTATGTGGACACCCCTGATGATTTTGCTCTGGAGCTGTTTTTAATGGTTCAGGCAAAACCCTTTGTTTCATTTTTTTTTGTGGCAACAGTTTGGGGAAGCCCATATTGTGTTTCAGTGCGACATATCATGCACAAAGCCAGGTACAAGCCACCTTTGTGGAAGTATACAAAGAGTTAATGAGAAAGAAGATGTGTAACTGAACTGCCAACAGTTGCATTCTCTTGTATTAACTTTCTGTAAAGCATATTCAGGATAGATCGATATACTATAAAGCAATTTAAATGATCAACTCATTATGAACTCCTGAAGCTGCCTTATAACGAGATGATTGTTTAATTTAGCTGTGGTGCAGCATGGAGAGATCTAAGACATGCAAGAGAAAAGGTACTCGAGGAGAGGTTTGGGAAACGCTGCACTAAAGAAATATATACTGTCATTTAAAAGTTTAGAATTATCTGTTATACTGATGTTTCCTTCAATAATGACCAGTTTAGCAGATAAAACAGTACAGTGCAGACACCTAATTAAAAGATTACGCCCCAAAAGATGAATGATTAAACAATGTCTCTACAATGCACAGGGGAGAATACTATTAGCTCTTGGACTTTGAATTTGGTTTACAGTTCAGAAAAGCGTAAATGACCTTTGACTAACACCGAACAACAGCAGTGCTTTCACTTGGGCTCTAAATATTTAGTTCGTCTATTTTCACTGGGCCCTCGGCAGTCTCGATAATGCTAGACTAGACTAACTGTATAACTAGACTTCTATTTCTGTTATGAAATTCTCACAATAGCTTTGCTAAAGCAACATGCCTGTTAATGCCAGCTCGTTTAAGGCATTATTGTGCACTTGACAGTGAAACAGGAACTTCTGCACAGATGTGCACAGATTTTGATACTAAGCTTCCACTTTCTTGTACCACTGACAGGAGATTTCTTCTATTCTTACTGAACTGTTGCTCAAAGGTATTTTTGTGTCTTTCTGCCCTTTCAGTTGTCAGCCTGGTTGAACCATTGTACAGTGTCTTGTTCTGTATGTACAAAACAAACCCTTCATGCAAAAAATCTATTTCTAAAGACTAGTTTTTACAACCCAAAATCATGAAAGACCATTCCGGTAGTCTTTGCAGCAATCTGACTCAACCATTTCAATATTTTATCATTCCAAATTATTATTTTTTTTGTTTTATCAAAGGAGAAAGCGGAGAAGACATTAAATCTGGTTTATGTGTGTGAAGTGACCCACTTGTGTTAGCTTAGAAAGCTTTGCAGCATGTAATAGGAGGCGATCTTTGTGTTAGTGGTTTAATCGGTCTGCTTCCTGATGTGTAGGTGGGTTTAACTCCTTTATGTTAGTGAATGAAAGACTAATAGTTCAGTCTACTATCATGATTATTTCTCTCTGTATTACTTAAAATGTAAAGTGGGCTCTTACATTTATACTTTAGTCATGATGGATTACTTTATATTTGTTTACTGGTCATGCAGGCTGGTGTTGTGAATGCGGGCTTCAGCATTATTGGTGAGACGGTGCTATCATCTTGGTTGGTCTTGCTAGGTTCTTCTGATTCTATGCTCTTAAAAAAAGTAGCAAAACTTGGGAGGAAGAACTTGGCTGGCCTGGAAAGAGCCTTGACCTTAACCTTATCCAACACCTTTGGGGATGAACTGGAATATCAACTTAACACCCCTGAATGGGAAAAGCCTGCAGCCACGTTGATAGATCTTGTGGAAACAGTTTTTGGTTGGAAGCTATTGTAGCAACTTACTAATACCAACATGTTTTTTGAGTGAAATGTTCAATTATCACACATAAGTGTATGGTGAGTTTGTCCACATACTATGTTTATGACTGGCTTGAGATACACAGGTACTTGTCCACAGGAGCCGTCATTGTTAAGCTTCTCATTCATTGTTAATGTCAGCAGCTGCATTCTAGTAACACCGCATTGCATTTTGAGAGCTGCAGTGTCCACTCCTCATTTGCATAAAGTTGAATCTAGGCTACTTTATGCAAATCAGGGGCATCCAGTGTGACTCATCTCCTCTGGAAACCCCCCAAAAAACTTTTAAACTAACCAATCGTAAATTAAGACAGATTGAGCAACTGCATGGCCGCTGTGGCTCAGAAGGCAGAGCGGCCCCAAATTGCTCCCGATGGTTGTGCCATTGGTGTGTGAATGTGGATGAATGTTTACTGTAACTGGGTAGCAGGTGGTACATAATATGTTATCCTTAGCCACCAGTGTATGAATGTGTGTGCGAATGGGTGAATGAGAAAAGTAGTGTTAAGGGGCTTTGATTGGTTGAAAGACTAGAAAGGGGCTTTACAAGTGCAGGTCCATTTTCAGAAACACACTTTCTGTAATATAGGAGAAACTTTCCAAACAAGCTGCCATGTTGGTCCCATGAGAAATGTGAAAGCAGACAGTTCACAGGCTTAGTGGCACACCCATCAAGCGTCCAATGCCTGCAAGCGTAAAAAAAATGTCAAAAAACACCACTGTGGACACATAACACAACCTGCCTGAAAAACTGTGTGTTTAAAGTCAGGCTGGTTGTTAGACTGAAGCTGGTTAAAGGAGAGAGGCAGAGAGAAGAAAGAGACACATTCCTGAATAATGTAAAGAAAGTGAGAAGTGGAGAAAAATGGGAAAAGAAAGGGGGCACAGAACTTGAACAATAAGCTAAAGAAAGGGCAGCGATGAAAGAGACAGAGAATACACCCATAAAGGGTACCTCAAAGTAAAGCTGCATTTGCACTTTCCATTCATCTTCCTCTCTGTCTCTTTCTCTATCCATCCATCTGAGGAATATTCCCAGTCTTGTCCTGAATGTTCTCTCTCTCTTTCTCTCTTTCTCTCCTTCAGCTTGATTCAATATAAATGAGTTCCCCTGTCTCTTAAGCGGGGCGGGATACGGGGGCGGGGGTGTAGCTCCTCCATGAAGTCATGAGGCTATATTTGGAGCACTCAGCAAGTCCGACTTGGTGTGTGCTTCCACATGTGTGCATGCATGTGTGTGTGTGACTGCACGTGGGATCGAATTGATGAAGTCATAGGTCTATATCTGGAGCACTCTGTCTGTATGTGTGTGATGCTGAATGAGCGGGTGTGTCTGTGTGTGTTTTTCCCCCCTCTTCTTCCATCCCCTCTTTCTGTCTGTAATGCTCTTGCGCTATTTCCACTCTTTGTTTCCAGCGCTCTTTCTGCCTCCCTCTTGTGCTATTGGCTGCACAGCTTTGCCTCTTCTTCTCCCTGCCTCTCTTTGTTTGTCCGGTCGTTGCACTTTAGCGGGGTGCAAGCCATGACTCTTTTTTTCAGCTTCAGTAAGACAAGAGAGGGAGAGACAAAGATAGCAGCAAAGTGAGGAAGAGGACTCTAGACGAACAGGGAGTGCAGAGGGGGGAAAGAGTGGCTGAGTCGCTTTTGGGAGCGAGTTGGGGCATAAACAGAGCGATGGAGAGCCAGTGAGGGAGGAAGAGGCAGCGCATGCTTCCCTGCTTGCACTGAGCAGGACACAGTGGGACTTTGCAGGGGGCTCTCCGGGCTGGGGCGAGCAAAGCAAGGGACTGTGGAGGAAGATACGGGGAGAAAAGGTGTAGCAGAGGGAAGAAGAGGAGGAGGAGAGGGAGAAGCAGGGGGAGGGGAAGGAAAGAAGGAGAGGAGAAGGGGAAAAGGAGCCCCAGAGGATTAAAAAAAAGAAGAAGAAAAAGAGGAGAGGAGGCAGACGGGGAGATATTTATTCCCGTATACTGTTACAACGGGGCTGTAACAATGTCAGCGTGGTTTTGGAGCTAACAAGGCACGGAAGTAGTCGTCTGTAACGGGGCGAGCATGTCTGCTTGTGTGAGTATCCCTATCTCTTATTCATACTCTCCTCTAGCTTTCCCCATATATCCATCCATCCCTCTCCTTATACAGTCATCCATTACTGCCTCTCTTTCTGTCTCAACATTACCCCCTGTCTCTCTCCTGTGTTAATTTCCAACTGCTCTGTTCGTGTAGAGGACACAAGCTCCCAGCCCTACTTCCACTCATCAGCTTTCCCTTTCATTTTTTCACTCATTTACTTCGCAGCCTCCTGCTGTGTGTTTGACTTCAAGCTGTGTACTTTGTCTCTCCCTCTCTCCCTTGTTCCCCGGCTGGCTAGCTGTCAGGTGTAGGGATGCAGGCTGGCAGCAGCAGGTTTGCAGCCAGAGTCACTGAGACATGAGCAAGACGTTCAGGGAGCCGGATAAGAGAGAAAGAGCATGAAAGTGAAAGAAAGAAAGGAAGAGAGAGAGAGAGAGAGATGAAGTAAGCAAAGAGGGGATTGAGAAAGACAGGATTAAAGACTCTGGATGTGCTGCAGGGATTTTTCAAAGTGTGTGTGTCACGGCTGTTTGGAGCTGTTTGATATTGCATTTGTGTGTGTGTTCTGCAGAGTCAAAATATAACTATTTTTGACATATTCGTCTTGCGTTGCATTCTGAATTTTTTTAAGTGAGCATACATGCCTAGGTGTGTGTGTGTGTGTGTGTGTGTGTGTGTGTGTGTGTGTGTGTGCGTATGATAAATGCCTTCACTGTATGCATATGTGGAATATCCCTCGCTCCCTCTCTCTCTTCCTGAGTATCTCCCATAACAAGCAGAGGAGGAGGAGGAAAGAGGAGGATGAAGGATGAGCAGGGGAACACTAAGCGAAAAACAAAAAGCCAGAGTGAAATGATTTACGACATTAGGGCGGCAGGTCCTGCTTGTTTTCTTGTCCTTGCTGTGTGACACTTATTGGGTCTGAGACTCAGTGTTTTAACGCTGAGAATCAGTGCCATTGTGATGTACACCTTTAATAGTGTCTCTGTGTAGCCTTGATGTCTGTGTGGGTTTCCTGCCATTAAAGCCAACTATAGTCACCTTTCTTAGTTAATGGCTTGTGAGCAGATGTGCGAGTGTGTTCGCACGCACACACACACACACACACACTCTCACACACACACACACACACACACACACACACCCCTACACAAACACATGTTGACATGAACACACACTGATTACACAGTTCATTCATATTCATTAGTGGACAGCAGTGCTTCCCTGCTTTCCTCACTTATTTCCCCACACTGCTTCTGTGGACAGCTGTGGCATGGAGGAAAGGAAAGGAGAAAAAGAGAGCAAAAGACAGAAAAAGAAAGCAAAGAAGACAGGAAAGGAGAGAAATTTGATGAAATGATAGAAAAGAAGAAGAAATAAGAGAAGAAAAAAGGAAAAGAGAGAAGAGAAGAAGGTTGAGAAAAGGAGAGGAGAGGAAAGGAGGAAAAGAGAAGAGAGAAGAAGGGAGGAAAGGAGAGGAGAGGAAATAAGGGGAGGGAGGGGAAGAGAGGAAAAGAAGAGAGGACAGAAGAAAAAAGAAGAGGAGAAAAGGAGCACGCAAGCCTCCAGTACCATTAATATTTCAATGCTGAACACACTCCAGCAATCACCTCCATTTATGTCAATGAAGAGAGTTTTGTATGTGCATGTTGGTTTGTAGCACTCACTATCGCAGTTGCGACATCCCAGTTGAACCGCAGCTAATTTGCTGATGTTTAAGCCCCTGTAACCTTAATTAACATGCAAGGCCCCCTCTGACGGCCCACAGGATAGGAGCCCGAACACCTCAACCCACTCGATAGATGCCAGAGTGATTGATGGCCTTTCCTCCCCACTCCTGCTCTGATTTGAGCCCCGTACAGACCTCTCTCTTCCCCTGTAAGTCATCGCTCCTCTGCGTCAGCTCCTTCCATCCACCCACAATCCATCACACCCACCTTTCCACAGACACACACACACACACACACACACACACACACACACACACACACACACACACACACACACACACACAGACACACACACATCATGTTAGGGTATGTCCACCTAGCCTCCCAGAAACCCTCCTTCTCTAAAGGGTCATTATAGAGGGAGCTGTGTCCCCACTCATTCTCTGAGAGTCATATGTCACACACACACACACACACACACACACACACACACGCACACACACACACACACACACACACACACACCAAGAATTACAAATAAAGACACTCAGGTAAACAAACACCTTAAAAAACACACATTTCTTCCTTCTGTCTTGCATTTACACTCACTCTCCATTTCTTTCCCCCTCTCTCTCACATTAGCATTGTTAGGCACACCTGCTGTAATCCCTGTCTTTCTGACAGATTACTTCTCCTGTTCCTCCTATAGATCCCCTCCCTTTGCCCCACAAGCCAATAAATCTCCTCCCGATAAAACCCTCGCTGGTCCCGGGCCTTGGCGGGCAGCGATGTGAGGTGATGCTGATGTTCGCTGATCATACAGGGCTGAACACAGCAGGACGCCAGCTCAGTCGGCGTCTGCCTGTAGCCCGCCCATCTATTCAGAGTGCAGACAGCAGAAGTGGTCTTGCACTGTTTAAAGTGAATATATTTGAATACTCAACATGTTTGAAAGTGCTTGATGTAGGTTTTTGATTATGTTTTCAGTGAGGGCAGCTGTTGATGTGCCGAGCAGAATAAATGTATGAGGTGGTAAATTAATCTCCGCTTAGTTATTTCGGAATCAATATCTCACTTTATTCAAATGATTTATTTGACAGAGTGCAGTTAGATGTATGCATTTATCACTTCAAAATCTCTGCAGCTCAGGATCACACTACTCACAAACAGTTATCTGCAAACAGATGCAGGCAAAAACTTAAACTAGAATATTCATTTAAGGCAGTCCCAATATTTGACTCTAACAGCATCAGCTCCTCTAATTCAAACAAGATAAACCTGCTGATTGGAGGCTTTGCTGGGAAAATGTTTATTTAACTTGTTTGTTTGGAATGATTTAAGCAAGTCTATATATTAGTTTATGCATCGCACAAAGATTTTGAAACTGCAGACATGTTTTAATGTTAAATATCTGATTATGAATCATTCAGTTACAACTTAGGTATTTCACTGACAACTGGGCAAACTTTTCTGTCAACAAAAATCATGTAGTATTACATCTTATCCCAACTTGAGCCATTTTGTCAGTGGACCTACATATCGAAATATGACACACTAGGTGCCCTCCTGAATCAGTTTTGGACATTCAGGGATGGCATGTGTATTTACGCTTATATACATGTACATGTGATAGAATACATGCATCAGGTCTTTTTAAAATTTACTTCTATTTTAACAGGAAATGAACAGTTTCTGATCATTACATGCATACAGAATTGTTCAAAATAAACCTGCAACATAGGTAAAACATGTAATTTTTGCTTTTATTTCCTTAGGTTTAGGCAACAAAACTTTGTGGTCAAGTTTTCTGCTGTTCCCATCCACCTTCCCTCCCACCTACTCTATACCGATTTCCTTAATCTTTACATAATGGTCGTTGCCGCTGGCATTACAAACTGACGCCGCCAAGTGTGTATCTTATCGTTGCGAAAGGGGCCTCTGGGCAGACATGTCTGATGTTGACATCCAGTGACAAAGTGCAAGTATTGGATGGGTCAGACATGGGAATGGACTGGATGTAAATGAATGCTCTAGAATAGCTACCATGTGATGATCCCAAAAAGAAGATGTAAAGTTCCTCTTCTGGCATTTATTTGACACCTAAAAACCCATTTCTAGGTTCAGCTGCCTCCCTCAATTTGAGAGTACCCCTTATCTCGCTGTAGCGTTCATCAGGCATTTGGCCGAAACTGGACGGTCGTTGGCTTGATTAAACTCACCTGGGCCTTTCAGGCTATAAAAGCTGCCCACCGGTGTAAAAAATAAAATTAATGATGGCTGAATTCTATTTTGCTGCTTTGGTTTTATGATCCTGGTCCGCTGCATGCTTGCTGACTGTCAATGATTTAAGTTTTTTTTTTGTTTGTTTTTTTGGGGGGTTTTTTACAATTTTTTTTGGTTTTACACTCCAAAACCCAAAATATGATTAATTTGCTATAGCACATAAGACTGAGTAAAGCAGCCACAATGAGAGGATGTGTGATATTTTTGCTTGAGAAAGAACTCAGAAGATGAATCAATTAATCAAGCTAGTGAGAAAACTTTTTTGTAAATTGGGTGAAATGACCCTTTAAAACTTTCAGCAAATCCACTGTTGGCAAAATCAGAGAGAGAGACAGCTAATTAGTGAATACTATATGCATGAAACATAATGATTTATGGCACATGCAGCTAATTAGGTTACATGCATACAGTATGATTCCAACTGCACTGTGAGTGGAGCTTGGCATCACTCTACTCTAACTCGACACCAAATCCCCGCGCTCTCCCACACACTCTCTTTATCTCTCTCTTGCTCACACACACACACACACACACACACATTAGTAAGATCATGCACGGGGGCGTCATACTGAAGTGACATCTCACTGAAGTTCTGTCTCAGTTGAGAATATCAGCAGTTGTGTACACACAAAAACACAGACGCGCGCGTGCACACACACGCACACACACACAGAACAGTGTGATGTATAAATGATCAAGAGCAGAGAGAACAGCAGGACATCATCTTTCTCCCTCTCTCACCCACCCAGAATCACTCTTTCTCCCCCTCATCCTTCACTCCCCCCATTTTCTCTCTGTCTCTCTCTCCCTCTCTATCTTTCCATCTCACCCACCCACCTATCTCTGCTCTTAAATATGTAATGAAATACGACGAGTGTTGACACACGGGTGCTGTGTATGTGTGCGTGCCTCCTCAGCTTGCTGCCCCTCCCTCTCTCATTTGTCTCTCCGCCACACCGAACACTTGGAATTGGGTCACAAAGCTGCATGAACATAGATTGGGGTTGTGTGTGTTTCTCCGTTTTAGTAAAACACCGTTTCACCATCAGCTTTGTAAATCTGTGCGTTTTCTTAGAAATGATGCAGAGGAACTGAGGGTGGATCACACTGATGCATCACTTCTGCTGTAAACAACATCAACTGTCTGCTCAAATCACACAGGCAGTGCTGTGTGCTGTGTACGCTGTTTAATTCACCGTAGACAACAGTTTTATTTTTATTTCGACTTGATTTTGTCCTACTTCTTCGCTGCCCTGGGCGATATTGGTGATTGTGTGTTTATCTGCCTGAGAGTGTGTATGTGTGCGTAGACAGGGAGTATGTGTTGTATGGTACCTCCTCCTCCTACTCTTTTGCTGCGCCCTCTGGCCCTGGGTGCTCATTTTGTGCTGCTCATCTTTGGTGCTGTAAACAAGTTTACGGTGTGGAGAGGTAATTACGCACAGACATTCTACATTAGGCCTAATGGCTGTGGGCCATGACTAATTCACCAGGTCGCACAGGGGTTTACCCAGCTCAGTTGTCACACAGACTTTAAGTACTCCAGTGCATCTGCGGTTTTACTGAGATTCAAATTAACTCCAAAATCCTGCTCCGTAGACACTTTTTTTTGTCATTGTGCAGCCTAACACTTAAAGACGTAGTTTGGAAATTTGGTGTCTTGAATTGAGGAGAAATGAGAAAATGAATGCCACTCTCCATGTTTTAAGTAGCTTGAGCCAGGAAGCCATTACCTTAGCTTAGCATAAAAACTAAAAACAACTAGTCTTGATCTGTCCAAAGTTCAAAAACACACCCACTGACTCTGTCTGTCCCATTTGTTTAATCCACACACACAATGAGAAGTTTCTGTGTGTTTTGAAGGGAGCTACAGCCGTAACTATTTCTTGGGGAACAAAAGTCAGGTGCAGTGACCTCATACAGTCAAGTTACCAGGTTTTGCCCTCCTAAAAGCACAGATTTCACTTTTTATTTTTTGTGTATGAATAAAACAATAAGACACACAGTTGTAGATAGTGAGTTTCTGAGGTAGATTTTTGGGATAGTGTGGTGGCACTTTAACAAAAAATTAACAAGAGCAGATTGTCTCCTGGAGTTTTATTGCAGAAATGCAGATCTGCCAGCTTGCGAGGCTTGGAAGAGATACCTTGAAGTTCAGATGAAGGTACTATATATATATATATATATATATATATATATAATATATATCCCTATTATATATATATAGGCATACATCAAGAGCATGCTTTATTCTCACCCTTGGCAGGTGTCCTTAAGCACACAGTGTTTTGTGTGTGGATTCACAACTTCGTGTCTTAGAGTGTCACTTTCTGCACCTGTCTGCTGGAAATTAAGAGTTCTATGACTTTGCTCCAGATAACATTGGCTGGGAAGCTGCAACAATCAAACAGTTTCACACAGTACGCTTAAAAAGACAAGTTTTTAGGCTTCATAACATAATCATAGGTGAATAAGAGTTTAAACTGCCATAATAGATAGCCAGGCTGGCTGTTTACTCTTGCTTCAAGTCTTAATGCTAAGCTAACCTAATGCCAGACTTAACACACAGATGTGTGAGTGGTCTCAAAACTATCAGCAAGACAGTATATTTAAATCCCAAAATGTCAAACAGACTGATTTAGATTTAGAATTCTGCTGATACATTATCAGGCCAGTATTTTAAGATACTTTAAGTGGGAATTTAGAAACAGTGTCACCATTACATGGTCAAGTCAAGTCAGTTTTTTTTTTTTTTTTTATACAGACTGTGGGCAGATCATATTGGTCAAAATGCAATCTTGGCACCAAGTCAGTTTATTTTTATAGTTTCAAGTTAGTAATATGCATCAGAAGGCTCCAAAATCTGAACATATGACACCATCTAATACCCTAAATTAATGTTAGGAAAAACTCCAAACAAAAAACGGGGAGACTTTAGGAAGCAATTAAGGAGCAATTATCATTTATTTATATTTCTTCCATGGCTATAACCAGTACATGTAGTCTGTTTGAATTTGCTGTTTAATTTGGAGATTATTTACAGGATGTGATATTAAGACTGAATATAAGTTGTAACCTGATAGTACTGTGGACTTTGCATGTGTTTCTTGTCGGTCACACAGGTAGAGAAAAGTTCTGTCTCATTTGTGTCTGATCAGCACACCATGGTGAAGACTGAAAGACCTGAACCAGTTAGCCTCTCCTACAGAATGTAATTTTAATACAACAATGTAATATTAAGAAAGCACCAGTCTCACAGCCTCATCGGCTATCAACTGATGACGATATAGCCTCTGTGGGCGAGGGCCCAAGACTTTCTCTTTTGTAGACTGGTCATTTCAGCTAATCTGCAAACATATCTACTTATGGATGTAAACAAATTAAACAAAAAGGCTAATATTAAACTTGTTCATTGTCAGTCTATAGCCGATGGATTCCAAGATTGCATTTTGACCAATGTGATCTGCTCATAGTCTGTATCAAATAGTGGACGTATTTATTGTGACAGTAGTGGACTGCCGTTTTGAAGTCATCTTTGTGTTTTGGAGCCTGAAGTGACTAAGTATGAGCGAGAGATTGAGGCTGTGGAGGACATGGGTGGATGTGACCTACTGGCTTTAGCGACACGTCACAAACAGCTTGTTACCTAAGCAGCTCGCCGTTAAACATGCATAACTTTGGGCCTTAATCCAATTTAAACGGGTGGGTTATTTAAAAAATATTCACCGCACAGTTGTCATGAATTAGGAGAGAGACCAGAACTGTTTTTGTTCCAGGCTTTATTTCCTCTGTAAAGTTGGGCATTTTAACATGGCGGTCTGTGGGGATTGATTCACTCTTGAAGCCAGCCTCGGACTACAAACAGAAACCAAAACGCTTTTGATACCAAAAATCTCATCTCATCGCCTACAGATTCTGCACACATATGCAGATATCTGTTTATGAGATCAAGAAAGCACTGACAAGTTTATTTTTCATCTGAGAAATGTTCTGCTCAGCACATAACTTGGCCACACCTTTTTAGTAACAGACTGTAAGGCATCTTTCAAAAAATGTTATCTGGTGATTTAGACCCTTAAGTATTGATAATGGTATCAACCTCAAAAACCCAGTATTGGTCAGGCTCTAATTTGAATATTGGATACCTTAGGATGTTAATGACGCAACTGTAAATACCAGTTAATAGAAGCTAACATCACATCAATAGTGCAGTTCTGTAAAACTAAACCAATATCTGTCAGCAGCTCTAGAGTCCAATTAATGGCTCAGTAAAGTGTTTAAACTGCAACGCCTCTTTCTGGTTTTATCTTTGAGTTTTATTGGGCTTTTTATCACCATATTCTACATTCCATTACAATAAACTACAATTAACTTCAGTCATGAGCAACATATGCTGTGTTTTCTGCAAACACAATTATTAGCACTCAGAGGTTCAATATTTAAAAGCAGTCTCCTCACAGCAGTGTGTTGCAATGTTTATTGGGTTTGGACAGATGAAAATGGAAAATTTTACAGCAGAATTCACATAGATTAAAAAGGTCCATCAACAGAATTTGAATTAGTCAAAATAAAAATGCATTTGTGGGCAGTGACAGCAGAAATGTTCCCTTCACTCTTTCAGCACTCACAAAGGGGGCTTTGGGGTGGATTTATCTTTAACTACTTCTTTTCTCATGAATATTATTAAAGTTGTCATCTTTATGTGTTCATATTTCCTTTGCACTGATAATATTATTCATCTTGAAGAAATTGCGGAGTGCTTTGCTTAACCGAGGATGATTTCACGCTGCATCAAGTTTTAAAGTGAGCTTATAAAACAAAGAGTCTCACACAAAAAAGCCTGCTTTTAAAAAGAGAATAATTGGAGGGAAACAGCTGCTAAATATAAATGTACCTGCGAGGTGTTTTTTCATTCTCTTTACAGTGTGATGAAAGGGCTTTCCTCTAAATCACCATCCAGCTGTTGTCTCCACTCCAGTGCTGCTCTCACCTGTCACACTTCTGCAGTGAATCTCACTGTGAAACTGGATCAGATCCACATCCTCTTTGGAGTGAAGCCAAAGTCACAGCGCTGTCAGTAATCATATAGTTACCAGATCAGTTGCAATCAATAAGTAGAACATATTTTCCCGCCCGCACACACACTGTACACACACCTGGGACCTTGCTGCCTCCCTGTCTACTTTCCGCTGACAGGAGAGTCACAAGAACTTCCTCCTCAGACATTTCTAATCAACATTTGGCTGTGCAATTAGCATATGTAAGTGCATTAGCATAGCGACCGGCACTACCCAGACACTCTGCAAAGCTGTTTGATAATTGAAGTCTGTGTGAAGTGTGTGTGATGCCACGGTGCTCGGTGTGCTTGTGTGTGCACGCGTGACAGATGGTTTGGAGAGGACATGAGTCTCTCCTGAGCGATCCTGGAAGCTACAGAGCAGAATATAGTACAGCGGAGCAGAGCAGGCTGGGGACTACTTACATTTGTGTTGTTTTCACTGCCTTTTAAAAAGCCTCTTTTACTGCGGCGGTTGTGGACACATTAGTTTTATTGCGCCATTTTAGCACCTGAAGATGCATAGTGAAGTCATTCTGCAGAAAGTTTGTCAGAACTACATGCATTTTAATTATGCAGTGTTGTCAGTGAGAATCCTCTCTTGATGGCAAAAAAAAATAAATGAAAAAATGAAAAGAGAAAAACACTACAAAGTCGTCAACACTCAACACAAAGTTGTTGCTGATGTACCTCCATTCAGATGTTAGCTGTTATGATTTTCTTAGAAGTAACAATGTGACATCGTGTGGTGTTTAACATGAAGCTACTGTTTCTACCTGTTTATTTCACAAAAATTAGGTATTTATAATACCAGAAGTACCTCGTGTGTAAAATTTTTGTAAAATTGTACTGCTGTTTACACTCCTCATCATAACTTTAGCTAACCACACAATACAATACACAAAAATAGTATCATATATTACACAATAAAATAATTAGGCATAATTTGTATTTAATCCACACCCCAGAAAAACTAAGTGTAAACCGAGTTTACATAAAAGCTGTGTAATGGTTTATGTTGTATATGTAACAGTGGGAAAATGCGAGTCAGAATGTCATTGAGCCATATTGCTTGACTTTTCTTTAAAAGCTGGAAGTGATGTATATAATAATAGGTGGTCCGGCAAAAAAAAGTCTAACTCATTTTACTTCATGGGCCACATAGAGTCCAAATCAATCTCAAGTGGGCCAGACCACTGAAACCTTAATAACAACACCTCCAAATGCTTCCCTTTGTTTTAGGGTTAACAAGTACATTTTGAAAACATTCATCCATTTACAGAATAGGTGATGAATACCCTGAGATGTAGAAAAAATAAGTGCAATTTTAACAATCTGTTCAGTCAGTCTGCTACTCGTGTATTTTTCAATATATTTCCAATCCTGTGCCGTAATGCTGGTATCATGACACCAAACTTAAGTGGAAGCTATCAAGGACGCAGGTTCAGTTATCCCTGCCATGCAAACCATTTACAAATCTGAAGTTTCTGCAGTGCCTCACAGCAATGCGGTTCCATCAATATTGTCTTATACAGATTCTTTTGTACTGAAGCTGCTGACTGACAATATTTTGCACAATGTTCAATAGTGCAACGGACTGACTGCGTTAATAACTGTGTTGTTGATGTTTCAGTGTTGAGATTGTCACTGTTCAGAGACAGTAGTTCAGAGACAATTACTATTTCATAAAGCACTGAGATTTCAGAGGTCAGTGAGGTCAACGTGTTTTCAGCTTAGACGCTGTGAAGCCTGTCTGTCATGTCAGCTACTTATGACAAGGAGCCGTAGGAAATAGCACACCTATATTTGGCTGGTAGCTGTTATCCTGAAGAAAGACAGGGAAGTCTTTGATGTGAGAGCCTAAGCGAGCGGCTAGTATAGAGTCTAAGAGCGTTAGTCCACGTTTACTTTGCTGGCGTTGTTTAAGGCCTACAGTAAGGGGTGTTCTGAGCGAAATAACACTGCAACAAGAAAACTGACTGTCTCTCTGCCTGCTCATTGAGGGACATTACAAAATCTAATAAGTATGATAAGTATTCATTATTTTTTCACAGAACTGCATTCTGGTTAGGGTGGAAAAGCCTCTAAAGCAACATTTTACATGAAGGTCACTACTCATTGTTTAACTGGCTCCTGAATCCTGGCACCTCTTAGCCTTCACAAGTGCATCAATGTTAGTTGTCCATGATAATCCAGTGGGTCCGGCTGGATCCTTTGGCGTGCTGGTTCTGGCCCGCAGGTTGTATGTTTGACACAAGTGTCAATAGAAAAGAAAGTGAGAAAGCTATTGACATTAAAGCTGAAAGCTCTCTTGGCCAATTTGCATGCATGTTTCAGACAGTTCCTAACTTCAGCTCGTTGCCACATCTCATCAACCATGTATCAAATATGAGTGGAAAAAAATAGCTTTTGGTTGCAGCATTCTTGCATTTACACTAACAATCAATAGTCCTATTTCATGCAGAAAACCATTATAACAGTGGCAAAGGCATCAATTTCACATTCAGCCTCAGCGTCAGTGCTCTACAGCGTCTTGCATTATAGATTTTCTTTTCGTATTTCTTTTTCTCACATTTGTCAGCAGCATTTGTCAGCAAGGTGTGATATTCGGTACCCTATTTGGTGGCTTTTTCATAATTTAATGAATGAAAAAACCATTGCGGGTATAGTGGATCTAATCTGAAATGCGTGAATGCATCAGACTTTGAATATTACAGCCTGAAACCGTTTTTAAGTATGCAAGGGTGGGATTTTCCTTCAGCTGTACATATGCTAATGTTACTACTATGCTGTTGGTACAACTGATGGTGGGGGACTGATGTCAGAGCCGCAGACACTGACGCTTCTGTGCGTTTTTCTCAAACCCAGTTTTCGCCATACATCTTCAGCCATGACCTCATTTAATCTCGGAGTTGTACGCATCCTCTCTAGGCGAGCCTGCCTCACAGCCATCAGGATCAAAGAGAGATTGGTAGTAGTAAGTCAGTCATCCTTTATTCAGCTCTGGAAATATGTGGAGCACACACACAGAGAGAGAGAGAGTGAGAGAGAAAGAACACATGAGTGGTGGGAGTATTGCTTTAACTCATCTCTCTGCTTTCATACCTTTCATCTCATATGTCTTTTTACTTCTCCTTTTGCTCTTCACCTCTCTTCCTCCGCTATCCAGCCCCTAGTGAGTCTCATACCTCGTTCCCATTCCTCTCTGCTTCACTCCCACCTTCTCATTTCAGCTTTCTGGCCTCCCGCCTTTATCACCCCCCTCCTTGGACATTTTATCTATCTATCCTCTCTACTCGCTTCCCTGCCAAAAACTCTCCCTACATATCTGAGGTCCGTGTGTCATTTATCTTTAGTTATTTGTTGATTCATTGCCCGTCTCTGTACCATGTGTCACCCCCTCCATTAACTGAGGTCAGGGATAACTGCTCCTCAATGCCAAAAATAAGCCAGCAACTCGCTCTCTGTCCTGTCTTTCCTCTCTGACTCCGCACTAAGACACCTATTAGAAAGAGCTGTTTAAGTGTAAAAGTATCCTGAGTTTACACATCTGTGTGTCAACAGGAAAACGACTGCATTTGTGTTTTTCTTTCCTAATTTTGTCGACAAACAGATGGAGACTGGTGTGAGCAAGTCACTGAGGTCATGTGCTGAGTTTACATAATACAATAACATATGCATTATATGTATATGGTTTTTAAGGCTTTTTATAAGCAGAGATTGGTATCATTCATAGGCAGAAAGAAACACAATTTTAAGCAAAGATATGTAGTATTCCCAAAGAATGTGTGTTTTTTAAGAGAAGACACATAAAATCTTTAACTAAGAGATTTCTTTATGGAACTTGATTACTTACATTAAGAAAATTATTCTTTGTATTTCAAGTTTTATTAAATTTAATGTTTGAATATGCAAATGAAGTGTCATCTAATTAAATATGTGCTAATTGCATACATTTCCTGAAAAAGAATCTGAACATTGTGTGAAGCCAGTTTCAAAATTCTTGTCTAAGTTTGTTGACATATTAAAGTCAGAGGTTTTAACAGAGAAAATTTGGGGTAACTATTTTCTGTATCACTCCATAAAACAAAAAATACTGTCAACTGCCATATTCAGTAGCTAGTTAGTTAGTTAATTAGTTTTTAGGAATACAGTGTTTTATGAATCAGGCTGTGAATGATATATGAACAATCCCACAAACATTGATGATATAGGAATAAAACTGGGAGGTTTGGTGTAAGTGCTGCTGAAATAGATATTTCTGGTTCAGAGAATGAGGGGAAAAACACATTTTAACAATGGCTGAAATATAAAAAATTAACACGTTTAGACCAAAATAACTACTGGTGAATAGGGGGGAAAATTAACTACGAGATATTACCTTGAATCTTCATTAGTTTGTTATTTTTATTAAGTTTTATGAAATTTTATGTTTAAATGCGCAAATGAGTCATTATCTTAATAAATGCGTGCTTTATGCATCAACTTTCAAAACAGAAGTCTGAGCAAAGCTAAAATATACCTAAATATGTATTTTGTTTTCTTTTCACTTGTTTGAAAGAGGATGACAGAGGAAGATGTTATGGATTAAAAATAGCTAAAAGTCTCAAAATTTACCAATGCATGGTAAATCTCTCCATTATCACACATACGGTGTTATACTGCAGCCAAACTCACACTTTAGTTGTTTCTACAGCGTCTTATTCCTGTTTTTTGGACAACTGAGCAATTATAAAATAGTGGTTCAATCACAGCTCATAAATGCTACCAGTTAAGCAGACAAGCATTATTATCAGCACTTCTGTGCTGGAATACTCATAAAATTAGCATTTTAATGCTGTGAAGACATCTGACAAAGTAAACAGAAACGTGACTTAATGACATGTTTTGTTTGATTAGCTTCATTAACATTTTAAATGAGTGCTCATAGACAAAGTTAAAAAGATGGTTTTGTAAATTCACTGCCTGGCCAAGCTTTTAGTCATTGTATCCAAAACCTCAATATAACTTTTGAAATGCTCTGTTGTAAAGTGTGGGGAAAAAAGAACAAAGGAAAAATATATTTCCACATGTTGCTGGCTCAGTCTTAGTCTTATGCTGTCAAAATCCAATAAGGTCGGTGTGAACATGACAGTACTGTGGGTGTTTTAGGAGTCCGTCCTGGGTTTGAACCAGGTGTGAGGTCGTCATTCTTCCATCAGTAGTAAAGCATTTGCAACACTCTTGGCCTGACAATCAAATGCAAATTAGTTGTAAAAAATAGAACAAAGGGGTACATTGCAGAGGTTTGTAGAGCAGCTTTCTTGCACCATTCAGGATTTTGACAGTGAAATCCAATTTCAGTAAAGTGACTGACATTGAAGAAGGCATAGAGTCTGAATTACAAGTGGAGCAGAGGGAGGTAGAATGGCAAGAAAATGGAGTCGGAGCACAGAAAATTATGAATGAAATCCAAACACAGAGAGAAAGAGATGCAGTTTGTATACGGCATGTACACACACACATGCACACACACAAAGACTGCTTCTTCCTAAGTGGATCATCAAAGAATCAAAGGCTGTCAATGTTTGAATTAGTCCTCTGTTTCTGATTCAGTCTGTGCCTTCTCTCTGCCATTCCTGATAATAGAGCGTCACAGACTATAATATGGAAGAGAGCAGCTGTGATGAGCTACACTGTTGATATGAATCTTTCTGTGTTGCATCTTTGTTCTTTTTTTGGGCTTCTCCTGTTGTGGAAAGAGAGTATGAAGAGTGAGAGGAGAGGGAGAGGAAGATTAAAGAGCGAATGCAAACAGGAGGATGAAAGAGAGATTGAGAGGAGGAAAAGGTAGTGGGAGATGTGGGGAAGAGGGGGAGCTGCAGCAACAACAAGGTGTGCGCGCAAATATGGTGGCACGTCTAACAGGAAAGGTGTGCTGTGTCATAATGTAGTGGAACGCTAAGCCACTGAAATGAAAAGTACACAGACCTGAGCTCCAGTGCACACATGCAACACACCAACGCCTCACGGCAAGACAGTGATTGAGGTGAAAGAGCATTGTGACAGTTTCTGACTCAGTATCAGTATGCCGTGTGTATTAATGTTTCTCTTGTTGATTTTTCCTCCTACCTTTTTCTATTCCATCTTCTGCTCCCTTTTTTAATATAATTTTCTCATCCTTACATTTTTCCCTTTTTTAATTTCCCATCCCGTTTTCTTTCTGTAACTCATCCTTTCTTTCCTTACTACCTCTGTTACCACCCTCCTTTTTCCCCCTTTGCTTCCTGGGACCCAGAGAAAGGTAACTGTTCTTTGTGTTGTGTTCAAATGTGATACATAGACTGTATATAAAGATGAACGACGAATCTCCACTTACTCCCACTGTACAAAAATGAAGTCAAAATATCCCTGATACAACTGCTGCCATCAGGCACAGATGATGTTATTTGAAGCCATAGTCTTGGTAGTGATATTATGTTGGGTTCCCACCCATACACCGGTCAGACCAACTGTGAGCAGCACCTTGTTCCCTAGCACACCAATAGACACACAGCTGTCAAACATAATGTCAAATCCCTTTTAATAATATCAAATAACTAATTAAACAAACTTATCAGAAAAACAAGCTCCTGGACGTACATCAGTGTGAAAAGAACTGCCTCAAATGACAAAAACCATCTTTGATAAAAATCTAGTTGCCGTGCAGGCTACTTTGTATTTTTAATTTGGCCCATGTCCCATCTGCTAACATGGAGGGGGCGGGGTTTATGACCTACACTGCAGCCAGCCAACAGGGGACGATCAAAATTGGATTCACAGGAAGTGCGATGAGCTCTGAAGCTAATTTTTGTCATGGCCAGAAAGTGTAATTACAAATACTGAGGGTGTCGCATGATGTTTTTCTGGCCAATGACTTTTCCCATTAGCGTAGGCCTACATTGGGAAAGAGACATCTGTAAATCCATAATCTGCAAACCCTCTTTTTTTTTTTTTTAGTGCCACAGCCCTCACGAAATGACTTGTTTCACTGTCATTGATTGGTTCAATAACATTTCAAAAGTCTAGAAGAGCCACAAAATTAAATCATTTTATCCACATTCAAGTTAACGGGGCACTTAACCAAAAGTAGTCACCTCGGAAGGTGTAATGGGCCCCACAATGCAGAAGATTTGGGTAATTTCATACCATTGAAGTAGAGCTTTCTTCCCACCTCCAACACTGTATCCAGTTCTCTTTATAAATTCATACTTCTGGGGAGTTGTTGCATTGTCCAGCTTTATATACGGTCCATTGTGTGATTGTGCCTCTCTGTTGTTTCCAGTAATCGGTGGTTCAAGACTCCTGCCCCACGCCCTTGTTCAATCAAGTCTGTCACCTTAGGTGTCAAATCAGTGGCTTTGTTTCACCCAGAGTCACTGTTGCTCTTTACAGGAATTCAGCAGCAACTACTGAAGGTCTAAATCACTGGTGTTAAATCATCAGTGAGCCAGACGGGCCACAGGCTATTTCCTATTAAGAGTTGCATGCTGTTTTATAGCATTTTGATCCCCCAGAGAGGGGACAGAAGTAATAAAAGAACCATTTGTAGTTTGCAAGGCAAGGCCACTCATGCTGCTTTGGTGACACACTGCTCAAATGTCCCTGAACGAAACATACTGAATGCACACATACGCACGCACGCACGCACACACACATACACGCACACACTCACACACACACACACACAAAAAGATCATTGCACTTTCCTTTCTGGCCACAGGCACAGAGCATTATCGACCCAAAGTGTGTGAGCACACAATTAAGCAGAGGAGACAGTCGGGATAATGGACTCATAAACACAAAGAGCCCGCTGTGATAAATGCTGGCTGTGATTGCCATATTTCTGTTTGTGTCTATGGTTATTTGAGAGAGAGTGTGTGTATATGTGTGTGCGTTTGTGTGTGTGCATGAAGCTGTACAGCTGCATCTGTTGACACTGCCATCCAGTTGGCTTCTGCATGTCCCCACTCCACTCTTTCAATCTGCTTTATCTGTTTACTCAATCATTTCAGTCCTGGCACATCCGCCTACCTTTTTGTTCTGCAGCTTGTCTCACCTGTTAATGAGGAAGAAATGTGTCTATCTTTCATCTTGTGTGTGTGTGTGTGTGTGCGTGTGTAGCTGTGTTTCATCTCCCACCTACTTTATGCAGAAAGTTTCTTTTCCAATGGAGCTTCTTCTCTCAGTCTCACCCTCATACTCCTCATTTTTCTCCCACATGGCACACCACTGTGAAGCGTTCGGCACACAGTTTCCTCGGGCACTGGGACGCACATCTGCCTTCCTGTATGCTTATGTGTACCTGTGTGTATTTGTGTGTGTGTGTGTGTGTGTGTGTGTGCGTGTGTAGGTGTGTGTGTGTGTGTGTGTGTGTGTGTGTGTGTGTGTGTGTGTGTGTGTGTCATTGTCACAAAAAAGTCACCATTTTCATTTCAGGCTTACATGGACAAAGAATCCTGTTGTTTACAGAGTACCAACATGCCACATGTTAAAAGGGCTCTATGTAATTTAATCTTAAAATAAACCTTGACTGGTGTGAATTACAGCAACACCAGCAAAGCTTATGGCAGCCTGCACATGACACAAATAACGAAGCAACATTTTCACAATAAATGAGGGCGCTAATTAGAGCAGAGCTCCAACAAGAAATAGGTAAATATATCATGATGCAAAATGGGGTAATAATTTTGTGTTGTCGTTTCTGAAATTTCTCGCAATTAAATTTTCTGGCTCTGTATTCTGTTGTTGAGGAGCTGACAGCACAAACAGGTGCAGAGAGAGGGACTGGAAGTTTCCAAACACAGACAAGTCCAAGCACAGACTTTTTTGATGTTTGCAAAAAGTCACCTCCCGAAAACCCACACGGAATGAAGAAAATATGTGAAAAACTTTCTCCAATAAAACAGTTCAGAATATGGAGAATAGCAATAAATAATGTGCTCAAGACCTGGGAGGGATTTCAAATCGACAGTAATATATTTGTAAGGTATTATTTCTAGATGCTGTTCATTATGCCAAAATTGAACCCAACAAACTCTACAAAGGGAATGTAAAATACAAATTGGCAATCATATCCACATATTGGCCCTTAGATAGGTGCCCTCTGGGAAGAGGTGCTTAATCTTAACATGCAGCAAGGTCCAAAGGTGGCTCTCCAAGGAGTAATACCAGGAGGGTTTGAGAGGAAAACTAGAATCTATTTGCTGAAAAACCAGCTGGTAGCAGCTATTTAGGATATTAACATTGAGTGGATGAAACCTGACTCTCCCACGTATACAATATGTGGAATGAAGAAGTGTTATGAGATGGAACAAATGTCATTATGGCAAATTTACAAAGAGATGGAATTCAGTGAAGGGCCTATTAATGTAATGAAGTTATTCATCATGTTTGGTATTCCCTTAACCCGAAACAACGCACAATTGTTCTCTGCCATCCCTATTGTCGGACACACACACACCAACCTAATGCTACATGAGAGGCTTTCCCGTATTTTGTGTCTTATATATAGACAGTTACAAGGATATTCAAATGTGCAAATGTGTTCAAATAATGAATTAAACATATGCAAAAGTAATCCCTCTGAGCAAACACCTCAGGTTTCAGACCATTCTGAATACTACATTTCCCACATTTTTCTAGTCTGGCTGCAAGACAATGTGAGATCAAGGCAGATTTCTTTATTTTCTCATCTGTTTTCTCATCTGTTTTCTCAGGGAAACATGTAAACTTGGTTGCCAGTTTAGTTAATTTCTCCTCACTTTCTGATCAATTCCCGCTGGAACATGTACAATTGTTAAGATTGCTGTTTAGAAGCTTTTACTGGTGATTTCCCACAATAAGAAGTACCACTATACTCTGTTACAGTCATTCCCCAGCTGCAAGTGCACTGCTATAGCTACATGCTAAATGGCAGGGAAACATGTAGTCTTGGTTGCTGGTGTTAATTTCTCTCAGATTTTGTGTCATATTCCTGCTTAAACATACCTTGTTTTGTTTAGATGCTTTCATTGGGGATTTTTCACTGTAAAAAGTGCTGCTACAACCATTTCTCAGCTGCAGTGATGGTGAAAAGACAATGCTAACCAATAAGTTCAGACTGGGCTTTTTCAGGAGAGGGATTTGGAGTGACAGTCTCTGAAATGAAGTGACAGCGTACCTTAAAATGACTCAAAGATAACATGGTTCTGAACTAGCATCTCCTAGGTGAAGTCCCAAGAGAAAGTCTAGTGTTTTGTGGGCCATTCACAACCCCAATCTTGCCCCTATAAAAACCAATCAGAGCCGCTTCAATGTTAATTCCCGTCAGTGCAATGGTCAAGTGATCACAGCCTTCCAAAATATGTGGTTTATGCACAAATTACTGGTTTGTGATTATGCAGGATATGTATGAATTTGGGCACATTGGGTTTATAAGAACAGCCTGAATACAAGGAGCCCATGAATCTGAAAGTGAGGTAGGTAGGTCCCCTTTAAAAAAAAATCCCTTGCCTTTTCTTGATTTTCTTCTTTTACTTTTCTTTTAAATAATTACTTTTTTTCTCATTCAGGTAATTGTGATATCTGTTGTGGTTTGTTCTTTTAGTTTCCTTCCACTCACAAGTAGAAGAGTTTTAGGGCAGCTGGGGAAGGTGTAAAGAAACTTGCATAAATCTCCAAAATTTAAATAAGTATACGGGCCCGAAGATCACCCACCTGGTGAGGTATAATTACTGAATCATCTGTATTATGGGACAACTAAGATTCTTACTTACTGCCCCTTTAACAGAGCCAAATGTTTGGTACATCTGCTCCAGTTTTTTTCTTGCATTATAAATTCATGTCTGATAATACTTGTGTTTTGCATGTTTCAGGGACTTTGCCTACGTGGCGAGAGACAAAAACACACGGGTGCTGAAGTGCCACGTGTTCAGATGTGATACTCCTGCCGCAGCCATCGCCACAAGTCTCCACGAAATCTGCTCCAAGGTGGGTGTCATTACCACTACCACCTCTGCATGAATGAGCTTATCTGCTGCTCTGAAACAAGCTATCAAGCTTTAATCAGGGGGACTGTTGAAGAGAGACTGCTGATGCAGTTATCCAGAGCTACTTTTTAGGGTTGTAACTTAGAAGCTACTCCTACGTGAAACTAATAGCCAGGAGTGCAAAACACAGCGGCAGTGCCCTGACAAGATTTCTGTTATCTCTCACTGGAGGAGTATAAGAGCTGAGGAGTCAGATCGAGGGAGGTTTTAAGAGCCTTCAAAGTGAAGAGAGGAGATAAGATTCAGGTTACAGAGCGAGAAAAGAGTTTTCAGTGTGTGTGTGTGTGTGTGTGTGTGTGTGTGTGTGTGTGTGTGTATCTACATCTAATACCAACTACCTGATAAGTACAACAGGGTCACATAGTTCCAGATTTTACACACTGATGATGATCACCTAACCCACCAAACAGGAGGCTCATGCACAGCGGATCAGGGGATGCAGGAAATGATCTTTTCAGATTAGTAGCAGCTAGTTGCACCAGTAAGAGATGTAGTTCTGAGATGTCTGTTCGCAATACCCAAAGTCTAAGACACAATTTCCACCAAAATACCAACAACTCACTTTGCGCTGCTTCATCTGTTTGCTCCCCTCCTACCACATGTGCACTCTGCACACTGCACAGGGTACCATAACACCACAAAGACAGGCAAAGCAAATTTTAAGAAGAAGGGAAATACCAAACTGTTGGAGCACTGCTTGATCTGGTTGTTTCCATGAAGAGAGCCCATCGTTTTTAACATAATCAATTTGGCATGTTGTGGAACAGTCCTCGGGTGGCTGTGGCTGCATGTCCAAGTACCCTTGGCAAGATACTGTGCCACCAGTGTGAGTGTGTGTGTTTAGCTGATAAGCAGGCCACCAGTGTGTGAATTTAGCATGTAGTGTTAAAGCATGTTTATTGATTAAAAGAGTAAAAAGGTGTAATACAAATGCAAGTTTATCCCTTTGATGTATTTGACATATGGCCCCCGTCCCTTAGTAGAAGAGACTGTAGATCCTCAGAGCCAATCAGTACATTTACAATGTTAGAAAAAGTCAAATTATTGTGTTTGACTAAAAGTGGACTTTTAAAATCCATGTAAAGATGTTAGTCCGATTGAAATCATACAAAGTTGAACTTCTTGAAGTTGGACTAAAGCGTCTAGATAATGCAGGTCTCGGTGTTCTGCACTTGCTCCATAATCCCTGCACCTGGCTTTGACCTTCAAATCAAACAGCATACATTCATAGAAGAAAGTGTGGAAAAACAAAAGAAGAACAACAAGAGAAGAAAACAAAACAAGAGTACATATGAAATGCACAGTGCCGAAATGTCATCCATGTTGTCACTGAACGACATGCAACCTGTTTGCCACTTGCTAACTTGCTTGGTATGTGGCATAAGAGGTTAAGCGAAGGACGTACCAATAGCAACTATCTGAAAGGGCATATCGCCAGTCCTTGCATATCGCCACCTTCTGTGGCGGAGTTGGACACACTTCTGTTGATAAATCAGTTCTCCCCTGGTGCTTGTATACTGTGACAAGGACAGTAGTCCAATTAAATGGCCCAATCAAGCTATAAACATAGCCGACTCAACTGTCCATGTAAACGCACTGGATGTTGGCAGATCAGCAGGTCTAATGGCTTCTGCAGCTCCATCAGATGAATAAGTGGTGGCCGCGGCTGAGTTGTGGTGTCTCAATACTCATCATTGAAAGAGATGTCAGTTAATGACGGCTGAAGTCCTGTCATCATACAGAGCAGAGGTGATGTCTCTGTAACTGGAACAAACAGCATCAGAATCGATGTCCTTTGAGCCACTGTGAAACGATGCTCTGTCAAAGGCTTCATCGTAGTTTTCATCGCTGTTGAATCTTCCTCACTGGAATCCACAAATCTCCAAGGCTCCATCATATGATTCAGTGGCAGGTTAAGCCCTGTCGCTTCATAGACACCAGGTGAACCATTGTGACAAACCTGTTCCTAACGCAATTCGAGCTTGTCTTTGTTCTGGATGAAGTCTACTTTCTTCATGTATCTCTGGATTGCATCATGCAGATATCTGGCCACGTCAAAAAGAAATTCATGCAAAAACATGATTTATCCAGTAGCAGGACATTTTGTTGAATTGAATCATTCCTCTCTAACATATTTTCAAACTGAAATGTTATTACTCTCCCAATAGGAGGTAATGTGGAGGTCTTACCTTCCACGAGGGAACACTATAGGATCCATCTACTGAGAACCCTTATCAACTCATGGACTGAATATAGATTATGACTTTAAATGTTTTCTGTTGTGGTACTCTTCTTGTTGGATATTTAGATTAAGTTGTTAATAATGTTCATTAAGAGCTGATTTTTTTACTTTTGTTATTTTAATTAACAATTACTTAATAATTATGTTTTGTTTTTGTTTTTTTTAATATATTGAATATAGTGGCTGTTGTCATTTTGTTTGAAATAATTCAAGAGTCCTTTTTTTCCCACAGAGGACATTTTGACTTGCAGCAGTAGGAACACTCCAGGGGTAAATTAATTTAATGGTGGCTTATGGTGTGAAATTTTTAAGGAATTAATTAATCACTTTAATTTTTTTTAGGTTGCATTATCTGCATGTAAACAAACAAACTGGATGATGATTTTGAATGGTGAATTCTGTGGATTTCCTTGGCACCTCAGTGTGTCACAGAAAGCCTTTTTACACAAAGAGAAACCAGTCTGTCCTCAGGAATGACCTTGTAAAGGATGAATCTACCTGGAACTACAGATTTTACTCCTTAGAGATACGTTGACCCATTTAGAGAGAGTCATTTTTTTCTGTTAATTTCTTCTTATCTTGTACCCTGAATTGAATGTATCTGTGGTCTATATTTCTGTATGTGTGTGCGACCATGACTCTTCACTCCGCCTATTTTAGTGGTAGTTTTCTCTTTACTGCAGCGGAGAAACTTGGTGACCTGAGTCTTGCAGCTGCGCAGCACTGTGTGAGTGAGTGTGCAAGAGTGTGTGTGTGTGTGCATGCGGCTTCTCGCATGTTCCCCTGTGAGCAGAGTTGCAGACTCACCATAGACTTTGATTAATGACACCTACAATTAATCAAGTATCTGTAGCAGCTCAGTGCAGGGGCCATGCAGACTATTCAACACTTTTTAAAGAGTGTGTACACTGCAGCAGAGGAGCAGAAGCGGAGAAAAGAGACAGGAAGACAGCTTCTTTTTACGCGGTTGAATTAAGATATACCAATTGGAAGAAGGTTTTAAAGGATATGTTTGGTTTTTTTTTTCTTGTCACCAAATCCCATAAAGACCAAAACCAACAAGTAATACATTTGTAGCCAAAGCCTAGCTTATTCCTCTGTGCCATAAAGCCTTAAAATGCCATTGTTGTCCAAAAACAAATAACACACCAGTAAGACACACTGTTGCACTGGATGTCATGTTCTTTTAATATAATTAGGTTATTCTGTGTCAGTCCACACACTCCATCACTAGAACACCAAATCCATGGATTGAAATAAATACACCGTTTACTCCTGTTTCAGTAACGTGCTAATATCAACAGTGTGGAGTTGTTAAGGAAAAATGTAAGTATGTATTTTTGACTGTTTTTTAAAGATTTACATTTTCAGTAGAATTCAAAGCATTGAGAAAAGGACTAACACATTGTTTGTTTTGGTCTTTTTGTGGGATTTGACAACATGTTTTCACTTGCAACTTGTCAAATACAGACGCCTGTTTATTGGCCCTACACGTCAAACTATGACGCCCTTAGTTCCCTTCCAGCATCAGTTTTGGCGTTTCAACTTATGCTGTTTACATGCATTGTGTGTTTTCAAAATAAGCTTCTGTTTTTACAGGAAATATACAGTTTCTGCTAAGTAAATGCATGCACTCGCTTTGCAAAAGAAACTTAGAACCTACGTTTTAAAAGAAATTTTTTTTTAGGTTTACTTCCTTAAGTTTAGGCAACAAAAGCATGTGGTAAGTTTAGAAAAAAACATGTTTGGGCTTAAAATATGTTACTAACAAAATGTAACATTGTGGCATATGTCACGGACACAGGTTGCTACATATACTAGCAAACTACACTGTTAAAATAACTACTGGCTTTTTCGTTTCACACAGGAAACAACAGTCTCCCCAGTGAAAAGACTTTGTTTAAACCCATTAAACTCCCCTCCACCTACCCTATGCAGAGATACTCACTCCTTATTATACAGCAGTTGCTCGATACATCAAAAAGTGCTGCCACCTGGTGTGTCTCATATTGCTGCAAAGGGTACCTCTGTGCCTCAGTATCTGACGCTGAGGGCCATTGACTAAGCGTTGGTGTTTTACGAGTTGGGAGTTAGACATGTTGGATTATGTAACAATAAGAAAAATATGACATATTATCAGCCTTATTATTTGTGTTATTATTTGTTCAATGAAAATAATTATTTGATGCTTATTTGTGAGACTGTCTAAGCATATTTGAATGCTTCTCCTCTCCCCATTCCCATTCTGATCGCTTTCCTGTTCTCTCATTTTTTTCCACCCTCCTTTCTTCACCAGATTATGGCTGAAAGGAAAAGTGCCAAGGCTGCAGCTGGCAGCTCCTCCCAGACCGGCTCCGATGTACCCCTACAAGGTGCGCACACACACACACACACACGCACACACACACACACACACACACACACACACATACGCACATGCACACACATATTTTTCTTTGAGTCTTGTTCTTTTGTAGTTCCCTCATGAGAGAATTGGATTTGTCAGCCATGTGCTCTCTTCCCTGCTGTGGTTTCTTGTCTCACATTACAGTATTCCTTCACATCTGAAACGATATGCTATATGTGTTTTTAAAAAATAACCTTATCGCCTCAGGAGCGACTGTGAACATTTGTTAATAGAAAAGATAGCAGTGTTTGGTTCAATTACACACAGATAACGCTGACTCCAGAACAACTCCTCGCTCCACAATCGCTGAGCTTTATCCTCCCAGCGCTAATTCTATTCACCGTTTCCCATTTCGCTAAGTCCCACCGCTTGTTCCTCTCAGTCCCAAGTAATTATAGGAAGAAAGAGGAAAAAAGCACCAGCACAATTCATCCTGCACTGTAACTTCAGCTGGTGTGTGTATCTGCTGAGCACAGTGGAAAGGAGCTCCGCATCGGAGTGTAAAAGAACTATATCGGCGCTTCACTTACAGAAGCAGTCGACCTCATTAAAACCCAATTAGTGTTTCTTTCAGGCAAGGCCTGGTGCTCCACATCACCCGTTCCAACCCCAGGATCAAAGAATTTAGTGGTGAAACATCCCTCACATCTTTTAAAGCTATTACTTGCTTGAAATCATAGTCTTTTAAATGAACCAGTTGGTACCCAGTAAGAGGCGTCATCCTTGCAGTGATTGAAGACCAGTTCATGAGCCATAGAGGCCCTTCCCTGCAAAGTCAGTGGATGGAAATAGCTCTTGTTCTCGTCTGGATTAGATCTCGTCAGGGTAGCTGGGAGTGTGCAATCCCATGTTGGGACACATTTTAGGAGATTAGCACCAAATGATTTGGGAAGAGTTCCATCACCGGGATAATGGCTCTGCTGTCCTCATCAGATCCGGCCTGTCTGAGCTCTAATTTAAATATGAAATTAATGTATCAAAACTTCTCGCTTTTCAGCATTCATGCAACTTCTGTTTTAGCTGCATTGAATGTGTGAGATTTTAGGGACTTTTTCAATGGAGAACACTGATGAGGTGAATCCAGGCAAAAGGCATTATACTTGAATGATTTTCTTTATTCAGTCAATACCAATCACATGGAGATGAGTTCATGATAAATTGTTAATCTCTGAACTTCAGTAATTAAGATGTGGATTGTGCAAAATTGGCTGAAATGCAGAGTGAGGGTAGGGAGTGTGTAGGCTGATTTATCTCTAAAGTTTAACCACTGACCTTGCTGCAGTGATGTACAAGTGTACTCCAGGTTTCCACTTTTAACCAGAGAGGGTCACAAAACACTGCTTCTCAGTCTGCTGTTCAAGTGGAAATAGTTGTTTTGCTTTAACTTATCAACATGGAAGAAATGTTGATTGCACAATGTAACAATGATAGAATAAGGCCACCAAAAATTTTGATTGGTTACCTGTAAGTCTTGTTTTCACTGTGCAATACTGTGTGCCATCGGGTACCATACCACGCGGAAAATGAAAGCTTGATTTACAGCACAAGGGAAGTGTGTCAACTGTTGCGCAACTAAAAAAGGAAGAGGATAGTGCTTTTGTCATTTTAAAGCCAATTTGATGCAATTACAGTACCTGGATCCATCATGGATGCCCTGAAGCCCAAAAAAGCAAAATTTTAACAGTTAAATATTACAGATGTTGCAAGGTTTGTTCTATATAAATGCCCTCAGTTACCGAATACTGACTATTTCATTTTCAGGGTCTCAATAATAATTCATTCCAAGTTGCAATTCACCTTCATGTTTTTAAATCAATTTTGTCTTCAGCCAATGGTTAATAATTAACTTCATCATTGTGAGGAGGATTTTTTGGTTTTGCCCTTTTTAGTATTGTGTGGATTTTTTTAATAATTTGTTTTAGCACATTAGAGGATTAACAGTCTCTGAACTGTGTAGTTAAACATTTAATCACCTTGTCAGAAACCATCTCAAGCTAACGCAGCTAATTGCATGGTGTGTTAATAGCGAGGTCCTGAGGGTAAACGATGTTACCTTCTGTTCTGATTGAGATGCAGGTGATACACTATCTTTGATCATCTTCAATCACTCATCCTTGCTGCCTACAGGCCATTGTGTAAACAAGCACAGCTGGGTGTTCATGCAGAAAACTCTGAAATCCTGCACGCTCGTGTGTGAATATATTTTTCATGCACTAATCATGTCAACAGCACCCTAAAATATTAAAATATTCACCCATGTTTGTTTATTTCTCTGCTTTAAGCCAATTATCATGTGTGGACTTTACTTTTGGAACTTTGCGTTAGATGTTGTCGTGAGATAAAATTCCCTGCGGACGGTCTGTGTGTGTGTGTTTGTTTTAATGTGTGGTTGTGCTTGTGTGTTTTCTCTCTGCAGAGTTTCCAATGCCAAAGACTGAGCTGGTGCAGAAGTTTCATGTGCTGTATCTGGGGATGACGTCTGTGTCTCGCCCCATAGGTATACTCGAACTAATGCTGAAACTGTTGCACACGTCATAACACATCCTGAAGCCCTTAATAACATCCATCACACACTGTCTCACTGTTCAGCCTCTCTTGTGTTTTGTCCTCAGGTATGGATATCATAAATGGGGCCATAGAGAGTCTCCTGTCCTCCACAGGCAAAGAGGACTGGACTCCTGTCATATTAAGTATTGCTGACACCACTTTAGCTGTCATCAAAGAAAAGGCAAGGGACTTTTTTTTTTTGCTGTCCCGAGGATAGATAAAACAGATAAATATGTAAATGCACTTGTAGATTAAAAACGTAATCTAATAGTGTTAACAACAGATCTGATTCTCCTGTTGACTCTTTGCAGGAGGAGGAAGAGGAGGTGTTGGTGGAGTGTCGAGTTCGTTTCTTGTCTTTCATGGGCGTTGGACGAGATGTTCACTCATTTGCCTTCATTATGGATACTGGGAATCAGCATTTCCAGTGTCATGTGTTCTGGTGTGACCCCAATGCAGGCAGTGTGTCTGAGGCTGTGCAGGCAGCTTGTGTGGTAAAGTCATATTTCCTCTTTCATGAAATTATTACGTTGTGTATTGTATTGCTATTACTCAAAATTAATAGTTAAAGGTTTTGTATTTTGAGGAAACTTTTGGCTTTTTGTGAGATACACTTATCACCGGTGCCAGTATGTCTAAAGCTCACTGTTTAAGACGCCATATATTGTTATGTGTTCCAAACAAAAACTGAATTTAGAGAAAAGCAAGGGGACTATATTTTGGTATTTCTTGAGTTCTGCTGTCTCCTTGTAGTCTTTTTTTTTGTAGTGAGAGTTGTATTTTTATTCACATTAGATCAGGTTTTGGTTCAGTGCAGATAAACAGTTTATGTGCAAAAGAAACACATTGGCTTAATTGCAAAGTTGGAACCCATCGGCAATGGTCTGGTGAATAAGCTTTACTAAATTGGCTGCTTGTAAAAAAATCCAATTGTAGACATTGTCTCTCAACTCCAACTCCATTCTCACAATTGCCATTGCCAATCAGACCAGATGTGTATACCTGCAGCCACTCTCAGTTTGGAGTCAACACAACAAATCTTTACAAGCCTCGGCCACTATGGGTTTATTCCAGGAAGTGGGTTTTGTGTAAACTCCAAGTAAGTTTACCATGAGATGAGGAAGGAGGCTCTGCCTTTTATTGACCTGTTGCCATGATGAATTTTAGTATTGAAGCTCCATTGATGATGGCTTTTTCCATTCACCAAGAATGAGCTTAACTCAGAGTGAACATACTCAAAGTTGATTGAACAAACTCATATCAGCTGTTCTGTAACCAAAAACTCAGCTTTCCATCTTGTGGTTCATCAGCTCAGAGTTCAGGGTTACATTCAGAGTTTTGTTAAACCTGCTTTTAGGAATGGACCCCAGTTTAATAAAAGACAAACCAACCCACGCAACAAGGTTATTTGAACCCTGATACAACAAGATGTTGTAGTAATGTAGTTTAGTATTAATTATACATGATGATATGATTCAGCTTATAAGTAATGAGACGTAACCATAACCCCACATGTAATTGTGGTCTGATTTGTGCTGCGCATGAGTGATATATGTATTTGGTGGTTGGGTCATGTAGGTGCTGCAGCTGCAGCTATACCTACTTGATTCAGATTGGACAGATATCCATTACCATTGGCTGCACCGTTAACCCTGAAATATTGACTGTTGCCCCCAAAGGCTAAATCGTTGTCAGACTGATAGCTGATCTCCGAGATTCTGAAAGAGCCAGACCGGCTGTTTACCAGCTTCCAGTCTTTAATCCTGAGCAAGGCTGCAATTAAGTGTGTTTTCCTAAATGTTAAAAACTATATGATAAAAACCCATCTAACCCTGTCCTCCTCTTCCTCAGCTGCGATACCAGAAGTGTCTGGTGGCACGGCCGCCCTCCCAACGTGCTGGCTCATCATCCTCGCCCTCTGCGGACTCTGTGACCCGCCGGGTGACCACCAGTGTGAAGCGTGGCGTGCAGTCTCTCATAGACACTCTGAAACCCAAGAAACAGCCATCAGAACTCCCTCAGCAATGACCGTCACCAGTGACCACAGCACCCCCCCCCCGCCCCCACAGCCGCAACTGGATGCCACTCACACACTATCGCCACAACAACACCTAATCAGTACCAGCCATGGTAACCAATGATGTACATACATGTTAACAAAAACCACCACAGATGAAAGAAAGAAGAGCACTTCTCCAGTACGCTTGATGATTTAAAAAAAATGACAAGAAAAGTTTCATAAGGAGGAATAGAAAACCTGGTGTCACTGGTTGGACTTTGACCTTTGAACACTGCTGTGTCCAAGTGCTTCATTGGCCCTCACTGTATGTGGATTTCTGGGCTGGATGGATTACTTGATCAAGTACTCTACAGAAGGGATACAGAAAAAATAACGATCGCATTTCTGTTAACAGACTGGTGTGTGGAACCACTCATCGGTTTACTCTGTTTTCTTTCATGCTCTGTCCCTTCCTGTAAAACACTCATCAGCACAGTTAGCGCTCCTAAACTAGACAGCTGAGACGCCAAGCTACAGGAGCCTTCTGGACAGAAAAAGGTGTCCACTTGCTGTCATGGAATTTCAACAAGTGAATAAGAAAAGATACAGAAGAGACCTGCCAACACGCTCCCTTCCACCAAATGGCATAAAAATGTTTTGGTTCCTACGATGTGCGACAGACCTGGAAAAAAAACAAATAGCATCTCCTTTGAGGATGAATGAAGTGATTGTAACGCTGACGTGTATGTAAATGATTGTATCTAGGAAGAGAGAATTTAGGGCACAAAACTTGTAGATATGAAGGAGACTTGAAGTGTTGGTGACAGATGTGGGTTTTTGTTTTGCATGTTTTCTTGATGGGATATGTTTTACATTGATGAGTTTTTAAAAAAAAAAAAAAAAGGGTCTCGGTGAACACACAAGAAATAGATGCTCTTAGCACAATTCATCTCCACTCGACCATGACTGGTTTAACACTGGCGCAAAAAAAATCTGGCCGATTTTTGACCCATAAAAGTTTATTCTCTGCCCCATTTTCAGAATCAAAATAAAGGATTGTCAGTCTACGATTTTTACTTTCCATTCCTTGATGGATGAGTAGATAAGCAACGGAGCGGTAACTGTTTTCAATGTATTTTTAAGCTTTTGATTAGTTAAGAATGTAATTTTTTGCATACATTATAGAAAAAAACTGAGTTAAAAAGCTCAAGAATGTTACATTGCTTATGTTCAAACTTTACAATTTCCTCAGGAATCTTTTTTCATACACCCCAGATTAATGTGGCAGCAAAGAAATCCCAATTCAGGCTTCGATTATGGCAGATGTTACGCGCTCAAAGTTGTATGAACAGTGGTACACAATAGTGTTTGTCCTGCTCAGGCAGCATGGAAAAGGTCAAATCTGGGCGATACAGTTCTCTTCCTCAGTGAATCCAGCCAGTCTACTCCCACTCGCAAACAAAACACACATATACACAAATATGCACATACAGTAGTTAAAAAAAAAAGTCTGCTATCACTGGTATCAAAACCTTAGCACTGCTCCTACGGCTCAAGGCCACCACCTGCACTCCACATGAACTCTGTGAATGCAGTACGATCAAAAGGAAAAAGACACACACAAAACAAACAGGAGAGATGCTTAAAAATCATTTCAGTTCTGTTCTTCACTCATCTCCACATCATGTAAATGTAATCTGTTGTGACAATAAATGCATTACCAAAAGAAAAAGGCCCTTGAATACGTCCTTTGATTTTTCAGGTCAGTGGAACTCCATGTAATAGCTTTTCGGCATGTAGTCACTTTGAAATGACATTGACTGGGCCCTGTAATTATATGCAGTCTGGGTAGATTCTTATTGTCACAAGGTTGTTCCTTAAGGCACACAAACACACTGTAATGATGACATCTATACGTAAAAACCTCTTATTGAAAATATCCACACACAAACTGCAGTGATTATGTCAAAGCAAGAAACTTACATTATGTAAACATCCTTAAAATGTATTTTACCACTGTTTGTTAACGTGTGCACAGACTTGGTAGTGTTTTTTTTTTTTTTTTACAGGGGCCTATTGAATGATATGGGGTCTCAGTAAAATGCTTTATTGTTTTACTATACACCTTTTCTCTAACTAGGAATGTTGATATTGGCATTGGGAAAGGCAACAGAACTCAAAACTTCTTTCTGAAGTTGAAATAGTAATTATCAATTGTAAACTCTAACTAGTTTAACTTCTTCATTGTGCAGTTTGAGATTCAATAATCATTAGGTTTATTGTCATATGTACAAAAACACAGCAGTTTACACCATGAAATGACATTTTTAAAACATGAAATACAATGGCCTTTAAAAGCATGTAAACATGTAGAGTATTTCATCCAAAATAGCATAAAAAAGTTAGATCATTGTATGTCATCCAAAGAGCATAAGAAAAAGTCATACTGTAGTATGTCGTCCAAAATGTCATGACATAGTAATAACACAGTATGTCATCAAAAATGGCATGAAAAAGTCATAGTATAGTTTGTTGCCTAAAATGGTATAAAAAAAAGTCAAACTATATTATGACGTCCAAAATAGCATGAAAACCTTATACCTCATCAAAACATCATAGTATGTCATCAAAAAGTCATAGTATAGTATGTCCCCCAAAATTTCAACAAAAAGTCATAGTATAGGATGTTGTCCAACATTTAATGAAAACGTCATCCTATAGTATAATTTTATCAAACCATCATAGTATACTGTGTCATTCTTAATGCCATCAAAACATTATTTTATGGCATTTATTCCAAAATCTAACCAAAACATAATAGTATGTTGTCCAAAATTTCATCAAAACATTGTAGTATAGATTGTCATTGAAAATTTAATCTAAAAGTCATAGAATAGTATGCTGTTAAAAGTGTAATCTAAACGTTATAGTATAGTATTGTGATGGCTGACAGGTAGGGTGAGAGCACTGCCCTCTGTAGGTAGGATTGGAGAGTGTTTCCTGCCTTTATAACACCAGGTGTGGGCAATCAGGACCTCTTTGCCTGAATCCTGGTAGATGTGCAGTAGGACTGCATGGTGTGTGCAGGTAAGGGAGATCTTGGGAGAAACACTGCTAGGGTGGTTTGATCAGAAGTTTAATGGGGCTTCTTGTGTATTCAGATGTAGTGAAGCTGTGTCCTGATTTGATCCTGGCTCTGATTGCTGTGTAAGCCCATGTTGAAGAGGTAGGCCATATATATAACTGCTTGTTTGCTTAAATGTAGGTCTATCATTAATGATCTAATAATTCAATCCTTTAGGAAATTCAACCCCTGTTTGCGCCAGAGTAGTCAGCCGTCGACCTTCCCAGTGTCTCCTTAATCAGGGCCCCTGGTTGAGCAAGGTAACTTAAACTGATTGGATAATGTAGGAGGGTCGTTCCCTTTGAGGTATTCAGTTTATATCAATGATTTTCACCATGATTTCCCTCATTGCAGACAAGGTGCCAGGCTGATGCTTTGCCTCAACCAGCCCATCCATATCATCTGGCCTAAACTGGACTCAACCATAGCTTTATGTGAAATGTCCATGATTTGTATACTGTTGCCCTCATTTACCGCCACACTGAGCATAACTTGTTTCAGGAATGTATTTTACCCTGTTGTGAAACTGAGCCAACTGAAGTTAACATTTTGTTTTGTTTTTATGGTTTTATAGGCAGCGGGAGGAGCTGCGGGGAGTACGTGTTGGATCCACTTCTTTGCATGCAGTGTGGTAGGCCCAAATGTGGTGGTCACAGGAGTGCCTGGTAGATTTGCTCTTCCTTACAGTGTGAATTGCGGTGTGAGTTGTGGGGTGAGATTGCAGTGTTATTGATCACTGTGTGCTCACATGGTGGTATCTGTCAGGGTCTGCAAATTTCCCCGCCGCAAGTACCTTGTTTAGTTATTCCTATCCAGTATTAGTGTCATTTTATACTGGAGTTTAACTTTTAGCGGTAAATTATGAAATAAAAGTTCTTGTCTTAAAATTGATTATTGTTTCTTTTTTTTCCTCAGGAACTCAAGCCCTAAAATTCTTAATATCTTTGAATAAACATTTTAGTTGTGAAATTGAATGCACATCTCCTGCTCTCCTCTCACCCAATAAACTTGTTTTGTGTCAACACGTGGGAAGTAAGGGCCTATAGCCCATAGGTTGATATAGACGACATATTTGTCCTTGATAGTGTGTTTGGTCACATTATGTTGTCCAAAATATCTATATAGAAGAAAAAGTCATAGGATAGTATGTCTTCCAAAGTTTTGTCTAAACATCATAAAATAGTATGTGGTCCAAAATTTCATCCAAACATCAGTTGTATAGTACGTCTTTAAAAATTTGATCAAAACTACATAGTATGTTGTCCAAAAATCCTAAAAATGTCATAGTGTGGTATGACATCCAAAATTTAATCACATCCTTGAGAATGTTGTTCAAAATTCCATCAAATGTCAAACATAATTTCATCAAAACATCAAAGTATTTCATCTAAAATTTCATCAAATTGTCATTGTGTAATGTGTCATTCAAAATTTCATCAAAACATTGTTGTATAGTGTGTCATCCAAAAAAATCATAAAAACATAGTGTAGTATGTCGTCCGGTATTTCATCAAAACTTCATATTATTGAATGTCGATGAAAATTTGATCAAAGCGTTATAGTATATTGTGTCACTCAAAATTTTATCAAAGCATCATAAAGGTCAAAAAAATCAAAATCAAAATGTCATAGTATACTATTTTGCCTAAATGTCATCAATCATGCTATGTTGTCCAAAATTTCATCAAAAGGTCATACTATAGTATGTCCTCCAAAATGTAATCAAGACGTCACTGTATGTCAAGTCGTCCGAAATGTGATCAAAACGTCGAGTTATGGTATGTCGTCCATAATTGAATTAATATGTGATAGTATAGTAGATCATCCAAAATTTTATCAAAACATCATAGAATAATTTGTTATCCAAAATTTCACTTCATATTATTGTATGTCATCCAAAATGTAATCAAATCTGTACAGTATAGTATGTCATCCAGCTCTTTGGACTATATTTTGACCTGATATCATTAAAAATTTGATCCAAAAGCAATAGTATAGTATGTGGCTCAAAATTTCATCAACACATCATAGTAGAGTATGTCGTCAAAATTTTTCGGACCATATTTCAACATGATATACAATGGCGTTTTTCGACATGCTTAATTGTGATGTTTTTCAAGTTAAAAAAACGGTCGACTTTTTCAGGCTATTTTACACGATGCCATGACGTTTTTTGACGTTGAAATCTTCACCTTTTATGACCATTTGTCAACATGCTACACCATGGCATTTTTCAACATGCTATATGACGTTTTTCATCGTCGAAAACATTGACTTTATCAAACCATTTTTTAACGTACTATTCCATGTTGTTTTTCAACACGTTATACAATAACGTTTTTTGACATCAAAAATGACAACTTCTTCAGACCATTTTTCGACATGCTATACTATGGAATTTTTTAACATGCTATACTGTGACGTTTTTTGGCGTAAAAAAACGTTGACTGTCTTGGGCCATTTTTCAATATGCCACACTATGACATTTTTCAACCAAACGGCAAATTTTTCATGCCAGTTTTCGACATATAATACTGTGGCGTTTTTCACCATCAAGATCATCAACTCTTTTGGGCCATTTTTCAAAATGCTATACTTTGCTGTTTTTGACATGGCATGCTATGATGTTTGTGAACAATTCTTCCTCATGCTATGCTATGACACTTTTCAATGTTGTGCTAAGATGTTTTTTTAAAGTCGAAACTGTCTCCTTTTTGAACGTTTTTTGAAATGCTATTTCTATGGTGGTTTTTGACATACATCAGGTGTTTTTTTGACATGTCATATTTGACACTTTGACACATTTTATACAATGGTGTTTTCAGTCGTTTTTTCAACGTCTCATACTATGTGGTTTTCAACTGTTTTTTCAATGTGTCATATTTTGAAAGTTCTTTAACATACTATATTATGTCATTTTTGTTTATGTTTTTTAAATAGGCTATGTTATGGCATTCTTTACTGTTTTTTCGACATGCTGTACAATGACAAGTCTCTACATGCTATATTACGGTGTTTTGGGCCTTTCAGTGGGGCGGCACGGTGGCTTTGTGGTTAGCACTCTTGCCTCACAGCAAGAGGGTCCCTGGTTTAAATCCCGGTTGGAACGGGGTTCGGTCCGGGCGGGGGCCCTTCTATGTGGAGTTTGCATGTTCTCCCCGTGTCTGCGTGGGTTCTCTCCGGGGTCTCCGGCTTCCTCCCACAGTCCAAAGACATGCAGCTCAGGTTAATTGGTGACTCTATATTGCCCTTAGGTGTGACTGTGAGTGTGTATGGTTGTTCGTCTATATGTGTCAGCCCTGCGATAGTCTGGCGAACTGTCCAGGGTGTACCCCGCCTTCCGCCCGATGACAGCTGGGATTGGCTCCAGCCCCCCCGCGACCCTTACGAGGACAAGCGGTTACAGAAAATGACTGACTGGGCCTTTCAGTACTGGTGTATCTTGGTAGATGTGTCATACTGTTTTGAGGTGTTTTCAGCTGCTTTGGGGTCATGTCATATTTTGACATTTATTGCTTTTTCGGTCATATTTGTAACATGCTAAATCATGATATTTGGGGCTGTTTTTTCAACATACTGTGCTATGACATGTCTTTCCGCGTTATTTTAGGTGGTTTCGAGTTGTTTTCAGCTGTTTTTGGGAACATGTCACATTTTGCCATTTTTTGTCATACTAGCCTTGCTTTTTCGGTCGTTTTTTCAACATGCTATATTTTGGTGTTTTTGGACATTTTTGCAACGTACTATGCTATGGCGTGTCTTGGCACGCTATTTTATGCTGTTTTGAGGTGTTTTCAGCTGTTTTTGAGACATGTCATATTTTGCCAATTTTTGCCATACTATAGCCTTGCTTTTTCGGTCATTTTTTCAACATGTTGGATTATCGTGTTTTTGGCCATTTTTGCAACGTACTATGCTATGATATGGCGTGTCTTGGCACGCTATTTTATGCTGTTTTGAGGTGTTTTCAGCTGTTTTTGTGACATGTCATATTTTGCCAATTTTTGCCATACTATAGCCTTGCTTTTTCAGACACTTTTTCAATATGCTATATTTTGGTGTTTTTGGCCGTTGTTGCAACATACTTTGCTATGGTGTGTCTTGGCATACTATTTTATACTGTTTTGAAGTGTTTTCAGCTGTTTTTGAGACATGTCATATTTTAACTTTTTTGCCATACTATAGCCTTGCTTTTTCGGTCACTTTTTCAACATGCTACTATATTTTGGTGTTTTTGGCCATTTTTGCAACGTACTATGATATGGCGTGTCTTGGCATGCAATTTTATGCTGTTTTGAAGTGTTTTCAGCTGTTTTTGAGACATGTCATATTTTGACATTTTTTGCCATACTAGCCTTGCTTTTTCGGTCATTTTGTCAACATGTTGGATTATCGTGTTTTTGGCCATTTTTGCATTGTGCTTTGCTATGGCACGTCTCTACACGCTATTTTATGCAGTTTTAAGGTGTTTTCAGCTGTTTTTGAGAAATGTCATGTTTTGCCAATTTTTGTTTTTTCAGACACTTTTTCAATATGCTATATTTTGGTGTTTTTTGGCCATTTTTGCAACATACTTTGCTATATCGTGTCTTGGCATACTATTTTATACTGTTTTGAAGTGTTTTCTGCTGTTTTTGAGAAATGTCATATTTTGTCAATTTTTGTCATACTATAGCCTTGCTTGTTCGGTCGTTTTTTCAACATGCTATATTTTGGTGTTTTTGGCCATTTTTGCAACATACTTTGCTATGGCGTGTCTTGGCACGCAATTTTATGCTGTTTTGAAGTGTTTTCAGCTGTTTTTGAGACATGTCATATTTTAACTTTTTTGCCATACTATAGCCTTGCTTTTTCGGTCACTTTTTCAACATGCTATATTTTGGTGTTTTTGGACATTTTTGCAACATACTATGATATGGCATGTCTCTACGCGCTATTTTATGCTGTTTTGAGGTGTTTTCAGCTGTTTTTGAGACATGTCATATTTTGCCAATTTTTGCCATACTATAGCCTTGCTTTTTCGGTCATTTTTTCAACATGTTGGATTATCGTGTTTTTGGCCATTTTTGCATTGTGCTTTGCTATGGCGCGTCTCTACACGCTATTTTATGCAGTTTTAAGGTGTTTTCAGCTGTTTTTTTGAGAAATGTCATATTTTGCCAATTTTTTGCCATACTATAGCCTTGCTTTTTCAGACACTTTTTCAATATGCTATATTTTGTGTGTTTTTGGCCGTTGTTGCAACATACTTTGCTATATCGTGTCTTGGCACACTATTTTATGTTGTTTTGAGGTGTTTTCAGCTGTTTTTGAGACATGTCATATTTTAACTTTTTTGCAATACTATAGCCTTGCTTTTTCGGTCATTTTTTCAACATGTTGGATTATCGTGTTTTTGGCCATTTTTGCATTGTGCTTTGCTATGGCGTGTCTCTACACGCTATTTTATGCAGTTTTAAGGTGTTTTCAGCTGTTTTTGAGAAATGTTATATATTTAACTTTTTTGCCATACTATAGCCTTGCTTTTTCGGTCACTTTTTAACATGCTATATTTTGGTGTTTTTGGCCATTTTTGCAACATACTTTGCTATATCGTGTCTTGGCACACTATTTTATGCTGTTTTGAAGTGTTTTCAGCTGTTTTTGAGACATGTCATATTTTAACTTTTTTGCCATACTATAGACTTGTTTTTTCAGACACTTTTTCAATATGCTATATTTTGGTGTTTTTGGCCGTTGTTGCAACATACTTTGCTATGGCGTGTCTTGGCATACTATTTTTATGTTGTTTTGAAGTGTTTTCAGCTGTTTTTGAGACATGTCATATTTTAACTTTTTTGCCATACTATAGCCTTGCTTTTTCGGTCACTTTTTCAACATGCTATATTTTGGTGTTTTTGGCCATTTTTGCAACATACTTTGTTATATCGTGTCTTGGCATACTATCTTATGCTGTTTTGAAGTGTTTTCTGCTGTTTTTTTGAGAAATGTCATATTTTGTCAATTTTTGTCATACTATAGCCTCCTTGCTTGTTCGGTCGTTTTTTCAACATGCTATATTTTGGTGTTTTTGGCCGTTGTTGCAACATACTTTGCTATGGCGTGTCTTGGCACACTATTTTATGCTGTTTTGAGGTGTTTTCAGCTGTTTTTGAGAAATGTTATATTTTAAGTTTTTTGCCATACTATAGCCTTGCTTTTTCAGACACTTTTTCAACATGCTATATTTTGGTGTTTTTGGACATTTTTGCAACGTACTATAATATGGCATGTCTCTACACGCTATTTTTATGCTGTTTTGAGGTGTTTTCAGCTGTTTTTGAGACATGTCATATTTTTGCCAATTTTTGCCATACTATAGCCTTGCTTTTTCGGTCATTTTTTCAACATGTTGGATTATCGTGTTTTTGGTCATTTTTGCATTGTGCTTTGCTATGGCGGGTCTCTACACGCTATTTTATGCAGTTTTAAGGTGTTTTCAGCTGTTTTTGAGAAATGTTATATTTTAACTTTTTTGCCATATTATAGCCTTGCTTTTTCGGTCACTTTTTCAACATGCTACATTGTGGTGTTTTTGGCCATTTTTGCAACATACTTTGCTATATCGTGTCTTGGCACACTATTTTATGCTGTTTTGAAGTGTTTTCAGCTGTTTTTGAGACATGTCATATTTTAACTTTTTTGCCATACTATAGCCTTGCTTTTTCGGTCACTTTTTCAACATGCTATATTTTGGTGTTTTTGGCCATTTTTGCAACATACTTTGCTATATCGTGTCTTGGCATACTATTTTATGCTGTTTTGAAGTGTTTTCTGCTGTTTTTTTGAGAATGTCATATTTTGTCAATTTTTGTCCATACTATAGCCTTGCTTGTTCGGTCGTTTTTTCAACATGCTATATTTTGGTGTTTTTCGGCCATTTTTGCAACATACTTTGCTATGGCGTGTCTTGGCACGCATTTTATGCTGTTTTGAAGTGTTTTCAGCTGTTTTTGAGACATGTCATATTTTGCCAATTTTTGCCATACTATAGCCTTGCTTTTTCAGGTCACTTTTTCAACATGCTATATTTTGGTGTTTTTGGCCGTTTTTGCAACATACTTTGCTATGGCGTGTCTTGGCATACTATTTTATGCTGTTTTGAAGTGTTTTCAGCTGTTTTTGAGACATGTCATATTTTAACTTTTTTGCCATACTATAGCCTTGCTTTTTCGGTCACTTTTTCAACATGCTATATTTTGGTGTTTTTGGACATTTTTGCAACGTACTATAATATGGCATGTCTCTACGCGCTATTTTATGCTGTTTTGAGGTGTTTTCAGCTGTTTTTGAGACATGTCATATTTTGCCAATTTTTGCCATACTATAGCCTTGCTTTTTCGGTCATTTTTTCAACATGTATATTTTGGTGTTTTTGGCCATTTTTTGCAACATACTTTGCTATGGCACGTCTCTACACGCTATTTTATGCTGTTTTAAGGGTGTTTTCAGCTGTTTTTGAGAAATGTCATATTTTGCCAATTTTTGCCATACTATAGCCTTGCTTTTTCAGTCACTTTTTCAACATGCTATATTTGGTGTTTTTGGCCGTTTTTGCAACATACTTTGCTATATCGTGTCTTGGCACACTATTTTATGCTGTTTTGAGGTGTTTTCAGCTGTTTTTGAGACATGTCATATTTTAACTTTTTTGCCATACTATAGCCTTGCTTTTTCGGTCATTTTTTCAACATGTTGGATTATCGTGTTTTTGGCCATTTTTGCATTGTGCTTTGCTATGGCGTGTCTCTACACGCTATTTTATGCTGTTTTGAAGGTGTTTTCAGCTGTTTTTGAGAAATGTTATATTTTAACTTTTTTGCCATACTATAGCCTTGCTTTTTCGGTCACATTTTTCAACATGCTATATTTTGGTGTTTTTGGCCATTTTTGCAACATACTTTGCTATGGCATGTGTCTTGGCACACTATTTTATGCTGTTTTGAGGTGTTTTCAGCTGTTTTTGAGACATGTCATATTTTAACTTTTTTGCCATACTATAGCCTTGCTTTTTCGGTCACTTTTTCAACATGCTATATTTTGGTGTTTTTGGCCATTTTTGCAACATACTTTGCTATGGCGTGTCTTGGCATACGCTATTTTATGCTGTTTTGAAGTGTTTTCAGCTGTTTTTGAGACATGTCATATTTTAACTTTTTTGCCATACTATAGCCTTGCTTTTTCGGTCACTTTTTCAACATGCTATATTTTGGTGTTTTTGGCCATTTTTGCAACATACTTTGCTATGGCGTGTCTTGGCACACTATTTTATGCTGTTTTGAAGTGTTTTCAGCTGTTTTTGAGAAATGTCATATTTTGTCAATTTTTGCCATACTATAGCCTTGCTTTTTCGGTCACTTTTTCAACATGCTATATTTTGGTGTTTTTGGCCATTTTTGCAACATACTTTGCTATGGCGTGTCTTGGCACACTATTTTATGCTGTTTTGAAGGTGTTTTCAGCTGTTTTTTTGAGAAATGTCATATTTTGTCAATTTTTTGCCATACTATAGCCTTGCTTTTTCGGTCATTTTTTCAACATGCTATATTTTGGTGTTTTTGGCATTTTTTGCAACATACTTTGCTATGGCGTGTCTTGGCACACTATTTTATGCTGTTTTGAGGTGTTTTCAGCTGTTTTTGAGAAATGTCATATTTTAAGTTTTTTGCCATACTATAGCCTTGCTTTTTCGGTCACTTTTTCAACATGCTATATTTTGGTGGTTTTTGGACCATTTTTGCAACGTACTATGCTATGGCATGTCTCTACACGCTATTTTATGCTGTTTTGAGGTGTTTTCAGCTGTTTTTGAGACATGTCATATTTTGCCAATTTTTGCCATACTATAGCCTTGCTTTTTCGGTCATTTTTTCAACATGTTGGATTATCGTGTTTTTGGCCATTTTTGCAACATACTTTGCTATATGGCGGGTCTCTACACGCTATTTTATGCTGTTTTAAGGTGTTTTCAGCTGTTTTTGAGACATGTCATATTTTAACTTTTTTGCCATACTATAGCCTTGCTTTTTCGGTCACTTTTTCAACATGCTATATTTTGGTGTTTTTGGGACATTTTTGCAACATACTTTGCTATATCGTGTCTTGGCACAGTATTTTATGCTGTTTTGAAGTGTTTTCAGCTGTTTTTGAGACATGTCATATTTTAACTTTTTTGCCATACTATAGCCTTGCTTTTTCGGTCACTTTTTCAACATGCTATATTTTGGTGTTTTTGGACATTTTTGCAACATACTATGATATGGCGTGTCTCTACACGCTATTTTATGCTGTTTTGAGGTGTTTTCAGCTGTTTTTGAGACATGTCATATTTTGCCAACTTTTTGCCATACTATAGCCTTGCTTTTTCGGTCACTTTTTCAACATGTTGGATTATCGTGTTTTTGGCCATTTTTGCATTGTGCTTTGCTATGGCATGTGTCTTACACGCTATTTTATGCTGTTTTGAGGTGTTTTCAGCTGTTTTTGAGAAATGTTATATTTTAACTTTTTTGCCATACTATAGCCTTGCTTTTTCGGTCATTTTTTCAACATGCTATATTTTGGTGTTTTTGGCCATTTTTGCAACATACTTTGCTATGGCGTGTCTTGGCACGCTATTTTATGCTGTTTTGAGGTGTTTTCAGCTGTTTTTGAGAAATGTCATATTTTGCCAATTTTTGCCATACTATAGCCTTGCTTTTTCGGTCACTTTTTCAACATGCTATATTTTGGTGTTTTTGGACATTTTTGCAACGTACTATGATATGGCGTGTCTCTACACGCTATTTTATGCTGTTTTGAGGTGTTTTCAGCTGTTTTTGAGACATGTCATATTTTAAGTTTTTTGCCATACTATAGCCTTGCTTTTTCGGTCACTTTTTTCAACATGCTATATTTTGGTTTTGGCCATTTTTGCAACATACTTTGCTATATCGTGTCTTGGCATACTATTTTATGCTGTTTTGAAGTGTTTTCTGTGTTTTTTTGAGAAATGTCATATTTTGTCAATTTTTGTCATACTATAGCCTTGCTTTTCGGTCATTTTTTCAACATGCTATATTTTGGTGTTTTTGGCCGTTTTTGCAACATACTTTGCTATGGCGTGTCTTGGCACACTTTTTTTATGCTGTTTTGAGGTGTTTTCAGCTGTTTTTGAGAAATGTTATATTTTAAGTTTTTTGCCATACTATAGCCTTGCTTTTTCGGTCACTTTTTCAACATGCTATATTGTGGTGTTTTTGGCCATTTTGCAACATACTATGCTATGGCATGTCTCTACACGCTATTTTATGCTGTTTTGAGGTGTTTTCAGCTGTTTTTGAGACATGTCATATTTTGCCAATTTTTGCCATACTATAGCCTTGCTTTTTCGGTCATTTTTTCAACATGTATGGATTATCGTGTTTTTGGCCATTTTTGCAACGTACTTTGCTATGGCGGGTCTCTACACGCTATTTTATGCAGTTTTGAGGTGTTTTCAGCTGTTTTTGAGACATGTCATATTTTGCCAAACTTTTTTGCCATACTATAGCCTTGCTTTTTCGGTCACTTTTTCAACATGCTATATTTTGGTGTTTTTGGCCATTTTTGCAACATACTTTGCTATGGCGTGTCTTGGCACACTATTTTATGCTGTTTTGAAGTGTTTTCAGCTGTTTTTGAGACATGTCATATTTTAACTTTTTTGCCATACTATAGCCTTGCTTTTTCGGTCACTTTTTCAACATGCTTGGATTATCGTGTTTTTGGCCATTTTTGCATTGTACTTTGCTATGGCGTGTCTCTACACGCTATTTTATGCTTTTGAGGTGTTTTCAGCTGTTTTTGAGAAATGTCATATTTTGCCATTTTTTGCCATACTATAGCCTTGCTTTTTCAGGTCACTTTTTTCAACATGCTATATTTTGGTGTTTTTGGACCATTTTTGCAACGTACTATGCTATGGCGTGTCTTACGTGCTATTTTTTATGCTGTTTTGAAGTGTTTTCAGCTGTTTTTTGAGACATGTCATATTTTAACTTTTTTGCCATACTATAGCCTTGCTTTTTCGGTCACTTTTTCAACATGCTATATTTTGGTGTTTTTTGGCCATTTTTGCAACGTACTATGCTATATGGCGTGTCTTGGTACACGCTATTTTATGCTGTTTTGAAGTGTTTTCAGCTGTTTTTTTGAGAAATGTCATATTTTGTCAATTTTTGCCATACTATAGCCTTGCTTTTCGGTCATTTTTTCAACATGCTAATATTTTGGTGTTTTTGGCCGTTTTTGCAACATACTTTGCTATGGCGTGTCTTGGCACACTATTTTATGCTGTTTTGAGGTGTTTTCAGCTGTTTTTGAGACATGTCATATTTTGCCAATTTTTGCCATACTATAGCCTTGCTTTTTCGGTCATTTTTTCAACATGCTATTTTCGGTGTTTTTGGCCATTTTTGCAACATACTTTGCTATGGCGGGTCTTACACGCTATTTTATGCTGTTTTGAGGTGTTTTCAGCTGTTTTTGAGACATGTCATATTTTGCCAATTTTTGCCATACTATAGCCTTGCTTTTTCGGTCACTTTTTTCACATGCTATATTTTGGTGTTTTTGGACATTTTTGCAACATACTTGTGCTATGGCGTGTCTTGGCACACTATTTTATGCTGTTTTGAAGTGTTTTCAGCTGTTTTTGAGACATGTCATATTTTAACTTTTTGCCATACTATAGCCTTGCTTGTTCGGTCGTTTTTTCAACATGCTATATTTTGGTGTTTTTGGCATTTTTTGCAACATACTTTGCTATGAGATGGCATGTCTTACGCACACTATTTTATGCTGTTTTGAGGTGTTTTCAGCTGTTTTTGAGACATGTCATATTTTAACTTTTTTGCCATACTATAGCCTTGCTTTTTCGGTCATTTTTTCAACATGCTATATTGTGGTGTTTTTGGCCATTTTTGCAACATACTTTGCTATATCGTGTCTTGGCACGCTATTTTATGCTGTTTTGAAGTGTTTTCAGCTGTTTTTGAGAAATGTCATATTTTGTCATTTTTGCCATACTATAGCCTTGCTTTTTCGGTCACTTTTTCAACATGCTATATTTTGGTGTTTTTGGCCATTTTTGCAACGTACTATGATATGGCGTGTCTTGGTACACAATTTTATGCTGTTTTGAAGTGTTTTCAGCTGTTTTTTTTTGAGAAATGTCATATTTTGTCAATTTTTTGCCATACTATAGCCTTGCTTTTTCGGTCATTTTTTCAACATGCAATATTTTGGTGTTTTTGGCCGTTTTTGCAACATACTTTGCTATGGCGTGTCTTGGCACACTATTTTATGCTGTTTTGAGGTGTTTTCAGCTGTTTTTGAGAAATGTCATATTTTAATAAGTTTTTTACCATACTATAGCCTTGCTTTTTTCGGTCATTTTTTCAACATGCTATATTGTGATGTGTTTTGGACATTTTTGCAACATACTTTGCTATGGCGTGTCTTGGCACACTATTTTATGCTGTTTTGAGGTGTTTTCAGCTGTTTTTGAGACATGTCATATTTTGCCATTTTTGCCATACTATAGCCTTGCTTTTTCGGTCACTTTTTTTCAACATGCTATATTTTGGTGTTTTTGGCCATTTTTGCAACGTACTATGATATGGCATGTCTCTAACACGCTATTTTATGCTGTTTTGAAGTGTTTTCAGCTGTTTTTGAGACATGTCATATTTTGCCAATTTTTGCCATACTATAGCCTTGCTTTTTCGGTCATTTTTTCAACATGTTGGATTATCGTGTTTTTGGCCATTTTTGCATCGTGCTTTGCTATGGCGGGTCTCTACATGCTATTTTATGCAGTTTTGAGGTGTTTTCAGCTGTTTTTGAGACATGTCATATTTTGCCAATTTTTGCCATACTATAGCCTTGCTTTTTCAGACACTTTTTCAACATGCTATATTTTGGTGTTTTTGGCCATTTTTGCAAGATACTTTGCTATGGCCGTGTCTTGGCATACTATTTTATGCTGTTTTGAAGTGTTTTCAGCTGTTTTTGAGACATGTCATATTTTAACATTTTTGCCATACTATAGCCTTGCTTTTTCGGTCATTTTTTCAACATGCTATATTTTGGTGTTTTTGGCATTTTTGCAATGTACTATGATATGGCATGTCTCTACACGCTATTTTATGCTGTTTTGAGGTGTTTTTCAGCTGTTTTTGAGACATGTCATATTTTGCCATTTTTGCCATACTATAGCCTTGCTTTTTCGGTCATTTTTTCAACATGTTGGATTATCGTGTTTTTGGCCATTTTTGCATTGTGCTTGCTATGGCGGGTCTCTACACGCTATTTTATGCAGTTTTAAGGTGTTTTTCAGCTGTTTTTGAGAAATGTTATATTTTAACTTTTTTTTTGCCATACTATAGCCTTGCTTTTTCGGCACTTTTTCAACATGCTATATTTTTGGTGTTTTTGGCCATTTTTGCAACATACTTTATATATCGTGTCTTGGCACGCTATTTCATGCTGTTTTGAAGGTGTTTTCAGCTGTTTTTGAGACATGTCATATTTTAACTTTTTTGCCATACTAAAGACTTGCTTGTTCGGTCAATTTTTTTTTTCAGCATGCTATATTTTGGTGTTTTTGGCCATTTTTGCAACGTACTATGAGATGGCATGTCTCTACACGCTATTTGATGCTGTTTTGAGGTGTTTTCAGCTGTTTTTGAGACATGTCATATTTTAACTTTTTTGCCATACTATAGCCTTGCTTTTTCGGTCACTTTTTTCAACATGCTATATTGTTGTGTTTTTGACCATTTTTGCAACATACTTTGCTATGGCGTGTCTTGGCACGCTATTTCATGCTGTTTTGAAGTGTTTTCAGCTGTTTTTTAGAAATGTCATATTTTGTCAGTTTTTTGCCATACTATAGCCTTGCTTTTCGGTCACTTTTTCAACATGCTATATTTTGGTGTGTTTTGGCCATTTTTGCAACGTACTATGATATGGCGTGTCTTGGTACACAATTTTATGCCGTTTTGAAGTGTTTTCAGCTGTTTTTTGAGAAATGTCATATTTTGTCAATTTTTGTCATACTATAGCCTTGCTTGTTCGGTCATTTTTTCAACATGCAATATTTTGGTGTTTTTGGCCGTTTTTGCAACAAATACTTTGCTATGGCGTGTCTTGGCACACTATTTTATGCTGTTTTGAGGTCTTTTCAGCTGTTTTTGAGAAATGTTATATTTTAAGTTTTTTAAACCATACTATAGCCTTGCTTTTTCGGTCATTTTTCAACATGCTATATTGTGATGTTTTTTGGACATTTTTGCAACATACTTTGCTATAAACGTGTCTTGGCACACTATTTTATGCTGTTTTGAGGTGTTTTCAGCTATTTTTGAGACATGTCATATTTTGCCAATTTTTGCCATACTATAGCCTTGCTTTTTCAGACACTTTTTCAACATGCTATATTTTGGTGTTTTTGGCCATTTTTGCAACGTACTATGATATGGCATGTCTCTACACGCTATTTGATGCTGTTTTGAAGTGTTTTCAGCTGTTTTTGAGACATGTCATATTTTGCCAATTTTTGCCATACTATAGCCTTGCTTTTTCGGTCATTTTTTTCAACATGTTGGATTATCGTGTTTTTGGCCATTTTTGCATCGTGCTTTGCTATGGCGGTCTCTACATGCTATTTTATGCAGTTTTAAGGTGTTTTCAGCTGTTTTTGAGACATGTCATATTTTTGCCAAAAATGCCATACTATAGCCTTGCTTTTTCAGACACTTTTTCAACATGCTATATTTTGGTGTTTTTGGCCGTTTTGCAAGATACTTTGCTATGGCGTGTCTTGGCATACTATTTTATGCTGTTTTGAAGTGTTTTCAGCTGTTTTTGAGACATGTCATATTTTAACTTTTTTGCCATACTATAGCCTTGCTTTTTCGGTCATTTTTTCAACATGCTATATTTTGGTGTTTTTGGACATTTTTGCAATGTACTATGATATGGCATGTCTCTACACGCATTTGATGCTGTTTTGAGGTGTTTTCAGCTGTTTTTGAGACATGTCATATTTTGCCAAAAAACCATACTATAGCCTTGCTTTTTCGTGTCATTTTTTCAAGGCTATGTTGGATTAAAAGTGTTTTTGGCCATTTTTGCATTGTGCTTTGCTATGGGCGGGTCTCTACACGCTATTTTATGCAGTTTTAAGGTGTTTTCAGCTGTTTTTGAGAAAATGTTATATTTTAACTTTTTTTTGCCATACTATAGCCTTTGCTTTTTCGGTCAAGGCTTTTTCAACATGCTATATTTTGGTGTTTTTGGCCATTTTTGCAACATACTTTGCTATATCGTGTCTTGGCACGCTATTTCATGCTGTTTTGAAGTGTTTTCAGCTGTTTTTGAGACATGTCATATTTTAACTTTTTTGCCATACTATAGCCTTGCTTTTTCGTTCATTTTTTTTTCAACATGCTATGTTTTGGTGTTTTTGGACATTTTTGCAACATACTTTGCTATATCGTGTCTTGGCACAAAATATTTTATGCTGTTTTGAGGTGTTTTCAGCTGTTTTTGAGACATGTCATATTTTAACTGTTTTGCCATACTATAGCCTTGCTTTTTCAGTCATTTTTTCAATAACAGCTATATTTTGGTGTTTTTGGCCATTTTTGCAACGTACTATGATATGGCATGTCTCTACACGCTATTTTATGCTGTTGCAAAAAAGTGTTTTCAGCTGTTTTTGAGACATGTCATATTTTAAAAAGTTTTTGCCATACTATAGCTATTGTATTTCGGTCACTTTTTCAAACATGCTAAATTGACATGTTTTTGGCCATTTTTTGCAACTACTTTGCATGGCGAGTCTTGGCACGCGACTTTATGCTGTTTTGAAGTGTTTTCAGCTGTTTTTGAGAAATATCAAATTTTAACTTTTTGCAATAAAAAGTACTGAAAAAGCAAAGCTATAGTATGGCAAAAAAGTTAAAATATGACATGTCTCAAAAACAGCTGAAAACACCTCAGAACAGCATAAAAAGGCATTTAGAGACACGCTATAGCAAAGTATGTTGCAAAAACCATCAAAAACACCAAAATATAGCATGTTGAAAAAAGTGACAGAAAAAGCAAGGCTATAGTATGGCAAAAAAGTTAAAATATGACATGTCTCAAAAACAGCTGAAAACACCTCAAACACCATAAAAAGGCATTTAGAGACACGCCATAGCAAAGTGTGATGCAAAAAATGGCCAAAAAACACCAAAATATAGTATGTTGAAAAAGTGACCGAAAAAGCAAGGCTATAGTATGGCAAAAAAGTTAAAATATGACATTTTTCAAAAACAGCTGAAAACACTTCAAAACAGCATAAAATAGCATGTAGAGACACGCCATAGCAAAGTATGTTGCAAAAACCATCAAAAACACCAAAATATAGCATGTTGAAAAAGTGACCGAAAAAGCAAGGCTATAGTATGGCAAAAATTGGCAAAATATGACATGTCTCAAAAACAGCTGAAAACACTTCAAAACAGCATAAAATAGCGTGCCAAGACACCATAGCAAAGTATATTGCAAAAATGGCCAAAAACACCAAAATATAGCATGTTGAAATAGTGACCGAAAAAGCAAGGCTATAGTATGGCAAAAAAGTTAAAATATGACATGTCTCAAAAATAGCTGAAAACACTTCAAAACAGCATAAAATAGCGTGCCAAGACACGCCATAGCAAAGTATGTTGCAAAAATGGCCAAAAACACCAAAATATAGCATGTTGAAAAAGTGACCGAAAAAGCAAGGCTATAGTATGGCAAAAAAGTTAAAATATGACATGTCTCAAAAACAGCTGAAAACACTCAGAACAGCATAAAAAGGCATTTAGAGACACGCTATAGCAAAGTATGTTGCAAAAAACCATCAAAAACACCAAAATATAGCATGTTGAAAAAGTGACCGAAAAAGCAAGGCTATAGTATGGCAAAAATTGGCAAAAATATGACATGTCTCAAAAACAGCTGAAAACACTTCAAAACAGCATAAAATAGCGTGCCAAGACACGCCATAGCAAAGTATGTTGCAAAAACGGCCAAAAACACGATAATACAACATGTTGAAAAAATGACCGAAAAAGCAAGGCTATAGTATGGCAAAAAAGTTAAAATATGACATTTCTCAAAAATAGCTGAAAAGACTTCAAAACAGCATAAAATAGTGTGCCAAGACACGCCATAGCAAAGTATATTGCAAAAATGGCCAAAAAACACCAAAATATAGCATGTTGAAAATATGACCGAAAAAGCAAGGCTATAGTATGGCAAAAAGGTTAAAATATGACATGTCTCAAAAATAGCTGAAAACACTTCAAAACAGCATAAAATAGCGTGCCAAGACACGCCATAGCAAAGTATGTTGCAAAAATGGCCAAAAACACCAAAATATAGCATGTTGAAAAAAGTGACCGAAAAAGCAAGGCTATAGTATGGCAAAAAAGTTAAAATATGACATGTCTCAAAAACAGCTGAAAACACCTCAAAACAGCATAAAAAGGTGCATTTAGAGACACGCCATAGCAAGTATGTTGCAAAAAACCATCAAAAACACCAAAATATAGCATGTTGAAAAAAGTGACCGAAAAAGCAAGGCTATAGTATGGCAAAAATTGGCAAAATATGACATGTCTCAAAAACAGCTGAAAACACTTCAAAACAGCATAAAATAGCGTGCCAAGACACGCCATAGCAAAGTATATTGCAAAAATGGCCAAAAACACCAAAATATAGCATGTTGAAAAAGTGACCGAAAAAGCAAGGCTATAGTATGGCAAAAAGGTTAAAATATGACATGTCTCAAAATAGCAGCTGAAAACACTTCAAAACAGCATAAAATAGTGTGCCAAGACACGCCATAGCAAAGTATGTTGCAAAAATGGCCAAAAACACCAAAATATAGCATGTTGAAAAAGTGACCGAAAAAGCAAGGCTATAGTATGGCAAAAAAGTTAAAATATGACATGTCTCAAAAACAGCTGAAAACACCTCAGAACAGCATAAAAAAGTGCATTTAGAGACACGCTATAGCAAAGTATGTTGCAAAAAAACCATCAAAAACACCAAAATATAGCATGTTGAAAAAGTGACAGAAAAAGCAAGGCTATAGTATGGCAAAAATTGGCAAAATATGACATGTCTCAAAAACAGCTGAAAACACTTCAAAACAGCATAAAATAGCATGCCAAGACACGCCATAGCAAAGTATGTTGCAAAAACGGCCAAAAACACCAAAATAATACAACATGTTGAAAAAAATGACCGAAAAAGCAAGGCTATAGTATGGCAAAAAAGTTAAAATATGACATTTTTCAAAAATAGCTGAAAACACTTCAAAACAGCATAAAATAGCGTGCCAAGACACGCCATAGCAAAGTATGTTGCAACAACCATCAAAAAACCAAAATATAGCATGTTGAAAAAACGACCGAAAAAGCAAGGCTATAGTATGGCAAAAAAGTTGAAATATGACATTTTTCAAAAACAGCTGAAAACACCTCAAAACAGCATAAAAAGAGCATGTAGAGACACGCCATAGCAAAGTATGTTGCAAAAACATCAAAAACACCAAAATATAGCATGTTGAAAAAGTGACCGAAAAAGCAAGGCTATAGTATGGCAAAAAGGTTAAAAATATGACATGTCTCAAAAACAGCTGAAAACACTTCAAAACAGCATAAAATAGCGTGCCAAGACACGCCATAGCAAAGTATGTTGCAAAAACGGCCAAAAACACGATAATATAGCATGTTGAAAAAATGACCGAAAAAGCAAGGCTATAGTATGGCAAAAAATTTAAAATATGACATTTTTCAAAAATAGCTGAAAAGACTTCAAAACAGCATAAAATAGTGTGCCAAGACACGCCATAGCAAAGTATATTGCAAAAATGGCCAAAAACACCAAAATATATAGCATGTTGAAAAGTGACCGAAAAAGCAAGGCTATAGTATGGCAAAAAGGTTAAAATATGACATGTCTCAAAAATAGCTGAAAACACTTCAAAACAGCATAAAATAGCGTGCCAAGACACGCCATAGCAAAGTATGTTGCAAAAATGGCCAAAAACACCAAAATATAGCATGTTGAAAAAGTGACCGAAAAAGCAAGGCTATAGTATGGCAAAAAAGTTAAAAATATGACATGTCTCAAAAACAGCTGAAAACACCTCAAACAGCATAAAAAGGCATTTAGAGACACGCCATAGCAAAGTATGTTGCAAAAACCATCAAAAACACCAAAATATAGCATGTTGAAAAAGTGACCGAAAAAGCAAGGCTATAGTATGGCAAAAATTGGCAAAATATGACATGTCTCAAAAACAGCTGAAAACACTTCAAAACAGCATAAAATAGCGTGCCAAGACACGCCATAGCAAAGTATATTGCAAAAATGGCCAAAAACACCAAAATATAGCATGTTGAAAAAGTGACCGAAAAAGCAAGGCTATAGTATGGCAAAAAGGTTAAAATATGACATGTCTCAAAAATAGCTGAAAACACTTCAAAACAGCATAAAATAGTGTGCCAAGACACGCCATAGCAAAGTATGTTGCAAAAATGGCCAAAAACACCAAAATATAGCATGTTGAAAAAGTGACCGAAAAAGCAAGGCTATAGTATGGCAAAAAAGTTAAAATATGACATGTTCTCAAAAACAGCTGAAAACACCTCAAACAGCATAAAAAGGCATGCCAGAGACACGCTATAGCAAAGTATGTTGCAAAAAAAACCATCAAAAAACACCAAAATATAGCATGTTGAAAAAATGACAAAAAAGCAAGGCTATAGTATGGCAAAAATTGGCAAAATATGACATGTCTCAAAAACAGCTGAAAACACTCAAAACAGCATAAAAATGCATTTAGAGACACGCCATAGCAAAGTACGTTGCAAAAAATGGCCAAAAACACCAAAATATAGCATGTTGAAAAAGTGACCGAAAAAAAGCAAGGCTATAGTATGGCAAAAAGGTTAAAATATGACATGTCTCAAAAACAGCTGAAAACACTTCAAAACAGCATAAAATAGCGTGCCAAGACACGCCATAGCAAAGTATGTTGCAAAAATGGCCAAAAACCAAAATATAGCATGTTGAAAAAGTGACCGAAAAAGCAAGGCTATAGTATGGCAAAAAAGTTAAAATATGACATGTCTCAAAAACAGCTGAAAAACACCTCAAAACAGCATAAAAAGCATTTAGAGACACGCCATAGCAAAGTATGTTGCAAAAACCATCAAAAACACCAAAATATAGCATGTTGAAAAAGTGACAGAAAAAGCAAGGCTATAGTATGGCAAAAAAGTGGCAAAATATGACATGTCTCAAAAACAGCTGAAAACACCTCAAAACAGCATAAAATAGCGTGCCAAGACACGCCATAGCAAAGTATGTTGCAAAAAATCCAAAAACACCAAAATATAGCATGTTGAAAAAATGACCGAAAAAGCAAGGCTATAGTATGGCAAAAAAGTTAAAATATGACATTTCTCAAAAACAGCTGAAAACACTCAAAACAGCATAAAATAGCGTGCCAAGACACGCCATAGCAAAGTATGTTGCAAAAACGGCCAAAAACACCAAAATATAGCATGTTGAAAAAATGACCGAAAAAGCAAGGCTATAGTATGGCAAAAAAGTTAAAATATGACATTTCTCAAAAACAGCTGAAAACACTTCAAAACAGCATAAAATAGCGTGCCAAGACACGCCATAGCAAAGTACGTTGCAAAAACGGCCAAAAACACGAAATATAGCATGTTGAAAAAATGACTGAAAAAGCAAGGCTATAGTATGGCAAAAAAGTTAAAATATGACATTTTTCAAAAACATAGCTGAAAAGACCTTCAAAACAGCATAAAATAGTGTGCCAAGACACACCACAGCGAAGTACTTTGCAAAAATGGCCAAAAACACCAAAATATAGCATGTTGAAAAAAAACCGAAAAAGCAAGGCTATAGTATGGCAAAAAAGTTAAAATATGACATTTCTCAAAAACAGCTGAAAACACTTCAAAAACAGCATAAAATAGCGTGCCAAGACACGCCATAGCAAAGTATGTTGCAAAAACCATCCAAAAACACCAAAATATAGCATGTTGAAAAAAATGACCGAAAAAGCAAGGCTATAGTATGGCAAAAATTGGCAAAATATGACATGTCTCAAAAACAGCTGAAAACACCTCAAAACAGCATAAAAATGCATGCCAAGACACGCCATAGCAAAGTATGTTGCAAAAACGGCCAAAAACACCAAAATATAGCATGTTGAAAAAGTGACAGAAAAAGCAAGGCTATAGTATGGCAAAAAAGTTAAAATATGACATTTTTCAAAAACAGCTGAAAACACTTCAAAACAGCATAAAATAGCATGCCAGAGACACGCCATAGCAAAGTATGTTGCAAAAACCATCCAAAAACACCAAAATATAGCATGTTGAAAAAATGACAAAAAAGCAAGGCTATAGTATGGCAAAAAAAAATTCAAAATATGACATTTCTCAAAAACAGCTGAAAACACTTCAAAACAGCATAAAATAGCATGCCAAGACACGTCATAGCAAAGTATGTTGCAAAAACCGCCAAAAAAACAAAATATAGCATGTTGAAAAAGTGACCGAAAAAGCAAGGCTATAGTATGGCAAAAAAGTGGCAAAATATGACATGTCTCAAAAATAGCTGAAAACACTTCAAAACAGCATAAAATAGTGCATGCCAAGACACGCCATAGCAAAGTATGTTGCAAAAATGGCCAAAAAAACACCAAAAATATAGCATGTTGAAAAAGTGACCGAAAAAGCAAGGCTATAGTATGGCAAAAAATTGGCAAATATTACATGTCTTAAAAACAGCTGAAAACACCTCAAAACAGCTTAAAATAGAGTGCAGACCATAGCATATAAAAGTATGTTGCAAAAACGGCCCAAAAAAACCAAAATATAGCATGTTGAAAAAGTGACCGAAAAAGCAAGGCTATAGTATGGCAAAAAATTGGCAAAATATGACATGTCTCAAAAACAGCTGAAAACACCTTCAAAACAGCATAAAATACAGTGCCAAGACACGATATAACAAAGTATTTTGCAAAAATGGGCCAAAAAACCAAAAATATAGCATGTTGAAAAAATATGACTGAAAAAGCAAGGCTATAGTATGGCAAAAAAGTTAAAATATGACATGTCTCAAAAACAGCTGAAAACACTTCAAAACAGCATAAAAATGCATTTAGAGACACGCCATAGCAAAGTATGTTGCAAAAATGGCCAAAAACCGGATAATACAACATGTTGAAAAAATGAACGAAAAAGCAAGGGTTATAGTATGGCAAAAAAGTTTAAATATGACATGTCTCAAAAATAGCTCAAAACACTTCAAAACAGCATAAAATTACCTGTAGAGACACGCCATAGCAAAGTATGTTGCAAAAACCATCAAAAACACCAAAATATAGCATGTTGAAAAAGTGACCGAAAAAGCAAGGCTATAGTATGGCAAAAAAGTTTAAATATGACATGTCTTAAAAACTGCTGAAAACACCTCAAAAGAGCTTAAAATACCATGCCAAGACACGACATAACAAAGTATGTGGCAAAAACGGCCCAAAAAAACAAAATATAGCTTGTTGAAAAAACGACCGAAAAAGCAAGGCTATAGCATGGCAAAAATTGGCAAAATATGACATGTCCCATAAACAGATGAAAACAGTTGAAAACTGCATAAAATAGCGTGCAGAGACACGCCGTAGCATAGGATGTCATCCTTTATAACCATTTTTCAACATGCTATTCTGGGGCATTTTTCGGCATGCAGCACAATGATATTTATCAATAATAATAATGTAATTAATAATTTTAACCCAAATTATGAGCAAATATGATTCCAAAACATTTATTAAAAAAGGAAAGCAAAACATAACAAAACACACAATATATCCTAACTGCTAATATAAACAAGTATAACGTACAAGTGTGGATGTGTAAATGGTTGTGTGTGTGTGTGTGAGAGAGAGAGAGAGAGAGAGAGAGAGAGGGGGACAAAGATAAGGTGTGTGTTGGTGTTAACACACCAAGAGGCAGAGGTGAATTGACCTACAACAGAAGTACAAATACAATGCCAAATCCAAAATGGCCTCCATGCGGGGGAGGTCTTAGCTGTTTATGTTAGACAAAGGAACAAAGAAAAGGCGGGAACTTTAAGTTCCTTCTCTGTGTGTTTCTTTGGAGAACTAATTTGTGAGTGTATGCTTGGATCTAATATACATAAAAGGTGCCTGTTTTGTTTAGTTGAATGCAAGACCCTGTCTGAATGAGGCATGAACAAACTCAATTCCAAACTAACTGATAACCTAATTACAAACAGATCACAACAATTACTCCTTCAATTGCAATACATGATACATACGATATAATGAAAGCCAAAGTAAACTGTCTTGCTCAGCCTGTACTTATGTCTTAACGCTATGCCAACATGTAACTTGCCAAGAGATCTTTGGATTGCTGGCTGAAGAAAAGGGGGTTCTGGTTCAGTCCTTGTGCAGTTCTAAGGATCCAGGAGGACGCTGGACAGTCCTGGTGTCCTTAGAGAGACAGCAGTTCAGTGCGATCTCAGTTCTGCTCTCCTTGTTTCTTGGTAAGTTAGTTGTGTGACACGTGTCCAATGTCAAGTGTCAAAATGAACAAATCATATGTGGAGTTCCAAAGTGGACCATTTTCCGACATGCTATACTATGATCACCTTCAACATAGAAAACCCAGACTTTTTCGGACCCTTTTACGACATGCTATGCTATGTCAACGAAAACATTGATTTTTTTTTTTACAGTTTTTTTTAATATGCTATACTATGGTGTTTTTCGACATGTTTTTCAACATCGAAAATGGAAACATTTTCACACCATTTTTCAGCATGCTTTACTCTGATGTTTTTCAACATCGAAAACGTTGAGTTTTTTGGATCATTTTTGGAAATGTTAGAAATCATATTATAGTAAGTGGTCCAAAAACTCATAAAGACATAATAGTGTAGTATGTCGTCTAGCATTTTGATTAAAACTTCATAGCATAGTATGTCATCCAAAATTTAATCAAAATGTAATCATAGTATGTTGTCCAAAATGTCATAGAATAGTAAGTTGTCCAAAATTGCTCCAGTCCTTTTAACTGTCATATTCCTGATGGGAAATTTCAGCACAGGTGTGCTCAATCACCTGTGGGGGGATGTTGCACCTGTTAAGACCAGTGAAACACAAAACAGAGGTCTGAATTTAGCCACAAAATGTCTGTGTGCATGTGCATGTCTGTGCTTTACTCCCTATTAAAATATCAGCTCTTAAAATACACACTCGTTTGTGACTGCGGCGGTGCGGATGGATTACAGCATCTCTTCACTTATGTCCATTGCGTAAATATGCCTCACTAACTTAAAACACTTAAATATTACCACAAGCAAAAAATTCCTGCCATTTAAATCCATGCTCTACTTTATAACTCTGGTGGTTGTGTAAGTAACTAAATTGAATTCAAATATCTACTTAAACTGAAGTCAACAGGCATTATGAGCAGGTTTTATACAATACTGAATACTTTAATCAGTGAAGTGTAGGGCTACTATTATGTTTAACATGTAAATGTAAATAAAGTACACAGTAAGTAAGTAGTATACTGTTGAGTTGCATGTTTTGCCAACTTATTTACATCATTTCAGGGCACACTGAGTTAGAATAGCAACATAATTTAATACTTCTCTTGTCTAAACATCAAAATAAATCTCTAGCTGTGTGGGGCCAGGTGTATTGCTCAGGATTTAAGGAAGCACAGTGTCAAGTATTAAGTTTTTTGCATGAGCAGTTTTGAGAAAGCTAAAAGCAGCAATATCACAGGTCAAGCACTGCACTAGTTGTAAAAATGTCAAGTAATAATGGCTATAGAAGCATTTATGGTGACTTTTTTTATGCTTACTGTAATGTGGCAGAACAATAACACTATATATTCTGGTGTTAGATTTAGATACCACTGGCTTGATTTAAGTAAACATTTGGCAGAAAACAACAAAATATTTTTTGCCAACACTTTTTTGCATTTATATTGGTGTTTATGTGCTCAAAACAGAGGGAATGATCTGACCATCCTTGGAAAGACCACCACTGGAGCGGGGCAGGGGTCGGGTCTGAGCTGAGGGCTTCCACTGTCTGTTGTTGAAGCTGGCACTGAAACCTGTTCGACTGTGCTGAGGCGGGAAGAAGTTAGGGAAGTGAACGGGAGGCAGGACGAGCACCACAGGCTTCAGCACCTCCTGATGAGCTCTGCGGGGACGGACAACCGGGGTTAGCGGGGTGGCAGGAGGAGGAGCGGGATGTAGAGTGGTGGTGGAAATTGTGGTGTTGGACACAGGGGTGGTGCTTTTCTTGGGTGTGCTGTTTTCTGGTTTGGGGGAAGAAAAGGAGCTGGACGCAGTGTTCTTTGTGGCCTGCAGGCGTAGAGCTTTGGCTTTTCCTGAAGGACAAACACAAGGAGATGAAGGTCGGAGCGAGAGAACTGGAGTTTTGGACTAAAGCACAGAAAGCATTGGGAAAAGGGAATGAGGAATAGCATTACAAGCATCTCTTTAACCAACTGAATATACTAGATACAACTGACTTAAGATATAGGACTCAGATAGCAAAAACTAAATAAATAAACTTTGCTTGAACGTTTGCTTAAGATGTAGGACTGACATAATCATGCCCACCTTGTGACATCTGCCGTCTGTTAGTAAATTCCTGATGTCCACACAAAGTAGTGCTGTTGCTGGCCTTGGTCTCTTGGTTTTTTGCCTGAATACTGACAGAGAGGTGGGGCTGAGAGGCACGAGCATGGGTCGTTTTTGTCGCCCTGTTGGTGGGTCCATGCTGCTCTTTCCTGGTTGGTTGGTTGGAGCCGATCTTGTCCAGTATTCCTTTTGCATTTGCCCTGATAATCACTTCATGTGGTGCCTCCACTGGCTTGGGCTGTTGAGAAATAACAAAGAAATAGCTATTATTTTCTAAGACTTGACCAAATAATTTTTAGGAGGACAATGTGAATGAAACATGTTATTAAGTAAAACATACAACAAGCTCAACAGCTCGCTGCATGTCATCCCCTCTCTCTCCCTCTTTCAGGCTATCGATCTTCTGTCCTATCTAATAAAGGTAAATGCCAAAATAAATAAATAAATGATCTAAAAATCCAGGACGGGTGCTGCCATCTTGCAGTGGTGAAGTCATTCAGAGCTGAAGTCTGCACAGTAGCGATATCCGTGGTGGGGCAGATCCCGTTAAAACACCCGTCCAACCAGTTGCGAGCAGCTCTACTGAATGCTAGCGCAAGGATTGGCTGTCACAGCTGTCAATCATGGTGGAAAAATCCCCATTTTGTATAATATAATAACTCCTTTAAAACCAAACTTATCATAAAAACAAACACTTGAACAAACATCAGGGTGATGAGAACTACCTTCAGTGGCAGAAACCATCTTTGGGAAAAATGTATTTGGCATGTACTTTGAGGTTTTGGTTTGGCCTATGTCCCATTCACAAACATGGAGGGGTGGGCTTTATGACCTATACTGCAGACAGACACCAGGGGGCGATCGAGATTGAATAACCTCACTTTGGGGGAGCTATCGTGTTGTCCATCCTATATACAGTCTAGGGTCCAGAGCAATACACTTGCAATGGCATAGTTTTGTCCTCTACCAAGGTGAGATCTATGCTACTTTTGGGTACAAAAGCTCTCACAAACATTTTTTGGGTCTCAATGAAGTCAAAGCCATTTTATTTTCAAGAAAACAAAGGCATTCGTCCAAAAAGTTACATTGCTGATGCTTGAAATGTTTGAGTTTCCTACAGTGTAACATCTCCAGTCTCTCTTTCTTTATCTCTTCTTGAATGTACTATAGCGAGCCAACGAAAGTAAGCTCTAACCATTGTAATAGGTAGGCTAATAGCTACCCTGATGTCATCCATTGGTTTGTGGACTGCCATTTTGGAGGAGCGAGGGGTGGATCTAACTCACAGACTGCAGTGACCAACAGCAACAACTCGCAGACAGCCTGTCACTGAAGAGGCCCCACCATTGAATATACCTAACTGAATAAAAACAGTTCTAAAGGAATTCTTCCCCCTGTACAGTTGTCATGAATGTTGAAATTGCCAACAAAGACCAAAGCCATTTTTTGAAAAAGGCTGTCAAAATGTTTATTTCTGCTGTAAAGCTGGTGGTTTTAACATGGTGTTCTCAGGGGATTTACTCTGTTTTGGAGCCAGCTTCAAGTGGCCAATCGATTAACTGTTTTTGGCACTTCCACATTTGTTCTATTTTGACGCCTTGCAGGTGGCCGCTTATTCACGATCCCAGTTTTCCTATTGCTGAGGCGTCACGTCTTTATGCCTATATCCACTCTTGTCTTTTTAAAAGCTCAGTTTGGCAGCTTATAACAACTTAGCTCTGGTTTCTTTAACCTGTTGGTTGTGCATCCCACCATACAACAGCTTTTAGGGACTGTGTCCACAAAGCATTTTTTCCGAGTGCCGGCATCTTTTTTTCTGTTGTTCCTCCTGAAGAGAGAGCATATGCTGCCATATGCAGCCACCTAAAGAAAAAGTGCATTGTCCAGCGTCTATCTCCAAAGTGCTTTGGCTTTTTTGTGCAGCCACTCCGAGCACTTCTAGTTGAACGTCTAGTTTAACTTTTCAGACAGGCGCTGGGTTCGTCAGTGCTGCTCCTTTAGCTAATAGGCTATCTGTCCCGAGCTGTATCAAATGTCAGTCAGAAACTGTCACAGCAAAGACAGAAAAGCTCATTTGTGGGAGCAGCACACTGAATGTTGCAGGTGAGTGTTGTGCTTTTATAACCCGACCATCGTGAGCTTGTTGTTAGCTGTGTAGTACCCCACTGTTAACATAGCGTTTATTAGCTACTAAACTAACATTGATGTCAAGATATTGTTGTGGCAGACACAAACACCATGTGTGGTGCGTCATTAAAAATGCAAAACAATGTGTATTTTTCTGTTGTTTGCTAGCTGATGGAAGTGACATGGAGGCACCTTCACACAATACAAAGTCAACAGAGAACAGTGACTTTTGTTCTCCTCCAGTTTGGGCAGGATGTAATTGCGCTTCGTCTCGGTACAGACGGAGACTCCTTCCATTTTAGTTAGATACTAAAAAGACATTCAAAAATACAGAAATAATGATGTAGGTGCTCTACATCATAGTAATATTGGTAAAGGTAAAGCAGAGAGGGGAGGGAGAGCCACCATGTCCTTGCTGCTGGCTGCAGGGTCACCTGCTGTCTCAGCAGCGGCCCACACAGCAGCCTACTACTCTCCTCTACACCTGAATTATTCACAAGAACAGTGTATACTAGGGGGACAAGCAGCCTGTGTGGGTTTATGTGTGTATTTTGTTTTTAAGGGCTTGCTTGTCCATTAATGCAAATGCATATTTGTGTTTGTACAAACTGTTCATAATTCTTTGAGGCTTGTGTACACATATACTGTAAAACATACAAGTGCATGTGCATGTACTTATTTATGCTGACCCACTCTGTGAACACAGGTAAACATGACTCAAAAGCTCCGCTGTAATGCAGTCTTTGGTGGACGCGATGAACTTCATTGATGCTAACTCATACAGACAGGGGGCGCTGAATTATTCAACAGACACTCTCCCCTGCCTCCCTTTCTTCCCCCTCACCCCTGTAAATCTCACTTCCTCTCCATCTCCACTAACCAACTATGCCATACTCTGTAAATCTCTCATTTCCTTCTTGACTCTGCCAAACTCAGCTGCCACAATGTACCCCGGAGCTGAACCCATTCTGTTTCAATACTTACGTTCAAAGTCACTAAGTCCAATATATATTGGCCACTACACTTAGATTTATGAAACTCACCCTAAACATTGAAGAAAACAAGTCAAAGTAAAAACAGTCAGGTTCTGAATCCTCCATTAATATTGTCCAAGTTTATCCATCACAGGTCAGGGACTGTTAGAAGATAGTCCACCTTTGATATGCTCTGCTTTCTCGGAAAATTAGGCCAGAAACACATTACTTGACTGTCTTTATTGTCCCCAGCTGTTTCTGTATGGAGGGCTCATAAAGAATGTTACTGGGCGGCGCTACGGCAGGGGAAACAGACAGCATTCAAACACTTATATAATTGCTATTTTTATGGCGCTTTTCAGAGTGCCACAATAACTTTTGATTAGCTGAGTTTATTGGAGGTAGAGAGAAAAAAAATCCTGTTTGAGGCACCATTACAGCACTTTGATTATCTTTTCATTCCTATCTGCGGAGGTATAAAACATGATGGATGGCCAGAAAGGAACAGACACCACAGTGCAAGAGCGCTCTGTCACACCCAGTGGGAGTTAAATGGCTTAATAACCCTGCGCTGGCATCATAAGCATAAGAGCAGATTTCATAATATGAGGGAGTATGTCGTAAACGTGGCCATGTTGTGGATTATGAGGATGTGGGGAAGCCTGGCCACATAGACACGATGAGACTTGCTGATGCGCAGTTACTAATCCACTGCAACACACTGCACCATCAGCTAGTTAGACCTGGGTTTCCCTCCTGTAACAATTTCAACAGCCACCAACAAAATAATAAAGAGGTGTAGGAGGGAGGAAGGGAGGGAGGGAGAAAAAGAGAGAGAGAAAAAGACAGAGAGTGTCTGATGATTGCATTGTGAGAAGATGATGAATTTTGGCTGAAATAGGGAAACAGAAAGAGAGACTTTATGAATCTATAAAAGCCATTGACTAGACAACACAATAGAGTGAGAGACAGAGTGCTTCCCAATTATTAGATCCTTTCAGACAGCTACACTAAACACAAATCCCTTCTACAGTGTCTAATTTCCAAGTGTAACTCATAAACACCTTCATATTCACAAAAAAACTGGACTCCTACTTTTCCTCCTTACGTTTTCTTGGTTGGGTAATGAAATCCAACTTTTGTTCTAACTGCAGGCTCTCACTCCTCCCATCCTTTAATCTCATCCTGACATACCTGATTTCTGTTTCTAAAGCTTTTTTTCCCTCATTTCAGCATTCATTCACACTCATCTTGCCACCTTCTTCTCCTTCATCTCACGCTTCCCTTGTGGTTGTAGATTAGACTCAGACATGACGTCTGTGACCCGCAATTCTCATTTCTTTGAGCAACTTGACTTCTTTTCTATTTCCTGTCTTTCGGGTTTGACCAAGTACCTGCAACAGCAGCCTGTGATGCTCACTTTCACCTGATCTCAACTTAAGTGGCCTGGTACTGAGCTTAATTTCCCCTCTGTGCCCTAAAGAAACAAAAAAAATTAAAAGGGCTCTGTCTCTACACCTAAGAAAAATTTGCTTCAGTTTCCCAGTAGATGATTAGTTTTTGATACCTGGCGGGCAGCACAGCATTCCTGCTTCATCCGAATTCCTGTGCTGGTCTTAAGGCTTACCAATAAAACCTCTATCACTGTGTTGTGTCTGCATCTGTGTGTATCATAAGGGCTTTTCAGGACACAGAAAAAAACACTGAACAAACTGTCACTAAAACATAAAAAAGCTCACCAAATAAGACCATCATACTGGGAAAGGTCAGGTCCAGGGCAAGTGGCAGCCATTGGGGCTGAAATTGAAACCAACACGCAAGTGCCAAAAACTGCAGCTAGTTGAGGCTGGCTCCAGATGCGAGTCGATCCCCAAGATAAAATGCCAAACTTACAGCAGAAATAAACAATTTTACAGCCTGGTACCAAAATAATTTTGCTTTATATAGCTAATTTCAACATTCATGACAACGGTACGGGGGTGAACTTTTCTATAAATCACTCAGTTACATTTTAGTAAGGCTTAAAGTTATGTGCGGCCACTTTGAGTGACAGGCTGTCTGACGATAGTGTCCTCAGATTGTCAGTCAGATCAACCCCTTGCTCTCCCAAAGTGCTAGTCTATCACCCAAATATTAACACTTCTGGCACCAAAAAACAGATGGCAATGGCCAAAATGCCAAACTCGAGGCTTCAAAAGAAGAGGCCACAAACCATTGGGTGATATCACGCTAGTTACGTCCCTTATTTTTACAGTCTATGGTTCAGGCCAATGTTGGATTTTTTTCATTGAAGACCAGAATGCTTGCAAGGGCTGGTTGCTTAATTACCTAAATTTGGCCCTGCGTTTTTCCTTGGCTACATTACTTGAAACATAGCAGCTGTAGTGTTTGAAGGAGCCTCAATAGATTCTGTTCAAGAAGTAAAATGATCACATAGACCATTAAAACCTTGAGGGGAAAAAAGTATTGACTTTACGTTTTAAGTGATAAGTTACATCTTTTACGATCCTTACTCATTACAGGTTTTTTGGAGGCAGCACTATGAGTTCGATAAAAAAAACTGAACCTTTAAAAAATGGTAAATTTGCTTTGACATTGAGTCATGGCAGCTGGGCTGCATTCTTACATCACGCTTCCTTCCCTGTGGTCACTTCTATACTTAATAAAATATGAATATGCTACATTGACTCTTGACTTCCTGTGGTGGATTATTTCAGTGTCAAGATAAATAACACAGTGGATATCGGTGATACAGATGCCATCTACTGAATGTTAACCACTGCTTTGCCTGGTGAGGTGTCTTTGTAAGCGATGTTTACCTCTCTGCTGAGAACAGCCAGAAAGCAGCCATTGTTCTGTTCTGAAGGCTCCAACATGAAGAAGGGGTCTGTTTCCTCTGGACCCTCAGCATGGTCAGGAATGCTGAACGGGAATGGACTAAGCCTAGATGAAACACACATACACAAAAATACAGTATAAAAAACTGCAAAAGACAGTATGCACAAAATACACAGAGGCATCTGTGACAAGTCAATACAATACATAAGTAAAAACAATACATAAGTAAATGCAGTGAGTCCACTAGTTACATAAGTAAAGCCAGTTATTTATACAAATAACATTGCTTGTGTTTAATTTATGCTGGCCTGAGGCATTGCTAGCACACCAGGCCAGCCTACTGCAGGGAGGAGTCGGTCTTCGTACACCCAGATCTACAGGAAGGATAAACTTCAACAAGTCTTAAGTTCTTAAAACCACACAAATACAGACACACATACACACATACACACACACACACACACACACACACACACACAAGAAGAACTGTTCAAAAAATATAAAGAATGTCAATAAGAAGGAAATTTTTTTTTCTGTCCTTTTCACAGCATTTAGAGACATAAAATGACACCCTTGATTATATTTTCTCCTTCAGTTTCTGCCTGAGGTGTGCTGAGACTCTGACAGAAGCCTGTCTGAACAGAAACAGGCAAACAGCTCAGCAGGCTGACAGACAGCGAGGCAAACAATGACAATGACAGAGACAGAGTGCACGGGAGCACTGAGGTACAGAGACCTAAGGCTGACCTGAAGTTTGCTTGTTTCGGTTCCCCCTCCTGCTCTGAGCAGGCGTTGGCTTGCTCCAGGGCCCTGCTCACCACCTCCTCATTTTCCTCTTGGTATGATGAACAGGTAGAATACACCACTGCCAAAACCTTAGGGACTATATAAAAACAGTTTGCATTTTATCAACCTTCTGTAGGCAGATAATACTTAACTTCTGTATGTTGCAACTATACTGCACTTTAAATGTAAATAAATGTGTGACAGATAATACCAAGACATTAAAATAAAGCTGCTTTATTGACACAAGCCCACAATCATAAACAACAAACTAATTTCATGTTCAATTAAAGCAGGAAGACAGACACGCACATTCAGTCGGAAAGTTTCTCGTCTAATTTTATGACAATTAAATTTGATTATTCGAAATGAGCCATCCTCCTCATCAAGCACTCCCTTTGAAGGAACGGGTTCTTGAATATTAATTCCTTGGTACTGTTTGTGTATATACATGGCTCATTTTATTCAACTGCTGCTGGCTTGTAGATTTGTGAAGCTATCGGCCATTTGTTTCTCTTCATTTGAGCTTTGATTTCTTTCTTGCTCGCTAATTATAGCCAGACAGAAACAATTAACGCAAAGCTGATAACAAATAAAACCTGCTCAGATGTGGCAAATCAGCTCCAAACAAACGTGAAATATTGCTTCTAAAGAAGGGGAACTGAGTCAAAAAGACGAGAGGCATGAGGGAGAAGCATTTTTTTATTCAGATGTTCTGTTTTACAACACACCCACCTCACAGCTGGGACATTATGGCCTACGGAGGTGTGTTTGTAAATGTCTGTGTGAGCATCTGTCTATGCGTGTGCCTATGCAGAGTCACTGAAATGAGACCATCGATTCAAGCAAACCAGAGCACTCGATACACACCCACCATTAATTAACAGTCCTATTAGAAAGTATCTACACTGGCAAAAACGCAGCAGAGGGCTGATCGATAGCAGTGTGATTAGAGGAGCTGGTTTTCATCGCTCCTAACAGAAAGACTCAAACTGTTCGATGACCCAGACAACACTGCAAGAAGACCACTGAACAATACAAGATGGACTGAGGCTAATGAGGGACACTCCTGGACGCAGATTAACGTTCTAGATGGAATAAAATGCAACATAACAGAATACGACTGAGCAGGAAATCCCTGACTGCAGAACAGAACTGCAGCACCTGCACAGAATACAATAAACTGTAAAGTAGGTCCCTCTGTCAAATTCAGTTCCACAGAATGAATGTAATACAAAGCAGAATTACAAATCACTTGTTTAAAATACGTATGTGAGGAATGCTGCAGAAGACTGTTTCTGACCACAGCAGAGCAACATTAACATTTCTAATTAAGCCTCAGATGATCTCCCAGGGATACCACAGGCTTCAGTCTAATGGCACACGAGATTAGATAATTAGGAAGTATAAGCTTCTTTCTGTCAGAGAGGTGAGAGAGGCTCGAGTCAGAGCTCATATGCTGTGTGTGTGTGTGTGTGTGTGTGTGTGTGTGTGTGTGTCTGAGTATGTGTGTGCATGTCGACATGAGAGCAGGTGGTTTAACACTCACACTTCAAGGCGTGATCAATATCCTTCCTCTGCTGGGCTACTAGAGCTTCCAGTTTGCTCTGGGCTATGGAGCCCTGGGATAAGTCTTGCAGCAGTTCTGTGTCTGTGAGAGGGAGCAGGATCTGTGCTTTATTAGCTGATCTGTTTACAAATGTGCTGTGCATTAGTATGGGTTATATTTAAGCGACTCTTATTGAAATTACATCCCCTTAGGTATATGGAAGGGCTTGCTTTGACAGGGTTGTTAAAGATGTGCAGCCTATAAGAGTATTGTGGACAGACCATCAAAAACAAATCTCTAAAACTAAATAAAACATAGCAATAAAATGCATCGAAACTGTTATCCACTGTAATGCTCTTCATCTTTTGTATAAACACAAAAAATAGTAATCAAATAATGGGGACCTCTATGAAACAGTTGTTTAATGGGTTCTGTTTAAGATTTGTGGATGAAGTCACTGCTTTTTACCTTTAAATCTTTGTAAATCTGTTTGCTTTAAACTAACAATAACACTGTTACAGCAGAAATGTTACAAACATGTAAAAAATAGTAAAATAGAGAGCTATGCAGGTGTAGGAATTAGAAAAAAATATATTCACAGAATATGAGTAGTGTCATGCAGTATAAAATCATGAAGTTGTAAGTACACTGTTCACACAGCATCCTACGCAACAGTATGCATCTGCATAGTTTCAGTGTGAACATAACTGGGTGTAATGTAGACTCAGCTAAAACATGTATTTCTGAAATCCACACTTTATGGCTCTGCTGTTATGCATAAATTACGATGTACCTCCATTCTCTTGCAGTATAAATTCGACCAGGTTGCTGACTGCAGACACAGAACACTTGGGGGTCAACAGGATAACACGCACCCTCTGAAGTCGCTTATCGGCGCCATCCAAAGACTGGAAGACCTCTGGTATCAGCTTCACATCTGAGCAGAACGCACATAGATGAAAATGATACATACACATAGAGTTAAATAATAATCATAACCACACATTTACAGTCTATTCACAATGTCCCACTATATTTCTTGGCAGAAATGAAACCTGCCTGAAGGCGTCTTTCGCAATTATAAACTGTCAGCTTTGGTACATGGCTTAATTGTTTCCCTAATGACTATCGCAGTGGCAGCCACTGTCAGCATATCATATTTACATTACAATCTCAGCAGACATTATAAGAGCCAGAGACTGTGCTGACAACCATTTTTTCAACCTATTGTTACTCTAGTTGTTGGTTAAAAAAAACAATCCACTTTACCATAATATATATATTTTTAAAGAGCATTTTTGCTATTAAAAAAAAAAGAGCAGTTGGTTTGAATAAATAGTAGATCAGTGTGACGAGACCAAAATGTGCTAATCAAGTAATTATATGATTGATGGCTAAAAAATAAAGGGAATCATGACTGACAGCTGTGTGGGAATCCTTCGGTGTGCTCACGATCGGATGGATGTATCAGCAGGGTCTCAGAACTGTGCAGGCTGGTTGCAAATGACATCATCACCTTAAGATGACAGCGGCCATTTGCACATCATTTTGCCTTCATTGTTGTCAAGTAGGAGCAAGTGGAGATGCGTTGTCTATCTTTATATACAGTCATTGGCTTATATCTCTTTCTGTCTATCTCTTCTTTTGTCTACAAAGGCACAAACAGATACTGCACTCATGGTCACATCCATTTCATGCTTACTCTTGCAGCCCATGGCAGTGACAGCCTGCTGCAGTTCTTCCCTCTGTGTGTTTGTGTGATCACTGACACAAACGTAGACAGTGTGCTGGTGATTGCCGCTGTTGGCTTTATGTTTCTCTGCGATTAGGGAGGCAGTGTGGGAGACAGTGAGGCCAGAGAAGCAGCCTGCCATAAGAACATCTCCTCCCTCTGGTAGCAGGGCGCACACTGCGTTTGGGCCCAGGCAGCAAGATTTATCCTGCAGATGTAGTCAGTGAAAGCATTAGTTTGATAAAGAGACCAACAGACTGAATATGAGACGTCTAGATTCCAGTTTTCATCAGCAGCAGCACTGTTGAGATGCAAACTCAGATAAGAAAAAGTGGCTGGTAAAGTAGCACTGTATCATAGTGGTAAATAGAATTGAGCTGGGAACAGATGAGAGAGGAGAGCGAGTATGGAGCAGCTGTTGAAAAGCAGGTATGGAGGCAAGAGGAGGAGAGAAAGCAAAGGAGGAATACACAGAAAGAGTGGGAGTAACAGTGCAATCAGATTACAACAAAGATGTCCTTCAATCAATAGGATCCCCTCTGGAAATAGTGCTGAACGTATCCCTGTGGTACGACTGGGCTGGCTTGAGTTTCTGTATTTAATATCCAGATCGCAGGGAAAGACAATCCAGGGTGGAGAAGAACAAGGACATTTGAAAGGAGAGAAAAACAGAGGAGAAAAGTGTGATGAAGACTCGTAAAATGGAGAGAGCGAGAGGTGATTAATTAGGCAGTGGTGTTGAATATTTGATTGGATTTGGCTGCAAAATGTGATTTAATTGTGTTGTGGTGCTGTGTGCTGCTTACAGTTTGTATGGCAGCTTGACTTTAATGGAGTGGAAATTAAATGACTGAACCGCTCTTCCCCTCCCAGACTGGAAGGTTCTTTATGGCTAAAAATGAAGTATGACCCAACCAGAGGAACGGATGTGAAATATTTGTATCTGGGAAAACTAATCTTAGTTGGCATAAGGGATCTCAGTCTTATAATCAATTTGAGCAAGTCCATTACCAAAGTGAAATCATAAATATCAGAGGAGATTGATGGGGCTGAGAAGATTTTCACAGCCATATTAAACCACATTCTGCAGGGGCGAGGCTGCTCTCATCAGAAACCTCGTCTCTCTCTGAAGCTTGTACCTGGATGATGAGTTTGTGGTCGCTAAGCAGCTTGGTGGTGTAGAGCTGAGCTTTCAGCTGAGCGGGGAACACCACTACATCCCCACAGTGGGAATCCTGGCAGAAGGTCTGGCCCTCCAGCTGCCCAATCGATTTCACTTGTGAGAAGCCCACACTCTTCAGCACACTTAGGACCTCATCAAGACTAGAGGAGAGGAGAGAGGAGAGCAGATTAGTGGAAGCCCAGAATGGGGGATGAGGGGAGAAGGGAAGAGGTGGTGGAAGAAAAAAAAAACTGTCATCATAGATAATAATGATGTGTAGAACTGCTATGAGGCCTTTTAAAAGACTTTAGTAGTAAAATGTGCTGTAAAAGCCATTAACACACACACAGACACACAAGCACACACCACTAGTCCCAACAGGTGACCTTTACAGTCCTAGAGCTTGCTGAGGGTTGTTGCTGATTGAATCTGTCCACAGCAGCAGGATTTACACCTAACTGAATCAGCCTGTCGGGGCGCCTGCAAGAACACACATTAGCGCACACGCACACACACACACACTCATATAGTCCAGTGGTTTAATTGGATGTCAGCTGGGTACCTAGCCCATAAAACATTGGGCAGCACCCCAAGTTAAAGGTCTGTGTGTAGGTATAGGTGTGCACACACTCTATATATGCTTACAGTGCGTTCCTCAGTTTATGTTCAGGTGTGCAGGTGTTCGTCCTCTGCTTCTGAGTTGGTGAGTGAGTGGTGTGAGTTTTTGTGTGTGCTCAGCTTACCTGCTCCTTTGTGTGTTGACCCATGCGTAAAGTGGAAGGCTGCTTGATCTCTCCTGCTTCGTCTTCACACTCTCCGGCAAGATACACTCAATGGACAAGAGATCATGTTTGATCCTGCAGCGGGCCAGAGAGGCCGCCAGCTTGGTTTTGAACCTACGTAGAACACATACAATTTTTTTTTCTTCTGTATTCTCAATTTTTATTCCCTTTTATAAATCCACAAGGAGTTCTAGTTCTTTCTTTTTTTCCCCCCTTTGTATACTTTTTTTTCATTCCTGACCTCAGAAGGTAGTTTTCCACATCTCTAACTTCCTGCACGATCTCGTCCACCCCCTGGCGTTCCCATGGGAGGAACTTTCTGTCCTGGAAGTCATAGAGCATGACCGCGACAAGGCTCATCTGATCATCTGGCTAGAGCATGAGAACAGAAAGTACAGTTAATTGGTGACTTCTGTTTTAGTTAGAGAACAAAGAAAACTGAGGAACAAGGAAAGAGGCTGCCTGCCTAATAGACAAATTTCTAATTTTTGATAACATGCCTGAGACACAAGCTTTTAATTAGGGAATGGTTATGCTTCAAAGGTCTGCTGCATGAGGTACATATCTGAAATGTACATGTGCATAAAACCAAGACACAAAACACGACATGGGGTAAAAGTGGGCTTATGATTGCTCTATTTTGGTTATCGAATGAGGGATACAGTTCAGTGGCACTATTTATTTGAGCTCATCCAGTGTGTGTGTGTATTAAAAAACTGGATACACACACACTCTCGCTCTCACACACACACACACACACACACACACACACACACACACAGTAGCTAAAGGATGTCCTGCCATGACCCTGCTGCCACTTAATTAAACATAGGTGGAAGCCCGAGTTATACCTCTCCTCCTCTAAAATTATCTATCCATTTGGCTCTCTACTCTCTCTCTTTTTCCCCATGTCTATGTCCCCCTCTCTCACTCTCTTTCTCCACCTTTCTGTCCCTGAGGGTGGGAGGGCACCAGTCACATTAGTGGCAGATGGTGTTCCACAGCAGCAACAGCTTGCAACATCCTCACTAGTGGGCTAATGGGCCGAGAAGCTAGAACGCTGCAAGGGTTTATTCTGCAGCTAAGGAATTAGCTAGTGCTTATTATTCATTCCAGAGACTTCTAATTTCACTTTTAGAAAGGTCAGTTCCAGAGACAGGTTGTGGCACTCCACTTTCCTCTCTCCACCGACTCCTCTCTCTCCCTCAAGTTCCACTTGTCCTTTACCAAGGTTAAACCCTTGGGTGTGGGAAAATTCCCAGTCATTAAGATGCCTGGCAACAGCGTCCCATGGAGGGAAACAGGCCTTCAGTAAACATGCCTGCTGTGTTAAGTCACCTAAAATGCAGGTCTATGACATGAGAAATTGACCTCATTTCACTATATTTAGAACTAATGTTTAATTTTATCACTTGTTTTTAAAAAAAGGTCTTGAAAATAATATTTATGCTAATGCTTAGCTGCCAAATGCTAGATGTTAAATTCACTTCATTATTATGAGACAGTTGAGTTTCATAAAAAAGGCAACTGCAAAACATAACATGTTACAGCTACTTTATTACAATGTTAACAAGAAATTTCTAGATGTAACTTAGGCTTCATTTGGCCCATTTGACGTTGAGCTTGTTCAATGTGCCTGTGCTCCTAACATGCTTAACTCATATCTACAATGTCATTCATTTCTATCCTCAGAAGAATTTCTCTTTATTTTCACTCTCCACTGTGATAAAATGTGCCTGAGGCTCTTTAAATATGTAAGTCCACCTATAACATCATTTTTATTCTCTTTTTTTTCCCACCAATACTGTCATGCACTCCCCTTTTTCCAGCCCACCTATTCCCTCTCGCCCTCCTCTTTCTCCTCTCTCTATCAAGGTTGAACTTTATAGATGCCAGCAGTGTAAAAGGAGGTAGCAGTGAGCTCTAAAGACTGTCTCATTGTGTCTGGGCTTTATTGTCTCGCTAGAGGGATGCAGAGTAACGACCTGCCACTTTCACATAGGGAGACCCATTCATTTCACCCAGGGCCATATTTCACAAGGCTACAGTGTGAGTGTTTGCGTGGGGGTGGGGGGTGCTTTGCAAGCACACATTCATGTGTGTTTAATGTGTCTGTATATGTTTGTGCCGTCTCTGAAGCAGACATTAGTCGTCTAAAATCTGTACGCTCAGTGACAGCTTAGTTTTCAGTTAACACATTCACCACCTCTTGTTTTCATGCCTTTTCGTCTCTATCAGCTTCGTGCACACAGACTAGTTCTGTGCATCATCATCCAGACTGTTAGAGAAGCAGCTCGAGCAGCCCTCTTCTTTCCCAAGCTTCTTTTATGTGGAGTGTTAAAAGTAGGGCAAAAGTACATGCCAATCTCCTCCAGAGGATACCTCTTCATTTAAGTAGCAGAGCATTCATCTACTGTCTAACAGCCGCAGGTACACGGCTGTGCTGCGAATCGTTCTTTTACAACTGTGCAGCCTTAGTATCACTAATAACATTCTGCACACTGGTTCTAGGACATATGTAGGAGAGACCCTGTGGAGAAGACACCCCAACACCACATCATCCAAACACACTATCCCCTAGGTTGGTATGGCATTTTGATTTTATCACTAATTAATGGGGAGTTTTGCTTGAGAAAAGTAATAAAGGAAAAGACACAGCCAGGTACATTCTGCCTCATTTACCTTTTAGATGTGTTACTCCAAAGGGAGCAATTGTCATTGATTAGGGAAGGGAATAAGAAAGACACAAGGCGCTTTGTGAGCTGATGAAAGGAGAGTATCAGTGTAACACATCAATATTACTGGTACTGATTAGAGGTCTGGAGAACAGAACAAAGAGTGTTTGGAGAATGAACAGCAGGACATGAATACTGGAGAGTAAAGGCACTGCCAAAGGATAGTGAGCAAAAGTGTTTCAGAAAACAGTGCAAGGTAAGGTAAACAAAGCTATAAAGAAATTAATAGCCTGGTAAACCTCGAACTTTGTCCCAGCTAGTCTAAAAAAATAAGTAAAAAGATTTTCAGCAGCAAATTGAAAGTAAAAGATGCGTCTCTCTGTCACATCATTCCAGAACAAACAAGGATTAAACATCTTAAACTAATGTTGTATTAACCCTTTGAAACCTGAGCAAATCGACTTGATTTCTTTTAAAAAATATAGAAGGAAGGCAATAAGCAACTTATAAAGAAATGACCCAAAAGTTAAAATTGAATGAATTAGAAAAAAGTTACAAGAAAATTACCTAACACATTCGAAAAAAAAAGAACAACAAAAGGCAAGTAAAAAACGTAAGTAAATGAGTAATAAGGAATAAAAAATTAAAAATATTATATATTCCTTAACAATTTTTGTATTTATTATTTTAATATTCACAAACAGAATTTCCAGGATATTTTTCTAATCTCTCTCTCTCTCTCTCTCTCTCTCTCTCTCTCTCTCTTTCTCTCTTTCTCGAAGGTGTCTGAATGCAGCACAAGAATAACTGATGTCCATCTAGGTTTTAAAGGGTTAAAATACTGCTCCTATAGAGCACACTTACCATTGGCTGAGTGAGGTAAAAGCAGCTGTCAATCATAATGTCCTCCAGCAGCTCTTGATCTTTGCAGAAACATACAGATGTAAAACAAGGTTAGGCAGAAGGATGGAAACGTTCTAATGGGATTTCCATTTAGAATTATGTGTCTGAGTAGTAACGATGCATATAAGTGCCATCTTTTACATCAACGTCTAATTATCCCTCGAAACCAGTCCTGACTCTTTCATTTGAAGCATGAGATAGAGACACGAGGAATTACTCCTATCCATTAACTGGTAAGATGTATGCTATGCAGGACAAATCCATATTTAATGATGAGAAGAAGTCTCAAAAAAAAGGGGAAAGAGATTAAGATAGAGCAAAAGAGGCTCCTAGAGGCACCCCTAATGATTGTGATTTAATTTGAAAGGATAATTCAATTAGATGGTGGGTTTAATTTCCCGTGATTAAACGCTTATTTGATGCTTAATTAGAGTTAATCTGATTCTTCATCTGCCTCATTTCTTTCGTTTATTGTGTCTGTGGTGAGTGGGTGTGTGTGTAAGCGCAGGACTAATGACATTGATGACATATGATGTAATAAACAGGCTACATCTAAACATGATCTTTGAAACCAAATATGGCAGCCGCTCATGTGTTACAAACAAGACACTATGCTTTTATGACTTGTTATCTACTTTATCTTATTAAACATAAGTTATGGCGTCGTGGTGACTTTAAGGACAGATATGATTGTCCTTTTCTTACACTTTTGTATTATACACATACAGAATAGATTTTAAAACATCTGAAACGTCTTCAGGTAAGAATTTCTTCAGTGTTCATTGTTGAGGTGAGCAATATTATCTCAACTGATTTCTTCTTCTCTATAACAAATGGACTCTGTGATTTAAAGCAGTTAAAACACTGGATAAAGCAGTTTTACGTAACAAATTTGTCTTTCTCTGCATGTTGGAGACAGGTCGCTAGCCTCGCACCTGTTAATGTGTGCTCACCTTTTTTCTCTGATAACCTAACATCTAGACATTCAAGAGGTTTTTATCATGAGCTACATTAAATACTGAAGTCTTTTCTTCTCCAAAACAAGTGGATTCTGTGATTCAAACCAATCAAAGCACGTAATTAAGAAGTTTTACATTTTAAAAAAATCTGTGTTCTGACGGTCTCATCATGGAGGGGCAGCGAACTACAGTGGCTGACGCATAAACGCAAAAATATGAACGGCCATACCTAGAGACAGTGTTAGGTTTGTCTGTTCTGGTCTGCTGTAAAAACATAGCAGTGCAACATGGTGATCTCCACAGCTCATTCAAAGTATCAAAAATAACTGTTCTTGGCTTCAGGTGATTATACACTAAAAAAGACATACTTACAATTTTATATTCCATGTCTACCAGTATGTCCCTATAAATCCTACACACTGGGCCTTACGTTTTGGGACATTTTCTTTTCTTTCTAGGCTATACAGTTAACCTTTGCTTGACCTATTTTATCAAATCTGGACAGTAGTCTCAAAAAGATAACTATGAACTGTAAAGAGGGTAAGCTGCCTATCAAATATCTATGCATGTTTTTTAGAGTTTTTTTCATCTCCATGCCCTGGCTGTCATATCATAAAGGCAGCAACTGTCTCTTAAGCCTACAGAATGCTTTCTCTCTGAAATCCACATAAAAACACACAGAGACTAGCCCTCCCATCCCCATCTGTGAACAGTGGGCTCTCCTCTTCTGTAGGAGGGAGATGGAGAGGCAGCAACACTATCCAGTTTATCGTGTCAGGATTAAGTAAGAGCTGCTTCCAAAGCTGCTCTGCAGGTACAGTGTTTGCTCATTACACATTGGAAATGGGCAAAAGGATCAGTCCTCTAACGTGGACGTCTTTCTAGGCAGATCGGAAAAATCCTCTTTATGTTACTGTAGAGGGGTAAATAAAAGGTGGAAATAAGGTGCAGAATATTAGTATGCTCATGCAGTATGTCTATGCGTGGTTTCCGCCTTGGTTAATTCTTATTCTTGACATACACACCTCTAAAGCTGCAAATAGGAGGTAAGCCCAGCCCGTCCGCTGAGACACCATGGAAACCACAGACACTGCTGTTAACTTATCCCAGCATCTCAAATCATGCCAAACTGTACTCTGGGTCTCAGCCAAATGCACGCTGGGTAGATAGCATGCAGGGCAGGACAAACACACACATCTGCATGCAGATATACTGTATCCATATACACACACAAACAGCCGGGTGCACAAATATATATCTATGAGCTTATCTTTAATTGAGGAAACAAATGCATATCATCAGCAGTGGTCTAATTTATAGCAGGTATGGGTCAATGAGGTTTACAATAGCGGCCATTACTGCAGAAGGCCTTAAAGATAAGCCCTGAAGAGATAACCACTCAGTGCACACAGAGCAGCACAGACCCCAGAGGGAGCCATGATGGTTGGGTCTGTAGAGGTCATAGTCTTCTGCATGCTATAAATCACACACAGCAGGTTGAGTAAAACACAGAGAAAATCCAGCTATTAATCACTTACAGTAGACATCTTTACACAGCAGACACAGTGCCAGGGTTTCTCAAATCACAACTCCTGACTCTGGAAGTTGACATAAAAAAAATGATTAAAATCAGCCTAACGAGAAATTAATTCTACACCAGCAGGAGGCGCTAGTCATTGAATGACTCATGTTGTGGTTGTGTGTTTTGCGGCTTTGATCCAGGTATTACACAATGAGCAGTGACTGATGGTGACTGTGGTCAAACAAATCCTTAGTGAAAGAGCGACACCTGAATGCAGGCTCCTCTTCTCTTCAGTTAGGACTTTGTTTCGCAATGTTCCACATCAGTGCACCCGATTGCACATTAATCTAACAGAGGAACAGGGGGAAAAAAAGCATGTGCCATAAGTTATACAGTCACCTTTGGACATAATGGCAAATCTATCTTACATTATGAGCCTGTATAATTTCATATTTGCTGCAGCATATAGCTGTTCTGATTGTGGTCAAGGACAAAAAAAAGTCCTTCTCTCCTATGCTTTAAATCCAGCCGAACACAAAGTGGTCCAAAGAACCTTTCTAGTTGCACACAGAGAATACAGCAGCCACAGTCATCTGACAAGGGCGTCTGGCTGCCCAGCTGGACAGTATGGACAATGAGGCAGAAATACTCAGAGGAGTAGCCAGTGGAAAGAAAGAGGGAAGAGGGGGGGGGGGGGGGTCTTATGGCCAGCAACAAGGTCAACTACTTTTACCAGTAAAAATTCACACACAAAAAACTGTACACAACTTCATCTGCACATACCTTAGGCACTGAGAACACAACAAGAAATAAAACCTTGACAACATAAAATGCCTCTAGGTCAGTGATCAACCAGGCAGTCACTCATATGAAAAAAGTCTTTTTAAAGAGATGGGAGAGGTCAAAGAAATAGAAAAGCCCTGAAGGTATTAAAAAAAGAGTGAGAGAATGAAGTGAAGCAGGAGAGGTGGAGAGGGGAAGGCGAAAACTGCTCGACTGCTAATATTTGTCATTTGGCTGACTTTAGCTCGTCTTTGTCTATGAAATGTCAAATCCACACCAGGGTAAACATCAGCGCCAACTCCCACTCCATATTTTAGTATTGACTGACAATCACAGCAACAGACAAGCCCGTGTCCTGGGTCCCTGATGCGGAGCTTATTGAGCCACTTTTTTGTTTTAAGCAGATAAGAGTTATAATCACACAATCAATACCAGAGCTCATTGGCATTTTGCTCTGCGTGTTTTTTTTCTGCTGCTGAAGCATTTCTTCTTTAGGTTAACAACTGACCTCAGCTCAATTTCGGATCAGTCATTCCAAGGCAGTGCACGAATGATGTGTCTTGTGTGGATGTGTATGTGTGTGTGTGTGTCTGCCAGCATGGGTGTGTGTCACTAGCAAATCAATTTCTACACCAAAAGTCAGGCTGTTCGTGGGAGGAGGAAGAGGAGAGATTAACATTGCCTCCTAGGCTGTGTCATTTCATCTGCACCCAATTCCACCACACAGCCAGCCAGAGTGGATCTAACATGTGACCAAAATATGTATTTGACTGAGGCAAGTCGACAATCATGTCTCCATAATCAGAATAAAGTTTCATTATTGATCAACACCAAGTGGCTCTTCTTGTGCAACAATGATGCACTGCCATTCTAATGGACTAAGAAAACGGTAGCAACATTTATTTAACTTCAGAAACAGGAAAACCCTTACCTCTGTTTTCTATTATACCTTACCAAGATTGGGAATAATGTCAAAAGTACGGGAATAAATCCCATAACCCTGTAAACAAGCCAGTGAATTTGTAGCTCCTCCTTTGTTTAAGGTATTGCTATTGTAGTACCCTACAAACTGTAACTCTAAAAATGAACTAATTTTAGAAATGTCAAACATGGGAGATGGGACCTGCAGAGAATAAGTGTACTTACACAGTACTGATAAGACAGAGAATATTTGTCTTTGAAATAAGATCTGAACAAAAAGGGGATTAAATTTAACAAGAAAGGCCCCATACTGTAATTGTTCTAAGCTCAAGCAGGCTATTTTTCCCTATAAGTAGAGCTCAAGCTCTTGAGCAAATGTTTTTACATGCCTACAGTAAAAGCACATTCCTCACCCTGGCTAGTGCACACAGGAATCTTCTCACAGAGAGAAGAAAAGGGTGACAGATGAAAACAATGTCCTGGCAATAAGATCTTTAAGTTCTCCCGTGTTATTATCCCAAGCAATCTGGGCAATTTCACCTGGTAATGTAAAGTGCTATGACCTACAGCTGTAAAAATGAATATAAGTAACAGCAACGAGGCTCGGGCTTGTGATGACAAATATTTTGAGGTGATCTGCAATAACTGAGGAACTTGTAGTCCTAAGGCTTATGCAAGTTCAGGGGCCAGATAGTGAGAGGGGAAAAAAACATTCATGGCTACGAGGGTGTTCCTGATACCTGACCTCTCCATCCACTGAGAACGCATTTAATCGATTCCAGGCAGCTTCCCGCACTGACAGTCGGCTCACCTCCCCTCCCTTATCACCATGGTGATTACATACCCCTGTGACTACGGCCACCCAGACCCCACCCTAGTCCAAGATAACAGATTATGGGCCGGATTGATTTGTAGCATCAGACAGAATTCCCCCTGGTCATTCAAGCATTTTTTTTCTCTTCTACTTGCCCTTCATCAATCTATCTATATCCAATTCTCTCTGTCAATTAGCTTCCCCTGGGCTATTCATTCTCATTTCAAACAGTACTTTGTTTGCCTGGAATCAAATAGGTTTTACTCGTAATCTGATGTACCTAAAATCAATCAGAATAGTGCTTGCTGAATACCTTTTACTGATGCCCTCACTCCAAAGTCGCCCAAAACTCAATACACAAGTGTATAAAAGTGCGGATGTGTCCATACACACAAAGATGACAGAATAAGGAAAGACAGGAGGTAAAAGCAAAAACAGCAAAGGTTCTTCAACACCTTCACCTTACCTGTCACTTGCATACTCACATTTAAGCGTATTGAAGGCCAGTTCATAAGCTGTACGTTGCATCTCCTCATCTTTGACTTCAGGCAATGAGAGCCCTCTTTCTTTGCCATAATTCACCAACCGGTGGGCCACAGGTTTCTCCAGGTGGTTATTCTGGAAGATGACTGATGCCAGCAGGTAGACTCTGTCTGGAAAGCCTAGCTGATCTTGGCTGCTGGTCTGGAGCGCTGGAGCAACAGAGGGAACGTCACCTTCGGCTGGCTTATCCAGAGATGTCAGGTCCTTGTTGTTGGCAGTCTTGGAGGCAGCTGTTTTTGTCTTGCATGTGGAGGATCGATTGGGACGCCCGCCAATGTTTTTATTTTTCACCATCTTCTCAAAAATGTGTTTCTTCTTTGACACCTGAAAACACACCATGAAATCCTTGGTTACTTAAATAATGCACAAACCACTCATACACAAGATTATTACTTATTAAATGTCAAGTCATAAGTCATACTGTACTACATGTTAACCATGGTGTTTAAATTAAAACTAGTAGTATATTTGCAAGTGATTATAATTATATCATCTGTGGTAAATATTTTGACCTATAGGTTAGTTTGTTATTAAATCAAGCCTAGCTAAAATACAACAGTTTACATGTAATGTTAACTTACTAATGCACACAGTTAATGATGATAAATGAAACTCTGATTCAGCTCTGTAAAGTGTAATGTTAACTAACGATAACACCACAGTCGACTTAGTTAAAGTTATCTTGACGTTTGGTGAGCTAACCCAGCTAACCACAGCGGTGCTGTAAGCAGGCTGGGCTTACTGTCCGTTAGCAGCAATAAACGAGGAAATACTTCGGTGTAATTCACGTTACCTTATGAGAAAAATGTCCTCTTTTCTCCCCCAAAAATACTGTTTTCGTGTCCGGGACTCTTGATGTTAACAGCGCAGGATGGTAGTTTAACGGTACAACCGTTGGTCCTTCTGTTAACCTTGAGCAAACTTTTACTGCCAATAAATCCGCCTCTATAAATCTGGGTCCGTTATAAGGCGACGGGCGTCTCCGCGGATGTTGACTGTAACCCTTCTGCTCCTACACTTGAGTAGCCTATCCTTATTTATAAAAATGATTTTAAGTCTTTAGGTATACAGGGTCGGATTTGCACTTAAAAACAAACTTTATGAACGTCCGTCAACATTGTGGAGCACTTTGGATTAGCGTGCGTCCGTCACCATGGCAACAACAAAGCGAGGGTCGCGTTGTTCACGGATCAAGAATTAATCTCTTTAACGCTGGATGTCCTCTGTCCATGTCTGTGGGCTTATTAAAGTTTTACAGAGAATTAAATCAAGTGATAGTTAATGACATGGCAGCTGCTGTTTCAAAATTAGGGTCCATGAAGGAAGTTTTATCCAAACACAGGGGCAAACATATAGGTTGGCGTTAAGGGCCCTGTGCACAGGAGGGCCCCTCTGCTTGACTCTGCACAACAGTTACTCCATCTTAGCTCTTGCTTGTCTATAGGAGGGTTTCCAGTGCATTAAATCTGCGCAAAATTTAAGTGATACTTTCTTTCTGGGAGGTGATAGCCCACTATTTCATGGTGGAATTGTGGATTCAAAACTTTCTGATGATCCTCTCAACTTTGAAGCGTTATGTGATGCAAACTCTTAACACCTGCTGCATCATGCCCGAAGGAGCCAGTTCCTACCAACAAATGCATGGCCATAGCATCATGTGACCTATAAAGGCGAAAAAAGTGTTAAATTGACATATTTCCATTATAGGTATTTTATATTTGCAATTTCAATTTGCGCAATTTGAAGGTTGATGGAACACCACCTAATGTAAAACTCAAATTAACATGCATTAGGGAACGTAGCCTACTTTACTTTTCAGAATAGAGGGTTGGGTGTAGTATGACTTAGTTGTTGTTTTTTTTGTTTTGTAAAAATAATAATAATAATTTAAAGTTATAATGTGTGGGATTTAGTGGCATCTAGCAGCTGAGGTCACAGTTTGCAACCAACTAAAGTGTTTCCCATGAGCCAAGTGTCTAGTAGAACTACGAGGAGGCCCCTGCAAAAATGCAAATGGCCCTATTCGGATCCAGTGTTTGGTTTGTCCATTCTGGGCTACTGTAGAAACAACATGGTGTACTCTGTGAAAGAGGAACAAATCCATATGTTGATCTTTGTGCATCATCCATTTATACTAAATCAATATCTGTTTGTATGTTACTAAAGAAAAATGTGCGCAGTTCCCATAAAAATGGCAGGAGAAAACAAAAAAGTAACTAATTATCTGTATCAGTCAAACAACACATTTGACAAATCCACATTTCCTCTTCTAAATTCATATATTACAAGTCTAAGTGGTTCATATACTATTTATCAGTTTAAAATGCAAAAACTTAATCCACAAAAACATTGTGAGGTTAAGTATAAAATAGCAGAAAATGGGAACATTCATGACAAGTGCCTCAAAATTGTGCTTAAGAGCAGTAATTAAGTAAAAGTACTTGGTCTTTTTCCACCACTGGTTAGTCTTTGGTGAATACACTGCCTAGCCTATCATCACAGTAATTTCCCATTCTGTTTCCAAATCTAAAGGGTGTTAGATAATGCTTCTGCACATAAAATTTTGTAAAGTACTTGGTAATTTCCCCAGCAGTCTTTTCTTCAGTGCCTGAGCTGCTACGCCTGTCCAAATTACATGGTTCACACTTTTCCCGGTCTCCCATGGTGATTACTGCCTGCTGTGGCCCCTGCGGCTCACTGAGTACTAATGGAAAGCAATGCTTCCCTCGGACAGAAAATGTAAGATATTCTCGCTTACATCAAAGGCATCAAGTTTCAGCACGACAATCACTTTAGAGAGGTGGATTTTAAAAAAAAACAATGATTTCTCTGCCCATTTGATTCTGCTCAACAGAGCCCACGCTGCAGAGATTCAACACAACTATTAACAGGCGTGCTGCCTGCTGCCCCAGCATTTTTTTACTCACTAACTTATTTTCATTTATGGCTTTCAGATTTAATTATGGAATTGCTGTGAGTAAGACGTATAGTCTGTTGCCATGCAATAACATGAATGACTTCTAAAAAAATCTTTTTTTTAAATCCCCTAGTGATTGAAGTAGTGACATCTTGTGAGTAGATGATGAAAAAACAGTGAGATTAATTCTGAGGTACAGACTTTGTGCATTCATGTTGCCAAATGCAGCTCCAAAGAGTAAACTCTGGGGCATCCACCAGCTGCTATGTGGAAAATGAGCACCCTCTACTGTACGATTGAGGTATTTTGGGGGGGAAAAAAATCTGTAAAAAAATAACTGTTTACAGCAAAAATCCTGTTTTTTTCAGTATTATCCCCTATCTACTGCAGTGGGTCATTTAGCAGGTATATAAATAGAGAGGGAGGAAAATCTATAGCGATACATCATAATTAGAAATGCAACACAGGTCTTGTAAATAATAATAATAATAATAGTAATAAATTATTAAAAATTAAATTAACACATTTTCATCTCAAATCTAGTGAAGAAAAGTATAAACTTGCATAAATATCTAACATATAAAAGTACCTTAAAATACAACTAACATTAAAAAAAAGATTTATGTAGGAATACAGTTATTTACAGTGAGTTAGGTTACTCTACATTTTGTCAACAGGTAAGTGCAAGTTTAAGGTAAAAAGACAGCGTTCAGTGGTAGGTTTGAAGATTTGTAACATCAAAAATGTTGTCCTCTCTCACTCTGACAAAAACAAATTTTAAGATGGATAAATTATATCAACGATATTTTTGTAAGACCTAACAAATTCAGATTTAAGACTATTTATGACTTTTACGGAATTATATTATTAAAATTAATTTCAGACACTTTTAAGGACCTGTAGTCACCCTAAGAATGTAGTTTACTTTCTACATCTGGTATCAGCATTATCAAGTTTCCTTTCCTTCCTTATTGTTCTTTATTCTTTCCTATTCCTTTCACCTTGCACACACACATTGACTTGACTTTCAAAGTTCAAGGTATGGGGCTTTTGGAAGAGGGGGGTTAGAGTGTGCTCGTTGTGTTACATAATTGATGCTCCATATTACCTTACATCCTCACGGCCCTGGCTGTGCTACAAACAAAGCTTGCTCATTAACTATTCACCGCATGATTTTGAACAGAGAAATGATTCTGCGGATCTGGTGCGTGTGCTGCAGACGCTGTGTCTCTCAGCCCCAGGCGTCTGATTTCACAGTAGTGAATAAGACATGTTCTGTCTGCACTTGTCATATTTCAAAAGACCACCTTAAATTAATTCAGTGGTCAGATGATGAAGTGCCTGTATATCAAAACCATGATTGACGGGATAGTAATAAGATGAACATTAATAACATGCGATCAATAGAGCTGATAAGGATTGTATACTGTAGGAAGCAATGTAGCTAAATTGAATGCAGAGTGGCAGCAGCAGAAAATAAATATTTTAAAGGTCCCATATTATTCTCTTTTTTCAGGTTCATGGGTTTGGGTTTTTGCTATAACGGGTTTACATGTTTTAATGTTAAAATTTATACCTGCTTCACCCTTTGTCTAAAATACTCTGTTTAAGCCCTCGTATCTTTAAGACCCCCTCTTGAAAAATACCAGTCTGCTCTGATTAGTTCGTGTTTCCAAGTCCTCCACATCTGCACTCTCTGCATCTTGGCACTGTCACTGCAGTCTAGCCTGTTTTGTTTTTTTTAGATGAAGACCAAAAATGTAAGGATGCAATGCATAGGACACTAAATTATGTGTGTAATTAATCATAGGTTCTAACATTTTGTATATGTTCAAGGAAACATGCATGTGCTGTATGCAGGCAGCCCAAAACACTGAAGGCAAATTAAAATGTGTTTATTTTCAAATCACTGTAATCCATAATGTTCTTATTAACATGGATGGTTTAGATTTTTTTCAGGTGGGTTGTACCATAGTCATGGCATTACATACAATAGATGGCAATCAGCATATTCTTTTTTCTTTAGGTAGCTAAAGTATGTTTTTCTGCTGCACCCATACAAAGCAGCACACCGCTCCAAACTGCAATCTTAAGTACTTTGTGTTGCAGTCAAGACCACACTAACTGAGACCAAGACTTGACCGAGACCAGCATGTTCCAAGAAAGAAGATCAAGAAGAAGATCAAGCCTTTAAGGGGCCAAGACTGAGTCAAAAGCAATTGATTTCTATGAAGGCTTGAAGCCGTAATCAGTGACAAAAAAGCAAACTACAAATGAAATGTGATTGGCTGGATGTGAAGAAGAAATTTTTGGATCCAACAACAGTAATTATGTTAACAAATAAATCCATTGTGGTCTCAACCGGTCTTGATTAAAAATCCAGAGTCCGCTATGTCTGAGACCGAGACAAGACCGAGTCAAGATGCGTCCAAATCCGAGATGAGACTGTCTCCATATGAAGACCAATCTTGAGTACTACATCACTAGTAGTAATACACTGACTATGGATGAGAACCTCATTCAGCCCCACTTAAAAAAATCCAAACTATCCCTTTAATAAAGAAAAATCCACAAAGTCCGTAAATCTTAACATACATGTTTGTTTAAATAAAAACTAAAAAAAAAACTAAAAAGTCCCTTTGACTTTTTTATTTGACCAAAAAGATTTCACTGACTCAAATATAAAAAAAAAAATAGTAGTACTATCATGGCTTCTTTCCAATGATGAGGATGCTCATGAGGAAGACCATGATGAAAAAGATCCACATGAAAAATCTGTCCATCACCTTTGCGATCTTCTTCCATTCTGCTCCTTTGGCGCACGTGGCCCTCTGCTCTCGGAAACAGTTGGCGATATATTCAACATTGCGCACCAGCTTGGTGTCTACACCGGGGAAGCCACTAGCATGGCTGCAGAACACACAGGGGCCGAAGGTAACAGTGGGGCCATGAAGCAGAGGCTTTTTGTCTTCGGGGCAGCAGGGAAGCTTCTGGTCTACAGGGTAACAGGGAACTTTCTGATCTTCTTTACAGCAGTCACCTGTTGGGATTTTCCCATTCGAGCTTTCATATTTTCCAGGAGCAAAGCTGGAGAAGTGGCTCCTCTCATCCCTGGTGATGTGGTGCTGGGCTTTCACTCTCGGATGGTGCTGCGGTTTGGGGGTCTGAGGTCGGGAGTATTTGCGACCCTGCCACTCCTGCCGGCTACTGCTGCTGGCTGGTTTACCATTTGCATGAATATGGGAAGTGAGGTGCTGGTTATGGCTGTCATCCTGGGGGAAGTGAGAGGATGAGGAAGAGGAGGAGGCAGAGGCACAGTTCTCACCCACCTCATAAACAAAGAAAATCTTGGACATGTAGTCAATGATGAGGACTTTTGCCCAGTGGGGGACTGGTTTGGCCTCTGCACCACAGAAGTGGATGTTCATGATGAAGATGGTGAGAGATGTGGAGGCTGTGACCATGGTCATAGTAGCAATATAGTACTTCCCTGTGTGACAAATGGAAACAAAAAACAGACGGGAGGGGAGTTCGCTCTTAGAACCAAAATAAAAAATAGGGATGTCTTTAATATTTGTTATAATTTGAATCCATTTGTCTTTTGCTTTTTGTAGAAATTTCACTCAAATTCCTAACCAGTGAAATCATTCTAAAGATGCTATACATATTGGTTTTATATTAACAATCTCATTCTAGATCACAGTTTCTTTCTCTTTGACAGCACCTAGGGCAATAAGAAGGTGTGTTTTTGGATCTCACTTTTACTCGTTTCTGAAGTGTCATCATCTGTAGTCATTGCTCTTTTCCTTGTTTGTTTTGCCATAGCAACCATCTACTCACAAAGCAAGCAGACAACGGGGGGAAAAAACTGTAAACAACAGTAATGTAACAGTAACGGTAGTAACAGTAATTTGACTAATTTCAAAACGAGACTCCTTTGCAAGGTGTGGTCACAATAACAAACAGACCAGTGAAAGGTATGGAGAAATGTTTGATTTCGCTGTAGGGTCTCTTCCATGCGGTTATCAGACATCTACAATAACAATTTGAGCTCATCAGTCGCAAAAAAAAGCTCTGTTCATAAACGCAAAACTGACGGTGCAACAATCGCCCATAGGGACCATATTGCAGCCCTGTTTTTTATATTTTCTTTTTCATTTTTTTTTTATTTGTTTTGTTTGGTTTTTTTTACTAATTTAGGGTAATTTTCTTGTTCTCTTGACTTATTTCTTGCACTCACCTATAAGGGGCACACTCTCGGATGGAGGCATACTCTCAGCCACCATCAGCTGGAACACAGTGAGAGCCAGAAGAACGGTCACTCCGAGAGAAACCTTCTCCCCTGAGTCTGCAGGCAGGTAGAAACCAAGAGGAGCCAAGAAGGAGATGAGGAAGCAGGGGAGGAGGAGGTTGAAGATGTAAAAGGAGGAGCGGCGCTGCAGGAGCACCGTATAGGTGATGTCGGGGTACGGGTCAGAGCAACAGCCGTACATGATGACGTTCTTGGTGGCCGGCATCCCGTGGCACTCCCACTCCACATTTTCCACAAAGTCTGACAGGTCACCGCTGTCCATTCCCATAATGATGTCTACCTGAAATTAGAGTGATGGATAAGTCAGTGTAGAGGGGACACACAATCAGCTCCAACCACTGACATTTTACAAAAAAAAGACAATTTCAGCAAATGCATATAGACACTTATGTATGACCACAGAAAGAACATCTCTGAACAAAGAGACTCATAAGCAAGAGTATATGTGTGTCTGATCGCTTTCTCAAGCCGGCCGGTCTCAGTTACCACCTCGTCTCGACCTGAGTGAGTCTTGTATCATTTAACAAAGTCAACTAGCCTGTTAAATTTAGGTGATACAGATCATCAATATCCTGGTGGATTGTGAGTGCGCACTGGTCACATGTATACAGGTTTTTCTACACACCTGGTTGCCATTGTAGGTCCAGGAACCAAAAGTCAGGTTACATTCCTGGCTGTCAAAGGGGAAGTAGGAGACGTCGACCACACAGGAGCTCTTGGTGATGGCAGGAGCATCCCAGGTTATCTCTCCATTGTAGCGCAGCCTCACGTTGGTGTCCATTGGCCCTGAGAAGTCATCGTCAGCTCTGGAAGAGGAGGAAAAGCTGTTTGTGTAAAGACACCTGATTACAAGCTGTGCCAGTGAAACAAACTGGCATTCACTTCCAGTCTCCAAAGTGGGCATGGTCGTCTCTCCCCTGCATTTCTCCACCTCATTTAGAAAGTGTAGTAAATGTTGTGTGGATGGATTAAATATGATTCAAAACAAAACAACACTATATACAGTGCAAAGTTAATGTTTGTTTCTCATTTTGATGCTCATTTTTATCTGCTACCTTAATATCTGATATCAACGGATTCCTAACTGGGGGTGTGCCAGCTGCCATCTACTGCAGGTATACTCTTACTGAGGTTAAGTTCCTCCTACAACCACACTTCAGAAAATCCAATGATCCTTGTAACCTTTTACAATGAGGGTTTTACAAAAAACAGCAATGTTGTGTGTGTGTGACGTACTCGCGTACTTGTTATAGAGGACGAGGTCGGGCCTCCACACAAGGCTGCTGGGGATGTGAATCACCTCCAGTCCGTCATACTCCTCTTTATCCCACTTCAAGTAAGCATCATGCCACGTCTGCCTGATCCACAAGTAGGCAATCAGCACCTGGTTCCTCTCATCCTTTACTCACACACACACACACACACACACACACACACACACACACACAATGGTTATAATCTAACAGCAGCTTAAAGTAAGATCCTCTTGGTCTCCGTCTCATTTCTCTGTTGCTCATCAACTCTCTGAGCATTACGAGGGGCTCAGAGGATCACAACAGCTGAAATTCAGACTCGTCTGTCAATATCAGGTGGATGAGCAGTCGTTTTCTGGCGTGGGTGGGTGGGGTTGGTTAAGGTATTGATGCCAGTGCCTCATTGAAGTGAACCAATGAAAACATGACCGCTCGGGGTAACAGTACACTCACACACACACACACACACACACACACACACACTTATTCGAAGTCTACCCTCTCACTGCGTTCTTCTCAAACATGACAACGTGATGTTACATTCAAACGGAGAGCCCTCTCTCTAAGCACACACACCCAAACACACGTGCACAACACAAGTGCTTATTCACTGCGGGCTGACACAGCACTGAACCTGAACAGGAACCCGAGCCAGCTGAGTAACAGTAAGCCCAGGCTCTACAGTAGGAGGTCTGTCTGTCATTCATACACATCCAAATCTACAAACTCAACTTCTGGTGACGCTGAGTGAATGTAAATTCAACATCTTCATGTTCTAGGCCTCGGTTCACTGTGTATATGGTTTCAGTATTTATTTGATCTCTCTCTAAAACATCATCAAAGGTTATGGCTGGGTAGTTTTACTCTTAGCAGAGGGGCAGTGTAAGTAATTGATGGTACAAGAAATGTTGACTTTTTTTGTTATGGCGCTGTAATGAGGGATGAGCTCATGGTAATTACTGAAAACCATCACATACTGTATTAGGCATCTATGTCTAGAGCTTTAATAGAAACTTTTTGTGTATGACAGATTCAACTGCAGAATTTGATATTTTTCAGGCCAAAATATCAACACAGTCCTGTTGTCTGGTTTAGTTTAGTAATGTTGTACCGTAATGTACAATACACATTATTTAATGAGCACTTAAGAATTTAAATATGAGGAACATGCCGATGTGTGAATACACACCATGTCTTTGATCTGAGAGAGGGTGATCTGAAGGGTGACGTTGAGGGCTCTGTCGGTGTCCTCGACAGGCCGCAGAGCGCTGGAATAGTTCTCCATCAAATCATTCAGAAGCTTGTGGGCAAAGTGACCCTGAGCCGAGTGAGCCACTGCAGAGAGACACATGTGGTCATCAGTCATTTTCAAGATTTTGGCAAATCAACCTTAGTGCTTTTTAATGTAGTTTCTTGTAGCAGACCAATGAAGACCATGATAGACTTACTTAGCTTAAACTGAATTTTCCTAGACATTCTAGTTGTGCCTTTCAGTTCATCTAAAAAAAGTAAGCATTAAATGCTCTACAATGCCCTTTCTTCAAAAACTTCAACATCACTACTTTTTACTACTCTTATTACCCACAAAGCAAAGTGCACTTAACACCATTAAACCTCAGCATCACATTATTTAACGCTTTGAAACCTGGATCAACATCAGCTTTCTTGTGCTGGGTTCAGATGACTTTCGTAAGCAAACTTGAGTAAACTAATTTGCTTTCTTTCAAAAACACAGCAGACAAAAGGGAATCAGCAATTTGGCATGAAATATCCTGCAAAGTCATTTTCCTTGTAACTTTTTACTTATTTCTTTTTGTTTGTTGTTAAGTTGCTCGTTGCCCTCGTTCTATGTCAGAAATCGAGCCAATTTTCTCAGCTTTTAAAGGGATAACCAAAGGAAAAGCATTTATGTGCACACGTTAAAAACAGCACATCTTAAACTCATTAACAGCAGCCCAGACATCATTTTTTCCACATGCAACAGCATCTGACTCACCTTCTGGAAGCAGCATCGCCAGGCAGATTATTGGAATCATCTTGAGCATTTATTAACACCTCCAGGAAGAAATTAAAGGTAACTGCAACCAGCAATCTAACCTTTGGTTTCATCCCCTAACAGACCTACATGCTGCCCGTTCAACCCCAGTTGAACTCAGTTGCAGATAGCAGGGCGCCACTTCATCTGGCCGTCCTCACAGAGAAGCTCTTACTGCTTGGCAGGGGAGGCAGCATGTCTGCTGACTGAGACACGGAATAAAACTCGGGCTATCACATAACAGCAGCAGACTGAGAGAAACAGGATGCTCACGAATCATCGCCTCACCACACACTGGGCTATTCAGCTGTCAATCAAACGCCTGCAGCCAGGTGAGCTGCTGGCGTACTCCTACAACTCACTGCCAACACCAGGAAGGCAAGAAGGAGAAAAGACAAGGAAATCAATCACTCAGTTATACATACATTACTGTGGCTAGGTCTTTAGAGGTATACAAATATTATATACATTAAAAATAGCAATAAAACATGTCACGGTTGTTTTTAAGTAATACTTCTCGATGGCAGATTTTCAGCCAAGTTGAGGCACTTTCTGCAAGTCATATTTGCATTAAAAGTTGCAAATAAAAAAAAATTTTTTTTTTAAGTTGTACTATTTGAATCATCTTTTTTGTTGAGGATACCGATACCCCAAAGAATCATTTTAATATTAATTACTCATCCTACATTACGCTAAAGTAGGAAAGAAAAGTTTGTCCCAAAATGATTTTTGGATCCAGGAACTTGTGACTTTCTGACATTGACTCACAAGACAGGCAGATGGTTCATAATCAGTTACTGGAACTTGAAATTATTCTAATAAAAACATTTTTTTGCTCAGCCAGTATTTATAGATTTGCAAGGGCTAGGCACTTCAGAGATGTGATCAATATTTAATAAATAATAATACATATTTTTGTGGCCTTTATGCTATGTGGGCTTCTTGCAGAAAGATGGGGGTCACAGAGTCCATGGCAGGGTAGGGGTGGGTTCCGCTGTGATGAAGTCACGTCAATGAAGCCTTTAACATTTTAATAATTCAACAAGTTAATTTATTTGGCGTGCATTTTAATAGCACAGAGAGTGATTATCTCAGTGCCAGGAAGAAGTGTGTTTTTGGTTTTGTGTATTCAACCCTATGTAGTACAGTTGTCCTCTCTGCTCTGGGATGCTTGGAGGAGTTCCAGATGGCTAGAGAGATATGCCAACTTCTAGTGGAAGGACACAAAATGAGCTTTTGTCACTCGGGGCGCCTGTGAAACCTGAGGCTAGTTTGCTGAGCAGCAGGTGCAGCCCTGTACAGTCAAATCCACCGTAATATTGTCACTGAGGTGCTTTGGTGGATCTACACTACATACTACTGTTGATTAGGGGACATAAACACATCAATGTGAGCTTTTCCTCCTGTTCGGTGCCAGTATGCAGGCTAAAATGTAGCATTCAGATTACCGCCAGGGATTCTTGGAGAGGTTCAGCATGGACACAACACGCCACCAGGCAGGCCATCTGTTATTGTGCTCGTTCTCACTAGAAGCAAGGTGATCTGAACATTATGATAAGAGCCTGTGTCACATCCTTGTTGATGCTCTAAATGCACAGAAAAATGTGCTTGCTCAACCACTGTATGCAACAGCAGCGCAGGAAATACTGTACAGGTCCAAAAGCTACTGTACAAAAAAAGGCAAATCTGCATAAGCAATTCACCAGTTCTTCTGCGCGCATTTTCTTCTTCTAAATTGGCTTGCTTGCTCCATTTTCACTAGCAATGCAATTCCCTGTGGGTTTAATTTCTGTTGTTTTTTGTAGATTTAGTGTACCATCCTAGTTTTTATTCAAATGCATGCACAGCCAAATAAGCTTATTAACAAGTTAGATTCTAAACATCAACAAGCATGAACTGTTTTATTTGTCAATATAAGGATTAGGATTAAATTTATAAGAATCTTCAACTATTTTTCTGAATATGACAATTTGACATTTTACATTTTTCGATTAAGATGTGTAGGATATGTCGGTATTATTCGGGTTTAATATCATTATTTGAGCATGTATACAGTGCACTCAGAATATACTCCTGAATTGGGATTTTTACAAAAGGTTGCGATACCCAGCCTCTTGCCTGTTTACAGTTAGCTCTGTACATTTGTTGTGGATATGTTGGACACAAACCATCTCACCAACAGTTTGCAAGGCTGTATAGTAGAGATGCAGACCAGCTTTTAAACATTAAAAGCAGCAACAATAAGGAACTTAATATCAACAGGTATTTGGATATGGACAAATGAAACAATACTGTTCTTTTCACAAAAGTGGCTGAAGAAATGAAAGCGGGAGGGACGAGTTCGTACTACCAATCAAGTCAGACTCCAGTACGAAATTTTGAAAAATCCTATTTTGATGCATAGAAGCAAAACGACAAGCAGCTGCAGCTGTTTGACTTTTCCATATTTTAATGTGACAAACTACATGTTAGGGCACGTTACTGGCTGCATGTACTCTGAACTATTAGTAAAATATCCATTTTCATTAGCCATGTAAAGGCTGAGTAGGAATATTGTCTTTATTGGGAATATGGGCTTGTTGTGTTTCCGCTGAGGAAAAATGAATCCAGTTAAGTATACAGCGCACCAAAGAGACGTCACGGAAAGGTGTGGATTAATTTACACAGACTTTATTATCTTTATTTACAGATGAATCATTTTAGACATATTTATCTGTTGGCGCAGTTAAGATGATGCAATATTTTTCAAACTCGTTTTGAACTATTTCCATCCAGACTTGTGACAGGTTGTGTTACCGCTGAACTTTTTTATTTTATTTTATTTGTTTGTTTGTTCTGTTTTCTTTCAGTTTAAAAACAAGAATCCAAGTGTATTCCTGCAGGAGGCCAAAACCAAATAAAAGTTTTAAAAAATGTGGGGGAAAGGGACAGGTGAAGTAAGCCATGTTGAAAACAGTTGTGGGGGATGGAAGCTGGGTTTTGCTGCAGGAGCTTTGGATTTGTAAGACAGCTGAAGTTGGGAGAAAACGTTGCATGGAAATGAGTATGGCTACTGTGTGAACACCTCTGTGACACTTAAAGAGCTGGCCTCCAGAACAGGAAATAAGCCTTGTCGTTCTCTGGGTCTGTTTAGTGTCTGTTACCTGGTGCACCATTTTTACTGTCCCACAATTTAATTTAATGTCCAAATTTCAGGTTTCTGCACTTTATAGTGCCCACAAAAGCTCCTGGTGATGGTACAAGATATTCAAAACATTTAAAATTTTAAATTACTACTGATTTAGTAGCCTTTGTCACTTTAAAGTACCCCAAATTACTTAGTGTTTATTGTGTAAGGATCAATGAAGTGGAGGTAAGATAAGACATATTACAAATGAGATAACAATTTTAAGTGTTTTAAGGCTCAATCCCTATTTAGAGGACCAGCCCACAAGTGTGTAAAAAACAAGACCAGGTCCAAAAGAGCCTCCTTGAATGGCTTGACTCACTCCTACAAAGGTTTTCACGAATGAAGGTAAATGCACTGCATAGGCAAGGATAAGCCGCTGACAGCCGCTTCTTTGTCACAGCCAAAAAAGCTGGGAGAGTGGCGGGCGTGGGCGGGGTCTTAAGTCTGGCATTTGCTTCAAAAGGGCCGAAGATGTGGTTGAATTTCTGATTGTAGCGCTGAGTGGAATGTTGAATGAACTTAAAGAAACCAGAGATAAGAGCTCATAGAGCGACTGATTGGAGTGTGGTACAGCAGAGGTGATGAGCGGAGAGGATAGAGGATAGAGGATGAGGAGGAGGAGGAGGAGGAGAGGGGGGAGCGTGGAGGTGAGGAGTCCACTGAGAAACAGAGGGTGCAACAGGGGAAGAGATGCCTTGAGACAGCAGGAATTCAGGGGAGAGAGGGTGTGTATGTGTGAGGAGTAAGGGGGGAGGGATAGGGTTCAAGAGGAAGATGAAGAGGGTGTCAAGATTCAGTTACTGAGCAGTAGCTCTGTCGCTGTCTCCACATCCCAGGATTTCGACGACAACGCCACTATTACTGCATTCTAGGGAGAAAAACAAAGCACATTCAAAAACAGTATTTTATTCTGCAGCAGAATTCAGCAGTGCAAAGCACAGTAGGGGAGGACAAAAAGTTGAGAAATACTTACTTTTTCAAAGCCCATGGCACAGAGTTTGTCTATTTTGCGTGTGTACTCCGGACTGGAGACAGGAGCACCTGCATAGACATGAGACCAGAGCCTCGCTGTCTGTTTGAACATCTCTGGGTTCTGCTTGTACTGTGTGATGAACAAACGTGAAAAACAACAAAAGTTTGTTTGAAAGGGGTTCAGTATACCATCGTCAACAACCGTAACATGGTGCTTTTCTTCTTTGTTTCGCTCCGCAAGCACATATGGAAGAGAAGTGCACTTATGATCGAGTGTATGTGTGGCTACACAAAAGATTGTACTTTTTTTTTTTTTACTCTCTGCAAAATGTTGGTTGCTGATGAGACAGTCAGAGCCAAAGAAACAAGTACAGCTACAGTTTCTGCCCAGTGGTGCCCAGCAGTCTGTTTCTATGCTGTGTTTGCATTTCTAAAATCAAATGCAGGTGTAGCTTTTCTATCCTCATGAAATATTAGCATTTAAACTACTTTTAAATAAAAATAAGAGACTAAGACTTTTTTCGATCAGTCTGTGATCGGATCATTCAGAGCGGATCAGATCAATGGATTACAGGTGCTGTTTCCATGGGAACGTGGCCAATTTCATCATAAGTAGGCTGGAAAACAACAAACACTAAAACTATATGAATTACCGTTACATTTCACTTTCAAGGGGCCTGGTGATCTGTTGCTCTGTCTGTGCCCAGAGCACACTCTGTCATGGGAGAGAAACTCAAAATCTAAATATGGCAGCACATGCTGATAATGTGGTGGTGCACCACAAATAAATGCATGTGTGGGAAACCCCGCAATTTAGTGCAACACTGTCCAAACCTCTTGAACAGCCTCAGATTTCTACTCCATATTGGACCTCTGACAAATTGCAAACTGTGCTGAAAACAGAAGCTGGCTGGAGATGTACATAATAAAAAACATCTTACACTAAATCTTATCTAACCTCATTTCATTCCTTCATGTGTTTCACTGGGATGTGGGCTGCTAAGCAATAGATTAGTGTTACTACAGTGCATGACACAAGGATTAGTGATTGCACTGTACGTAGGTGTTGTAATGTGTTCAGTAAAAGGAGGTGAAGGGCAAACAGCTCACTGCCTACACATGATATTTCACAACAGGTTCATTTTACAAGCACTGTACTGAATATTACTGAACATGTCACAACTGTAACAACAAACGACCGGTGAGCAGCACAGAAAGAAGCATGATGCATCCATCCTTAAAAGGTAATTTGAGGTAACAATCCAGAGTCATCCGCAGGTGACCTCGAAATGAAAACCTGAACAGACCAATCTACTCGACTTTTAACATCAAAGTTGCAAGCAAGACCAACATTTCCTCTGCGGCAAGTTTTGGTGGAATCTAATAATTTATCTTATTAAAGTCAAGATCGTATGATTTCTCCAGTGACATTCTGTCAACATGAGAGAGGGGGTGCAAAACAAAATAGATTCAGCAGCTTTTCCATATTTACCTGCTACAGTATGGTGTCCCAAGGCCATCATAGTTAAGGTTTTGAAATGTGTAACATTTAGTACACAGCTGTCAAGTACACATCTGTGTGCCCGGTAGATGATGGGATTTGTTCAACAGTCGTTTGGTAAAAAATACAGTTCTCGTCCTGATTTTTTGAAATTCAGGATACATAACAGCCTAAACTTTAGCAACCTCTGTGTCTGAAAGTTAAGTTGAAAAAATAAGCAAGTGATACTCGGGTCAGCAATTTGATGTCCACCTGGTTCAAGGAAACCAGGTGGACAGTAGGATTTTGACACATCCTACTGACAGAGGCAGATGTGTGAGGTGCATGTCGTGATCAATGTCCTGGATTAGAAGCTTACCTTGCCCAAATCTTTCCCTGTCAATCCTTCCTGTATGTCTTCACTTCCTATTGTCAATTTAAGGCAAAAAATGTCATATTTGAAAGAAAAAAATTGGAGAGGATCTTTCTGTTATAAACGCCAGTCTTAACCAGCAGTGTGGGGCTACAACTAATATGAAAATACTAAAAAATCAAAATCACATTCTGCCCTTGGTGACATTATCAAGTGCCTTATTTTAACCGACTGACTACTTAAGACCCAATGTTTAATATACTGTCATATAAGACAAAAAATAGGAGTAAAATCTCACATTTGGGGATCTGGAACTATTACATTTTTCAAATGCCTTAAACACAGTAAAATTGATGCTAATTAATTTTCTGATGACAGATCTACAGCAGTCTATCAACAAGCCCCATCCACTAGTAAGTAGTATGTCTCTGCAGGTGCCACTGTAGGGCTAAATGAAACTGACACAACTATCAAATATCACTATAATTGTGACAATTTTTTTTAAAGGAATTCACTGTTCAATTTACACTGCTAGAACTCCTACAGATTAATATAGAGGTCCCTAACCATACCAGGATTATATAATGACAGGCTCTGTAAATGCTAAGGTTATGAGAGTTATTTTCACTTAAACACTGTCATAATAATGTGAGAACTCTCCGTGTAATTGAAGCTTTTCCAAGCAGAAAGCATTTGAGATACATCACAATACTACAATAATCAAATACCTGCACAATATCTGGTGTCAGATGGAGGGGAGCACAATATTATATGCATATGTTGCTCTGCCTAAAAAATTAGAAATACAATATCAGTTTCAAACAAAAGTCAAAACATAGATACACCAGCACACCCACCTGATTGGCTACCACTGCATCTTGAGGATCATCTGGTTCTGCAGCTGCCAGTAAGGCTTGTAGTGACAAAAGGACTGTCCTCAGTGTCATAGCTGCTGCCCTGAAAGAACATACAGGACACTGCTTAGTGCAACACAAAAACAATGTCAGCTTTTCTCGTGGACTTTAACAGACGTGTTTACATAAAAGTTTCTGTTCCTGCATAGGAGCACTGGGGATATATTTTCAATACTAAACTAATCTCTATAAACTGATATCTGCATTTGTATGCAGAATCTGTGGGCAACAAGACAATGTTTTGGTTTTGTAAGCAGTCTGGTCTCTGTTCATAGTCCATGTAGTATTGACCATTTTATGTCTAAGTAGGCTTTGATTGCAAGCAAATAAACAGTCTGTGTGGAGAGCAAAATAAGCAGAATGGGCCAAAATGCAATCTCTGAACCCATCAGCTTTTGTCTGATGATGATTTAGATTTTCTTTGATTTATTAGCTGGCTACTCGTGAAAAAATCAAGTCGCAGAAGTTGTCTCTCACTTCCATCTCGATTCATGCATCTCAAATTGCTAATTGAACTGTAAACAATGATGGGCGAACGGGAGAGGAAGTCCCTGCACAAATATCCGTTATCCCGATATCTGCTGGATACATCGGAGCCCCCAAAATATTGGCCTTTGCCCCCAGAGGCTAAATAGTCATCAGACCAACAACCAATGGGTTTTGAGTTTAATACTCAATGTGATAGTGGACTGGCTAGTTTAAACATCTTTGATCTAAAATGTGCCTCGACACTTATTGGGATAAATATAACAACTAATGCCTTTCATGTCATCATGTTCGACCTCTATTTAACCTTGTTGTAGCTATTTTTTATACTGTACCAATGTATAAAATGTAGGAGTATAGATCAGTGCATATTGGGGCTATTTGCACAGTTTTAAAAATGAAATTACTGCCAAAAAGATTGTCTAGTCATCAAATTGTTGACAGAGGTGGATATTAGAACAGTAACTGGAACAGCGTTGCCTTCAAAGGCTTTACGTACAATATCTCTGCAAACAAAAATAACATATACAAAGAGGGTCCTAGCCCTTAGATCGGTTTAGCATTGCCACTGCAGACAGAACTCTTACATATGGGTGGGGCTGTTGTCACTTGTCAGCAGCACTCGCTGTATTTCCGAGGTCACCGGTTATACAGAGTGAAGTCTGCGCCCTGTTTATTGTCCATAGAACGGGGCTGCGGGCTGCAGTGAGACTCTCTTAATGGAATATTTAAAAATAGCAGGTTTGTGCAGTGACTCCTCTTCAGGCAAGTGCGGGGGTTTAGTCTTTCCAAAGCACGCAGGAACAACGCTCCGACAAGTTTTTTTTCTCCAAATGAGGATTAGAATACATGCAGTTCACATAATCCAGCCGCAATTAATATACCTTTATTAAACACTTAAAGATCCATTCATTACTAAAAGTGTGTCATCCAGGAAGGACAAAAAAACAAACGGAGTGGTCTAAGTTGTCTTATTGAAATTTAAGGTGTTCTGATGCATTCACGTTGTCATGTCATGCAATGAGTAAAGGAGGTAAATGTTTCACGTTAAAAGTTGCTGGCAGTCCGCCCAATGAATTAAATCTTTTTTGTCTTAGTCTACAGCTGCTGCTAGAGGCTGCGAAACATCCTCTTATTTTATAGTTATAGTTTACTAATGTTTGAAAAACTTGTCACAGTATGAACATTGGTTAAAGCAGCTAGCTGTGTTGATGAGTGTTTCTTCTCTGCTGTCCAATGAACAGACTGCAGCGTTTCAAGATACACCTGTCAGTAGCTGATCTGTGTGCTAGGTACCCCAGACAGAGAAGCGACAAAAATGGGGACAGTTCCAAAGGTACTGAAGTTACCATCCACATATTTTCACTTTTCAAAAAATGCATACCGAGCTAAAACAAACAGAACCAACCTGCTGGTAGAAATACCCCATTAGATATGGCCATGGCTTTGGTCAGGAAGACACTGTCTTACAAGACTAGGAAAGTATTTCATGATGGATATGTGATAGATAAAGAATGACAGGAATGCTAGCACACATTCACTCACCACTGGTCTTTGAGAATGTCCAGACATATTGCACCTGTGACCGAGCTGATGTTGGGATGCCAGATCTTTGTGATAAACCGCACCTGAGATATTACATGAAAAGGGGACGGAGCAAATCATCTGCACATTAGCACACTTAATGAAACATTTCTGAGGCCAATGTCCTCAAGGAAAGGGATGGTTATCAGTACCAGTAAGAGTGATGAATCCCTACCTTGGGTGGATTGAATGGATACGTCTCTGGAATTTTAATTTCTAGTTGATATCTACCCCCTGGAAGAAATTAGACAATTATTCACAAGTCATGGCAGGGCTTTTTCAAGCAAGCACTGTTAAGGTTTAGTTTATGTTATTAAGGATTAAAAGGACTCTTGAAATAGTTAGTTGACGGATGTCAGTGACGCCCAATATCACATAATGAACTTGTGCCATCATACACACAGGTTAGCAGTGAGTTTAAATTAGCCCCTCACCTTCATATGGTGTGTCTGGTGGCCCAGCTATTTCCCCTTTAAGTTCTGTGAAGTTCTCATCCACCAGATCCACCTTTATCTGGTTTTTGCTCGTCTGAAAGAGTGAAAAGGCAAAGAGGCGATATGACTACAGCAGACAGGCAGGCTGCAAAGTGTTAAGCTAGCTCGCTGTCAAACTCAAACCTGCCTATGCAGCAGAAGTTGACACCCCCCCAGCAGCATTAGCCAAAGTTGACCTCAACTTGTTGCACACATCTGACGGATCTACATATAATACGTGTAACGTAAGTTGATAACAATCTCTGCAGATACAGGGGGGACATATGTGAAAGCAAACCTTTAGTAGTACACGCGGAGCACACCAATCTTTCTTTGCTAACACGGCTGCATGGTTACCATAGAAGGCATGGTAAGCTAGCCAGTTAGCAATATGAACTCACTTAATTGAGATAATGTTCTAATAGCCTGATAATCTGCTTGCTAACAACAGTAATACCTTTGGCTTTAACTTCACAACAGTGGCACATTAACAGCTAGCTCCATTAGCTATTTATGAAGCCGGATGCACTGCCGTGTCTGAAGCTAAAGCTAGCAGCCTGGTGATTACAAAGCTGACAGCCAGCGACGCGTCACTCACATTCAGCCTCCCAGTCAAAGAATAAACACGGAAAGCAGCAATATTCAGAGGCAAATGTGACAACCAACCTCTTCACTTTTCAGCACCTCCTTAAATTCCCGTTTTATCCTCTGAACTGCGATGTTGGCCATGGTTCCCCCGTGTTCCCGTCCGGTTGGGGCCTCGCCGCCGTCCGACCTGACTAACGGTAGCAGCTAGCTTGTTCAGCCTACAGTAGCGCTGCACTTTTTGGATACACCCTCAAAAATAACGGCTGGAACGTTGTTCGCCGCGAGCACCGTTAGTCCCGGTTACCAAGGTGATGTTATAAATGGTTAAAATGGCTCAGCATGCGTCTATCATCTCAAATGTGTAACAACACAATGGTTGGTGGTACTGAAAACATTTTAATACCAAACTGCATGCAGTCTGGAGGAGAGAGGGTCATGTGATCAGTATTGCCATCCTGAACGCCCTCTCCCATTGGTCGACACGTTAATGATGAATAGTGTATTATTATTATTATTATTATTATTATTAAAGGCTATAAAAACCACATGATGTCCAAAGGGGTGGTATAGCCTATGTATGAAAAAACAAACAAACTGGTAAACAGGGCTTCATACACTGACTTGTAGATTATATTTAGGGACTGTACTTTATATGAGATGGATGATGGATGATGGATCCGAGAAGAATACTGTGTGTTAATTGTAGTCTGACTGTTTATTTGTGTGGCTGTGTGGCCTGGGTCTCTCGGTTGTCCAAGGTAAATTTCTCCTAAGGGAGACAATAAAGGCTAATCTTAATCTTAATCTTAATTTTATTTATTAGAGTTATGGAGTGGCTGGATTGTGGCCTAGTTTTTTGTTTGTTTGTTTTTGTTTGTTTTTTATGTCATGACCCTCCTGGGAGTCACGGATATGAGCCACAAATATTTTTCTTTGAGCCTCCCTTAGTGACTGGGGGAAAATGCATGATCCCCCCCCTTCACCATAAATAACCATATTTGATGTGGGTTTGGAGATTTTTAAAGAAAACATGCATTTCAAACCTATTTTGGGATTGTGAGGGTATTAAATGCTACTACAAATCAGAAAAGGAAACTTCCTCCCCTGTGCTTTAAAGTTTTGCACCACCCCCTCCACTCTCATAAATATCGAACAGTCCCCCCCCAGATTAGGTTTAATCATTATGATGTGATTTGTTTTGTTTTTTGTTTTTCTGTTTTGGTTGTTTTTACATCATAACGTTCGCGAGAACTAAAATATTTTCCTTTAGCCTCCCAGAATGACTGGGGAAAAATGCATGACCCTTCTTCCACCATAAATAACCATAACTGATGCAATTTTGGAGATTTTAAATAAAAAATGCCTTTCAAACCCACTTGCAGGTTTCGGGGTTCTGAGGGTATTTAAAATAAATAAAAACTACAACCATTTGAAGTTGAATGTCCCTCCCCTAAGTTAAAATAAAATAAAATAAAACAACAATAACTCTCTCCCTAGTGCTTAAAAAATATCTGAAGTGCCTCTGCCGTTTTTTACCATGATTCCCCTCTCACAGTTCCTAAAGTTTGCATCACATGATGTGAATAAAAAGTCATTTGCTTTTCATCACTGCGACATTTTTTCATCTGATGATACCACTTAACTCCGTCTGTCTCACATATGCAAGTCACACAAATCAATGTTTTCAAAGAAAGATAAGGACAAATATGAGTTGAAAGAAAATCCTTCACTCTTAAGTGAGAGTAAAATCCTTAGACAGGTATGAATGAAGAACAATTAAAGACATATAGAGGATAGGCTGCTGATTAAAAGTGATGGAGATGCAATCACCCAGATGTGTTACATCCTTGGACTAATATAAGGTGAACCCCACCAACAATCATGTCAATCTGTGAAATGCAAAATCATATCAATTGTCCACAGGCATTGCAAAACACTGACATGCAAGCGTTCACTGTACAGAAGTGTTACACAGTGTTTCATCAGAGCTACAAACGAAGACACTAGGGGGAGTCATTGTCCCGTGCACATTCACACAGTGTGTTCAACAGTAAACATCTTGTCTGGTGTTTGAATTGTGAGGACCCCCAGGGTGTCATTTCTGTGCAGTTAATTCACATGTCAGTGTGATTTCTTGCAGGCCTGTGCTCTTCAGGGCAAGAGGGAACACCTAAAAGTGCTCAGGTTATTTAAGTCCATGTGCAGCTGGTAGCTCACTCGCTGGCTGAACTTCCACTCTGCTGCTTTTCCTCGTTGGTGTGGTTGTGTTTCCTCAGCTTTTTTTTATTGGTTTTGCTCTTATACACCGTGTCTCCATTTTTGCTGCAGGAAAATGCAGCAGCGAAGTGGAAGTTCAGCCAGAAAGTGAGCTACCAGCTGCACATGGGCTTAAATAACCTGAGCCCTCTCAGGCTGCCTTAACCAGCATCTGCCTGCAGAGAGAGCACACAGACAGGTGAATGAACAACACAGAGATGACACCCTAGGGGTCGTCGCAGAATTAAGTGGATACCACTTATAAACAAATTTGAAAAACTTGTTCTGAGAAAGATTTGTGCAATCTACAAGTAAATCTGTAATAATCACGTAAAATACATTAAAGATGCATTTTAGTCTGATCCACCCAACATAATCCTCACCGAAAAAGAGTTAATAACAATACTAGAATGACACATTATCTCCATAATGGAGGTCATAGGTAAAGTCAAAGCATTTCTTCTCCTTTACAGTATATAATAGAGCTGACAAAATCAATTCTCAGCTTTTGTTAATAACATGCGAGTCTTTAGCATTCAGCAAATCTGTTAATCTCACTGTCGTTTTACTGTAGGAACACAGTATTTGTTGGTGCACTGATCACACAATATCACAAGCACAGGCACAAGCATTACTGGATCAAACACAATTGTAGTTATTGCTCTGCTTTGTCAATAAAGCACACACAGTTTGTCTGCGACTCATTACAGAGTTTGTCTCTACAGTTCTATTTAACAGGTGGACACAAGCAAACAGGGACTCCTTTCCTTCTTTTCCTTCTGTTCACCCCCCTGCGCCGGCCTCTTGTTTGGTTTCTCTTGGTGATAATGACAAAGACTACAAGTGCTGTTAACATTAACGCTGTTATAAGAAGGCAACCTCCAAAGACCAGCATGACTTTGTTGTTGAACATCCATGCACATACAGAGCAATGTTCGTGCAGCTCACTAGACCTGCAGGTCTGCGTGGTGTTATCCTCAGGGAAACCGCCACGAGCGATGATTTCTCTGTAGACAGCGATGGAGGCTTTGGCTTTGGATTGATGGTGGGTGGAGGTGAAGAGGCCAAACTGGGGGGCATGCTGATCTTGTAGTTTCCACATGTAGAACCCCTGCAGGTTGACTCCATCTAACTGGCGAGCTGGAGACAAATTGGATATGAATATCCCACATATACTTTATTTTACCATCATAAAAACACCCAAATATTAAGAGTAAATGCCAAGTGCATATACAGGTGAGCTGAGGGCCATTAAGGGCAAAGTATGAACACTGAAATGATTAACACTGTACTGTTTCTCTCTTCCCTCCTCTCTCTTTTTATGGTCTTGATGGTTTCTCATTAAGTCCGTTTTTATAGTGGGAAGCAATATGGTCATAAAACATGTATTGCGTGTGGATCTGTGCCTCTTTCTCAACATCCTGAGCACAACAGAGGTCCAATTCGTTCCTACTGAAAAATGATCACGCAGAACATTCATGCAGAGGAACTTAACATGCAGTGTAGGAAGAAGTATTCAGATCCTTTTGTTAAGTGAAAGTGCTAAAACCACACTGTGAAAATACTCCACTACAGTAGGCATTTCACTGCTGTAGATGTTTAAGGTTTCAGTCATTTTTACTCCTTTATACATTCTTGGGAAGTTTAATATACAGCAAAGCATTGTATTGTAAAACATAATTTGCAGCGTCACTGTCCTGTGAGAACCACATATCTCTATAAAGTCAACTTTTCATGAGATCAGCATGAGGAGGGTTTTTAAGAGTTTATTCAGCCTGAGCAACGGAAGGATTTTCTCAATCCATGAAGGAGCCTTTGTGGCACACTTCACATGATTAACAAAATGTATTATTCACATGTATCACTGCTAGACTTTTTAAAAAAGTCTCTTGGGGCCATGCTCTAAACTCAACAGGTTGTCAGCCAACTTAATTTTTGGTGTGAAAATCTTTGCTCAGAACCTGCTTCAAACGTTTACTAACTTCTCTTAGGAGATTGATCTGACACTTCAGCCTTCATGTTATCAGAAAAAAAAATCATTTTACTTGTTGTCAGGTGACAAGAAAAGCATGAGAAACTGTAATCTGAAAAGCAACTAAAAGTGCTTCACAAATGTAGTGGAGTATAAAGTACAATATCTACCTTTGAGATGTAGTGGAGCAAAAGAATCAAACTGCATTAAAAGGGGAAACTCAAGTAAAATACATGCAAGTAACATTGTAAAATACCTCAAATTTGTACTAAAGTAGAATACTTGAGTAAATGTATTTAGTTACTTCCACAGCTGATTGCATGTTGGCACATTAATGGAGATGTAGGATATGAAATGCATGACCTACCATAGGAAAAACTCTGTCAGCATGCTAGAGCCACTTTATCACCACAGCAACCCCAGCCTAAATGGGAAATCCCTGTCATGCCACAGACTCTCCCCCTAGTCATTATTGTTAACCCCCTGAATCCTAAACAAATTGATTTGAACTCTTCCAACATGGGAAAAATGCAACAAGCAACGTGAGAAGACATGGCCTAAAAAATTACCTGAAAATAAGGGGAAAAAGTAAAAAACAAAAACAGCCACAAAAAGACTTAAAATGCTGAAAATAATAAAAAAATAATTTAAAAATACATTATTTCTATTAAAACCTGATGCCTAAACTATACAGTTTCAGCTTTATAAATCTAAATCCAGTCTCTGACCCGAAATCACATTTCTGTCAACACTACCAAAGCCAGTTTAAGCCATCATCACACCCACCTTTAAAGGCCTCCTGCAGGTAACTCCTGATAAAGTGTTGCCTGAGTTTGTCCTCCACTGGAGCCTGGTCATCAACCCCACTGGCTGTCACAATGATAGGCAGAGCCCCTCCATATCTCTGGCTGACCCAGTTCAGGATCTTCCGCAGGCCCCAGGGTACCAGAGCCTGCCCCAGACTGGAGGTAGGCCAGGTGGGATCAGAAAGGATCAGACAGCCATGATCAGGGGGTTCTTTCTGCTGAAAACTGGCCTGTGTGTGGGGATATGGAGAGACCAGGCGGGTGGTAAAATGATTCAGTGCGATAAAACTCAATGTCCCTCTCAGCTCCTCGCTCTCAGTCTCAGTAAAGCTAGGAAGAGCAGATCCAGGGAGGCCTTTTTCTTGAGCCCGCTCCTCCAGATATGTCTTCATTTCTTGTGGGTAGTCCCCCTTTTGATGCTTCTCCTCATGTCTAGTCCCAAGCAATGGGTCTAAGAAGCGCCCAAGCTCAAACAAAAGGAATCTCTGTGCTGCTGCCGTATGTGAGTCCAGGAAGGGGTTTGCAGGTTCAACCCAGTCTGCATGTAACGCAAGTGACACCCGTGCTCTCTGTTGACCCGAGTGTTCCCTCTCATACAGCCTCCAGGCTTTTGCGTGAGCCAGAATAAGGTTATGAGCTGCCTGATGCTTCTCTTTCCCAGTGGAGTAAACATCCACCAGTCTGTTTGGCTCATTGACGGTGATCCAGTATGGTACCCAGGACCCCAGCTGCTGGTAGCACAGAGCTGCATATTCCTGAAAGGCCACCACTGTGCTGTAGTTGAGCCAACCACCAGAGGCATGAAGTGGCTCAGGCAAGCCCAGCCCAGCTCTGTGTGTGGGGTAGTAGAGAATAACGACAGCCTCCAGGTCCAGCTTCTTGAGCTCAGTCAGAACGCAGCGGTAGTACCTTTGGATGGAATAACAATGTGAAACGGGATTATAGAATCACATGGAATAATTCCCACTGTTAATTTAAAATCATGTAGAAAAGGTTTTTCACACCACTTTGTCAGAGGGCCTTCATGTCTAAATATGACATCCTGGGTACCCTGCTGCCTCTGTTTTGGACATCACTGGACCGCATGTCTATTTACGCTTGTTATTTGCATTGTGTCTTTTCAAAAATATACTTCAGTTTTCACAGAAATGTTCATGTTCTGCCGTGATATGCATACAGTCTTTTCCAACGTACACTTACAGCGTAGGTAAAACACTTCATTTTACATTTATTTACTTAGGCTTCAGCTACACAAGCATGTGGTTAAGTTTGGAAACACACCTAGTTTAGCTACAAAAATTCACATTAAAAGTGAGCAGTTGGCTCCCGGGTGAAAGTGCAGGGTTTGTTGAACCCATCCACCTCTACACCCGCCTGACCTATAGGGACATACTTTGTCTTTATACTACCATAGTTACTGATGGCGTTTGCCCGAGGCGTGTCATATCACTGCGAAAGGAGCCTCCATGCGTCCATGTCTGATGCTGAAATCCTCTGACAACAGGGTGGTATTTGACGAGTAGTGTTAATGCCCGCCACCTCAACAACTGATGCACCCAGAGCGTATCGTATAATTGCAAAAGGTGCCTCTTTGTGTCATGTATTACCCTGAAATCACTGACAAAGTGGCGGTATCTGACAAGTTTCGTGTGAGAACAGGTTGTTTTCGCATATGCCTAAAAGGTGGACTTAAATGTAGAAAACCGTTCATCAACTGAAGTAAGAGAGGTCCACGTTTCACAACAGCAAAATTTCATTTCTCTTCAATTTCATTTCTTCTTAAACCATGTTAAGGAAAAATGACAATATATCTACCTTGTACCTTGTTTACAATCTGTCACACAACTCGAGCAGTTTAATGAGCAGAGCAGACATAATTCTCATCTGTGTATGAGACAGTTCAAGCAGAAGTTGCTAGTTGAGATTTTATCAAAAATACATGTTTGAAAAGTACTGAGCATATGACTGGATAAATGAGACTTGGATATATACTGCACGATTTGTCTGAGAGTTTGTAAACAGATGTTTTGATATAGTTTAGCTATTGCAAAAGAGGTTCCCTATTCATCAAGAATTTTCTCCTTTTTTTGGATTGTTTGTTCACCATGGAGGCATGCAAGAAAAAGGAAGTTTTCTTCCTTAATTCAGCGTACCATGTGCTGAGTAAATGATATACAAATGATCATTTGGCAGATGAATATGTGTATTTTAACTAAAATTAACCAAACTAGGGTGACTTTGGGAAGACTGTCCATGTTTGTGTGTTTGTGTATTTGTACCTTAGAGCCTGAGTGTTCACATTAGAGAGGTCTCCCTCAGGTAAAATCAGAGACCAGTTGAGAGCGAATCGGTAGTGAGATGCTCCAGTGGACGCAAACAGGCGAAGATGACCACGGATGGCCAAGTAGTCGGTGCACTGGGCTCCTCTGGTGCGCATCTCCACCCCTGGGACTGCACGCAATGATCCGTCTCCTGTCAGGTTCCAGCTGTACAAATGGGGGTCGGTAAACTGTGGTGAGAAAGGGTAGAAGTGGACCTACAATAACAAAAACAAAAAACATATAAGAACATCAGCATAAATATAGCCATTAATTATTTTTTTTATTTGCTTTTAAAACACCTTCTTGTCCTCCTAGGTTTTTCTTACCTGTAAAGTGGAGTCAGCAATACCCCAGTGAAATTCGCAGGGTAAACGGCCTTTGATTTCTCTAGAGGTTTCATCTCTAGGGAAACCATTGTCAGCAACAACACGTTTATAATACTGAGCAGTGGTCTTGGGGGTCCTGCTTCGGTTTGGTTGGTTGAAGTCGATGTAAAAAAGACCTCGCCTTACAGTGTAGCCATAATTCCACTCAAATCCATCCACCAGTGACCAGGCAGAGTATCCTATCACCTGCACACCATCAAACTTGATTGCTGTAAAGGAAAACACAGCGATACTAAGTGCTGATTTTATTACACTGTCTACATTTTATTTGTTTGCTCTTACCCTGCAGGACTTGGTTGATAAACCTCTTCATCAGGTAAATGGCCACTGTGTCCTCCTTTCCCACACTGGCTTCAGAAAACCAGCCGCCTTCAGTCACCAGCACCTTCGGGTCCCCATACTCCAGCTTTATCCAGCCCAGTAAGCGCCTCAGATCTGGGGTCACAGTCTGCCCATACTGGACCAGGCCCCGGCCCAGACGGAGGTTATTAGGCCCGAAGGACAGAGCAAAAAAGTCAGCTGTTTTCTGCACCCAGAGCTTCTCCTTGTGAGAGAATGTAGGCATGAGGGCCCCATGCTTGATTTTTAAAGAGACTGGGTAGTCACCATCACCGAAAATGGGGCTGGCAAACCAGCCAAGCACGGCCTCTACTGAATGCTGGCAAAGCTCGACATTAGCAGCTGTGGCTTGGCGTCTTTGAGGTTCAACCCAGTGGGATCCAAGAACAATGGATACTTTACCCCTCTGAGCTGGACGGAAGTGGGTGTTGTAGGCATGCCATGCTTTGGCGTGTGCCTGAAAATTACAGCAGACACATTGTTATATCTGTGCTGCAGATAAAAACACAATATTACAATATGTATTTTCCACAGACGACATACGTGTCACATTAGGAAAAGCACAGGTGTAAACAATCAAATGAATGATGGCTGAATTGCATTTAGTGTTAGTTTCAGGGTCCTGGTGTCGATTGCTGCAGGAATGAGTCCTAAAACATGGAAATGAGTTAGCATTTCAGCACAACCGGTGCCCTCGTCCTGAAGATAATAGGTTTTGTTTGTTTGTTGTTTTTTTGTTAGATGCCTGAAATAAGGTCTGTGATTAACACAAGCTGAAGTGTTGTTCAGCAACATAAAATACATCAGAATATACAACGGTTGTGAATTTTGAAGATTTTTTGTGCCTCAAAAAAAGCCGGTTGCTAACATGGGGCTCAGTGGGACTAGAGAACGTTATCACACCAAACACGGCTTTAAAGCTTGTCTTGGTGGTGGCGTTAAATCATGCAACTTTTTACTTTTGGTGACTGGATTTAGGCTTAAAAATTGTAAAAGTTGGGTTCATTCATGAAGATTATCTTGCTGAACAAACCATGACAAAAAAGGTTTGTCTGCAATGATTCAAAATCCAAAGGATAGGCTTTTTGACGAGGCAACCAGGGTGTAGCTACCTTCCATGTCAGCCTACAGAAAAACATCATCCCTGAAGCACTCTATTGTGCATGCTGGCTAACTGTCAGTTGAACAGAACAGAGCCATCATTCATATTACTAATGTCAGTGTTACTGTGCTTTTTCTACTTCGACGAGTCAAAACATTTGTTGTGAAATAAGTGAAACACTGCAAAACTTTAAAGCACTCACAGAGCACAAATCTCCCCCACAGCTGCACCATCATCTGAATTTGTTATTCATAACATACTGTAAATGCCCCAACTGATAATAAAACGATCACTTGTTCCTTTGTCCTAATTAAACCTATTTCTACAAAATATAAAATTTACAACTAAATAAGTTGTAAAGCATGTAATATACCTTTAACCATGTAATAACCAAGTAATATAGCAATCATAAAAGCAATCTTTCACGCATCAGAGAATCTCTATTTGCTCACACTATCTGTGTGACATTAGCTGTCTGCATAACATCTGCGCTAGGCTGCATAAACGTAAGTGAGTATTAATGAGGCATATCTCCATGACTTCCTGTCACACACTGTTTCGCTCCAGCACTGAAGTGCTGATGTGGTGGACTTTGACCTCAATGTCTCTTTAAGTGTCCTGTTTACTGATCACAAACCTGTCAAAATAAAATATTAGCAGCTGGTCATCAGTGAGATAAAATTAAAAGTGAGTGCCAAGGCTTTTCACCAGTTATATATTACAATGCCATAAATCAATCTTCACTAACTTTTTTAATTGAATTCTATTGCAACAAACTATTGGTGCAGTCTGTTCTTGCGTCACTGTCTTGAAGATGCAAACATTCACTAAACCATCATAAACTGATACAGCTGCTGCAGTTCAAAGTTTACAGACAGTCAATATCATGAGAGAAATTCTTCATGCATTACACAAACAATACTCAGCCACAGACCCATGTAAAATATACTGACCCTAACTTACCCTGATCAGGTTGTGGGCCACAATGAGCGAGCCAGCGGGACCCCCTGTTTCTCCTGGAGCATGCACACCTGTCCCATAGCCCTGTACAGCTACCAGGTATGGATTATGCATGGTGAGCCAGTACTTGACACTATTCCCAAATGTGTGGAAACAAAATGTAGCATACTCCTCAAACATTCCCACCACTGTCTCATTTCTCCAGCCTCCATAGCGATCCTGCAGGACTTGCGGCAGGTCCCAGTGATGGAGGGTGATGATGGGCTCAATTTTCTTTTTCAGAAGTTTCTCTATGAGCCGGCTATAATGCTCCACGGCAGCTGTGTTGGGCTGACCTCGGGCACTCCCATCAGGAAAGAGTCTGGGCCAGGAGAGAGAAAAGGAGTACAATTTAACACCGAGATACTCCAGGGCCTCCACATCTTCTTCCCAGTGAGTGTAGCTGTCACTAGCCACATTGGCGGTCTCTGTTGCCAAATTACCAGTGACAGTGGAGTGGGTGAAATGGTCCCAGATGGATGTGCCTTTTCCCTCCTGATCCCAGGCTCCCTCTGTCTGGAAGGCAGACGTCCCCGAGCCCCAGAGGAATCCCGAAGGGAAGATGTCATAGAGGAAAGACTGGTCGTCGATGTCTGGCTTGGGCTGCTCCCAAATCTTCACGCCATCCCCAAGAGAGCAGGCGGCCTTGTTCCAACCACACACCAGCAACAAGAGGGAGAGTAAGAGTGTGGGAGGAGAAAGATGGGTCAACATACTGATTTGTCTAGAAATCCACTTGAAGGAAGTAGCTGGTGTCTGTCAGAGCTATTGTTCTATTCAATGTCATGAATCCTCTTGAGACGGACAAGAGACCCATTATGGTGGAGGAGACAGGACAGCAATCACATCCAGGAGAGGGAGAAGCTTCGAGGTGCCTCATTTTCCATCTGACAACCTGCTTCAAGTTCCCTTTCTCTTCCCCTGTGTACTTGTGCTCCCACTCAGCCCCTCCCATCACCATAATGTCCTCACATACAAAGGTTGACTCATAGCCACACACACTTGCAATACCCTTTTGGATGTTTCAGGGGAATTATTTACCTGTAATTCTAAAAACACTTTAATTACATTACCAACTCAAAAAAAGGACAATTAACAAGAAAGGACAATACTTTAAAGGGTATTACAGAGAATGCCTGTGAGGACACACACACACACACACACACACACACACACACAGCTCTAAACATGCTGTTGATTGCTGTAAAAAGGTTCTTGCGTCAATAATTAGCTTGTACTCTGATCTTAGAGCCATAACGAAGAAGTAGTTCACATTGTGCTCTCCGTTTTCAACTAACACATACAGACTTTTAGTGCTGAAACCTAACAACCCAGAAGGCAGGAAAATTGAAAATAAGATCTCATCTTTGTCTAGCCTTTGTCTCCCAGACTTAACTGAGCTCAATTTAACATCAATGTGAGATGTGGCCATTATGGCATACATCTTAAATTCAGCTCCTGAGAAAAAGCCTTTCTCTTGTCTCAGACCAATCCTAATTCAAGATCTTAAAATGCTCTTTTTTCTCTCTCACTGCACTGATCTTTATTTGTACAAAGGGAAAAAACAAAACTTGATTGGCTTATAAATTAGCCTGCATAATTTCAGAATGTTGTCTCAGTGATCAAATTCAAGTCTCAGCTCTGTGTATTCGATCTGATCCCTGAGTTGTCGCTCGCTTCTGAGAAGCCTGTGGGCAAAGAACTACTGCTGATTTGTACTTTTGTTCCTTCTTTCACCTAAGGGGCACATATTGAGTTAGTGGATTAACACGTTTAGCACATATTGAGGGCAGTTATTGAAAAAGGGAGGGGAGGGCTGATGCAATGTAGTGCAGCCTAAAACTGAAAAACAACAAGATGCTCTCCATTGTCCTATGGTGAGAAACTGCTAAGCACATTCACAGTGATCTTCTAAGATTTGATCAAACCATGCGAGTGACACCAGTGACACCACCTCAACAGTGTAGTTGCCCAGGATACACTTGGCTTTAAGGCGTTGGTGGGATAAGTTAATTGAACTGAAATGGTCATTTATCGCCTGGACTGACCTCAGTGTGGTCGCTATGATACTGAAGAAAAGATGCCTGAAAACACGGAGGTGCATTTTCAAATGTGTCATTCCTGCAGATGTACGCATTATATGGTAAAGAGGACTGTTAGTAGTGTATAGGAAGGTATGTTTTTGACAGTCAGTTCTTTGTGTAAATAAATCAAGTCAAGTCTCCTTTATAAGATGTTGAACAGAGGAACGACATTAACTATTTATGTATGTAACTGAAATTTAGAATTTCCAAATGGCACTCTGATCTTGCATAAGCACAAATGTGAAAAACTCAAAATCTGTCAAACCGTTTGGCTGACAAGGGAGTTTTTCTTCTCATACTAGACTTAGTCTTTGGATTGGAATTTTTAAAATATATATATTTCACAATATTTTAGGAAAAAAAACAGAAGTCCTGTGTGGTCAAAAGCTAAATATAGTATGATACGAAAAAGGCTGTATCTCAGAAACTACAAAGAGAAAAATGAGTTTTGGTAACTATGATCACATAAGTTAGATATCAAAGAGATGCACACATATGGAGTATAAAAAACATTAAATAAATACAATGTTTTTAATGGTCCTATTTTTTAACTTTGATAAAAGTGGTGATTTTTGATTTTTGTGTGATCTAAAAATGTCAAAGTTGTAGCGTTAAGCCTCTTTTCCACCAAGCTGTCCAGTCATTTTTGCATTTTCATTGTTCTATGTTGTGGATGGTACCAGTAGCACCCTTTAATTGCATCCTACAGATATTCCTCTGCATCATGACTGAAAAGGAAATACAGCAAGAGCTTGGCAGAGCAGTGACGCAGCAACCATCTGCGTCACAGTAACTCTGCATACATTGAGAGTACTGTCTGCGATGGAAAAGCAAAAAAGATCTACAGTTTACGCATATGTCTGTACAGGCTACGCACAGTTCTAAGGGTACTATACCAACAGTGTTCGGTGGAAACGCGGCTTTAGATACTTGCCTGAAGTATTTCAAGAGTTTAGATCAGGAATACTCAACTTGCTTTGGCCAGGGACCACTTTTGCAAAATGACATGAGGCCAGAGGACAGTTTCTAGGTTTTGCAGACTTTCTGAGCTCAGAATTTGGCCCAGGCAGTGAGTTGAATATCATTGATTTAGACCGATTAGAATAAATTCATTTTTCCTTATCATATAAAATATAGTCTTTGGGCACACGTGGGCAACACAGTCCACTAAATAAAGCAGGAAAATAACACTAAGTTAATTAAAACTAATTTGATTTATATCAATATAACTGAAAAGACCTTAAATACTTCCACTCTCCCTTATATTTCATCATGAGGGAAGAGAAGGGGAAAAAGCTCTTTACAGTAAATAAAGGGAAGTGAAAAGAGGATGTATTTAAGAACAGATAAGTGATTGGTCTGACACTTGCTTTCATTTCCATGTCCATATCCTCTCATTATGCACTGTAAAATCAGCGGAGGTTGTGTCAGAAAAACATATGAGAAGAGCAGAAGCAGCCAACTATTGTCTTGCGATCAGAACAGTTTTTGTCTTTGTTGCTCTTTTTTCAGCATTTAGTAGTTTTGAATCTCTGTGAGATATTTTATAGACTGAACTCAGATACCTTCCACTGTTATTGAGACTGTCCACTGGAAGAGTCTTCAACTATGATAGACTGCAACAAATCAATCGATTAAAAGCTCAACAAATCAAAAACATCAGCATTGCTTCAACTGAAAAATCCATCTGATTTCAATACAGGTCAGTGCACTCTTTTGTCTGTCTATGTGCTGTGTAGTGGTCGGATTTTGAGCTAACTTCATTTAAATTTTGTTTTATTTGTTGGATCTATTTAGAATGAGATGGCACAGTAGCAGAATAGTTAGATTACACAAGCCAACACACACAGACAGAGGCAATATTGTGGAAAAGGCAAAAAACAAGGGTTGAAAATTTGCATTAAAAGTTCATGGATTTGCTCAATTTAGTATTTAAAACATGACTATTGATTTTACTAATTAATATCTGTTTACATTTCTTGCGGGGAGTCAGGGTGCAGAAGTAATTCCAACTTTATGATGTTTGAAGGAAAGTAATTGTTAAACAGAAACTTCCTGTATTGACCAAGTAGAGGAAACGGCAAGTCAGATAAAGAAAAGATTACATCCCACCCTCATGAAGGTTATAATGTTCAGTTTTGGGGTTTTCAGACCGTTTTGTCCATTCCAGTTTGTTGGATGCTATACAATTCAGCTGCACCACAAACAACATTGTTTACAAAGAGCATGAACACAGTACTGCCCCCAGAAATTTTTAATAGGGCTGGACAGATGAGGCCAGTGAAAATCTTGTGGTGGCAAACCAAAACCAAAAGACAAAACTGAATTTCAGGAATTCACTTATGCTGAAATAATATTGATATGCCTCAGTTTCTTATTTTAAGTTATTGGTACTAATTGCCTGATGTGCATAGACTAATAATGCTACAGTTAATGTTTAAGCCAATCCTGTTTTCATTTGTTATGTTTCTGTATTTCTTGCATGGTTTTGTTGAATACTTACCTCTGATTGGTCAATTACAGCATTCTGCAAGCTGTTATTTCTTAATTGAGAAAATAAAATAATTTTGAAATCAATTTAATCTATAAATATCTTGTGTCAAATTATTTAATTCTTTTAGTGGCCTTGTAAAAAGCAAGCTTAATTACTGCAAAATTAACCCTGTTTGCTTTTTAGCAGCCTGGGGTATCATTTTGTAACTGTTTTCAGTGACAATGAAGCATTTTGTTTGCTGCTTTTAAATTGCCAATCGTCTCACTTTTTGGCAGGACTGCCACACCTCAAAATAATAAAAAAAAAAATCACTTAAAAGTGGAAAATGCTCATCATCATTGACATTTTTCCAGTTGTCCAATCAGATTAATTGAGGTGGGTCATCTGTGGTTCAGATGACAACAAGTGGTAGATTTCAAGCTACAGATCTGTGAGTTAGCAAGCTGCAAATAGCACTCCTGCTCATCAGGGCGATTCATTGTTTTTCATTTTGGCACGTTATCCTTCCACTCAAAAAGACAACTACACAGAGCTTTAATTGGAAGAAGTGCACTGATTGTAAAGAACAAAACATTTACCGGGAGCAAGCCAAAGTTTCAGCCAGGTGTACCTAATGAACTAGAAACTGAACATATGTATCAACGATGACACAGTATCTTCTTACCTTTATGCAGGTTGAACAATGAGGCCTGTGACCGCTGCCCTCTTGGCAGCAGTCATACTGATGGGACTCCAGCAGTGCAGTCTACTCCCTGACAACTTTGTAGACCGCTCATCCAAAAACCTCTCCTCTGTCCCAAGTGACCTGCCAAAGACAGCCGAGTTTGTAGACCTCTCATGCAACCACATTCAGAAACTTCACAAAGGAGACTTCAAAAACACAGCTCTCCTTAAGTTTCTCAACATTTCGTGGAATCGTTTGGAGGACATCGATCCAGAGACGTTCCTTGACACGCCGCTCCTGACGGATCTGGACCTGTCCCACAACAGGCTGACGAACCTGTCGGGTCAGCGGTACCTGCTCCATGCAGAGAACCTTCTGGGGCTGAATCTGATCTGCAACAACTTTCTCACGATGACACTGGGGAGTGAGTTCAGCTCTCTGGTAAAACTGAGGAGATTAGCACTTGGAGCACAAAACATTGGTGTGGGTGATTTTAAGAATATTGCTCAACTGAAACTATATACATTGACCCTTTCCCTAGAGGATAAACTGAATTATACAGCGGGCAGCCTGAGGGATGTTCAAGCTCAAAGACTTCAGATAGCCTTCGCTGGTTATCAAACAGTGGACCATGGTCTGGTTGGTGATGCTCTGTCACTCTTTGTTGAAGTGGAGTTGATGGATCTGACAAATGGCTACAAAGATCTGAGTAAGCTGTTGAGCATGAGGGAAAAAATCCTCACAACTCATCTTTACCTCACCAACATATCAATCAAATGGAATGACTTGACTCACTATGTAAGTGTGGTCCTGCAGACAACTATCAGCCATCTGAGCACCTCCGATGTGGCCATTTCCAATTTGCCCATGATTGATACTGCTATGACGTACACAACTCAGATGAAGTCCTTCACAGCCACAAGGGCAGTGGTGACGTCTTTCTTGTTTTCACAGGAGGCTGTGTACAACTTTTTCATCAACCTGCCAGTGGAGCATTTAGCAATTGTTCAGACCTCTATCATATACATGACATGTCCAAAGTCGGAAAGTTCAATCCAACTACTGGACTTTTCTGACTGTGCTCTGTTTGACTCCATCTTCACCACAGTGACGACTCAAGAGATTTTTGAATGTAAGACTCTGGGTAACGTGAGGAAACTGATTCTGGTTGGCAACAATCTGAAGAGCCTCCAGTTTGTGAGCCAGCGTGTGCAATACATGAAGTCCCTGCAAGATCTGAACCTCAGCCTCAACTCTCTGACTTATGATGGTCTGAGAGAATGCATCTGGCCGCCAAACATCACCAATATGGATCTGTCTTCAAATGTTCTGACAGACTCCGTTTTCAGATGTTTACCAAAAGGAACAGAAAAACTGGATCTCAAGAACAATCAGATTTCTGTGATTCCATCATCCATCCTAAAACTGGGGAACCTTTCATCCCTGAATCTAAACGGCAATAGGCTGCGGGACCTGCCAGTATGTAATGGTTTCCCCATACTGAATGAGCTTCTGCTGAGGTCAAATTCCCTTCACGCCCCATCTGTGAACAAGCTGGAAAGCTGCCCCGAGTTGAAAACCCTGGATGTCAGTAACAACCCCTTCACCTGCACCTGCGCTCTGAAGAGTTTCATAAATCTTGGTGTCAAGTCTGAAACAAAGAACAGTCACACAGGAATTGAACTGTTGAGCTGGCCGTTGGACTATAACTGTAGCTACCCAGAGGCCGTTAGAAACTCCACCTTGAAAGGAACCTATATCCCAGAGATCTCCTGCAATGTCGGCCTTCTAGCTGCTGCCATCTTGTGCCCAGCAGTGCTAGTGAGTATCGCAGTTGTGACCCTTTGTCACTCTTTGGATGTTCCCTGGTATATGGGCATGATCTGGCAGTGGACCAGGGCCAAACATCGTGCCAGAATGCGACATGTTCGACCTGAAGATCTGGCAGGCGTTGAGTTTCATGCTTTTGTGTCGTACAGCCAGCATGATGAAGATTGGGTGCACAATTCCCTCCTTCCCAACCTTGAGGGAGGAGGGCTCAGAATCTGCCACCACGTGAAAAACTTTGTGCCGGGAAAGACAATTATTGAGAACATCATCGCCTGTGTGGAGAAAAGCCGACGCTCCGTGTTTGTGCTCTCTGCTCACTTCGTCAAGAGTGAATGGTGTCACTATGAGCTGTACTTCGCCAGCCACCAACGCCTTACTTGGGGCTCGGACAGCATTGTGCTCGTACTGCTCGAGCCTCTGCCTCAATACCTGATCCCTTCCAAGTACTACCAGCTGAAGTCCATGATGGGCCGCCACACATACTTGGAGTGGCCTCAGGACAGGGCCAAGCACAGGCTGTTCTGGGCTAACCTCAGAGCGGCCCTACAGACGGACCTGCCAAACGCACCGGTGACAGAACTAGAGGAGTAACTGTGACAGAAAGACTTAAAGCTACAGTTGGTAACCTTTATGAAAATAACTGTTTGGCATATTTGATGAAACTGTCACTACAACAAGTCAACACAGTATAACAAGAGACAGAAAATTCTATGAAAATGGCATTTGCTAGTTTCTACCCCGGCTGAAGGAAAACATCAATCAGAGTCAAGGAGTCTCTGATGCAGCTATCAATCATGTCCATGACAGTTCATGAACTGCAGTCAAATTGTCAAACTAGGCAGCGCTGATCAAATACAAATCAAGATTCTGTCACTGCGTTGCCAATGTCTCACTTCAAATGTTATCAGAAACATACAGTATGTCAGTGTATTGTTTAGCTGTGAAATAAGAAAGCTTTACTTCAGCCAGTGGGCGTTACTTTGCTGGAGCCTAAGCGAGCTGACCTCCACATCCACACCTGTGGCCAGTTTAGTGGGATGAAGCTGGAGAAAACCCACCCTGACACGAGCAGAACACAGAGGGCCACGGTCAGCGGATTGGATAAGGAACCCTCTCACTTGAGGCGACACAGCTAACCACAACACCAACATGCCACCCTTGGCCAAAAAGTTATTTTTATAAAGGTTACCAGCCACAGCTTTAAAGAGAAAAAGGAAGTGGGATGAAGAAGTGTGAATTGATCATAAGGGAGCAGAGGGAACGCAGTAAGAGTAATCCCATGTGGGGGCTCTGAAGTGAAAAAGTGTGTGTATTCCTTCTTAAGACATGAGCATGCTTTTTTTGTGTATCTGATTTTTTATCTTGCTCTATTAGGTAAACTGATGTTTTGTAGGTTTCTAAGATTTAAATCATACATGGCAACTTCTGTAATCCATTAAGAGGCAATTTAATGGAAACATTTATATCAACCAACACTTCAAGTTTGTAACAAAAACAATAAACTTTACCCGAGAATATCAAAAATGCACTTAATTCTTTTGTCAACTCCCACAAAATGTCACAGTATGATTAAACCACTTCAAATGTGGTTAAGCACATGTTGAGAAGAAAACTACACACATACTATGGAAACCACATAAGCACTCTGTACTCAGAAAACCAGAATCATCTCCAACTCTCTAACAAGAGAGATCCACTTTTAAGGCAAGGAGACAGATTCTTTTTTTAGTTCAGTGATAAAGGATGATAATAAAGACCAGAGAGCTAGAAATGTGCTCTGTGTCGGGGTCATAAAGTCAGTCCAGCTGCATTCAAACTGTACCTGGAATATCAACTATGAAAAGGTTCAAATGTTGCAGGCTGGTGTCAAGGAAGAGACTGGATGATGATGATTTTCTCGTTGATGCAGAAACGGTGAAGAACGCTGAACAGGTTTTCTCCACAGCGCGACACCTGCCTCTCCATCGCCAGACGGAAGTCCTCCTTCACTCCTTTGGTGATTCCACGAGTCACTGTGTGGTGTCTGAAAAAAATACAAAGATAAAAAAGTAAACACAAACATACATACTGTATGATAATGTATTATTATGAGTTGATTTGAGATCAAAGCAATACAGACAAAAATCATGAAAATGACATGTTACTTTTGTTCTTACATACAGAAATCAGCCAGTCAACACAAGTTTCAGTATCGTAAATACAAAACCACATAAAACATGTCCACAAATGAAATGAGATCAAGTGTTATGAAAAGGCAAAAAACTAAATTGACCGCACAACAAGACCAACATCATCCTCAAATAACAACGACAACGTGATGACCACAGAAAGACGAGCAATGGCTCAAATAAACAAACGCCAACAGGAAATCAAACTAACTCTTGATGTAAAATGACAGGCCCAAATCAAAACTGGGGGGATGACAAGCCTTGAAGTTGGGAATGAAGGAAGGGTGACTGGTGTGGGGAGGGATGGGACTGTGGGAGGAGGGGCCTGGGGTACCTGTCCATCGTCTGCACCCCTTGTAGCAGAAGGGTATTTAACTCCACCCCCAGGGCGGGACTAGGGTTCCTGAGGGACAGCAACATTCAACAACTCTGTCAGTGATGGTGCATTCAAGCGTCTTTACTTCTACTGCAATGAGTGAAGGAGTTTGACAGAGGCTTTATTTTAATCATAAACCCTTTCTCCTTGCTCCACTTACAGCAGTTTCAATTCAGAGTACAATATTCCCCACAGGCCATGTCTACTTAGATCATCAATATATATATATCACTGATCTCTTTAAAACAGCAACAGAACAGGGGTGCGCAGAGTCACGATGCAAACTGAGCCATTTCTAAAAGGGAGGTGCTTACTTGATCAACATTCCCTGATTGGGCAGCAGCTCCAGTTGAATCCTCCCCCCCTCTGGAGTACGCAGGTATGCAAACTCCTCCAGCATGTCGATGTCTGACAAAAATCATGAGCTTATGGAAACTAAGATACACACAATGGTAACCACAATAACCATAATTGCCAATCTATTCGTACCGGGCTCTACAGTACAAAAAGAGGTGAAAACAACTGACTAAAGATGGACGACATAACAGCTCCCCAAAAGTGAAGCCAAAACATCTGGATCGCCCCCTGGTGGCTTGTTGCAATACAGGTCATACACCTTTTCCCATGTTAGTGGGTGGGCCTATAAACTAATAACTTTTGGTACATGTCAATTCAATTTTTTCATCAAAGACTGACACACAAATCATGTGTTATTCATGTTCAAACAGGATAAAAAAAATCATATGTCTCTCACCATGAACTACCATACAGATTTTTTTTGAGACTTTGCCTCTGTTTTGTTGATGTGTGAGTAGTGACTGAAAAAGGATACTGGTGACATAGTTGAAGAAATTCTCATACTGGAAACTGCCTTGCTGACAGATCTTATCCACTGCCTTTAAAAACAGCATTTCACCCTGCGGCCAGTCATGCTGCAGAAGCACCACCACATGACCGAGGGACAGGTCGTCACGACTGTCTGTGAAGGCACGGAGCTGAATGCACAAAATGAAAAAAGTGAAAGTCAGAAATCAGAATTAAAGGAGGAAAAAAATTGATTGTACAAGGTTTAATATCTAACTAGTCTCAAAAACCACAAATAATGCTCATTTTATCAAAGTCCCAACTAAAAAAAAACATAAACTTCAACCTCTAAATGCATTTACAGAGACGTAAATATTTAAAGTACCTTGAAGCAGGACAGCATCAGCTGGAGACAGAAAGGCAACACAGCTTTGCTCGTGCAGGGAAGCAACCTCAGGTCATTACCTAGATATGAATGAGTGAATTTGGTCACTGCATAATTTAGTCACGGATGTAGATTCATGGTTACATATTTTTCTATCACATCATAAATGGAGTCCTAATGATTTCAGCATCAAGGACAAAAGCAGTTTAAACTAAATCAGTTATTTCTCATTAATATGGATAGAGCAGGAGAGAACAAGCGGTTAATCTGCCAACATACAGACCCACACGACACCACTAAGTACATTTTGTCAAAAATATGAAATAATTTTGCGCTATATATAAAAGGTATATTAGATATTTTAAAATGAGTTCGTAGCTATTCACAGGTCAGAACCAGGAAGCAGGAAGTGTTTACCTTTCCTCGTTTTGGTCTTGACTCTACCCTGATCCTCTGGGGTCTTTGTTGATTCTTGGGTCGGTGGCACCAGACCACCAACGACATCAAGCAGCTTCTCACAGGCCAGCTGAATGACACATACAGTACTATACATGCATCACAAGACTCAGGCTATTATACACGATTTCTGTACAAACAAATGCTGTACATGTACATTTTGGATATCTTATTGCTGCTTTGGGCCAAAATCTTTTCTAAAAACTGTTGGTGACCATACAAAAGTGGGATAGGTATACATGCCAAATAATGCTACATAATAAAGGTCTGCATGTTCAAAATGTTTGATAAATGAGGAAGTTTCGGGTCAAAATAATCACATGTTGGCCAGTTAGAATGGTTCAAATGATAAATATACACCTGGTGGCAAGTTGATTAGCTTCACCTGCACATTTTAAAATTAAATTCTACCACAACAAAGTTACTAATTGTTCACTTTTTGTTGACATTGTCGGGAATGTGTGAATTCAATTATGTTTATTATCGAGGTTGTAGCGTGCTGTGGTGTTGAACTGAACTACATACTGATAGGTACTTTTACGACTACATTTTTTTGTCTTTCCTATTCAGAAACATGTGCAGTGCAGAACATGTCTCTAAATATAATGCAGTCCTGTATGGCACACAGAGCATTATGTTTTTGTATAATAGCTTTAACTTTAGCTGATGTTTGAATATGTTGAAAGCAAAACACCTTCCTGTGTATGTAACAGTGAAATACATAAAGACAACAGCGTAAACTAGATTAGAGCAACTCATATCTATAGAAGTAGCATTAAATAACAGAGATGTTAAATCAATTTAAACAGGATGCAAAAGGTTCAACAATTACAAGGGCTGCAAAAAATTATTTATGTATTTTTTGTCGATTAATTTGTCATTAATAAATTAATCTGTTACTTTCTCAATTGATTGTTTAATCTCCTTTTTTGCAAATATATTTTTTGTGGCTTTTGTATTTTTAACAACAATACAATAAAACAAATAGACACAATAGATATAAAGCACCCAGAACCATTTGAAAACATTTGGAATTTGGAAAATAACCAAAAATAATTGGTTGATGTTTTGATCTTTAAAATGTCAAAAAAGTGAAAATGTTGATCAGTGTTTTACAAGCCCAAGAAAATATCCTCAAATGTCTTTTTTGGTTTACAACCCAAAAACAGTACATATGTAGAGGAATAAAGAGACAGTGAAGTATTTACATTAATAAGCTGTAATCAGAATGTTGACCTTTTTCCATAAAACATACTCAACTCAACCCAATTAATTGTAACCCAAATAAATGTAAAATTTGACAACTAATTGGTTAATCCTTGCAGATTTAACAATTACTGCTCAAGAGAACAGTTTAACATAATATATTTGAGCCAATTGTGCATTCAGAATATGGAGAAATGGAAAAGAGATGAAAGAATGAAAAGACATGCAACCTGTATTTCTATACACGTCTCCTAACACCTACCAACCTGATATATAAGAGTGTGTGTGTGTGTGTGTGTGTGTGTGTGTGTACCCTGTATTCTCCCAGCGCGTAGTGGCAGGATGCCTGCTGTATGAGGGCCCTGTGGTGCTCCAGACTGCCCTGTCCTGAGGGGCTCTGCTGCCCAGCCTGAGGCTGCTGCACTGCAGCCATCTGGTGCAGGCTGGAGAGGGCCTTACGGTACTGTCCCTGGACACAGACAGACACACGGTAACAAGCAACTCATGGACACATGGAAAATATTTATTTTGACAGATATATATCTCAAATGTCTTTTTTGGTTTACAACCCAAAAACAGTACATATGTAGAGGAATAAAGAGACAGTGAAGTATTTACATTAATAAGCTGTAATCAGAATGTTGACCTTTTTCCATAAAACATACTCAACTCAACCCAATTAATTGTAACCCAAATAAATGTAAAATTTGACAACTAATTGGTTAATCCTTGCAGATTTAACAATTACTGCTCAAGAGAACAGTTTAACATAATATATTTGAGCCAATTGTGCATTCAGAATATGGAGAAATGGAAAAGAGATGAAAGAATGAAAAGACATGCAACCTGTATTTCTATACACGTCTCCTAACACCTACCAACCTGATATATAAGAGTGTGTGTGTGTGTGTGTGTGTGTGTGTGTGTACCCTGTATTCTCCCAGCGCGTAGTGGCAGGATGCCTGCTGTATGAGGGCCCTGTGGTGCTCCAGACTGCCCTGTCCTGAGGGGCTCTGCTGCCCAGCCTGAGGCTGCTGCACTGCAGCCATCTGGTGCAGGCTGGAGAGGGCCTTACGGTACTGTCCCTGGACACAGACAGACACACGGTAACAAGCAACTCATGGACACATGGAAAATATTTATTTTGACATGGTATAAAATAATAAAAATAATTTGACAGGTATCTTATAAAAAGTAAAACCTATTTATTGTATGAATTTTATTCGATTTCCCTCAGTTTAATTCATTTGTTGTCATTAGTTGTATTATGTTAGAAAACATCTATCTGACTCATTCTTTAAATACGGGAAAAATTATGACATATGTATTCCTATATCATATTCTTTGCTGCTCCTCCAATTACTGCATACTGTACACTGATAAAATACGACAAAAATGTCATTAACTGGTTCTTGCCTGGTATATGATCATGTCAGTGAGAAATATTCTGAACCACAGCCAGCTGTCCGTCTTCCAAGAGGCGCAGATCTTCTTGAACTCTGTTAAAATGTTCACAAAAACAAATGATTAAGACTTTTTTTCCTTTATCTCTCCTCAAAGTAAGTTAATGAAAGATGAATAGAGCTTTTTAAAGCCATAAAGCAGCTGCTGTGATTGACAATTTATGACATTTGATTGGAAATACTGGACCCTGTCTGGGTGAGTAAACACATATGAAGAGAAGAGGTGTTACCAGTTTCCAGGCCGTCGTGCGAGTGCAGAAGGTCCCAGCTTTCCCTCGCTGTGCGAAAGCTCTCCAGAGTCTCTGACCAGCTGGGCATCTCACTCTTGTTCACTATAATATGTCGGCCGCGACCTTTTCCCAACCCTTCCTCATCATCTGAGCTCTACAATGACATGCACACACAAAGAGTAACAAAAAAAAGCCAATAAAACAGACACACTATAGGCACACAAAAACCTATTCAAGAACATGTACAAAACAACCATGCCAGTCCTCCATGGCTAGAAACACCTTAATGATTTCTGATCCGTCCTCACCATCGTCTTCTCTCTCCCATCTGCCAGTTTGCGTTTCTTATGTGCATGTTTCACAGCTCCTCTTTCCAACTCCACATCATTATACACTGAGCTCAGATCCTCTACGAGGATCCAAGGCCACGAAGTCAATGCGTTCACACCTGCCAAACATAAAACCATCATTCAAACTTTTAACCTTTTAATGAAACGACAACAGAAATGCACATCCAGAAGAACTAGAGTGTTATAACCAAACACAGATAGAGACTGACCCTGGAACAGTGAAGGCTGTACTGCTGAGACGTACAGAAAGGCGCTGCGGAAGAGGACGAGTGCAGCACAGATGACCACTTGACTGCAGCAGCGGGACCTTGTGTCTCCTTCTAGACCAGGCAGGTAGCGACACAGCTCCTTCACTCGCAGCAGCATGTCCACATAACTCCTAGAGCATAAAGTGCACACACACAAAAAAAAGGAAAACTACATTAAAAAAAACCCCATTTATACCCACATTCAAATGGTCAGTGCTACTCATATGTATATAACAACTGTAATAGTGGAAGAAATATAAGTGATCCAAACGATCTCTTTCCGTCTGCCTCTCAATTTTGCAGATCTCTTGACCAGTAGTTATAAGTAACTTAGTACATTTATTAAACTACTGTATTTAAATATTATAGCAGTCACAGGGGGCATAATACTACAAAACAAGTTAATTTACTTTTGGTACTTTAACTACAACATACTGACAATACTTCTTACCGTTACTAAAGTACTGCTTTGAATACAAATATTGTTTAACCCTTTAAAACCTGGAGCTTCTTCACTTTCTTTATGCTGCTTTCAGTGCACGGCACAAGTATTTAAATTCAGAAACATGGGGGAAAGGCAATTAGCAACATACTAAGAAATATTCCAAAAATTGCAAATAGAAAAGCTAAGGAAAACTATATTTAGAATTATCATAATAACATATTTAAATTTATATAACAGAATTATTATACTTTTTTAGCACTTTCTAAGATATTTTATTTGTTCAATTTTTAAACTTTCTTTTTTCCCCCTTTTTATTTCTTTCTTTTCTGATTTTCAGAATATTTTCTTGTACTTTTTACTTAATTTCTTGCTAACTTTGGGGTCATTTCTTTTGTTGTTCATAGCCTTCTTCCCATGTTTTAAAAGAAATCAAGCAAATTTGTCTAGCTTTTTAAAAGGTTAAGTACAGTTTTAAGGCACTTGTACTTCACTTGAGTTTTTAATTTTGCTGCTGCATTACACTTTTGTTCCACTACATCTCATAGGGACATATCAGAGTTTTACTCCAACACATTTTGATTTTACAACAGCATATTAAATATGATGCATATGATGAGCCAGATACATGGAAGAATCCTTAAAGTTAATATTTTGGCCTTCGTGAATGCAGCATTTATTGCATGGCTGTTTGTACTAGACTACATTAATTTAGGCATGGTGTATCTAATAAAGGATTGTATATTTCCAGTCACCTGAAACACAGTACTGGCTGACATGTTGACAAACAAACTACCTCTGTCCCTTGTCTCCCTGCCACTCGCAGCGTGCTCCAACCACAGCGAGGATATCCAACAGCCTCTCCCAAGGTTCTGCTACCACTGATGACTTTTCTGAAAGGCCGTCAATCACATAACGCTGGGAGGCACGCGACACAGTGGGTGACTTTAGAGACCCACCTTCTTGAGAGCCTGAAATAAATACCAAAAGAAAATGTCAGTGAATAGAACAAATATGGGGACAGATCCTTCAACATTTTGAGGATTAAAGCGACCAACTTGGTTAGCCCTAAGAGAAAAGGAAAGTGGAACATCTTCACAGTGCAGCTTTACCCTGTATTTGTACATCAGGAGAGGGTCCACGGGTAACATAGCTTATGTAGAACTCAGCTGCTTTCAGCATGTACTTCTGCATCAGGCTGGCCGGCAAGCGCATGTCCATGTTGTTTATGACCAATGGAAGGACATCACACACTGTAACATAACAAAGAATTACTGCTAAAGCCATAGCAAGTTGTTCTGCATAAAAAAAAGTTTTCTAGGAAGTGTTTCACTCACCAAAAAGTTTTCTGAAGCAGTTGACAGGAGTCTCGACATTCTCTGATGCCTCTGCCTCCAACAGGGTTTCTCCTAGATTGACCTAAACATACAGCAGAATATTACCAGTGACTGTTTTAGTGCCATTTACCCGAAATACAACTGTCAGCTCACAAGAGTTAGGCTATCGTTACGTACCCCGTGTTGGACCACAGACTCTGGAAAGCGCTTTAGAAGAAGAAGAAGCATCTCTGCCTTTTCCAAAGTGTTGAAACACTGCTCTGTGGCTTTCAGCAGCATCTCACACTGCACACGGCCAGGCAGCGTTTCAAAAAGCCCTGCGTGAGGCAAACCACACAAATCAAAAAAATAAAAATGTATCCACTGTTCCACCCACATGTCATACTCCTGACAGTAGGGATGCTGTAAAGCAGTGGTTCCCAACTCCTTGGTCATGGTATTTAAGTGGGTCACAGGCCCATTCTGAATGGACTGCAAGTGGATTGTGAATGTGGCGAGTTTGTAAAAAAATACAATTTATTTTGAATTCCAGTGAATTTCAGCGAGGAGCTTGTATTTTGAAATTCTGTTCCTGCTTATTCTTGCAAAATGTTTTTTCTGGTGTTTTAAGCCAATTTGTTTGCATTGTGTGAAGTAAAATTGAAAATGTGGTCCATTATCTAATGTGTGGACCTTGAACTAATGAATAAGGAGAAATATGGAGCTCGTGGATGGACTAGTTGTGAACAACTGCTATAATGTTTACTAGCGTATGCATGGAATAACAAGGCAGTAAAACGTCTCCCACCTCGTAGAAACTGTGCATGTTTGTCCTGAGAGTCACTGCGCAGGGCAGCTGTGATGACGCTGATCTCCCGCCAAACAATGGGCTGATCTGGAAAGTTAATAAACCTAAAGAATGGACAAATCATTGGCAACTGTTAGCTCAGACTCTACACTAAAATGTCTTGTGTAAGGTGTAGAAATGCTAAAATAAACAAATAAACAAATAAAAAGAAATGTCTATATTGTGCATGTAAAAACTGCACTCTGCAAGTTCTCCTTGTCAGCTGACAAAGTACTGCACAATTTGTGAGAAAATAAAAGCAATTTTAATGTTTCAGGTGAAAAGAATCTGTTTATTCAATATTTAATTACCAACAAGGGGAAGAAAGTTTTGATGTATCCTCATTTGCAAGAATGCCCAGTTGTAAATGTAAATGGAGGGCAAATGGTAACATCAGATTGAGTGAAGGACATTAAGATTAATTTATGTATGGTAGTAGTGTGTTTTATGCTTAAATATATGGCTCTTGAACTATAAAAAAAAGGTACTTAGTGAACTGTACAGTTTTAAAAAAGGAATATATTTTCTAACATTTTCTAACTTCTCTTTTCTAGCACCGCTGTATCACAGAGTTAGTGCACTGCAACTCACATGTCATACAGCAGTCGTCCTGCCGAAGTTGTCCTCTCTGCATTGCGTTCAATGATGTACATTTCATACTGTGAAAACATGTCAACCAGATTTTAATAATAGATTCAGAAGTGGATCCATACATTTCAAACACGTGACAATGCTTGACTGATACATTAAGAGTAATGTATATAACTCAGGTGGTTTGACTATAAGCAGCTGAAAAATGATTGTACATACATACCTGTATGTTGAAGTCTGCAGGGTAAAGTGTCCTGGCAGTTATGAGCCAGGCTTTAGCCGCACAGGGATCATCAGAGACCAGCTCCCGGGCTCTCTTTACCAAAAACTCGCAGTCTTTTTGAGCTGACATTGTATCTTGTTTTCAGTGCTGAAGACGATAAACTGATTCCAAACGCACTTTAGTTTGTAATTTATTACATATACGGTTGTCTTACACGTATCAGTGAATAAATTTCCAGCTCTAACAGTTACCAGCGTTAGCGTTGAGCTAACATTGAGCTAAAGAGCTCTGTACAACATATAGGAATATAGCTAACAGCACAAAGCTAGCTTGCTTTCAACCGACACCCATGACCATGCTCTATTATTCAATTATCTCGTATACAGTCAACAACCTTTAAATATCAAAAAAGGCACAACCAGTAGCCGTTTTAATATTACCAGTCAAAGCTAAACCTTTATTTACCGACACATCCTCCAACGTCACGACAGTGATGTCACATCATGGTCGTAAAGGTCGCTAACGTTAGATTCTGCTTTACGACAAACAATACATCTCTGAAGATCGTTCTTTTTTTTTACTTTTATGCAATAATGCACGCAGAAAACACAAATACTAATAAAAAGCTAACACGGCTGTTTATTACATATACCGTGCAACCGAAAGAAGCGCCTCGGAATCAGTTGTTGCCATAGAAACAGAATGTTTTTTTTTTTCCTGTTTACGGTCGTTGCCCCATCCACATACTCTGAGATCTGCAGTAGTGCGCATGCGCTAATGATGCGTCGCTGCGGTCACCTGCTGCTGCTGGGGCTGCAGACACGACCTACAGTTGTGGCCCATTTACCCTGCAGAAAAGTGCACTCCACCTGTCAGGACAGCGTCCGGCGTAAACGGCAGGTAAAGACTAATTTACGAGCCCTGCGGTTGCTCGTCCAAATAACTGTGAGACGCTTTTTGACATTCAGATGTTGTCAACGAAGTCTCTAACCAATCATCAATCAACCCTTGTCCGTTTTGACTCTGATGGTGCTAGCACTTAGCATGCTAAGCTGACATGTATTTTGGTGTAGCGTTGCAGCCATTTGCTCTCGTGTCCTTTCTTTACTCTAAACATGAACATGATTGACTGTTATTAACACAAACCGAGGAGGCCCTGTCACTGCCGAGCTAATCATAGCTAGTTTATTAGCTCGACAGTAGGGCGTCTAGCTGTGTGGCTAAGCCCGCTAGCCCACCGATGATTTGCTGATTTTTTAGCCACTTTTTAATTCTGTTACTAATGCTGCTTCGTGTGCTTGTTATAAAGGGATTTTAGGTCGTTATGTCCGCCACAGCCCACTGACAGGGTGCATGTTAGGACAAGCATGACACGACAATGGTTCACAGGAAGCTGAGGGCGTGTTCGCGGAAGATTTAGTAAGGGGAACAATATGGGATTACGTAATAGTAATAGGGTTGCTGTTCTCTCAGTCAAATCAATTGATTTAGGTCAAATCTCTATTATGAGTTTGTTTTTTAACATTATGCAAAATCTGAAAATATTTGCTTCCTCCAGCATCAAAACTATATGAACATGAATAGGTATCGTCTTGTGTTTGGGATATCATAATAGTATAAATGTTTTTGCCTGGTTTAAAGAATACATTACAATAGGTATTTTATTGCACTTTCATTTATTTTATAAGGACGACATAAATATTTATTGATTTATTTTTATTATTTTTTAATATTTTTTCTGTAAGTGTGCCAGTGTTAGCCATCAGGCTAACTGTCAACGGTAGTCTTTTGGTAAGATCTTTTAAACCCTGTAAAATAAGATAAGATAAGATTATCCTTTATTGATCCCCAGAGGGGAAATTCAAGTTTTGCAGCAGTAAAGGATAAAGGTCAAAGAGAATAACATACAATAGTTTAGAGATCAGTATAAAATGATAAAATTCACATAACAACAGCAGCATGGCACTAAAAAGACAGCAAAACTTTTTTTATAGCATCAAACAGGAACTCCCAAGACAGAACGCAAGCCATGAAAAATAACAAGAAACAGAAGAACGACAGCACTAAACAGCAGTACAGCAACAACATATAGAATTGAAGCACTAATAGTAATGCACGCATGTATGCAGACATACAGAGTCTCTCAACATGGAACAAAAGCAACGCCTCAAAAGTCCAAAAAATTGCATAACAGGCTCTCAGAGGTCAGCAGCCATGTGGTCGTGTGGCTTGTCATGTTGACCTAAAACTGGTTGTCATGATTTCTAAAATGGTATTTTGGTCGGCATACTGTGACCTGTAATGACCTCAATGCTTTGCCACCACTGTTGCCTCCTTGGTGTATATTTAGACAACTCCAAGACAACTTGCCTTGGTGTGAAGACTGTTAGTCTATATTTTAGTTTGCAGTCTTGCTTTCATCTGAGCATATTTGCTCTTGCTGCTGTAGGGTTTGCCCCTAGCTTCTCATATAAACTACATTAAACTTTTAATGACAAAGATGAATATGTAGTGCTTTAAAATGAACATTAAATGAACAGATCGAGTGTCCTCCGCTGTTCGTAGTCCTGCCCTATGACTTATCACATTGTTGAGTTGTATAATAACTGTTATCAGTGGCCAGTTGGTGCAGCCGGGCTGTACAAGTTGACGGCAGGTGGCTGAGGTTTAACAGTCCAATCTGTTTAAGGCAGCATGTAGCGGGAGCATGTACGGACTTTATAATCTGGACCCCAAACAATGTATCCCATATTATAGAGATTATATATATGTGTGTGTGTGTGTGTGTGTGTGTGTGTGTGTTGCATCAGGACTAGTGTTGTCATATACACAAAAGAAGTTGCGCCGTGTTGATGTTTTATAGACTGCAGGATTTATTTCTATATTTGATATTTAATAAGTTCTGATATTTCCTCTCTCTTTCACAGGGTATACGTAATTTACAAAAGAGTGCGCTGCTGATGTGATACTAGAGGAACACGCTGTGGAGCACTGGGTCTCCCATGGCTGTAAGCACCATGGACTCCGAGTCGGCCCGGACACCTCAGCCTCAGGCTGCCCTGGCTAAAGGAGGCCACTCCCTGCTGCCTGCTGGAGCTCTGAGTGGCAGGTTGGGCGCTCAAAGGAAGCACTATGTCTGCGGCTCCATCGCAGCCTTTACCAACATCATGGTGACTTTCCCCATCCAGAAGGTGCTGTTCCGCCAGCAGCTGCACGGCGTGCTGGCCACTGAGGCGGTGCGGCAGCTCCAGAGGGACGGGCTGAGGAATCTTTACCGGGGCCTGCTGCCCCCGCTGCTCCAGAAGAGCACCACAGTGGCCATCATGTTCGGCCTGTATGAGGACTTCTCTAGAGTTTTACTAGACCGGGCCGGTGGCATGCCGGAGCTGCTCACCCGAAGCTTTGCCGCAGCATTGGCAGGAACCACAGAAGCCATTCTGACGCCATTTGAGCGCGTGCAGACTCTCCTACAAGACCATCGGCACCACGGGCGCTTCAACAACACAGTCCACACCTTCCGGACACTTCTGACTGAGTACGGTGTCAGAGAGTGCTACCGTGGTCTGGTGCCCATACTTCTCCGTAATGGCCCTAGCAATGTGCTCTTCTTCGGGCTCCGAGGGCCCATTAAGGAGCAGCTCCCAGAAGCCAGTAGCCGTGCAGGTCATATGGTTATTGATTTTGTGTGTGGAGGTTTGTTGGGGGCAGCCCTTGGCATAATGTTCTATCCATTAAATGTGGTCAAGTCGCGGGCTCAGTCTCAGGTCGGTGGAGCCTTCCAGCCCTGTAGGAAGGTGCTGCTAACAGTGTGGAGAGAGAGGGGTGGCAGCCTGGCCATGCTCTTCAGAGGAGCCCACCTCAACTACCACCGGTCACTCCTCTCCTGGGGGATCATCAATGCCACCTACGAGCTGCTGCTGAAGCTGATGTAAGAGGGGACGGAAAGTGACAGAATAGAGATCTAGAGAGGAAGAAAAAGCCTTTAAAGGGAAAAAGCTGTATGGAGTGATGGAAGCAGTTTGTTGAGGAAAAAAAGGAAATCACAAAGTCAATGTACTCGCTGTCCAGTTGTAATTTCGGGGGAGTTTCCATAACTGAAAGACAGCAGTGAAGTTGCACTTCTGACAGGGGCCAACAGTCAGTGTGAGATAACCCACCTGCCACATGCACTGACTATTAACTGTTGTCAAAGTATTAAAAACAAGACACACGCTTTAGCCTATACAAAACACGTGCCAGGGTCCAATCGAAACGCCCTTGTTTGCTCTCTGTGCAGAAATGTTGTGGAGCAAACTGAACTCCAGCGCTTTTTTTTCCCCCACACAGTTTCAAGTGGCTGAATTCTTCGTACGTGCTGTGTGCTGTGGTGTTTTGTAGACGACATCAGTCTGTTTGTTTGACCAAGAGCATTTCCTCTGTGAGGCTGTTTTCTGCCACTTCAGTGAAACACTTTTGTACTTTTGACCATTAAAATTTCCCAACATTTATTGTCAAGGAGAGTGTAATGAATTGAGTGTTTTATTGCTCTTTATGCTCCGTCTCTAGCTATTCGGCCTGTATGTGTATGAGATCAGGAGGCCAATACTTGACAAATTGTTGAAATGACATCTGTGATATATCTTTTCCTGGAAATACACACACAGGCAATTTTAAACAGTTTGTCCTCTCACACATAACTTGTTCTTTGGGAACTAAAATGTTTTGTCAAACACTGTCTTGGTTTGTTTTATGAAGTGCTACTGGCATGTGTTATTTGAGTTTTGAGAAGTGCCCATTGATGTCAGTAAAATACGCAGTTGCACCCAGATCTTGACTTGTTTTTTTATAATTCATTGGAAAGGAGAGTAATGTTTAATTTGTTGCAACAAATAATCCCACGGGAATTTTTTTTGCCCCTTTCTTTACAATATCTGTTTTTAACAAAATACTTTTGCAGTTTCAGAAAAAATGACATTTGATATTTATTTGACTATGCATTATTGTGTATTTTTTTTGGGCTACTGTTTGACTATAAAAAGTGCTCCTCAGTGGTTGTTTTCTTTTTGTGAACTGATGTTGTTTTATAAATGTATTTCCGTCCCTCGACTCACTGTTTTTATATTTTCTCTCACGCCTGCTCTCCTCTCTGTCTGTAACATCTGTTGACATAATGGGCTCAGATTTCGAGCTTGAGTAGACACTCAACATGCAGCAGCTCTGGCTGGGTACGACAGCCCGAAGAGGAAAGGCATGCTGCTTGGACCCAGAGAGAGAGACTGAGCAGTAATGGTGCTGAGAGAAGACAGGGGCAGAGGGTAATGTTCAGTGGCACAAAAAGCTCAAGCTGCCATGTAAATGGATCACTTGGCCTATTTCTCCAGTTCTTTTTCATTTTGACTGTCCACAGTGTGCTGTTTCCTGAGTATCTTTTTAGATTTTTTTTTGTCACGTTTCCCTCCCCAAAACAAAGACTTTGATTTGATACAGTTTTTTAAACTGACCCTCGCTTATATTAAAAATGCTGTTTATAATCGCCACTTTTCCTGAAGCACAAGTCACCAAATCATTATGGAAAAATGTCAAATTAATATTTGCAATCAAATGCTTAAAATCAATTCATTAAAAATGTCGACAGTTGATTAAGTCTGTTATGTGGGTGTTGATGGGGATAAATTTCATGTTTTATAATGACAAGTCTTTTACTTTTGTAATAGCAGCACCAACATATTATGACACTGAGTTGCTTCTTTGTGTCCTATGGCCACAGTGCTTGTCGTCCCTGTGACTAATAATGCAGCGTAATCCTTCCGTATCATCAATCACACAAATGGCGTCATCGTTACAATGATGTATTGTTGTCAAACTGACTGTCGTAACACTGGATCATGATGAAGAATGGAGCAAACACTCAAGTTTACATCTCCGTTTGTTATTTCTGCTACATATTTGATTGTAGAAATAGCTCTACACTCTGTTTTTTTATTTTTTATTTAACGTGTGCGACTTTCTAGATTACAGTGTCAAGAAGTCAGACAGCAGATAATGATCAGATTAAGGGCAATCTGACATGGGGACTTTGGATCAGGGCGGGTTGAGCTAGCGTAGTTACAAAGCCTTTCCGCTCTCTTGCTGTTTCCTTTCACCCACAACAAATGTCTGAATGACTATCATCTTGGATAAAATCCTGAATTCATACATTCAAAATTCATTATTTAAGAACGTATTTTAATAACAGGAGTGGAAATGCTGCTCTTTAAGTCAGCTGGCTCTCTGTGAATAATTTAGAGACATTCCCAGTACCAAAAGCGAGAGGAGGCCCCGGTGCTGCATGCATAGATAAACAGCGCATTCGTGGAAGTAAAACTCAATGTTGGGAAGGAAATCCCACAGTAATCCTCATTAACAGTATTAGTAGTACAGGGATGGTACAAATAGGCTATTTATACTGCCGTTCATTCTCTCGCTGAAATATTCAGCATAGGGTTCAGTGTTAGGTCTTCTGACCTGATTTGTAGACTTAATATTTAAAGAAGGGGCTTATATCAGGGTTCCCACGCATTTTAATGGGAAAAAAAGTCAAAATCTTTCCATGACTTCTTAAAGACCCACAATACAATTTCCATGACCACTCACAATGTATAAAACAAACATCGCTCCATCTCAGAAATGCTGTTTAATTTTGAAGTATTAGTAGGGCATAGCACAGGTATTGAAACTTTGGGATTCATGACTGGACACGTTATATTTCACTGTAATAACATATTTTCTCTCTTGTTTCAACACAGCAGATTCAAACTCTATTCAGACATAATTCGTGCTAGCTGGCATACATGAAGGGACAGACAAAACGTAGAGGGGGAATGAAGAAATGTACACGATGGTCACAAAATGTTTTGGCACTTATTAGAGCTATGTTGCATCAAAAACTGACCACTTTTTAGCAAACATCTTGCCAAAGGACTACAGCTGAAAATGATCCAGCTGGTGAACACTGGCACGTTTACAGAAATGTTGTTTG